>NC_036463.1:22311794-22918502 GCF_002775205.1 Xiphophorus maculatus
TTAGCTACTAACATGATGCCTGGTTAACTGACCATGTACCGGTAATTGTTAAGATAAAATTCAAACATACTGTACGTATGCTGTGATGCTCTAGAAGATATAACACAATCACAACCAGCATTTATAAACAAAATCATTCCCTTAAAGTCTGGTCTTATACCCTGGAATTGTTGACTGATTTAGACTGACTTAATCTTTGTAAATGTCCAGTTCCATTGGACATTTACTGTGAATGTCCAGTACATTGCAACCTTGATTCTACCGTCACAATTTCACAACCATTACAGCTTTGAAATTTGAGATCAAACCCAATCAAAGCTATCAGGTCAGCCACACTAAAGACTTCAACGACCAACGGACAAAAGCGACGTGAGTTGGTAACAATGTGTGGTTTTGTGGGCGGTTAAAACAGGCACCATTGCAGAATCATTTCAAAACTTTAAGGACAATATCTGGCACCTTCTGGCTTTGAGAAAGATAATAAGAGTTGAAAAAGTTTAAAAGCTGCAAACCAACACTCTTCTCAGCAGCAGAACATAATGTATCTTGCTATTGTCAAAGGTAATGGTGCATCCATTTTGGACCAATCAGAGTTGAATGTTCATTTTTATAAAAAACTGTTATAGTTGCTTGCAGCAACAATTCTACTCTCCACTCTTGCAGTAGAGTGGACCATATTAGGTATTGAAGGATTCACCTATTTGCATAGTTTTCTGTGGAATGTCACTCTAACATATTGGCAGAAATTTCATCTAGTTATGGATTTGTTTGTGTTTTTGGTATCTAAAATGCATATTAAAAAAAAACCCTGCAGTTTGCAAAGGTAAAACATTTGGTTGCAATGCTATTAGCTGACAGTCAGTCCAGAAGCTCCAGTCATTTTGTTTGGTGCTGATTGGCTGTTCCCCAACAAAAGGAAGACTGAAGTCATTCTGTGGTAGTGCCAAGACATTTCCAACCATGTGTACTAATGCATTATAAGGTGCATTTGGTGTTTGTATCACTGAGGGGGTCTTTGTGTTTCCTATAATCCCCTGCAAGTACGGGGGGACCACAGAATGTCATAACAGGTGTTTCATGCACTCATAAGTATTTTTTGGCCAGGTGCTTATTTCAGTTTTTATGAACTCCTTGACATGCTAGTGTCAGTTTTAGAGGTTTTTTTTCCCCAAGAACAAAAATATAATAAAATAACATAATTGAAAGCTTTTTTTTTTCCCTTCCTGATGCTGTTAATTATTTATTATTCATAATCAATATTGACCTTGTGATCTTAGAGTCCTCAGTCCCCAGTTCACTTCAGAGTTGTGGGCTGCAGTGGCAGAGAGCCTTGGGGTTAAACTCCACCATACTGCTGCATACCATCTACAGGCCAATGGTCTTTGTGAGAGGTTCCACCGCACAATGAAGGCTGCCTTGGGTTTTGTTGGGCCTGTGTTCGGCTCCAAAAGAGGACCTGCAGTTTTCTTCAGCTGAGTTGGTCCTGGACCAGGCTTTGAGGGTAACAGGGGATTCCCAGGGGAGTAGAACAGTTCTAAATGTGGAATCTAGATCTGTTGCCCCTTTGGCAGCCAGTTTCTTTACCCAATCTTCCGGGTCCTCCCCTTACAGCTGGTTTGTTCCCCTCAGATGGACAGTTTGATTGCAGTCATTCTACTTTTTGGGTTGGATTGGAAGACATTGAGAATAAAGCAAGACTCAAATTATATTTTCGTCTTTTTCTGCTGACTTCCACACCCTCTTGTGTTCAACGGGTGCCGTTTTATGTCCTCTTGTGGTGAATTACTGTAATTGTGATTTCTCAGTTAGCCGTTCCTGTTTAACAGCCACTTTGTTGCATTTGCATAAGTTCACATAAGACAGTTGATGTGTGTTTTTATTGTTTTCTGCAGCTATGTGTGACATATTCAATGTTGTTATTCAAAAATGGAAGTTGCTTGTTTTATATATTTTTCTGTCCACTAAGTGGCACTGTTGTGTCTAAAATGGCCCAGTTCAACAGCATTTAAAATAAATAAATAAAAATGCTGGGAAAAGTAAATGAGAAATAATTTTCTTACTATTTCTAAGTTCCTGAGACAAGTTATTCACATTACTAACTACTTGTTTGAGTTGGTGATGAAAAATTATTGTTTATTTCTTTATTCTTCTATTGTATAGTTATACAGTAGAATTATTATATAAGGACATCACTGTTAAGCATTGTGATGGAGCCAGAAGACAACTGATGTGTGTTTTTATTGTCTTCTGCAGGATAGCAAATAAATGCTGAGGAAACAGAAGCCAGTGTGTCGGTCTTCTGTCAGACCCTGTGGGTCCGTAACCTGTCAATTACAGTGCCACCAAAAGCTGTTCTACACAACCATTCAGAGAAAGAAATGAAAATCAAGTTCAGGCAGTTTCAGTTTTTTTAAGTTGTCAGGCTGTAATACATTTCCTCTACCATTTGAACTTCAAAAACCATCTCATATTTAAAAGTTAAAGTCAGAAAGTTCTGAAAGTAATCTATGTAACAGACTGGTGCTTTTTTTATCTGACAAACTTCCACATATGTTTACATATTCAATTTTTTTTCTTTGAAATTTATGAAAATGTTATTTGTTTTTGCCTTTTTTACCTCTAACGTTAGGTTTCTGAACATCCCCAAATTACAATTTATTCAAGCAACTGGGTCACACTTTTGAGTTGTAACCTCATGGTTTAATGACTTATGTATATCAAAGGGCTTCCACTATCATCTGATTTTGAAATTGTATCTTTATATATTTTGCATAAATGAGTTGAATGAATTTGATGAATTTTCTCTTCGCAGCTTTGATCACTGTTGCCACAAGGAATGTCAGGCCCTGCAAGTGCTCGACTAATTTATTTTTATGGATTTAAAGTAGATTTATGATGGTTCTGAAGAAGCTAATATTTTCTGAAGGTATTTTATGGAAGAGGTGCAGTTTTGGAGACAAATTGCAGCAGTAAGAAGCTAAAGGATTTTAAGTACCTCACTTGCCTCCATTAGCGGCACACAGCCTGTGTAGCTGCCATTAACTGCTGACTCTTGGAGAATGACCAACCCGCTGGGCCAAACTATAATCTCTACAGAGCCACATGAGTCCAATGCTGATGAGGAGACAAAGGTCCAGAAGGCGTAGTCTCTGAGGAAATCACTACGCTCAGCCCTTAGCATTGTTTTTAAGTCTTGTGAGAAAGCATAAAGTAAAACCTTAACATAAATTTGATTAGTACAGTGGCATCTGGATATTTTTTATTTTCAAAAATGATTTAAGTTGAGTGCATTTATTCATAGGCTAAAAATGTCCATGACTTTTTTTTTTCTTTACTTAATGTTTTAATACCCCTAGCAATTCACAAGCATGTTTTAAACAAAAGCTTTACTTATTTATTTATTTATTTATTTGAAGTTCACCAGTGTGTATTTTTGTTAATTAGTAATCTATAACTTATTTTTTGTTGTGTAAGGTACAGTATGATGAAGCTTTAATTCTTAAAAGGAAAGACTAGTAAAAATGTGATTGAAGAAAGTTAAAAAGCAGTTATTCTTCAAAATTTTGAAAACCACAAAAAAGCTGAATCCCTAAACTTATCAACAATAATTAAAATGTTTAAAACATTTAAACATTTTAAATGTTTTTTTTTTTGTTGTTTTTTTTTGTCTGTGACAAAAAAATGTTTGAACAGCATGATCAGGGAGCTACCAGCAGAGTGGCACTGTGGTTTAGCCCAGTTTCCTTAGCAGAGAATGGAGGCTCTTTTACGCTAACCGCCAGTTTTGGAAGGATTCTCGTAAAAATACCTTTCTGTTCCAACATTACCAAAGAAAATCATGTCTAAACCCTACTGAGACTTTCACTAAAACTGTGTTTTGGTCATATAAAACAAGGGTTGACTAGGAGCAATTCTCCAAGTGAGTGTAGCATTAAACAAACCATGAATATGTGAAGAAGCACCCCATACCTGCAGTTAGGCATGGTGAAAGATCCGTGATGATGTGGGAAAGCTTTTCTTCCAAAGACCCCTACACTCCTGTAAGAGTGTAATGCATCATGTTTGTTTTGGTTGTATTTACCCAGAATGCCCAACTCTTTAGATTGCCCAACTCTTCCCGCTGAACCTATTCATTTTGAACAAGATCTACTTGGAACAGATTGTTGGGTCATTTACTTGATAATAGTTTCAGAGAACCACCCAACCATCCTCAGACTGACACACCGTTAGACTAGATGAAAGTTAGAAAATAAGTTTCTGTGGTGTGAACTCATGGTCTGTACAACATGCCAGACCAACTCTGTCTGAGAATATGACGAACACTTTCATGGCTCTGCAAAGGTAAAACACTTTTCCAGATTAAATCACACATCCCATACAAAAGATAAGAAAAGGTCATTTGAGGTCAGACTTCAGCACATTTTGAACCATGAAGACAGATAGTTTAACAGAGAAATAAACCCATCTATGCTCAGCATCACCTATCTAACACTCACAATGCAGTCTTGGCTCCCTCCATAGGCAGCCTAACAGATTTTCTCACCTTGCCTGATGTGTGAGAAGTGATTTTTAAAGGTTCACAGTGTGACTGGGGACTACTGCTGAGTGTTGCACTAGACCCCAAACACAAGAAAAGTGAACGTTCTCTGAACATTTCATGCTGCTTCTAAATGTATCAAAACCAAAACAGTTCTCATCTTTACAGTTATTCAGAAAGCACAAGGAGCGGGACATTTTTTTCCAAGCATATATATATATATATATATATATATATATATATATATATATATATATATATATATATATATATATATATATATATATATATATATATATATCATATTAAACTGTTCATATGAGATTTATTCTCTTCTGAACAACAAAATGTGATACATCAGTCACTGAAACTTCATATTTATACCTCTTGGGGATTTTGTTGTTTTCTGCTCCACCAATACATGAACACAACATTTGTGCCTTTGAAATTGACCTTAATGTATGAATATGTATCAAAATTAATTTGCCACTGTTATATGAATATTGTTTGTGACTTCATTTCTCACCAGGTCTCATAAATATTCAGGCATTTTCTACTTTTAAAATATATCTTGGTTGCTAGTTTCAGCAATTAAGAAATTAGCAAAATAAATATATATATGCCTTTTGCTTCTACAGAGCCATGAAGTTATGTCACATAAAGATCTATTACAAAAGCAAGGTCATAAGAAGAGCAAGGTCTTGTACTTCACTGTACTCATATTTTCAATGTATGATTGATCTTAGCATATTTTTTTTTAATTATTTTTTAGATCCAAGTTGTAATTAGGTAATACTAATAATGCTGGAGGTAGCAAGAATCGAACAAATGTTTTAAAGTAAAAAAGTACAGATTTGAATGAAAAATTGAGATTTAATCTATGTTCAAAACCCATAGCAGATCCCGAAGCATAAAGGTAGAGTTTACTACGGGGTGGGAATCGAGTGCTTTCTCACAATTCAATTTTTGGGGCCATAATTCGATTCATAGTAAACCTTTGCGTCAAAACAATTATTCACAAAGACCCCCTGGAGCCCACAAAAGACCTCCAGGTGGTCTTTTGTGGGCTCTAGTGTCCCTTATATGAAAGTAGGCTGACAGGAAAGGGGGACGGGAAGAGGGAAGACATGCGGCAAATGTCTCCGGGTCTGGGAGTCAAACCCGTGACAACCGTGTCGAGGATTCAAGGCCTCCAAACATGGGTCGCGCCAACCCCTACGCCACCACGGCACGCCCTTCATGCTGCACCTTTAATTAAAACACAATAAAGATATATAATTGTTAAAGTAATTAAAAGGTTTTACAAATCTCAAACAACACTTAAGTTGAAATAAAATTTCCAACATAATTAGGCCAACATGTTCACCTAGTTGTGTATCTTTTTAACAGCCTCACAGCGTTAACCGGACACCTCGCCTGTCTAAAGTCTTTCAGTGTACACATCAAGAAGTTAAGAAGCTGACTATAATATCATTGTGAACCTATTCTGCCTCCTTTATTTGTGTATTGACTATACTGTGGAAAGATCATTGGTACATTGGGATAATCAGAAAAGAGTTTGGTATTTTGTATGTTTTAGTATTTATCGTTATGAAGGAATGCAAAAATAGAGTGAAAAGCTCACTGAATTTTCCACATTCCCCAAGAGAAGAGTTGATTTGCAAGTTGGAAAGCTTGAAACAGAGCTGTAATGGGTTTGGAAGAGAGAAGGCCTTTTCCATTAATCTACCCCCTTGCAATTTCTTCCTTTCTTCCAAATGAAGTGTTATCCTCCGAGTTTTCGCTAATGAAAAAGTCTGTCCACACAAAGTGAGAAATTCCCCAGAGGGGCGTCCTGAACCACCAAGAGCAACATATGGGTCGGATAAAGCGGGACAGTGTACCACCGAGTACAGCAGGCGATAAGGAACAAAAATAGCCTTTACAAACGGAGCTTTACAAACCAGAGGTGTCATGAGTTGGGGTTCTCCTCAAAATGCCACTTCTCCGCTCCCTGTTCGCCCTTTGCTTTGCGGGCAGCAAGCGCTTTGTGATTCTGCTGGCTGTTGACTTAAATTGGCATTTCACCCAGTGTCTCTCATTTCACTCAGTATTCCTCAGAGGCTCCCTGTGCCTCTCCCCTTTAATTCTCAGCCTTGCCATTTCACCTTTTTTGTCTCTCTGGAAATGGATTAGCCTGCTAAGACAAAAATTAAACTGCCAAATCAATTAGGAGCTTTCAAAAGCTGCTCATTCATTTTTCTGCTTGTTCATCTTGCCCCTTTCTATTCTTGTCTAGTTCCATCCTTCGATTATTGGCTGCTATGTGTCAAACTTTGCAAAGGTGAAAATTTAGAAGCGGAAAACCTGGATGCAAAGAGAGGCCAGTGCAGTGTCGTAACCCTGCACTGGCAGGGTTACGACAGAGCGCCAGAGTGTTTCCTGTAAAGATGTCTGAATGTCTGTGGTGCCTTTCAGTGCAGTTCTTCAAAAGCATTTTACAGTTACAGGTTTTCGTCCCCACCCAATGAAAAATGAGCAGAGTTTTCACACAAAGCCACTAAAATCTGTTTGTATACACGGAAATATCTCAGAAATGAAATGAACCAACATGTGAATTTGTGCTGATATTGGTAATCTCTTCATCATACAGTAATAATCTCATCTTTCTTCTTGCTCCTTTTAGCAACATATGAAATGTTTTCAATTATTTTATGTAATACAGTTTGTTTGCTTGTTTGTCTTGCTTTACAGTGACTAATAGAAGTATCCACCAGTTGTACCACCTTTTGTACCTCAAACTACAAAAAGTAGTAATCAAAGTTTCAATATTTAAAATAGCTTAAAGCATTTAAATGTATGGTGTGAGAAATGATAAAGAACAACATTCCGTTTTGCATTACACAAAAATATAACTTTGATAATAAAAGACTTAATCATTCTGTATGATTGTGACACTCACTGAAACACATTTCATGCACTTGCTTGGGATTTTCCTGTTGTCTCTCCGTGAGATGAAAATGTTTTACCTCATCCTCAGTTGATTACAGCAACAAACAGTAACATGTCCTCCACTCAAGTACTCCTTTTAGCTTTCTTTTACAAGAACATCCCATACTGACATTCTGATGCACTTTTGAGTGAAGAATTATTTTTCTAAGAGCAGCAATTTGGCTGAAATGCGAACAGAGCTGAAAGTACTCCAGCACCCAAAGGGCTTCTTGTAATCTGCAGCAGTTATGTATGACCCTGTGCTTGGATACAAAGAGAGATAAATACACATCTGAAGATGACGAGTGACTGCTTGTGTGTGGCATGACTCTGGAAAAAGTGAAGAACCAACATTTTATGCTGTCTGACCCATCTATAGCCTGAACCTTCATGTTTTTAATGCTGGATAAAAACATCTAATTGTTCTGTAAAATAATACTTTTGCGTTTGACTCACGTAACCTTGATAAGTTATGATCTGACATCTGTATTATGGTGCATGGACACACCATGCACACCTCTGGTACTTTATCACACTTTTTTCACTTTACATCCACACATTTCAATGTGCTTTATTGGAAGGTGATAGAGTAAAAGTGGGAAAAAAAAATTATGCATTTATTCAGTTTGTCCTGTGTTTGTCCATCACTGTGTGGTTTGGTTCATTAATAAAACAGGACAGATCCAGAGTGCAACTAATAACCAGGGCTGACCTTCCCTCCATCCAGGAAGTGTACAGGTCTGGAAACTGCAGCTAACGTCTCTGCAGATCACACACATCCTAGATACAAACGGTTGGGACTTTTACTTTTAGGTTGGCATTACAGAGGATATTTACAAGAACCAGCTGCCACAGAGATGATTTCTTCCCCCAGGTTGTCTCTCTAATGAGCATTTAGGAATAAATACTGGGATTGTATTGAACAGTTTTGGTCATTACAAAAGAATGTAGAAAAAAAAGCTGAAAAGAGTTGTTTGCAGTTTTTAACAAACCATGTGACCATGTGAAGCAACTCGGTCTGGTCAGATGAGTCAGATATTTTTTTGTTTTGCCTACATATGAGAAACGTCAAATGGAGGAAACCTAAAACACAGCAAGAACAGGGAGGCTGGTCAGGGTTAAAGGGAAGACGGTGCTGGAGATGGCCTGGTGATGAAGGCAGATAGATATTTATCTGCAGGTTGTGCCGTTAGTAGCACCCTGCCTGTCTTTGTACTCCTATTCTTTGGTTTCCTCCAGAGGTCCAAACACATGCATGTCTCCCTGCTGTGGGCCCGGTCGTTTGTCCTGTTTGTCTCTTTGTTGTCCAAAGTGTAGCCTGGAGATAAGCTCTAACAACCCCTAAACAGGCATAAAAAACTGCTTGATGTTTACAGACACACCCCGTCCAATCTGAGTTTGAGTTATTGTTAAACAAATATAATATAGGATCTAGATCTACAAAGCTGATAGAGACGTAACCGACAACGCATGCCGCCTGAATTGGACTGTGAGGTAATTTATTTATTTTATTTTTTAATTCAAGCTATTTCATGTTGTCTAAACACAACAATTGCAGCTTTACAGGTAATTAACATAGCTCTTGTCATAAGCCAATGGGCTGTGAATGGATTAGTGTTTGCATGTGAATGGGACCCCTGTCAGCAGGGGAAATAATTAGAGGTAACAACTAAGCATGGACCCAAAACATCTTCAAGCAGG
Source organism: Xiphophorus maculatus (assembly GCF_002775205.1). NCBI lineage: Eukaryota > Metazoa > Chordata > Actinopteri > Cyprinodontiformes > Poeciliidae > Xiphophorus > Xiphophorus maculatus. Next base: position 22,321,003 of record NC_036463.1, read on the forward strand.
TGTCTGTGAGCGTTGTAATTAGGGAACACTCTGCAGGGCGCTTCACTGCATTTTATGTGCTTCCTGCCCATAGTGGCCTCACTTCTTCTGTTCTCGAAGAGGTCTGGGGGACAGGGGCAGATTGTTCCAAAGGGGCCTCAGCCAGTAGAGGAATTAGATTTGTAATGCATACAACACCCATAACTCATCATTGGGTATGATGAAGTTGTCCAGGCTGTAATGGATTCAGAAGACATCAAACATAACCGTCATAATTGGAGACGCGCCATTGGGTGTCAATGCAGCGTCACTTTGAAGAGGTTTATGCGTGCTGCATTTGTTCCAGGAATGTGTTTTCATCAAGGCTCTATTGTGCTCTATTTTTACAGTATGAATCATCTTGGAAAATAAATTAATAAAAAATAGTGACCTACAAATTACCCCATGTAGGCTGCAAATATGAATTTTATTTGTCAGAATTAAAATAAAAACTTTTTTTTTTTTTTTTACACTGGACCAAAGTTCTTGGCGTGTCCTCTGTGTTACTGTGGGTGGTGGGGGTGTCTCCACCATGACTACCAACCGGGCCAGAGTGTTTGATAATAACAGGCTTTATTCAGAGGCCTAATTACTTTAAATCCTGGTAAGCTAGCCTTGTAAGTTCTTCTTCAGTAAGAAGAACTTACTGTGTAAGAACATAATGTGTTATCATTATACAGTTTAAGAGTGTGTGAAGCCTGGAAAAATAGCAATTTGTTTCACTATTTTTTACAAATTTAATTCAATAATTTACCACGTTTTGGACTAAATGTTAAAATTTCTGAAATAATTTGACAGCATGTCAGAGCCTCACATTGGAGGACACAAGGATCATTGTTTCTCTATGACAGGTTATCCTTGCACTAACCCTTAAAGTCTAGCATTTTCTTGGCCTCCTATGTTTTTTTCCTCCTGTGGTAATAATATGAAATATAGAAGAAAATATCAACACCAGCAAGGAGCGTGACAAACAGCAGGAGGAAAATAATTCAGACTACCTTACTCATCTGTGGAATGTATATGTTTGCCTGTAGTTTCAGGTTTTTTTAAAAAAAATCTTCACTGTGTGTTGCCTTCGGAGACAATATGCAGGTCCAGTACTGACTGGTCTGAGCTACAGTACGGATGGAGGTCTTTGATAACAAGTTTCATCATATTGCAGGATGAAATATGAAAAACAAGAAAGATAAAAAAATGAAACAAAACATAGACAACACCAGAAGGTAAATGGCTTTTTTGAATTTGAGTCTCAAGACTTTTACACATATACGAACAACAACATCACCAGCTGAAACACAACTAGGCCCCAACAACAGAGCTTTCTTTTAATGTAAAACTTCTTTCTTTGATTTGAAATATAAGAAGTCAATTGGTATAAACTCTATAAGGGATCGTAAAGCACAGTACTTTACAATTCTTTTTCTTCCTTTGTATTTTGTCTGCATTATGCAGACATTGCATATGTCTGTCACATATGCATTGATTTTATTGTATCAATGCATATGTGACAGATCACACTTCTTACTATTCAGCCATTCCCACCTTGATTTTCATTTTCTTCAGCCTCCCACAGTGTTGGACAAATCCAAACCAAATCCAAAAAAACCCTTACTGCTCAGTTGGAAATGATGTGATTTCAGTCTTGATATTGAGACTGTAGCATTGTAGAATTTTTCCAAAATTCACAAAAAAAACAAAATCTAATAGAACTCAATGGGATTTTGGTGGTGAAAAAGCTCATTCCTCATTAGAGCTCTATGTCTAAGACACACTTCAAAGCAGAAACACTTTCTAAAGTTGTAACATTTAGAACAGCCGAGAAACTGTTGACTTCACCTGATTTACACAAATTTTCTTTTAAAATATATAACCTACACAGTGATGTTGCTACTTAATATAGTTACCTACTCTGTGACATATTCATATTGTTACATGCTCGTACTTTGCTTCCGCCTCCTGATTGTTTATTTTTGTTTTATTGTTGGCACCTTTGACGGTTCACCGGTGGGGGGCGGGGCTTAGCCAGCCCAGGTGTTTTAGTTGGGCTGGTGGCGCACCTGTAAAAGGATGAGTGATGGTGGCGTGTGTGAAGCTGCGGTAGCAGCGGAGTTCGACAAAGAAAAAATTGATTAAAACGGTGCGGGAAGGCTCTGGGAAAAGAGTACCTTCACCTCGGGACGGATCCACCCAGAGGGGAGCGTCGGAAGTTTTGGCCGGGAGGAAGTTTATCTTCGTTTGTTTGGATTTGTTTATTTATTTTCTTTTCGTTTTGAAAACCGGCTGGACGCTAGGAATTTAAGCACCGGGGAAGTTATACGCCTGCCAAGACCAACCACCATTGAAATCACCAGAGGTGCGGATGTTTTAAGGAAAAGAGAAAAGAAAACTATATATATATATCTACATATTTAAAGACAAAGAAAACATAAAAACTATTAAACAAAACGCCTGACGTATGAGGAATCGCGAGGGCTGGCCTTCTCCATGGATGAGTTCTGGATTGAGGAACGTAACCTACGGATTGGACGTTTAAGGTAAGCCCCACCACACTGTGTGTTCCGTCAGGTGCCCTTTTGTTTCTTTTTCTCGGTTTCTTTTGGTTGGAAAACATTACGCACTTAATGTTGCGGCCCCTCTCTCCCGTAATCTGTATAAAGGAACTAAGAACGAGCCAGGGTGAGGGTAGCGGGTCGTAACAAGTGGGGGCTCGTCCGGGATTGCGGAACTTCATTTTGACAAAAGCTACCATTGAAGATCTGGGTTTGTGGGTTTTTGTAACTGTAGTTGAAAGTAGAGAGAAATTATGGAGGAATTCAAAGTTGAAGAATTCTTAAAGGAGGGTCGGATTTTAAGAATGAGAGACTGGTACCAACTTAAAAAGGAGGAACTGTTAAAAATAGCGGAGCACTTGAAGGTTCAGTGTCCACCTGGAATAAAAAAAGTTGACTTAATTGAAGCCTTAATAACTAAACTTTCCCCTGTAACTCTTTCGGAAACACACCCAAATGCTATGGAATTACAATTGGCTAAATTGGAATTAGAAAAAGAGCGTATCAGACAAAAAGCAGTACAGGAAGCTGCTACACTTGAGCTGGATAGAGAACGTATGAGGCGGGAGTTTGAGTACAAACATAAAGAACTGGAGAATGAACAACAAAAGCTGGCATTAGAAAAACGAAAAATCGTTGCTATGGAAGCAGAAAGAAGTTTTGATTTAAGCAAAAACATCCGATTAGTTCCTCAGTTTTGTGAAACTGAAGTTGATGTTTTCTTTCTGTCCTTTGAAAAGATAGCGAAAGCTTTAAAATGGCCCGAGGATAAGTGGTCTCTTCTTGTACAGAGTGTGTTTACTGGCAGAGCTCTGGAGGTTTATGCTGCACTTGATGCAGAGCAGTCATCATCTTATGAAGATGTAAAAACTACTGTTCTTGCAGCTTACCAGCTGTCTCCAGAAGTTTATCGACAGCGTTTCCGTAACCTGGAAAAAAGTACCACTCATACTTATATTGAATATGCTAGGGAGAAAGAAATAGCATTCGATAGATGGGTGCGTTCAAAGAATATTGGTCAGGACTATGAGAAATTAAAACAGCTTATTCTCTTGGAAGATTTTAAGAGTAGTGTTTCTTTTGAGGTAAAAAATGACCTAGAAGATCATAAGGTTGACAAGATTCAAAAAGCTGCAGTTATGGCTGACGATTTTGAACTCACTCATCAGACTTCAATGAGAGGAGGGAGTAAGTCCACTAGGTACCAAATACAGTATGGGAATGGAGCGGAAGGGGGTTTCCAGAGACCATCTAGAGGGTTCAAGACCTCACAGATGAATGTGCAGAGACCGGGAGGCATGCATTTAGAAGCAGTGGTGTGTTACTATTGTGGTAAAAAGGGACACAAGAAAACTGAGTGTTGGGCTTTAGCTAATAAGCCAACGATGAAGGAAGATACCCCAAAACCTGGTTTACTAGTGTTAGAGAAATCAAAGCATGTTGGGGAGTGTTCAAATAGCGCTCTACTGGATCTGTATAAACCTTTTCTTTCTTCTGGGGTTGTGTCTGTTGCTGGAAATGATTATCCTGTAGTTATTCTGCGAGATACTGGGGCTGCCCAGTCACTCTGGGTGGTGAAGGACACGACTCTTCCTCCTTCTAGTTTAACGGAAATGTGTGCACTTATTCAAGGAGTGAACAATGATGTCTCTGAATTTAAATCTGTTCCTCTTTATGAAGTCCACTTACAGTCATCCTTAGTGACAGGGGTGGTAAAAGTTGGGGTGGTGTCTAGTTTACCCATTCCGAGTGTCACCTTTGTATTGGGGAATGATTTAGCAGGAAAAAATGTACATGTTGCCCCTCTGGTTGTAAATTCTCCTGTATGTTCTTCTGAGACTGAGGCTCTTCAAAGGGAATTTCCTGGAGTTTTTCCTACTTGTGTTGTTACTCGTTCTCAGTCTCAAGTTAATCAGGAAGAACCCATAGAAACTGTGAGAAATCCGGAAGAACCAGACGTTATTCTTGCTGAAACTTTTTTTGCTGAGGGTTCAGCTGATGAACAAAAGTACGGTAAGGGGGATTTGATTAGGGAACAGAGTAATGATCCGTTCATGAGGGATCTGTTGTCTCAAGCTGGTGCTTTGGAAGATGTGGCAGGAGAGCCTGTAAGTCTGTATGTGAAAGATGGAGTTTTGATGAGAAAGTGGAGGGATCCTCAATGTCCTGCCGCTGAAGAGTGGAGAGTGTACCATCAGATTGTCCTTCCCTTTTGCTATAGGGAAGAGATTATGAGATTAGCTCATGAAGTTCCTACTTCAGGGCATCTGGGCATTAAAAAGACCAAGGCTAGGATCATGAAGCACTTTTATTGGCCCACAATCCGGAAGGATGTTGTGGAGTTTTGCAAGACCTGCCATTCATGTCAAATGGGTGGAAAGCCCAACCAAAATATTCCACCTGCACCACTGATTCCTATTCCAGTAGTTGGAGAACCTTTCAGTCGTGTTTTAATAGATTGTGTGGGCCCCTTACCAAAAACTAAGCGTGGACACCAATATCTGTTAACAGTTATGGATGTTGCTACACGTTATGTAGAAGCTTTTGCTTTGCGTAACATTTGTTCAAAAACAATCTTGGATTGCCTTATTAAGTTTTTTACTCAGTTTGGGCTTCCTAGAGAGATACAGTCCGATCAGGGTTCTAATTTTATGGCGGGAGTTTTTCAAGCTGTGATGAAAGAGCTAGGGATTAAACATTTCAAGTCATCTGTGTACCATCCACAGTCACAGGGGGCATTGGAACGATACCATCAGACTCTTAAGTCCATGATCAGGACCTACTGTGTGGATCAGCTTGGTGAGTGGGACAAAAGTGTTCCGTTTCTATTGTTTGCTATTCGCGACTCTGTTTGTGAATCTACAGGCTTTAGTCCATTTGAGTTGGTCTATGGACATGAAGTGAGGGGTCCCTTGAAGTTGGTCAAAGAGAAATTTCTGGCTGAAGAACCTGACAGAAATGTTTTGGATTATGTTTGTGAGTTTAAGGAGCGCTTGAAAGCAGCTTGTACTCTGGCTAAAGGACAATTACAACAAACACAAAGAAAGATGAAGAACCATTTTGATCAGAAAGCCGTTTTTAGAACATTTGCAGTTGGGGATAAAGTGTTGGTACTTTTGCCCATTCGAGGTGACCCTCTGCAAGCAAAATTTTCTGGACCATATATAATTAAGGAAAAAGTGGGTGAAGTAAACTATGTTGTATCTACACCAGATAGGAGAAAGTCGACACGCTTGTGCCATGTGAATCTGATTAAGCCTTATTATGAACGGAATGCACCATCATCTGTAGCTGTGTGTGTTGTTCATCATGTCCAGGAGGAAGAAAGGGATTCAGTTGAACTGGATTGTTTGGGTCCTAAGGATCTTAAGTTGGCGAATAGTGCAGCGTTGGCTGATCCGGAGAAGTTCCTGAGTCATTTAACTGCTCAACAACAAAATGATGTGATGACTCTTCTGAAGAAGTTTTCTACACTATTTGGTGACTCACCAGGTTTAACCTCTTTAACGGAGCATGATATAGATGTTGGTGTTTCTCCTCCAGTTAAACAACATCCATATAGAGTAAATCCTGATAAGATGGATAAAATTAGAGAGGAGGTGAAATACATGTTACAACATGACATCATTGAGCCAAGTATGAGTGAGTGGAGCTCTCCTGTAGTGGTAGTTCCAAAACCTGATGGTTCTATTCGACTTTGTGTTGACTACCGAAAAGTTAACACTTTAACTAAGTCTGATTCTTTTCCAATCCCTAGAATTGAGGATTGTATTGATCGGATTGGTATGGCCAAGTTCGTTTCAAAGTTTGACCTTTTGAAGGGATACTGGCAAGTTCCTTTGTCCGAGCGAGCCAAGGAAATCTCTGCCTTTTGTACAACTGATGGCTTATACCAGTTTAAGGTGCTGCCTTTTGGGGTTAAAAATGCTCCTGCGTCTTTCCAGAGGTTAATGACTCGAGTCACAGAAGGTTTGTTGAACTGTACAGTTTATATTGATGATGTAGTATTATATGCTGATACTTGGGAACAGCACATGGAAGAGATGAGACGCTTCTTTGAGAGATTAAAAGAGGCTGGACTTGTTATCAACTTGCCAAAAAGTGAGATAGGCAAGGCTGCCATAACCTACCTTGGGCATGTGGTAGGACGAGGCGAAGTTCGACCTCGTGCTGCTAAAGTGCAAGCTATAGCTCAGATGCCAGCTCCAAAAAATAAGAAGGAACTTATGAGATTTCTTGGAATGGCTGGGTTCTATCGAAAATTTGTCCCAAATTTTGCTACAGTGGCTTCACCTTTAACTGATCTTTTACGGAAATCTGAAAAGTTTGTGTGGACAGATTCTTGTACAATGGCATTTGAACAACTTAAGGCCATTTTGTCCTGTGAACCTATCCTAACAGCTCCCAGTTTTTCCTTGCCATTTAAGCTAGTTATCGATGCTTGTGATGTAGGGGTAGGAGCTGTACTCTTACAAGAAGATAATTTGGGGGTAGACCGGCCTGTTGCTTACTTTTCCAAGAAATTAAATCCGCATCAGCGTAGATATTCCACTATAGAAAAGGAGGCTCTGGCTCTAGTACTTGCCATTCAGCATTTTGAGATCTACGTGTCAAGTGGGGCACACTTTGTTAAAGTGTACACTGATCATAACCCACTTATTTTTTTGGAGAAGTTTAAGATGAAAAATCAGCGAATTTTTCGGTGGGGCTTGATATTACAACCTTATAATCTTGTGATAGAGCACATTGCAGGGAAAGATAATGTAATTGCAGATGTTTTGTCAAGAATATGAGAGGTCGAAACTGTAGGACGTTTATTGGATTATAAAATAAAAACAAAAAAAAAAATATATATATAATTTTTTTTTTTGTTTAGGGGGGGAAGTGTTACATGCTCGTACTTTGCTTCCGCCTCCTGATTGTTTATTTTTGTTTTATTGTTGGCACCTTTGACGGTTCACCGGTGGGGGGCGGGGCTTAGCCAGCCCAGGTGTTTTAGTTGGGCTGGTGGCGCACCTGAAAAAGGATGAGTGATGGTGGCGTGTGTGAAGCTGCGGTAGCAGCGGAGTTCGACAAAGAAAAAATTGATTAAAACGGTGCGGGAAGGCTCTGGGAAAAGAGTACCTTCACCTCGGGACGGATCCACCCAGAGGGGAGCGTCGGAAGTTTTGGCCGGGAGGAAGTTTATCTTCGTTTGTTTGGATTTGTTTATTTATTTTCTTTTCGTTTTGAAAACCGGCTGGACGCTAGGAATTTAAGCACCGGGGAAGTTATACGCCTGCCAAGACCAACCACCATTGAAATCACCAGAGGTGCGGATGTTTTAAGGAAAAGAGAAAAGAAAACTATATATATATATCTACATATTTAAAGACAAAGAAAACATAAAAACTATTAAACAAAACGCCTGACGTATGAGGAATCGCGAGGGCTGGCCTTCTCCATGGATGAGTTCTGGATTGAGGAACGTAACCTACGGATTGGACGTTTAAGGTAAGCCCCACCACACTGTGTGTTCCGTCAGGTGCCCTTTTGTTTCTTTTTCTCGGTTTCTTTTGGTTGGAAAACATTACGCACTTAATGTTGCGGCCCCTCTCTCCCGTAATCTGTATAAAGGAACTAAGAACGAGCCAGGGTGAGGGTAGCGGGTCGTAACAATATGTCTACAGATTTTAAACATATGTAGACATTATTGTCTTGTCTTGTACAGCGTTAGAACGTACAATTCTAGCATACATCCAAACTCAAATATGCTTGGTTTCATTTTTTTCTCAATTTGATTCAACTTTTCTTTTACACAAACAGTGACCATTTGTTTGAGACTTACTTCAATGCTTGTCTGACGAGTGACACTATGGGCTTTCCATTTCCTCTCTTGCTCAGCAAATGTGGAAAGCACCATAGCAACCAGTGACCAAGCATTTCCTGTCTCTGATTATTAAGTTGGTTTCAATTTGCTGATTTGCAGTAGGAGCCTAGATCTGGGATTGATGTTGAGCCACTTGTTGGTATTATCAATAAAAATAGCAAATTACAGTGGCCTTCCCTCTATTCTAAGAGTCCAGTCAGTAAAGAAAACATGTTCTAAAAGAAAGCTGCAGAACCATGTGGTTCAATGAGAGAACAGTCAGAAATGTAAATACATCAATACTAACTTATGTGTTTATAGATGCTGCAACTATCTTACATAATGAAATAGGTGCTGATGGGAGAAAATGCAACTTCAGAGTAGAAAATACAAAGAACATCTGCAGAAAAATAATATTTTTAATTCTAAAAACTAAGCAAAAAGACGTTTTCACTTGAACTCTTAAAGCTGAAGTAAGAGTCTAGATCTTATATGACCAAGAATATCATCATAAAAGTATGATTCATGAGCAACTTTTACAATTTCTGAAAACAATGTCTAGTTAGCTGACAGTTAGTTTGTTTTAGATAAACCCAAGGAATGACAGTGGACTCCCGCCATTTTTCAGGGGAAAAATTCAACTTTATCATTTTCTCTTTTTCTTTTTCTCTTTTTTTGCTATGGGATACCCATAGATTTTATATATCATAGTACATAATTATAATATAGATTATTTTTTCTCTCTTTAATCTTTCTCTCTCTCTATCCCTCTACCGTTATACACATATGTAGCTTATATACTGTATATATCTTATATATTAGCATTTCACAAACTTTTTCATAGCGCTTAGCTAAAATATTTGAATGAAAATGCAGCTCAGAAATCTGAACTGCCTGTGCTCAATGCCAGCTAACACTCTATTGGCTGGTTTCTGCAAATTAGCCAATCTAGGAGCGCCAGTAATATCCCTTGGCACTGATTGGTGTAGCCCCATAAGTGCAGATTAGGAAAACGGGTAATGCTAGCTTCCATGGTAGTTCTAATGTACAAGGTACATTTGGTACAATATTAAAGTAGTGAGTTATAAGTCTTTTTGGAGGGAGTCTCAATTCTTCTGCAAATACCAGGGGTCTACTGTCCTAGAATTTACAAAGGCATTTAGAAACAATCAGGATAATTTGCTTCTAAAATTTTAAGATTCACTTAAAAACAAAGCGTATTTGATAATTCTCTGACATGATGAGTAAACGTATCCTCCTGATTATCATTGCTCCATCTATGAATCCTTAAAAAGACGTGAAGCATGACAAAGAGCAAAGCTGTTCCCAAGATATGAAGATGTAAAGGGAGAAGCATCAACAGAAGTGACAGTCCCCCCATCCACAGTTTGCAAAAGCATACAGAATTTGGTTACAAGGAGAGCTGATGCAACAGGGATGCAAACATGCTCATGTCCCGGCTTGTCAGATACTCCATCCTGATATCTAATTCAAAAATACCAGATTTCTTTCAGAAGATGGTAGAAATATGACTTCCAACAGCTTGTGTGATTGTTTTTTTATTACTAGTCTTTGATATCAAAATCCAATTTTATACAATCATTCCAGCATCTATTATTTCACATTTATCACAGCAATTCGTGTTTAATTCCACCACTGTTGACAAAAAAAGGTAAACTGAGCTTCACATAATCAAAGGAAAACAGAGTAATTAAAACAAAGCTCTGGGTTTGAACTTGGCTGCTTAAAAAAGAAGAAAATGTTGTAGCACATGTCGACTTTTGAGGAAGGGTCCATTAAAACGTTGAAGGTTATATCCACTCAGAGGAATGAGTCTGTCGTCTTACACAGAGTAATTACTTTTTATACTGCTGATGAATCTTGTTTCCATTCCCTTTTTTATCTGTTGTACTCCAACCTGGAGAGCGTTCGATAGATGATGTAAGAATCCCCGGTGGTTTGCGTGTGCACAGTGTGTGTCTACCATCAGGAAAAAATAAATAAATAAAAAATCACTGTTAGATCTGAATTCAGTTGATTCTTTTCCTTCGACAGTTGTCTTTTTATGATGCTCATCGCACCGGACCACCGCCTCGGCTTTGACTGCGCATATGTTTTGTCTTGTCTTTTTGCCAAAGCTCGCTCCTGACAGATATTTGTTCATTGTTAAATATCATCAATTTGTAATGATTGATGCATCAGAGGTTCCCTCATCTGTCTCCACTTCAGCTCAACAAGGCGCTACATGTTCACCAACAGGAAGCAGAAAGAAATCTCATTCTGTATATTTATCTCCGTCTTCAGTTATGAAACATACTTTAGTGATCTTATGCAAAGTAATAAGAAAATACATAAGGCAGCAAAGGATGTTAGAATTCTTTTTACTGCTGTTTGTGGAGTAGCTATTATTTCAGGTCTCTCTGGTGATATATATACTGTATTTACATATATACACCTGGGATTTAATAAATATAAGAGTGTATTTCACTCCTATAGTGGGTCACTCCTGAGGTTGGATATTTTGTATAAATATGTACTGATGAAGGATTTGTGTCTATGTTTGCTTTTATAAGCAGACTTAAGCTATTTTTATAAGCTAACAATAATCAGTAACAACACAATTCAATATGGCTCCATGTGATGAAAACATAAAGGAATGTAATACAGTAATAAAGGAATAGGAATAAAGGAAAGTAGACAAACATTACTCATGTTTCAGTTAGTAATATATGTGACGCAGATAAAGGCAACTCTAATCATGGGGTTTTAGACGAGATATAAAGAAATTCAGTGTTTCAGCTTAGAACAAACTTAGAATTCAGAAAAATTCTTCCAGGACAGGAACATTTAATTTTTATTATTACTTAGAAACTGTGGAGTACTGATTACTTTTACAAATTTAGAGCATACTTAGAAAGTCCAGAGAATACTTACTTATACTCATCTACCAACCCTGAATAGGAGCATCTAGTTCACATACTTTAGATCAACATTATATTATTTTTCTTCTTTTGCTCTTTCCTTTGGTTTGTTATTTTGTTTATATTTCATTTCCTTTTAATTTCTATAAAGCACTTTGTATTTCAGCCTTGTTGCTGAAAATGTGCTATATAAATAAAATTACCTTTACCTTTCAGCTGTTTTTGTCATGATGGGTGCGTTTTTTCAAGCCCACATGCAGAACACCACACAGGAGAGCAATGTGAAATAAAAGATAAATTTATTGAAAAACACTGCTGGCAGGAATAGTTGGCTCGGGTCGGGTCCAGGGAGAGAGGCTGGTTCAGGGAATCAAACAGTTCACTATAGAGGCAGAGGGAGGTGATGAGTTCAGGTTTGTAGGAAATGACAACGTTAAGAGTGAAGGGGCAGATCTTACTTGTGATCGGCAGGTTAGAGAAGTGGGAGGGTAACTGCAGTGTCCGGGGTTTGTTCTCAGAGGTTCCAGGTGGTCGTCTTGTCTGACAGCGGGGATCCAGGAGGCAACGGGAGTACGTCGGAGGGCGGACAGGTAGGCTCAGGATCAGCGGATGTAGAGGAGCCAGAAGGAAACACCTGGAGGCAGGAGAAGCAACGAAGAAAACTGTCACTAGGAGCAGATCAACAAGGCAAACCAGAAGCAAGCTTCTAGGGGCTCAGAGGTACCGTGACTGGCTAACACTCAGGCGCCGAAGGACTGGCAGTCAGCTCCTCTTGAACATCTCGCTGATGAGCCAAAACTCGCATCAGGTGTGGGATGATGTCATCCACGCCCTCCGACGGCATGGTAAAGGCGCCATCGAGTGCATGCACAAAAACTCCACAAAGGAGCTAAAAGACCCCGGAACATGACAGTACCCCCCCCTTAACGGTCGCCACTTGGCGGCCTAGAGGAACTGGAGGGAAGGGAGGAACGGTAGTTCGTAATGAGGGATGGATCTAAGATAAAGGAACCTGGGACCGAGGAGCGTTCCTCCGGACCGCAGCCCTCCCAATCGACAAGGTACTGCCAGCCGCGCCCTCGCCGACGGGAGTCTACAATCCGGCGGACAGAATAAGCGGGATGGCCATCAACGTTCACGGGGGGGAGGAGGGGGCTCGGCTGGAGGGCAGAGTGTGCTGGTCTGGACGGGCTTGATTTGAGAAACATGGAAGGTGGGATGGATGCGGAGGGAAGCAGGCAAACGGAGACGGACAGCGGAAGGATTGATGATGGTTTCGATTTCAAATGGACCAATGTAACGAGGAAAAAGTTTCTTGGACATGGATTTGAGGGGAATGTCTCGGGAGGATAACCATACTTGCTGACCGGGGATGTAAGTGGGAGCAGGTCGCCTTCTTCGGTCAGCTTGACGCTTGATTTGAGCTGCAGTTAGGTTGAGGTTGTGGAGAGTTGTGTTCCAGATGTTGTGACAACGGCGGATGTGATGACGGACGGACATAACAGAAATGTGCTCTTCATCAGATGGGAGTAATGGAGGTTGATAGCCAGTAGATGCTTCGAAGGGAGACAGACCGGTAGCAGCTGAAACATGACTGTTGTGTGCGTACTCTACCCATGGGAGGAATTGGGACCAGTCGGATGGGTTGGTGGATGTGTAACAGCGGAGCATGGATTCCAGATCTTGATTGAGGCGTTCAGTTTGACCGTTGGACTGTGGATGAAAACCAGATGTGAGTGAAACTTTGGCATTCAAAGCAGAGCAGAAATTTTTCCAAACCTGAGATGTAAATTGTGGTCCTCTGTCCGAAAGGATGTCTTGGGGAATGCCATGGAGACGGAAAACATGTTTCACCAGGAGCTGAGCTGTTTGAAATGCAGTGGGTAGTTTGCGGAGGGGAATGAGATGACAGGCTTTAGAAAAATGGTCTATAATGGAGAGTATAGTGGTCATGCCTTTGGAAAGTGGTAAACCGGTAACAAAATCTAATGCAATATGGGACCAAGGACGTTTTGGAATTGGGAGAGGCTGAAGAAGACCAAAGGGAGGTTGATGGGATGACTTATTTCGGGAACAGGTGGTGCAGGCTAGAACAAACTCACGGACGTCTTTATGAACAGAGGGCCACCAGAATCTACGGTTTACCAGAGAAATGGTCCGGCTGATGCCAGGATGACCAGAAAATTGTGATGCATGGATCCATTGGAGAAATCGGGCTCGGACAGATAATGGAACAAAAATCTTATTGGGAGGACAGTTCTCTGGTGCGGGCTCGGACTGTTGTGCTTGCTTAATTATGTCTTCTATCTCCCAGGTGACTGCGGCGACAGTGCAGCTGGGACGGCGGATGGTGGCAGGAACCTTCTCGGAATCATCGGGAGAGTAAAGACGGGAAAGAGCATCAGGTTTAGTGTTGCAAGAGCCAGGGCGATAGGAGATGGACAGGTTGAAACGAGAGAAAAATAAGGACCAGCGTGACTGTCGCGGACCTTTTAGCAGATTGAAGGTAGGATAGGTTCTTATGATCAATCCAGACCAGCACTGGATGTTCTGCCCCCTCCAGCCAGTGTCTCCATTCCTCCAGAGCCAACTTAATAGCAAGGAGTTCCCGATCTCCGACATCATAATTTCTTTCTGGAGGAGTTAATCTGCGTGAGAAAAAGGCACAAGGATGAGTTTTATGGTCATGGGGTGAGATTTGTGATAGTATTGCCCCCACACCAGTGTCAGATGCATCTACTTCGACAATAAATTGTTTAGTGGGGTCAGGTTGAACTAATATGGGAGCGTGAGCGAAGAGGTGCTTGAGACGTGTGAATGCAGCGTCGGCCTCCGGGGTCCAGCTGAAAGGGATCTTTGAGGATGTTAAGGCGGTTAGCGGTAGTGCGATCTGGCTGTAGTTCCGGATGAACCGGCGGTAGAAGTCAGCGAAACCCAGAAAACGTTGGAGCTGCTTGCGGGTTTCGGGTATTGGCCACTCCAGCACCGCCCGGATCTTCTCCTCAGCCGGCCTGACCTGTCCGCCCCCTAATACGAAACCCAGGAAGGAAACAGATGTCTGATGGAATTCACATTTTTCAGCTTTAACATAAAGTTTGTTCTCCAATAGTTGTTGCAACACCAGACGGACATGGTGTTTGTGCTCCTCAGGGGACTTTGAGTAAATCAGGATGTCATCGAGGTACACGAAAACGAAAATGTTTAAGAAATCTCTTAAAACATCATTAACTAGAGCCTGGAAAAAGGCAGGGGCATTAGATAGTCCGAAGGGCATGACCAGGTACTCGGAGTGGCCGATAGGCGTCTTAAAAGCCGTTTTCCACTCGTCTCCTTTGCGGATACGGAGGAGGTCGTACGCATTTCTCAGGTCGAGCTAGGAAAAGATGGTTGCACCGTGGACGGGTTCGAAGGCTGATGACAAAAGCGGCAAAGGATACTTGTTTTTAACAGTGATGTTATTTAACCCTCTGTAATCAATGCAGGGCCTCAGAGATCCGTCCTTCTTCCCCACGAAGAAGAAACCCGCCCCCAGTGGCGACGAAGACGGACGGATAATACCGGCTGCTAATGATTCTTTGATGTATTTTTCCATAGTCTCTCTCTCAGGTCGGGATATGTTATATAAGCGGCTAGATGGCAGAGGGACTCCGGGGAGAAGATCAATGGAACAGTCGTATGGGCGATGAGGTGGTAAGGAGAGAGCTTTAGTTTTACTGAAAACGGCAGAGAGTTCATGATATTCAGCTGGGATGGAGGACAGATCGACAGGGTCCACCACCTGCTGCTCCACCGGCAACGAACCCGGTGGAACAGCGGAGCGGAGACAGGACTAGTGGCAAAACGTGGACCAGGACGAGACATGCCTGTCTGACCAGTTTATTTGGGGGTTGTGTTGTTGCAACCATTGATAGCCGAGAATTATGGGAGAGTGGGAAGTGGGAAAAACAAAAAATGAAATCAACTCACTGTGATTGCCGGAAATGACCAGATGGAGTGGTTTGATCCGGTCCGGTGAGTGATCTGGGGTAGCATTTTACCGTCAATGGCGGTAACGCGCAGAGGAACTGGCAGAGATTCACATTCAATTGCCATTTGTTTGGCAAGGGTCTCGTCGATTAAGTTCTGCTCACAACCGGAATCTATGAGCGCGGAAAGGGGAAATGACTGATTATTATAGAGGATCGTGGCAGGGAGTAACAAGCGAGGGGAATTATTTCTTGGGAAATGGTCCGCCAGCCCCTCTTGTTCTACTGGCGGACCAGAAGGTTTAAACGGATCGGACACTTGGCGAGATAATGACCTGGAGAACCGCAGTAGATGCAAAGACGGGCAGAGATGCGCCGCTGGTGCTCCTCGGGAGTGAGACGAGTACGACCCACCTGCATGGGCTCAGGCTCCGGAGGAACACTGGGTGGTGAGACCGCTGGAGCCGAGGCAGCGATCTCCTGTTCTTCCCCTGGCGAGTTCCTCCGGTCCCTCTGTTTAGCGCGGGTGCGGAGTCGATTTTCTAGGCGGATGGTTAAACTGATTAATTGTTCCAGTGTTTCTGGTTCGTCTAGAGCTCATCTTTAAGTGTGTCGTTTAAGGCGTTATAATATGCACTTTTTAAAGCGGCGGCATTCCAGCCTGCGGCAGCCGCCTGTATGCGGAAGTCGATGGAGAAATCCGCTGCAGTTCGTTTACCCTGTTTTAAATTCCACGGGAGTGGAACAATTTGTCGGAATCAAGACTAAATACTTGTTTAAACTCCTTCAAGAAGTTATCAAAGGAACAGCCGTAATTGGAAGGATTAGGGAAACGGGTTTCTGCCCACATTAATACTTTCCCAGACAACAGGGAAATGACATAAGCGATCTTAGCTCCATCTTGTGAAAAACTTTGAGGTGAATGGTTGAAAATGATGGAGCATTGTAATATGAAGCCGTTACACTTATTTCGATCACCTGAGAATCTTTCAGGAGGAGGATGTCGGACATCCGAAAACACGGGCTGGGCAGCTGGAACCGGATCAGGAACGGGGGCTGGAACTGGAGGCTGAGGAAGAGACTGTTGAAGGCGGGTGGTGAGATCTGCTAGACGTTGATTAGTTTCGGCCTGGAGAGTGTGAAGTTGTCTTAATACGGTCTCATGGGTTTGAATTATGGCTTGTTGTTCTGACAGAGTTCTCCTGATAGCGTCTGCTGGGCTGATTTGTTGGCCTGAGTGTTCTGTCATGATGGGTGCGTTTCTTCAAGCCCACATGCAGAACACCACACAGGAGAGCAATGTGAAATAAAAGATAAATTTATTTAAAAATACTGCTGGCAGGAATAGTTGGCTCGGGTCTGGTCCAGGGAGAGAGGCTGGTTCAGGGAATCAAACAGTTCACTAGAGAGGCAGAGGGAAGTGATGAGTTCAGGTTTGTAGGAAATGACAACGTTAAGAGTGAAGGGGCAGATCTTACTTGTGATCGGCAGGTTAGAGAAGTGGGAGGGTAACTGCAGCGTCTGGGGTTTGTTCTCAGAGGTTCCAGGTGGTCGTCTTGTCTGACAGCGGGGATCCAGGAGGCAACGGGAGTACGTCGGAGGGCGGACAGGTAGGCTCAGGATCAGCGGATGTAGAGGAGCCAGGAGGAAACACCTGGAGGCAGGAGAAGCAACGAAGAAAACTTTCACTAGGAGCAGATCAACAAGGCAAACCAGAAGCAAGCTTCTAGGGGCTCAGAGGTACCGTGACTGGCTAACACTCAGGCGCCGAAGGACTGGCAGTCAGCTCCTCTTGAACATCTCGCTGATATGTCACACGTCATCAGGTGTGTGATGACGTCATCCACGCCCTCCGACGGCATGGTAAAGGCACCATCTAGTGGTGGAGAAAAACAAGTGCATGCACAAAAACTCCACAAAGGAGCTAAAAGACCCCGGAACATGACAGTTTTGCAGTTTTATGGATGTTTGTTTCTGATTTGTGATGCATAGAAGCTGAATGCTGCTTCTCCACATTTGGTTCTGCAGATCAGACCCGAACCAGATCCAAATTGTAGATCTTTAATGTATTGTGGTGCTAAGCCATTCAGTGATTTATAGACTAACGACAGTATTTGTTAATTTATATACATGTGATTTACTCTCTCAGTTAAAGAACTTTAGAACTGGGTGGTTTGCTCTATCTTCCAGGTTTTATTGAGAACATGAGCAGCAGCATTTTAGATCAGCTGCAGTTGGAGGACTGATTTGTAAAAACAGGCCAACTCTAATTTTAAAGTCCATTACTTTAAACATACAGCATGACTGTGACAGAGTGGATTTGATACTCCATCAGAGCCAAGGGCACATAAAAGTCCAACTTCAATCTGCAGGTGACGGCAGGTCAAGAGAACAAGCTGAGGCCTGTTGCTCAGGTAACAGCTGCAGTGAGTAAGATGTATCAGTTATTTAGTTCAGAATGATGTACTTCCCCACCCTAGAGTGTAAGGACACATTTAGGATGACAGTATTTTCCAGTCTCTGACTGTGGCTGGAGGTGAGAGGGCTTTCAGTAAAATGAAAATGATAAATAACTGCTATTACACCACCAGTTCCCAGGAAACACCCAACAGTTTGGCACTGCTCTTCATATAGGGTCAACTTGAAGCCATGGCTTACGTCATGAGTAAGCCCTGGGCTCTGGCTCTTAGAATTCAAATCTTAACATGTAACACCAACAGCACCCTCAAACATGAAGCACTCAGACCAGCCAGCATGAAGAGTGCAGCAGAACAGAAGTGTCACCATCCCAAATTTGCCCATAGTTATGAGTGTGTGTGCATGGTTGTTTGTCCTGTTGTTTCTCTGTGTCGACCTGCACACTGCCTGTCATGTCAAATGATATAGATGTATAGATTTGTGGTACAATACTGTAGAAAATAATCTAGAACCTGCTTAGTGGAGGAGAAATTGGAGAAGACAGTGTGAAGCACGAGGACTCTAAAGGCTGCCTTATGCTCAGCCGCAGAATCTGCATGCACCTTCCAAGAAATGGGTACTAGCAAGTTTGATCCACCAGTTGGGCGCCTTGCCTCGTTTCTTCTCCACCAGAACAGCCACTGTACAGCTGCTGGTGCGGCACAGTGACTGGTAGTCACTCTACGTGTCCTTTACAACTGGTTGCAAGACTCTCATCCTTATCAGCTCGATGATACATACAAAGCAGCTATTGTTATGTTCCTATAGGAACATTGTCTACCTTCAAGTTTTTACCTGGTTGTAAAAACGGAGCTCTGTGTGGATATGTCCAGCAGACGTCCGGTTTGAGCAGGCACAGACTTCCATAGAGTGAAGTACACCCGGGTATGTGGGAACCGTAACCCCTCCACCACATGAAGGTGGCACTTCAACAACTTCACTTTGGGGTTATGGCCTTCTATAAACAGGTAAAGGAATCATTCCCAGTGAAAACATCACATAAACAAATTGAAAAGTTTCCAAAGCAGTTTGGAGAACCAACCCCGGTGTTGCCTCAGTTACAGATAGGTATTCTCCATGTGATATTTGAGTCAGTTACAACTAAAATCAAATCAGATTTATTTGTATAACACATTTCAACAAGGTAGTTCAAAGTGCTTGACATCATAAAACCTCAAAATTCAAACCTTGAAACATTAAATTTTTCCAGGTGCCGTCATTCCTCATCAAAATATTGGTTAAGGTTTCATTATGATACAAAAGCAGCTCTAAACAAGAGGGTTTATGGTCTAGATATAAAGGAACTCAGTGTTTCAGCTCTTTTCCAGTTTTCCAGACGTTTGTTCTGGAAAACAAACTTCTACGCTCCAGGTTTGTGGAGCGTAGAAGCTGAATGTTGGGTTCTGGTTCTGGGGATCCCCAAAATCTGACATTTAAAAAAGCAGCACCACATTTTCCCCCCTCAGTTATGGGACTTATTTGATGAATGGATCACAGCTGAAGGGATGTAACTTTTAATACACTTTCTAATGTGATCTTTTAAGCTGCCTTTATATAATGCAGAAAGCTTATCCAAATCTTTCCCCCCACTGTGTCGTATCTAATAACATTTTCATACACCACCACTATTTTAGATTACTGGGTTTAACGTGTCATATCAAGTCCAGAGCCTTAGTTTGAACTCTTCCAATTCTATGTGGTTTCTGAAGCCGATGAATGCTGGATGAACTCACTTTTCATATCTGGTCACTTTAATGTGTTTTCCCTGCTTATGCAGGGCCTCTCACTCAGGAGATCTTATCCAGTCACAGTGGGACCCGCACAGGGTGGCCCCGCTCCATTTTTCACTTTAAACGATGATCATTTTTCTTCATGTGACATTAATTTAGTTTCAGCGACTCAATGAGGCCTCTTTTTTTTTTTTTTTTGATGCCCAGTAATTGCAGAGCACATTTTTTCTTACAAGAAGTCAATTTGAGATTTGCATGAAGTATGGCAGGGCGTCATGGTGGAAGGGTTTTGCAATAAAGAGACAAGCGATTGAAATTGAGATAGTCGCGAGCAGCTGCAGCGTTGGCTCAGAAGGCTCTCATGCAATAAAAATGAAACACAAATTGGAAAATAATGGAGGTTTACTCTGATGCTGTCAAAGAAAACTTCTACACTGTCATCACAGGGTCAAAAACTTACTTAAACCTTGTCAGGCTAGGGTAGGGGAAGAGCATCAAATGTGGGTTTATTTTCTTCCTTTTGACTTTTCTGACAAAAAGTAACACCTTAGTTGCAGGTAAAAGACATATTTTAACTGAAAGTAATAAATGTCAGGATTATTAATTGATATTGGACGTTCATTAACTCACAATTACCTTGATCGTACTTAGGCGGTGCAGGGTGACTAATGGGTTCTCTCTCGGAAAACACACTTCTGTAGGTCTAGCTGCTTGTGGATTCAACATGCCAGGCTGAATGAAATATTTTACAATATTTGACAGGTAGAGGTTAGCCCACATGAGCTTTTATTTTTAATATAAGGCCTAGCAAAGGCTAAAACAACGGAAAGAAAAGTCCTTTTTTTCTCCCTGATGTTATCCATGTGGAACCTGTTCCACCTACTTTCTCTGCTGCACATGATCGATCTCTAAAGGTTACTGTGAGTTGAACTAAAAAAAGTCTATTAGCTAATTTTCATTTAGGTCAGAATATGATTTGCACATTGAGCTTCAGGTACAACCAATTATTAATCCACTGAGCCTCATGTGATGTCTCCCAGCTTCACAGCTGTAACGGCTTCGGGTCTTCATCTATGCATGCTGTTACTTTTTGAAATCTTTTGGCTTACTTCATATTGTCCAACAGGTTCCTTCGGTGATTTCTTGATGTTATATGTCTGACAGTGGGTTTATTAATTCACAATTTAATATGGGACTAGTAATTAACTGTTTAAAACTGTATTTTTTATTTATTTAGGCTATGTTTAATGTTCAAACATCTAGGTGTGAAAACAAAATAAGTAAAACTGTAAGAGAACAAAATACTTGTTGTCACTGCACTTAAAGCACTTCTGTTTATTGATGACTGTTGTAAAGAGGTGGCTGTCTAAGGAGTGCCCCTCTGTTTTCCGTCATGGGATCGTATCAACATCACAGCTGCTTCAATATGTTTATATTTAGATGCTCCAAATATGGATTATTAAGAAATGAAAAAGAACACCCAGATACAGTGATTTAATGCGAGCGCCAGTCCCACTTTGTAGCAATGTCACACTGAGCTTAAAATAACAAACACAAAGACAAAACCGGTGATATAAATGCAGATCAAGCTGATGGCAGCAGACAGCAACTCATTATCAGGCGTTAGAAGAATTACAGCAGAGCTTTGAGCTGTCAAAGATAACATTACATCTGAACAGGTCATATGATTTTTTTTTTATTATTATTTTATTCTTTACAATTACAACAGCCAACATATCACAGAGTGTCAGTTGTGCAAACATGTAAAAGACACATATAGCTATGTCCATAAATAGACTGAAAAAAGCCAGAGGGGAATAATTATGATTGCTTCTGTTATTTATGAATTATGATCAAATTGTCCAACTCTAGTCTGACTTCGTTCTACTTGTCTTTTAATATTTGATTTTCTTTTTTTATATAAACAGGGCCATGGTATAGTAATGCGTCTGCTATCTGAATTCTCCTTTCACACGCAGTGATATTGAGTACTTAGTAGTCACTGAATGCACATTTCTATCATTTTTCTTGTGGTTTACAGAAAAGTAACAGAGTAGAGCTTCATTTATCCACTGGGGTGGAACAGCTGAGACCCTCTGTAAAATATTACAGGTGCTTAGTTCAAACACCAAATGTACTGTACATCACTGCAATATTACACACAGTGGAAACTGTCTTAGGACTAGCGCAGAAGCTGACATTCATAGTCTTCCTCATCGCCACTCTAGTGGGATCAGCCAATACGCGCTGCTCCTGGATTGGCTGATTTCCATCCACTTGTGTCAAGCATTTTTCAGTAGCAGATAGGTATTTCAGCTTTCCTCACTGCTTTTTCCATCTATCCATCCATCCATCCATCCATCCATTGGGGTCATGAGGGCTGCTGGTGCCTATCTCCAGTGGTCAATGGGCGAGAGGCAGGGTCACCCTGGACAAGTCCCTCACTGTCTTTTCTTTTAGATTATCTCAGAAAAATTATTGAAAAGGTAAATTTTCTACAAATAATTTGGAATAACATTTCACTGAAAGTTCCACAAACACTGAACCACAATTATGTGGAGGTTCACTGTACTTTAGTTTTCCTCTGCTTAACTGTTAAAGCCAGTAAGTACAATGTCTTGTATGCTACCTTTAAGCTAACTGTAGAACTATTCTATCACACCACTTCTGCTACATTTTCATCAAAAATCTTCTTATTTTATTTATCTATGGTGTCCTCTGTAAATTACACAAAGGTCTTCTGCTCGCCACAGATTTCTGCCTAAATGTTTTTTTTTTTTTGGTGTTTGGGTTTCATCTGCGTTTGTATTTTTGATTTTCTTCAACCTTCCCTCCTCTGTAATTAGTCCCAGCTGTTCCTCATCCCCTTGATTACCCCTGTGTAGGTGTGCGTGGGTGTGTGGGGGTGTGTGTGTTCTCATCTGTGTCCTTGATCCCCGCTGGATCTCTACCTCTGTCTGTTCATACTCTGTGGCTTCATGTCCTCTAGTGTTCCTGGTGCTCCTGATTGTCCTGTAAGTGTTTTGGACTTACAGGACAGCTGGCTCCAGCAGAGCTCTCACAGCACCACAGCTCATAAAAAGTTCTGTGTCATTCCAATGTGTTGAATCCATAACTTCTCTAAAATCATCAACTATAATTTCCCCAAAACACCGGATACACAGCTGTTCCCAAGTAGGCGGGGCTTATCGCTCCAACGCCTGCATCTCCACTGATTGACTAATAGACTACGAGCGCTAGCACCATGGCTGAAATATGTAACCATTTACATCCATCGCTGCCAAGGGTGTAAATCCCATCTCACTATTGGGGGGGACCATAAACAGTAAAATTTCTTACGAGCAATTTTGGGGGGGTCAGCAAAGTTACAGTGAAATGTAATCTAAGATATGGTTTAAAAAGATTTTAAACCACATTCAAGCTGCAGGACCAAAAATGACTAGTAATGCATATGAACAAACTATTGAGAAATAAAACTAAAATTCAAATGTTGCTTGTATGCAAGTTTTGTTCAGTCTGACTGATCTAATCTCTGCTACACCTTTACAAAAAATTAAGGTTCTAAATAAAAAAGCATTAATGAGTAACTGCTCTTAATAAAATTACTCATAAACATTGATTTACTGAAATGGCTCCCAATACATATTATGGGCTATTTAAATTATAACTTGTTAAATTGCTTTATTTTTAAGCCTGTTTTAGTTTTGCCATGTCCTGGATGACTGAGAACCAACAAGTAGATAGAAAAGAATATCTGGGGGGTATTATAACTTAAACATAACACTTAAAGCACCAGGGTTTATATAGAAAAATATTCAGATTTTATTTTGTGGTTTTAAAGGCTCTGCGTTGAAAACATAAAGAGAAATAAAGCCATAACTTTCTGTTTTTTCTATCTGTTCTCTCTTCTGTTCTCGGCTCCAAACACAGATTTGTCGGCCACTTGCTCAGCCCCTCCCTCCCATTTCAAACTCTTCTAATTAGCTAAAAGTTAAAGAGCTAAATATGAATGAGATGTTTGCTACCTTTGACAAAAAAGCTTAGGTCTATGAAAACAGTGTAGCCGTTTCGCTAATAAGGCAGCTTATTGTAATTCAGCCAAAGTAATGAAACAACAACAGCAGTCTGATATTTATTGTTAATGTGTTTCTTCTTATTGAGCAGTGAAAGTAAATCAAAGGTTTACATGTTTTTTGCTTTAAGTATTTACTGACTGGAGGGCTTTATGTTTGTGCTGCAGAGCCACAGCTAACAGGTAGCTTCTCACTTCAGCGGCTCTGCTGTTGCTCCTCCTACACTTTGGACTGAACTATTGTTCTAATAATGGTAGGGGGGACCTAAAAAATCATTCTTATCTTTTTCTATTGATATTATTTAAATGCAAATGTTTCTTCAATGATTTTTTTGGGGGGAGGGGAGGACAATTGTAGACTTTTCCAAGATTGGGGGGGTCCGGATCCCCCCGACTCCCCTGTGATTTACAACTATGATCGCTGCCATAACTTTTTGATAACTTAACACATATTTACTCGTTTGCAAAGCTGCAAGTTTACTCATGTAATTTTAATTTCATTTCTTATTTAATGGAAACACCGCAATTGTGAAATTGTGTCTTTTCGACACCAGCAGAATATAGACAAATATTTGTGCAAATTTGTACTAGAAACGCAGCTACTGATGAGCTGGGAATACATTGTCCTCATGTTTCCCTGTGAGGAATTCATAAAATTAAGGAGAAGAGTTTTTATCAAATATGTGATGATGGCTCATTACCGAAAAATCAGAGGAGCTTTAAATTAAAACTCTGGCGAAATGTCACTGATTACTTTTCTACTTTCAACTAGAAGTACAAAACATTGCTGTACTCAAAAGCAATTTCTAAAACCAAACAAAATTATCAAAGCGAATGTGGGAAACCATTACATTCAGCATGTTTCCTTAAGACAGCAGCTAGTGTGCATAGACCAAATTAGAGCATGTGTCCTCCAGTGGAAGTCTATTTCCATCCCCCTCTAGTGACAGATATAGACCACACCAGGCCTGTGTAACCGCTGCTAGAGCGCTTCGCAAAGAGGGCGGTCTGAAATTGATGACCTAATACAGTCTTACCCCAAGACTGAGGACGATTAATCGTGGCTCGCCTAAAGATGTCTCTGTAAAAATCTCCATCTCGTCTAACAGAGAATGCCAGCTCCGTCCATTGAAGTCACATTGTGAGTCCTGCTCGCTCGCCGGGAGAAGAGCTTCGGCTCCTAATTCTCCTCATTAATCACCTGTCTGCCTAACATCCTCCGGAGAAAAGCGCCGCAGTTCTTTCAAAGTAATTACAGCTCTTGAAAGAGCGCCGGGTGCAACAATTGCTCATAGGTAGCCATCTTCTTCCTCCTGTGCCCTTCCATTTTCAGTCTCACTCATGGAGCCAGCGGTTTCTGTGTTCTCTGAAGGAATCGTCTTTAGCAATAACTGCTGAGCGGCTTCTGCTTCGCTCTGTTTTTAAAAGGTTTGCTAGCCTCACATCCATTTTCATCTGCTGTGGGATAAATAAATTATAGCCTCTAAAATCAATGCCCAGGCTGTGATGTTGGCTGTGGGGTTAAGGCTTGCCACCATGTTACATTTTTGCCAGCAGGGCTCAAACTGAGGCAGTCACTGGAGATGTTCCTGATGTTGAGTTTTGTTCTTTTGTAGAACGGTTCTCCAGACAACATAGAGGCCGTACTAGTCCAAAGGTACATGCAGGTTTAAATTTCAAAATGTTCTGTTGTGTTTTCTATGATTTACAATCCTCTCATGCAAAGAGAACTTGCCACAGTGAGATGTGTTGCTTCTGACTGATATAAGGGCCAATTTTGTTTCTATAGAATAAATTATATTCCACATATAGAGTCATGCCTCTTATCTCTTCAAGACAAAAATGAAATTTTTGCTTCCAGTTAAACAAAGCACCGACCTTCAATTGTCTGGGCTATCCACAACAATACTGTCTGTCTTGTCAGTGTGTCTCACTGTGTGATAGCCCGTCCAAGTCTGCCTGATTGGTTTGCAACAATCAGCAACCTTTCTGCCATGGTTTTCACCACCTTAACTCCCAGTCAGATGAAGGTGGCTTCTAATAGTATGCCTTAACACACTAACACATCCACGTTATTGTCAGTAACTGTATTGACATTGTCACGACAGAAAAAGTAATTAATTACATTACTCTCTACTGAAAAAGTTTTTTCCACCACTGCTCCTTAGTGACCTCAGTTTAATTGTTTTTAATTACAACTTATGAGCCTCATACTTCAAGTTCAATTTTCAAAACTGAAGAAGCCTCCTGGGTGAGAGATGAATTCAAATTTATTCCTTGTAGTGCTGAGCAATAACTATTTCCAAAGGGCCTCAAAGGCAGCTATGACTGTTGTTGAGCAGCCCCATGTGTTTGTGGGTAGTGATGGTTAATCCTGGTCCTGGTTCTGCTGGATGTCTTATTCTGTTAAAACAGTCATTTATGTCTACTGTGACCAGGCTCATGTCAAAGGAGGAGGGACAGAACTCATTACTTCATTTAATCAGCAAGGCTTCCTCAGATCAAGAACTGATTAACAATATGGTGATAAAACCAGTATGATCTGATTATATAACTCTGCATATAAACTGGATCTTTCTGTCTTGTAGGAAAATATAAATTGAACAGTTTTTTATATATACATTTGATAAAGAGCTATAAATAAGATTTTTATTTTTCTTCTAGCAACCGAACAATAAAATGTTACTGCCACACTACAAATTTCACAGTTATTTAGTACACTGCAATTATTTTTCTTATAATACATGTCAGTGACCAAGCTCTCGTATTTTACTGGCCATTTCCACTTCCAGTTGTAATTTCTAAGATCAGGCTGATTGTTTCTACAACCTAAGCAGAAACCTTGTATATAAATACTGAATCTAAGCCTTGTTATTTATTCCACATTCTGCATCTCTCTCTCTCTCTGTTTACTGTTGCACAGCCTGCTAACAATGACACTCTATTGGAGAACTGCATCAGAAAGCTAGTAGCTACTGAAATCCATAATGTTACCTTCAAAATAAAAGTTTTTTCTTTTTTTCAAAATTAATGACATGTAGTTGGACTTTCATGCAGAGCTCACACTTAAGACGTGTTTGATCGTGTGCCAGTCAAGGTCATCTAATGAGCCAAATGTTGCATACAGGTTGTAAATTATGAATGAATGAATGAATGAAATAAAATAAAAACACCTGAAAACGTATAAGTTCAGAGAGTGGTTTATATATTTTTGTTTAAGAATTCTTGCCATATATACGGTGTGTTTGTATATATATATATATATATATATATATATATATATATATATATATATATATAATATAGTCTGTGATCAGTGATCATCAGCAATCAGTTTGGTGCCGACAGTGTCTGGTCCAGGACAAGCTTCTTCTGTATTTAAATATTTCACATTAAAAGAATACATTAAGTATAAATGGTATAATTAAGAACATAATAGTGCAAGGAAAATAAAATAAATATTTTTGATTTTTTGTGCTGATATTGTCAAACTGTGGTATCTTTTACTCAATCTCTGCACACCATAAACATCTCCTTCCTGTTTCAGACATTTTGTCACATGCTTTCTTGGGTAATGTCACTGTTCCAGAAGACGCTGCCAGCAGCATAAACATACTTTAGTCTTCACACAAAGCAATCTTTTAGTACTTTATCCTAGTTTAAACTATTCCTTTTTTTATTTTCAATTTGCAAAAAACATTTGGGAGCTGGCCTTTAATTTCCCCACAGAAGCACTCAAAGACTAAAAATAAAGCTGAAACAGTGGGAAGAGTGGCATTTACTTTTAAAAGGCAGGGCAGCGGCAACGCAGTAACTCCGTGTGCGAACTGTGTGCTGATGTCGCTTTGCAACATTTATAAGTCTCGGCAGATAGATGATGCCTTTTCAGAAAGCTGTCATAGGAATCCCTTCAGTGGTTTTAGGCATGCATAAAACCCATCCTCACCCTGTACTCAACCACTGTCGCTTCGCTAATGCTCTCTCCCTCTTTGTGTTCACAGATGGAGATGATACCAGAGCCCGATCCTGATGACGAGGGGACAAAAATAAGTGTGAGTTGAAGAACACGTCATTCACGTCACCCTGCAAACCCCCCACTTTCCCAATGCGTTGCCATTGTAAGTCGAGTTGGCAGAGATCCACTCTAAACCAACACAACAGCAGCTGATTTCCTTGAATAATACACCTTCCACAAGAGAATGGAGCTAATCAGCGAAATCAGTGGCAGCGTGTTATTACTGTCAGAGTGGTTCCCTTCCTGCGCTCACACACACCAGTAACAGTTCCGCCTCTTTCCTCTGCCACACTGCATGGGCCTTCTGTGCCTAGAGCAGCACACAGCCAACCAGTATAAGATCGTCACAGATGTGTGTGTTACATTGTGACAGTTTACAGATGCTGCTAATATGGAAATGTCATCATCTCCTCATGTTTTGGAGGTCTTCTTCCTTCCAATTTGATTGTTTCAGCAGCAAACTTTAGTTCTTCTGTGGTGATTACAACCAGTACATAGTCACTGTCCAAGGTCACACATAAATATGTTATTCAGCAGCTGAACATTCCAGCTTTGTGAAATATTGCCTTGCAAAAATTCTCC
This sequence comes from Xiphophorus maculatus, assembly GCF_002775205.1. Lineage (NCBI taxonomy): Eukaryota > Metazoa > Chordata > Actinopteri > Cyprinodontiformes > Poeciliidae > Xiphophorus > Xiphophorus maculatus. Next base: position 22,349,160 of record NC_036463.1, read on the forward strand.
CACCACCTACACTTGACCACTTTTTGTCATGTTTAAAATTTAAAATCACAGTGTACTGGTGAAACAGAGCACCAGAAAACATCACATAATCGTAACCTTAAAGGAAAACTATACATTTTTTGCATAGAAATCTGAAAATAGGCTACGCCCTCTCAGCAACTTATAACAGCAATGAAAGTCAACAAAATGTGTCTGGGTCACGCTTCCAAATATTGAGCAATTAAAGTCGGAGCAAGAAGAATGTTGCTCCAAGGACAACTTCCCTCGAATGTTGATCTTCTGGTAAAAGATCTGGTGAAGATCTGGTGAAGACGGCCTTTTACCAGTCATCTTTATTGCTGATAAAAATGGCATAGCCTTACTCCCTACTGGGTTGTTTACAGTGGAGACAATTTCTGGTAATCTTCATCGAGCTGGTGCATTACATGTTATGGCCAAATTTTAGTGGTTGAGTAATATCAAATCTGAGCGTTTAAATCTTCAACAGAGTTCACGCTTCCAGCAATCAATTATTTCTCAACAGCTGAAGGTTCAGAATCTTAGCTTCCTAAGCTACATTTTCTTTTTAATATTCAAGATATGGTGGGCAAAACAGTCTCAGGACATGTGGTTTCCAAAGGTGATTCAGAAATCTGCAACATGTCAAGGAGAAGATGCTGCTACGTTAATTTGGTGCCACAGCAACGAACCATAAAAAGATAAAGAATAGAAGCACGTTTCCATAGTCTTTTATCAGATTGAGCTTCATACATCTCAATCCAGTTCAAAATTTATAGTGGAAAAAAAAAACTGGATGAAAAGGTTCCATACCACAAAACTGATCTGTGTTTTTATTAGTCATGCCTCAAAGAGTTGAAGCTGTCAGAGAAGCCAGAGGAGGTGAACTGCTAATTGGGATGTTTGAGGTTTTTTTCAATAGCAGCAACTCCACGTCTTTTGCCAGGGGGTGTAAATTGCTAAAAGGGGAAAATGTATTATTTACTTGTAGCAAAAGTTTTTTAGTTTGTATTATCAATAAATCATCCCGGTGTCATGGTAAAAAAATTAAATAAAAATCTCATCTGAAGAATAACAACCAGGGTTCTGTCCTAAAAGTTTCTTCTGCTCATTAAACCTGATTGGTTTAGCACCATGAGGTGATTCAACTGAAGATCTGGAACATTTTTCATACTTCTATTGAAGACAAACATTAAAACCCAGATTGTTTATCACATACTTGCTTGATTTAAAGCATCACAGCTCTGCTGATTATTTTTAATAGCTTTCATTAATTGAAATAAGGTTTTAATGAGGCTGAAAGGTAAACATACTCTTTGTGGTTCTGTGTATGAGCTGAGCAGATCTTTTGCATTTCACAGTTTTGTACAGTGAGTCTGTGTGTAGAACCCAAGGTTGTTCTGTGCAGCCTTAAGGGTGCAGGGCTCTTATTCTCTGAATTCACACATGTCTGTCCAGACAGAAATTATAAAATAGCCCAGGGCTTTGGTAGAAAGAAGGCCTTTTCACAGTCACCATGTGAAGTTTGCGAGGTTCAAACCGTTGTCTTAATGAAGACTGACGGTATGGAGTGTGAACGACTTCTGTTTTAATTCAGCTGTACAGAGCCTCAACAGAGCTTTTTAATGCTGCTACATTTCACTTGAATATGAATCTCTGCGTCTAAGACAATTTGTTTGATGTCTGACAAATCAGACATCAGACACTAGTTTAAGGTGTAGTTATGACACCTTAAAATAGGGAGTTCAAAGTGTGGCCCCCAAAAGTAAAGAAAAAGTTCTGTTTCATACAAGCAATTGTAAATAGTATCTACAATAGTTTTAGCCTAATATAAGTAGAAAGTTATTGTTTTCATTGGCTTTACAGAGTAAGAGAAAATATAGTTTCCTGTGACGTTAGGAGTATCTCAGTCTTTTATAATATAGTACAGCTAAAGCAGAATAGAAACCCCAAATAAGCCTTAAGATCTTGGAATAGAATATGTACCAACCTGTGTCATTATTTATTTAAAAATGTATTCAACAGAAGTAATGTGTATAAAACTAAGTCCACTTTTGGCACTTTCATTAATTAAGAGAGAAAGTAGCAGCCAAATAATCCGTCCCCTGAAAATTATTATCTTACTTATAATTAGCCAGAGTGGCTACCTCTGTTTGAAGGAGTGATGCTGGCAGTTTGCATAATGCCAAGGAGTAAAGTCATCAGCAATTGCCTTAGAATGGGTTACAGAGATTATAAGAGCCTTAATGTGAAGGACCATTAAGGAGCAATGTGGACCTAGTTGGAATGTCTGTTGGAATGTCTCTGGATCGTGGCAGGTTGTCAAGCTAACCTGAGGCTCCCAATACTTGTTGATTGATCAGTGTTTCTCTGTGATTTTGATCCATGACTCGTGTGCTCTCCTGGGCTCCCACAATACAATGATCATGCTGTGTAGGGTCATGATAATCAGAGAAACATTTGTCCTTACACTTGCAGAACTCACTAATGTGAAAATGATGCTGTGTGATGTTTGTATTTTCTACTTCAAATCCTTGACAACCCATCCATGCAGGGTAAGTAGCCCCAATGTCATGGATTTCTGCTGACAGATTGTCCAGTCCACTGTAGTCTGCAACAAAAATAATATAAGACCATTGTTTGTTGTTTTGCGAGAACTCATATTCTCGGGGAACTCCCTCATATGTAATGGGTAACCCACTGCATCCTAAAACACCGTTGAAGAATGACCAAAAACCTGCAAAGGACACCCATGCATTGGATTGAATTGGCCATTGCACCAAAATCTTAGGGCATATTCAGACCAGCTCTGTTTATTCTGGTCTTTTCAAACTCTAGTTCATTTCCAAAGAAAGTCCTGTTTGCTTGGGGAGATGTGAATGCGTAATCAAACTCTGACCTGGACCAAATATCAAACGCTGCTTCACCTACAAACCTAGGAGTTGGTTCGGTTGAAGTGAACTCTGGTGTAGTTTGAATGCATATGAAAACTGGAGTATCTTCTCACTCCAGGTTATGACACTAGTCTCTTTCAATCGCTCTAATAGACGGTGAAGGTCCAGGGCAACGACATCTCACACAAGCTACAGATCTCCAGAGTCAGCAAGAACGACGAAGGACTCTACGAGTGCCGGGTGACCCGAGCTAACTACGGAGAGATTGTGGAGTACAAAGCCCAAGCCTGGCTTAGGGTCAACGCCACAGCCAGGCCTCGACGGCCACTGCCACCTGCCAAGAAGAGCTCCCCACTGCACCTGACAGACAAGAAGCCAAGGAAGTCCACCTCACCTCTGAGCCAAGACAACATGAGTTCAGACCAGAGGGTGGCCTCCACGTCCTCCTCCCACACATCCTCCAACACAGCTAAACGCTACCCCAGCTCAGGTAAGCACTTGGTGAAGACCTCCCTAGTTGGAGTCCTGGTCCAACTCTGCAACCTGATGCATTTCATAGATCACGTTATTGTGTTTTAAAGCATCAAATGCTGGAGGTTCATGGAAATGGCTTATAAAGGCTTGTGAGCTTTTGTCTTCAGTTAGGCTTAGAGTACATGTTGTAAATTAGACATTGAATCAATTCTTTATACTGTCTAAATGTATGTCAAACTGTTATGCTGAAAGTCATTCTTGGCTATCCCAGTAGATCAACCTCCTTTCAACCATAGTCAGACATCCATTGGCAATTTTTTGTGGACATTGATTAGACAAAAGGCAACACCATCTTTTCTGTGCCTCTTTCACAAAACATTTCTGTCATAAACCAGCAAAAACAAGCTGTTTTCCAATATAAAGCCGACTGCACATAAACTCTGTACTGAAGATCTCCCCATATCAAAACAATGGCACACAAATTGTGGTGCTGCTTCAAATTTAAATATACATCTCACCCTCTTACTCTTGATTTTTTTTAAAGTCATGTTTACGCTTTTAAATCCTGTCTGACCGCACAAAATATGTCATCACCGTGTCACTCCCTTCACCTGCAAAGCCTGCTTACTTCTACGTGAGCCAGGTGATGCACAGCACTGACTAAACCGCTTGAGTTAGGAGTCTAATAGAGGGGGACCAACTTCACCACATCCATTACCATGGCAGTCCTTAATAAGTCCTTCTTAGTGCAATGACACTAAAATAAGTCGGTAACACTTTATTTGACGGGTAGTGAATAAGACTGTCATGACACCATCATAAACATGACATAACACCTGTCATGAACATGAGTAAGTCTTCATAAATATTTATGACTGTTGTCATAAAGTGTCATTCGGTAAATCATGACACTTTTAATACAAAGTTGACATTATTCAAAATGTCTTTGTTATGACATCTTTTCATTAACCTAGACAAAAATGTCTTTGTTATGACAACTTGACATTAACCAAGAAATCATGATCTGACATAAATTTGTTATCAAAGTATCACTGACTAAACTTTAAAAATTATGTAGCTTTATGTTATTAAAGCTAAAGTTTAATCAGTAATAATTTTATAATAAATTTATGTCAGATCATGATTTCTTGGTTAATGTCAAGTTGTCATAACGAAGACGTTTTGAATAATGTCAACTTTGTACTAAAAGTGTCCTGATTTACCGAATGACACTTTATGACAACATTCATAAATATTCTTGAAGACTTACTGATGTTCATGACAGGTGTTATATCATGTTTATGACTGTGTCATGACAGTCTTATTCACAACCCGTCAAATAAAGTGTTATCAATGAGGGTAAGTCTATAAGCCACGAAGACTGCAAAAAATGTCAAAAACGCGTTCAAGGTTACGCAACAAAAATTTTATTTATGGTTGGTTTAAATAACTGAAATATAAAATAAATGCCAAGAGGACATATAGTAGCCTAGTGTACAGTGTCTGACATTTTTAGACAAAATAATTTGTCTTACAGAGTTGTGAGATAGAGAAACATAGGTTGAATATTTTTTTTCAAAATCTATTGTCTTATCATTTCTTTATTCTGTTACCTGACATCTGTTCTTTGTTAGGTGCTTTCTCTCTGAAACTCTAGTTCTGGAATTTCTGGTTGCAGTAACCCTTAAAACACAAATGATAAATATGATTTTATTAGTAGGATAGAGTAGTTAAGAGTAGTTTATCTTCTTGTGTTAGTGTGAGTATCAGTGCACAGTCAACTTGGTTATACATGCCCATCTTGGCATGTACAGTGTTAGAAGTGAGCCTCTTGTATTAAAGCAGCAGTCAGCATATGGCAGAGTCTCCGAACAGCAGTTTATTCAATGACTGAACCCAAATGTCCGCCCAATGCCACAGCTGAAGACCCACAAACCCACAGAACAGAAATCCATGTTCATTAAGTTTGTCACTGTTGCTCAGTGGAGTACGGATCTGACATCTGTTTTTATTCAATGTCTCCAGTGTAGCACCTTTTCTAGCTAATTGTGCTTGTTCAGAGATGTGTACCAAATCCTCATGACGACACAGAAGTAACTGAAGAAAAGTCCTGGCTGCATCTAGAGTTGCTTTTTTTACATGTACATTGCTGTGAACAGATATATTCTACTTACTTGTTTTTGTCACATTTTAGTCTTTTGGCTCATTGGACAAATGTCAATATCAATTAAACATAACCTGAGTAAATACAAATTGCATTTTTTAAATAATTATTTCATGTATTAAGGAAAGCTATCCAAACCAGCCAGACCCTAATATTAAAACACACCTGCCCATTAAAGCTGACATCTACTGTTCCACCTTTGGTGGCAACAAGTCAAACATTTGCAATAACTACAGCAGTAGTCAGTCTTTTCAACACTTTGACTAGGTCGCTTTCATCATCTTTTTTTATAGCCCCTTACTGAAGAGCTTTTTTTTTCTCCGAAGAGTTTTTGCGGCACTAGTGGCTCGTATTTCTTGTACAGTAGGCAGACAGGAAGGAGGGTGAGGAGAGGGGGGAAGACATGCGGTAAAGGTTGTCGGGACCGGGAGTCGAACCTGCGACGTCCGCATCGAGGACTAAGGCCTCCAAACGTGGGGCGTGCTAACCCCCTGCGCCACCACAGCACGCCCATTACTGAAGATCTTTTGACCACTGGCCTGCTACATAACCCCAGTGCCTAGAGTTTAACCTCTAACATCTGCTCCTGTATAGAAAGAGATTGTGGCTCCATCAGTGATGGAGTTGTACAGGTTACTGAAACCAAACCATCCCACTGGACCGTTTTCTGAAATCCCTTGCCAGTTATTCTCCAAACTATTGGGCTTCGTCGAGATGCTTTTTCTTTTTTTAAATCAAATTTAAGATTGCATTTTTTCTCTTTTTGCTGAGCAGTGTTTTCTTTTTTTTTGTTTATTTGTTTTTTACCAGGAGTTCCATGTGGTTCTGAATTATTTAGTTTTTGTTAAGGTGGCTTTTGAATAATTCTCAGAAGCCATGAACTCCTGGGAAGGCGTGTCACTGTTCCAGGTGTTTCACATTTTTGGATAATGGCTTTCACTGCTTTTCTGGAATTTCCAAATTCTTTAGATTGTAGCTATGAATGGTCTCTTTATTCTTCCAGTCTGAACTGCGTGACCTGGATAATTCATGGTCTAACAAGAGAGGATTGCTTTTTAACATCGGGCCATGTTGGGTGGAAGAGCTTTCTTTCATTCAGTTAAAATTCTCATCATTACTATTACTCTTCAAAGCTCTAGTTTGTATTTACTACAAGTTGTCTTTGTCTTTAACAAAATGCGACAGAGGAAATGTGTGAGGGTGGCGATACCTATGCATGGGAGCATAAGTGAAATATCAGATACATAAATTCAACCATCATTCCATAAACGTATGGTTCCTTCTGAATTCCATGCCCATTTAAAGTTTTAACTGATCTGGTCAAAGAAAGCAACCAACCTCCTCCTCCATCCCATCTTCAGTTTCTATGGGATTCAGGTTTGCTCATTGTTCAGCTCTAAAATAATCTGCTCTCTCTCGGTTATTCCATGAATTTCTAGGATCTGTTCCTGTTCTAAATTCATTGCCTACTTCACCTCTCCTCCCTTGATGCTGGTGAAGAGTCTTTACTGTAATAGAGGCACCAGACAGTAGTCTGAGGCAATAACTGGCCAGGCCAGCTGTGATTAATACATATTTACCCTCAATAATTAGATGAAAATTTCCCCCTGTGCTTTTTAACACAGACTAATTGCATTCATTGCTGCTGTAACCAACCCCATTGCTTTATATCTTCTTTTTGCTTGAATATAGAATACTGGAAGGTTAAAAATGATTGAGTTTCAGCTCAGGACTATGTGAAGAACAGTGAATGACACAGTTCCGACTGATTCACAGTTATTGGGTTTGATGAAAGAACCTGTGAAGTCTTAAGGTCTGCATGCTCTCTACATGCTAAGCTAGCATTATTACATGCACTTTTGCTTTTTCAAATACAAGCAATTCTTCATTTGAATCATTTAAAGAGTTGACATTGGCTGGTTTTAACTTAGTCCTACAATTGTTCTTTGAACATAAATGCATGTTTAACTTTTTGTGGCTTGTAAAATGGAAAACTGCAGAGCCGACATGTTTTGGATGCTCCAGATTTTCTCCTACGTTAGCATTCATGCCTTGAAAGAGAAGATCTATTTTTTGAATCATTAGCAGTACGTATTCCCTGCACGCCCGCTCACATTTTACCCTCAGGGGGATTTGAACTCAATCCCCTGTCATTTCTCTGACTATCCACCTGTGTTGTAATTGAGCAGCTCTTTCTCAGCTTTAACTGCCAATCATCTCCCTACGGGTCAGACGGTTCGGACTGATTCAGCCATACTCTGGGGCATGATAGCCGCGCGCACCCTGCAGCAAAACACAGGAAGATATTACTTGCCACTGAATAGAAGTAAAAAGTTGAATAATCCCCAGGGCTGCAGAGCCGGAGATTATGAGGCAGCTAAATTATGCTGACATCTGTGTTGCGGTGAGTCCTCGGCGTGGTGTGTCTGACAGAGATAAATGCCTCTCTGTGACTGCTCAAGCAGCCTTAGCAACCTCCTCTGAGTTTCAGAAAGGTGTTGCGGCTGAGGCCCACAGGGTTCTGTTAGCGCCCCACTCGGGTTTGAAGCTGGCCAGCAACAATAGTTAAATGGCCTGAGATGAAATCAAACCGAGGAGAGAGAGAGCAGATATTTTCTTTTTCCGCATTGCTGCATCCGTAAACACCGAGGTGCTTTCCAGATGGGGAGGAACGGGAGCGTGGCCGCCACAGCGTCTCCTGCAGCAGCCGCAGAGCGGCTCGTTCACAGTTAACTCCCCACCAATGTGTCAGCTGTTGTTAGATCACAGTTTGGCCTCCATCGTTCCTGGCAGTGTTGTTCCCTCTAAAGCTCAGAGGTGACCGCAGATGAATACGGGGAAAAGAGGAACGGAAAACTGTCCCCCAAGCCATATTCGTCTATCCACCTCTGAGGCCAGCCTGGTTCCCCGCTTGGAAGAAAAACAAATTTGGAGTAAGCTTCACCGCATCCAGAATAGCAAAAAAAAGAGAGAGAGAGAAAAAAAAGAGATACTGACCTTGTTTAAAATAACAACTTTTTTTTTTATATCAGTTCAATGCACATCTAAGGAAAAATCACCAGTGTGTCATTTCAGTAGGTGGAGAGCAGCAGGTGAAAGGTTCATAGTTACACTGATCAAGGATAAGAACACATGTGTCTTACAGGGATCCTTCCCAACACATCATCATTGTCCTCTGTGTTCTTGCAGACCTGAAAACATCAATTAGTGACCAACAGGATGACAGCTCTCCTCTGACACTTTCAATAATGTTTTGGAATAAAACGGTAGCATTCTCATTTTACAATAAAGCTAAGAAACACACTTTTTTATAAAACAGAAATTCTTTACTATTAACCTAAATTTCACACATTCAGTTCAAAGTTTAGCAATAGTCACGGCTCTGTGTTCTAATTCACTTATACAACAGTCCATATTTCTTTTCCTCTGAGTTTCTGGACTTTGTTCTCTTCTTCAACAGGGTTAGCTTGGTTTTAAATGGCTAAAGCAACATTCGCTAAAACTTCTGTTGCTTCATCGTTTAACTCAGCAGCAACTTCTGACTTGCCCAAAATATATCCAGTTAACCACATCTGACTCTTGTGAGGATCTTTTCTTACAAAAACGACCAGAAGGGAGCGTTTCAAAAGAGACCAAATTTCAGAGACAGTACATGTAAGTGCTTAGAAGAAAATGCCATGAGTTTGTTTTATGGCATTAGTGAGGAATCTTTATCCATTCCCTAACTCAGCCTCTGTCAGACTGGCCCAGGGCAGCTGTGGGCCAGTCTGCCCACAGCTGACTGTGGGCAGACTAGCTTACCGCCAGCAGTGTGTGAATGTGTGTGTGAATGATTGAAGTTAGTGTGAAACGCTATAGGTTCCTTGATGTACTTGATAAAGCACTATTCAAGTACAGACTATTTACCATTTAATATGTTTTTCATGTACAGTACACCACTTTACATTTTATTTTTTACCAAAATATTTTATTGAGATTTTGAAAATATAATCATGTATCAGTCTGATTAAGTTGTCTTTATAGTTATTATATGACGGTAATTCTTTTTTCTCATGTCAGAGAAATGAAAAGGAAAATAAAAAGTTAAGTTAACCAACACAGGAACAAAAAAAAACACAGCCTCTCTAAACAGGAATAATTGAGCATTTACAAACACATTGGATACAGTTGCACACGTCTATCCTGCATGGTGCATTGCAAGAGTCCAACAAGCCCTCTGAAAGGTCTAAGTCAGGGGTCTCAAACTCCAGTCCTCGAGGGCCGCAGTCCTGCAACTTTTAGACGTGCCTCTGCTGCACCACACCTGAACAGAATAATTAGGTCATTAAGGCTCTGGAAAACTGATCTACACAAGGAGGAGGTAATTAAGTCATTTCATTCCAGTGTTTTGTACCTGTGGCACATCAAAAAACTGCAGGACTGCGGCCCTCGAGGACTGGAGTTTGAGACCCCTGGCTAAGTCCTTAATAAAGTTAATAAAATAACCCCAAATCCTCTGAAAAGTATAATGTTTGGATTTCCTAATAATCCAAACAATTATTAGGTCCTTCTAGTGGCAAATTAAACATCTGTTTTAACCACTGGGTGGCGTTAGGTCTCCTGACATATTTCCACGATAAAGCTATAAATTTGTTTTGCAGATAATAGGCTTATAACCATGAAAGTACATTCTGATTTGGTAAAAATATGCTATGAATAAAAAACTCAGGGTATACAATTTTTTATTTTATTAAATGTCAAGTAATCACTTAGTAGCTGCAACATATAAATAATTATGAAATGGATGAGAAATGGGTGCTTTTCCTTTTATTACTACTGATTATAAAAGATGAGTTGGCACTATGCAGCTCTCTCCTTGATGGCCTGAAAATGTCATTAGTGTCTCATTTGTCCAGAGTGCTTATTTTAATGGTCGCCTTTTAAAAATCCATCCAAATGTGGTTTCTTGTTTTGCCTTTAATCAATATATTAATTCTCCCTCTGTCTGTAGTCATTCTTTCATACAGCTGAACTTTGTGAAGTAAATAGATTAAAGTGTTTCTGGTCAAACAATCTAATATCTGCTGAGGACCTCTGCAGCTCCTTCAGGGTTCCTGCTTGGCTATCGCTAATATACTGCCTTCTAACTTCTTGATCTTTAAAAAGTAGTGATCTGTCTCTTTTGTTGTTTTTTGTTTGTTTGTTGTTTTTTTTTTTACTGGTGCCTCATGGTGCAATACTCCTTTTTTGTATGGAAGGACTGTTGTTAATGCTGCCTTAAAGGGGCTGCTGCTTTCCTCTAGCTTTCATTGGGCCATGGTCAGGTTGACCCTACAGGTAACCAGTCCTTCACTGGGTCAGGAAACATAAATAGTTTGTTGTTGTGGTGATTTTCAGTAATGAAATTTAAATTAATTTCTAGTAGCATATTTTTGACAAAGCTATAACAATGGATCTTTTTTGTGAAGTGCCTGTATTGCAAATTGGTGCTGTACGTAACGGAATTTACAAGAAAATATAAGAAGCCATAAGTGGTCAGATAGTAGGGTGTAATATGATTTTAACTTGACCTATTGAAACAACACAATGTTTCTTGTTGCAGTGAAGATTTTTTTATCCTGTCAGCTAGTGGTTACAGTAATTCCCTTTAGACTTTCTCTTGGTTTTAGATCAGTTGCTGCTCCATTTGGCATTCACATTTGCATTCAAAGCACACCAGACTTTGCTATTATGGTCCGCATCAGGGTTCAATTACTCATTCACACTTCCGCAAATGAACCGGACTCTATAGACAAACGAATTAGAGTTGGATTAAAGTGGACCAAACAGGGCTGGTGTGAATGCAACCTACATCAACCCCAATGGGCTCAAGGTTGGGGACCATTGCTCTAAGTCATCTATGATTTTAAAAAGTAATTAAAGTAGCCTTTTTACGTTTGCTTTGATTAACTGATTCAATGTACTGATGTTTGGTTTTATTCTTCCTCTGTAGGCCTGCAGAACCTATAAAGATCTGTAGGTTCTGCAGAGATGCAAGATCTACGTCTTGAAAGGTGATAGATAAATATGGTTTAACGTACTTTACCATCTTACTTTAGCTCCCTGTTAAGACCTTGTCACAGTGGCTGAGAACACTTGGTTATATTAGCGTTAATTTGAAATTGCTTTTCAGAGTGAAAGACTATGAATCATTTGTTATCACTCTAAGTATAATTAGGTGCTGGCAATGTTAACGTTCGTTTCTATTTTCTCTTATCAAAATCGGGGCTGTTATTTTAGCTAAAAACATTGCTGTCTCATCTTGTGAACTGGATGTATTGTTCCACCCTTTGTTGTTTCTGAAGCTGTTTGTTTAATTGGCTTATAGGCAGAGTCTGTATGCCATGCAGAGACAGATTCTCACAGGCTGAAGCTTAAAAGTTTCAAAAACAGACAGATTTTCTCTATCAGGTGCTGGCGTGCAAATACAAATGAACTGAAATTGGACGGAAAGAGGAATGGAGATGAGTGTGATGAAAAGGGGTCATAAGAGGGAACGAAGACACAAAGGATGAATCTGTGGAGAAGATGAAGTGAAGATCAATGGATTATTAAGGGCTTGGCTTTAAAGCTGCAAAAATAATCATGGTTATGTTGTCTGTATCACACAAAGCCGCTGGTGATTATTTTTAGGCCCGCTGTATTCCTCACTCCTCTGACATTACATTTACCCTCAGTCACAGATGAACTACCTGGATGCTCAGTAATAACATCCACTTTCATATACAGTAAGCACTCAGACACCCTGAGAAACATGGCTGGGGCGCGCACTCAGTCACTTTGAGACCGAATCACTTGACAAGCCAATCAGACAGCAACTTTTATGAAAGACACGCCAGGCAAGTAAATAAGCAATTCAGTGAAAGTGTCAGCAGAGCAGCCAGCCAGCCGGTGATCAGCAGCAGTAGATGGAGGTGGCATGGAGCCAGTTGGAACTCTCGGTGGAGGTGCTGCCGTGTTTCACCTCTCTGGCTCGCTGAACCCCAGCCGTCTCAGCTGGTCCTGCAATCGATATTAGCATCGGCGTTTCCAAAGCCAAAAAAGCATTTTGGCAGAAAGCTGAGTGGTGCGTTGGGTCGACGAAGACGGCCGTTCAGCTCGCACCAACAACGTGTGAGTGCACGTCTTCGCTGAATCAGGCGGATGCTCTTCCTCATTACGCCTGAGCAGAGTTCCTGCACGGGTGGGAGGAAAACGGAAAAACTCAAAGAGCACCGGGCACAGGCGTCTTTTAAATGTTTCAGCTTTCAGCTTCCTGTCAGCCTCTTTGACAATGAGCTGTGAATTCCTTCCACAGCTTCTGAAGAGAGAGTGACCCTGTCAAATAAACTGTGAGAACGAGTGGGAGGAGGAGGCTTTCAGCTGCTGTTATGGATAAATGACAAATGGACTAAAAAGCCTCTCTTCAGATGGAGTTTTTGTTTTTTGACGGCTGTGTTCCTGGACTGCTTTTGCCTTATTCCCCCTCCACATGTTCTCCAATTAAAATGCACAGCAGTGTACCAAAGTACAATAACTCATAAATATTTTTCCTTTGTTCCAAAAATAGTTTTGGAGCTGGAGCTTTACCTTTTGGGCATGGTCACTGGTTCGGTTAGTTTGGAGATGAGAAACAGCTCATGCCAAGGACAAATCCAGAACGGGATTTGTTTTTTAAAGGTTTTGTTTCCTAACATGTCTGGAGGATCAGAGAGAAGACGAGAATCTAAACGCAACCAGCAGATGAACTCAGAGGAGTTTGAGTTAACAATGAAATCTATTCACTGCTGTGTAAGCAATGGGATATTAAACCAAGACAGCAAAACATTCAGACTTTCCCCCAAACAGTGATGTGGAATGCCAGAAGTAATTATACTGAGGGGAGTTCACAGCCCAGAGGACAGATGGAGCCGACCAGGAATGGGTGCTCTTTAGTTTTCTTCTTTTATAAGTGCAATAAAGAACCACCTGCCAACGTGATATAAACCTCGGGTTCTATTTTTACCTGCCTAGGGTTTTGTTCGTTCCCATTTTTAGCGTTTGTTATACTTGCCTGAGTACACTTTGTTTTGTTGTCATGTCTATTTATTTATTTCTAGACCATGAGTCTGTTAAATCAATTTGGGAGCGCTTCAAGCTGCACTATGTAACTTTTATAAAAAAGATGTATTTTCGACCTCTCCCCAGACTTACTGAAACAGAGCCAAAAGGCCCTGAGTCCAAACTGACGACTCTGATGGCTCAAATTAGCATCCCTTCTTCAATTGTAAATGTGGCCATTGACCGTCAGGCCAGAAGGTAGGAGTGTGAAGAGTCCATGTTGGGGATGGGTATCTATGATACCTACAACTAGTCAGTTTAGTTTTGAAGCATACATGAAGTGTTTTTGGAGAGATGTGACCTTTTGCAGCTGATCCATGATGTTGTGCTGCATTATCCAGGTCATTTTTCCAAATGTACATAGAGTTTGCAAAACATACAATCTGTTTCAAGAAATATGCAAAGGTTTTTCTAAAAAGAAATTGGTAATGTTTTTCTTTTAAATAAAGCTAAGTGGGTTTAAAATGACAGTTCAGAAATAAACTAACCAAATTAATTGTGTTGATCCACCTCAAAAAAATCATTCAAAAAGTGTAAGCAAAAGAAATCTGGGAGACTTTGCACATGCACATTTGCATGCAGCCTTTTGTGCTGTGGAGGATAAATAGATGACTGCTTCACCTATTTAGTTCACAAGAACTAATGGCATTTATTTCAGTCATAATCTTGCGGGGGGTGACCAAGGTTCCATCACTATGTGACAGCTGGTCAGCAAACCTGGCAAACATGATTGACATGGCAGCACTGAATGCACATGTGCTTTTTCAGGCATGCATTGGGGTGCAGGAGAGACGGGTGGACTTCCTGGTTGAGCTTGCAAAAGAGTTCGGTAACTCTCATGTGAGTGAGAAGAAGGCACACAAGGAGAAACTGCTTCGGCAACAACCTTCCACACCCAGCTCAGGCAAAAGGGCGAAGTGTCAGGTCAACCATCGATGCAGGATGCGTGTCCTGAGGCCGAAACATCGTCAGTGACCCCTCACAGCCCCACCATGGACTGTTCTCCCTGCTGCCCTCTGGAAAGAGGTTCCGCAGCATCCGGTGCAGGTCCACCTGGTTCCGAAACAGCTTTTTCCCACTTGCCATCAGACTGCTGAACTCTTAACTGGACTGCACTCAAAAACTGGCCTCCACTTTATACCTTGCACATGTACAGAGCTAAATAACTTCTATTTTACTGTCAGTCCTGCACTTTATATTTTATATTTTGATTTATATTCATATTTTATACTGTATTTTATTTTACTCACAACATTGGAACCTCAAACATTGTCCTGAGCCGTTTGCAACGAAATGTCGTTCTGTATACACCCTGTGCATGCAAAATGACAACAAAGTCAGTCTAAGTCGAAGTCTAAGTCTAAGGAACAATTGTGCAACTGTGAGATGCGTTGAGGCCATTAACAGGGTACTTATAAGGTAATGGCCTTATTTACAGAACAAAAGCACCTGCTAGATAAAATCCTTCAGGCCAGTTGGCCCATCTCTAGACTGCATAGGTAGAAAGGCCATTTGGCATTTCTCTAGTACTTCCAGTGTTAAAACTGTCACCAAGTCTTGACGGCTTGTCATGAGACAGATAATCTGTGAAAAGATTGATCTCCTCCACCTTGTCCCTGATGCTGTCTGAAGAAATGCACCACTCCTGGCCAAAAATAACCAATCAGAGCCAGGAGGAGGGGCTTAGTTCTGTCAGTCAACCTAGTATACTTGCCGCTAAATGGGTTAATTGTGGAGAAGCAACTCACTGTTCCAGGAAAATCATTTATTTTTGTGTTTCCCCCTGACAGAAAAATGTAAGCTGACACACATTTTGTGCCTTTGGTTCCACAATGAAGGATTAATTTATGCTGTCTACAAAAAGTATTCATCCCTTTGGATGCAAATCAGTCATGATCGACAAAATTTGTCCAGAGTGCAGTGACTGTGTGTCAAGTGATTGTATAAAGACAGCGGTGTCTGGAGGGTCCATTCATTGGTTCATCAGTATTCCTGAGTACCTTTATGAAGACAAAATACTCCAACCAATAAGATGAAAGGTAACTGAAAAGTATCAGTCAGGACATAGAGACAAAACTTCTCAAAGGCCCTGAAGTTGGAGTTGAGTTAAATCATCATAAAGACATGGGAGGAATATGGTCCATGTGTAAATCTGACTACATGAGGCCGTCCTCAAAACCTGTACAAGAAGGAGACTAGAGGTCACCAGGTTACCATGACTACACTATAGGAGTTCCAAACTTCAGCAACTGAGATGGAGAGACTCTGCAGACGACAACTGCCGGTTCTTCACCAGTCAGAACTTTATGGGAGAGAGGCATTGAGAAAATCACTGTTGAAGAAAAGTCAGATCACAGCTTGCCAAAAGGCACGTGGGAGATGTGAGCTTTCTTTTTCATTCTGAGGATGTTTTGTTTTTTCACAGTCATTCATGACCTTTTTAGTGAACTCTTAAATTTGCTTCAAGAGAAAAAGCAATGACTGAACCTATAGAGAGAAAACACCTTATCTCCGTCACACATCTTCGCTTTTTACTGTGATGTCAGGATGTATGGGAAGCCATTTTAAACATTTTAAAAGCTTCAAGGAAACGACACCACCAATTCGGCGTCGCTCTCTAGACATCCCGGCCGTAAAATTTGGCCAGAGAACCCTTGGCAACTGAGCTCTTATTTTGAAGAGACTATACCAAAAATGCTTTACAGTCATGCATCTCCATGTGACAGACACTCTGGAAATTGGTGAAGAGAAGAGCGGAGTACATTTTCAGCAGAGGAAGAGAGACGGAGAGAGAGAGGTCTGATGAGGCAGAAATTTGCAGAGTAATTGGCAGCAGGATCAGTTCCTTGGAGCGCACTAGAAGACTGACAGGAAAAACACACCAGAGGAGACATGGAAAGCAAAATGGAAACAGGGCTTGATACAATCCAGTATTGATTTGTGCACTAGTAGGTAATTCTGTTTTTGCAAGAGTGGACTTGAGAATGATTTTTATATAGAAATCCTGATATATGGTATCACTAGTAGGGGTTGAACGACTACATATTTTTTAAGGTCGACTACATCATGATAATAGTCGAGTCGATGTCGACTAGTCGCGGTGACGTCATAGTGACGTAAGCGCAAAAACCCTTCACAACTACTTGGAGGCTTTATTAGCTATTTTCACGGCAAATATTGACCCCCCCCCCACCACCACACACACACACACACACACACTCTCCCCTTCTCCTGCTTTTACTAAGTCTATTATGGAGATTCTTTGTGAGCAGCGGGGAAAAGCTTGTTGCACAAAGTCGGGTCTGACTTTTTTTTTCTAAACACCGGCTGATGCTGATGATCTCTGGATAGTTACTATAGGAGTCAAATTATCACACTGACTACATGGAGCTTTTGGAACATCACAAGCCAAACTTGTTATGAACGGATCCCGTTTGGTTACAGCTGAATTCAACGAAACCACCTGCTTCTCCTCCGCCCGATGCGCGGCAGGAAGCTCTGCTGACTCAGCAGATTGAACGATTTAAGATATTTTCTAGTCAACGTCAACATGATAAAAGTCGAGTCGATGTCGAGTTGACTAGTCGTTGTGACGTCATAGCAACGCAAGACGCAAAGCTTTGGAGTAACGTACAGGCTTTATTACCCGTTTTCACGGAAAAATACGGCATTTACACAGAACAACAACAAGTGAAACAACAAAACATCGGGATAGTTTATGATAAATAATAAGTTGCTGGGAAACCAACATTCAAAAGGAAACGCACATCTTTTAGATGGCATGTAAAAACAATAAAAAGAGGTGGCACGGGGGGTAAATAAAGTTCACTCGCTGTCAATATTCTCTTCGCTAAGAGTTCGCTAAGAGCACATTGTCATACAAGGACCCAGTAATTTCTACCTGTTTGACAAGATGTGGGTTTTGTCCTCGATCTGTTTTGAAGACGCCATTTTATAGCCAGTGTTCTGTCAGATCAGCTGTCAGAGTGTCATACACTTCTGACAGCTGATCTGATGACACTTCTAAGCACGAAGTGTCATTCTTAGCACGAACTCACGGCTATATATATGTCAGACAAGTATACACTGTCATTACCAACTACAGGCTTTTATTTAATCAGCAGCTATCATTACCACAGATCTTTATTTAATCAGCAACATAACATCATAATGTATTAGTTAGATCGTCGTGACAAAGACACTCGCGAGCCGGCTAAGTGACATCATTAGCGGGAAGGGGGCGAGTTTTAGACGGCTCGTGTTTTGTAGTGGACTGCAGCTGCAACTCCATCTCCTTTTAAAAACACTGTAAAACCACAAATATGCATCCATCTACATATCATTTAAACTAATGTATTAACTTATTTTTCTTCTGTCTTGTGACGTATACTGTGCTGTCAGATCAGCACAGGCTGTCACCACCGGCAATCACATGACTGCGACTAGTCGACATGAAATGTAAAAACTCGCGAGACGTCCTAGAGTCGACTAGTCGACTAGTCGACTAATTGGTTCAACCCCTAATCACTAGTAGATTGTTTATGTGGTTTGAGGGAAAACTAAAACTACAGTAGTAATATTTCCTTGTTGTTTTTTTCTGTGAAACATGTAAATATACATAAAAATGGAATTCATTCTTACAATTATTCAACAAATTTACATGCTGGAAGAAATCAAAATAAATTTTTAATTACTTAGTCCGACCACCTTTAGGAATCAATAACCATCAGTGCAACATAATCAACTGACGTACAAAGCTAAATAAAAGTCCACAGGAACACAATATATTTTTTGTCACTAGCAAGTCAAAGAAATCATCATTAAAAATAAATAAAGCAGAATCTGCCATATTTATCAATATAAATTAGAACTCATACTTCTCTGGTACGTCACAGAGAACTCTTGGAATTTTTATTGCAGTTTTGATTTCTGTACACATTTAAGCTCTGATGCTGATCAAAACAACACACTCTGGTCCATCTGCAAACAGGTCTCAGTCCGGTTGGAGTGAACTCCGCTGTGTTGTGAATGCATATGTGGACCACAGCACAGGGCATTCTGGGTAAACACAACCAACACAAAGATGAGAGTGTAGCACAAGCAGGAGAATTGGCTCCTGGTCTTTACCCAAAAACAAAACATAGGCCTTTCATATTTAATACCTCAAATTTGATGCCGCCCCATTTTTGTTAGCATTTCGTAAAGAAGTAAATTCCGCTCAGTGTCTTCTTCAGAGGCTTTTGGTGCAGCACCCCCACAGTAAATGGGGGGTAGCATATTGTTCAAAGGGTTTGCTTCGTCTGAAGCAGTGGGAAAACAAACTACAGCAGCTGAAAATTTAACAAATGTTGCAATTTTGGTCCCCAATTGAAAAGGAAAAACCCTTAAAGTACCTCAGTTCCTGGTTAGGGTTCTGCTTTTGATCATTCAGTCAACTCCCTGCTCCTGATCATCATCCTTCGCCATCTGTAAGTCAGCTATATCCATGTCTTGGTTGTGTTCAAGAATTCAATCCAGAAAGTAATTGCCTGCGTGGATGCCAAATTGTGTGCAAATGTGTAACAGTTGCATGTTACAAGCTGGAAGGCCAACAAATACCCTAACTTTTCTACTGAGAACAACAAACAGATTCCTGAATTGCTCTTTGCTGCAGACATCCTGCCATGCTTTTACACAAAGTAGTCCATTCAGGGACAGAAGGTCTGGTCCTTGAGGGCCGGTGTCCTGCAACTCTTAGAGGTCTCCCTGAGCCAACACACTTGAATCCAACAGCTGAATCACTTCATAAGTGCAGTCAAGTTCTCCAGAGTCCTGCTAATGACCTCATTATTTGACTCAGGTGTGTTGAAGTAGAGACACATCTAAAAGTTGCAACAGACCGGCCCTCGAAGCCTGGAGTTGTCCACCCCTGTCTTAAACTATTCTTTGCTTTTCTTAAGCCATTAGTGGTAATGTTCTTTTACTTAATCAGTAAAAAGCTACTGATCCATCTGACAACATGACTGGCTGTGTTTAATTAAGGTAAACTCATTCAGCAAAACTTTATTCAACACATTTCTTGATCGACAAATCACAACAATGCCAGCACTCTGATCGATACAACTGACTGTGATCAAATAAGCATGTCATTACCTTTACAGGTCAAAAGTAGAAAATAATAACACAAAATGTACGAGTACAATTAAATATGTTAGCTTTCATATTTAATACTAACAAAGAAGAACGAAGTAGGAAAGAAAATCTATTGTTCTCCTGAATTTCTAGGAATACTGGAGCTTGAAGACAAGAACAGCTTCCATTTTGCATATATCATCTGGTTCCTCTGTTGCAGAAACACAGTTGATGGCAGGTGCCTTGGTTCACAAAAGGAGGACATTTCTTTTGGGAAAATATATGGACAGCATAACTGGAAAGACTGAAACATTGACAGAATGGAGTTGCTTGTGCTTTAGAGAGTCCGCTTATAACTCCAAATTGCTTTGGGACGCGCTTCTCAAAGCGCAGAAATTCTTAAAAGGAGCTGGCCGATGGACAGAAAGTCTATGGAAGTGCAAGGCTCTAAAGTACAACAAACTTTTCTCTGAGAGAGAATGCTGAGTTCTGAAAAGTGTTTGGTAAATGTAGTGAGCCAGAGGCATGGAGGTCAAGATGAAAGAATAACAACTAAGACTGCGAAGTCAAAAAGAAAGCTGAAAGAGATTCCATTGGCCATAAGGACCCTGCAAAACAGAATGAAAGATCTTTTTTCTGCTTCTATAGCTGCTGATAAAGCTTCTGGTGAATTAATCAGGAGAGGGGAGAAAAGTGGTGTACTGTCAGTCATACCAAGACTTTTGATTGCTTGTACGTTTTGCATAGTGTTTGATAGTAGACTGTATGGCTTACAAAATGAAAGATTGCCGATTGTGTTAATTGTATCTCACTAAGATGTATTTGATTGTGCTACACTGTCTGTGCCAAGAAACTCACACACTCCAATGTTTTGCTGGCCTGTCTTTGGCTTTGATTAAGGGTTGTATTCACTGTAACATTGTCTCAATAAGCTTTTGCTTATTCATTTCCTGCCAAAGTAGTATTCATTTTTCTTCAAAGTATGGTACAGTTAGAATGCTCTCCACACTATTATCCACATTCCAAAATGTCTTATTAGGTACAGGGTTCCTGTGTTGTGGGCGACCCATGTGTGAAAATGATGTCTCACATTTTCTGAAGCACTGTGGTCCAATTCAAGGATTTATGGCTTTGTCATTTTGGAATATGGCTGGTCTGCAGGACACACAAAATACACTGATGGAATAACCTGGTCGTTCACATCATTCAGGAAGTCTGCTGACTTGATCCTTTGGGCTTATAGCAGGAGTGGACAATCCTGGTCCTCGAGGGCCGGTGTCCTGCAACTCTTAGATGTCTCCCTGGCCCACCACACTTGAATCCAACAGCTGAATCACCTCCTAGGTGCAGTCAAGTTCTCCAGAGTCCTGCTAATGACCTCATTATTTGACTCAGGTGTGTTGAAGTAGAGACACATCTAAAAGTTGCAGGAGACCTGCCCTCAAGACCTGGAGTTGCCCACCCCTGGCTTATAGTGTTGCTGAAACTGAAACTGACCAACTGCGGTGACCCCAGATCATAAGTCTGCCCAAACAGGTTTATACAGTAGACACTTCCCAGGATGGGTGCATCACTTCATCTTTTTCTCTTCTCACCTTGATGCTTCCATCACTCTGTAAGAGGGTAAATCTGAACTCAGACCACATGAACTGTCCTCCATTACTCCAGAGTCTGATCTTTACAGCTAATTTCTTGGTAATTAAAGCCTCTTCCTGATGGGCCTCTCTGAAAAGTGATTTTCTTAATTCTTAATGTTTAGTCCCATTATCTTAAGTTATCCTCCCATTGGAGGTACTGAAATGCTCTTACTATTCCTATTAAGTTTTTTCACGATTAGATCACCCAGGATTCATTGCTGGTCACATTTCTTCTGGGAAGATGATGGTTCCTCACTTTCCCTCCAGGTATATATACTGTAGGTATGTTATGAACCCAATTTGTGAACCCAATTTATTATTGTAGGAATCTCCTCAGATTTTTCCTTTGATTAAAGCGTTCAGATAAGTTGACCCTCCTTAAACAGACTAACATCTTCTCCACGGCACAGGATGGGTCTTTCCAATGAGAAGTTGGGGTTAAATAAATTGTTGCCAGTTGAAACATAACCATCCATGAAGTTTTTATCCAATGGGAGTCTCTTTCCTATTTACTTTACTATTAGTGAAATGATGGTGGTTGGGTTTTTTGTAGACACGCTGGTTGTGGAAGTTCTGTTGAATGTGGATGTTTCCATCATGATTAATGCTTTTTAATATCTGAAAAAATATTAGATTTTTTTTTTTCTCAGATACTAAGAGTTCGTCTTTAGACTCTTAAGCTTCGTCTAGAGTCTAGACGAACACAGATATTTAGTTGCAGATTATGGTTAGCCATAATCTCCTAACCAGATTATGGTTAGGAGATTATGGCTAACCATAATCTGATGTTATGCATAATATGCTGCTAAAATGCATAAAATGTCATTCTAGTTAAATTAAAAAGATATATATACAAAAGTTTAATCTTTGATTGAAATTTATGTAATCAAAAATAGGTTAAATAATTTAAACTAAAGCACACACTTTTACATTCTTTGCCATGTTAGCTAACACTTCCACTCTCAGTCACACGGTGATAAGATGTAAAATTGTGTCCATTTACTTTAAAGTGATAAGACCTCAACTTTCTCCTATATATCCCGAAGAGATAGATAATAGATCTACATGCATTTATGGATCAGAAGAAGCTCTGAGAGGTGGAAGAAAAGCTCCAGTTTTTAACAGTCTGATCGATATCAACTCAGATTAAAGAGATCTGAGACAAAGAACATAGCTCCAAGCAATCAGGCTCTGCCCTTTGAACATAATGAGATATTTGTAGACTTCCAAAGAATAATTATTAACATTTAACAAAGATTTTAATGACACAAAGCAGATCACCCAGGGTGATCTGCTTTGTGTCCTGCAGAAGCAGGACACACAAAATACACTGCTGGAATAACCTGGTCGTTTACGTCATTCAGGAAGTCTGCTGACTTGATCTTTTGGGCTTATAGTGTTGCTGAAGCTGAAACTGACCAACTGCGGTGACCCCAGATCATATGTCTGCCCCTACAGGTTTATACAGTAGACACTTCCTAGGATGGATGCATCTCTTCATCTTTCTCTCTTCTCACCTTGATGTGCCCATCAATCTGTAAGAGGGTAAATCTGAACTCAGACCACATTGCCACAAGCACTCCGAACATTTAAAAAAGTCAGCTGCCGGGTGTGTCCCAACAGTTTGTTTTATTGCCCAATTATATAAAGTCATTGAACTCCATTCTGTCCATCTCACATTAACATTGGATAAATCTATATTTGTTTAGTCATGTTTTGATGGCTGACTATGCAGAAGAAGGGGCTCACCCAGAGTCATATGATGAAGAACTGCCAATGACTGCAGGAAACGCAAATACGGATTTAAGTTTTGTACTTTGCTGTCCTCAGATTCTTTGCTAAATGTGATGTTAGGTTATGTTTGGTCTGGACCAGCTGGCTCTCCAATGCGGTGCTGCTGCTCCTTGGATCCCCTCAAACCAAATGAGACATGATTTTGAGGAATATGCTATCAAAGCCTTCTATCTCTGTAGGAACGTCACTCCCTTCTCTCCCCTCACTCCTCTTTTCCCAAATCCAGACAATCCAAAGCTGAAACATAGAAAGAAATGTGTCCCCATGGATGTCCTCTTAAAACGGTTGCCCAGAAATGTTGCAAATGTCTAGATGACTTTCATAAATATTAAATGTCTTCTTTTTTAAGATCCTATCTGGAATGACACAACATGCTTTTTGTTCTTTGTTCTGAATGCACTTTCTATCTCTTCTTTCTTTCCTTTCTAAGACTGTTCTGGCTCCTGTGAGCAGGAGCCAGAACTTTCTCCTGGTGAGAAAGTTCAGTCAGGACTGTTTGCATCTTGTTGAGGTAGAAGCAGCAGGTCTATGACCACCCCAAACTGTCAGAACAGATAAGCATTATTAAATAACAGTTTCATTCTGGATCTAATGTCATGGTCTTGTTGGAATCTCTCTTCAGTTTGTTCCGTTGCCTCTCTTTGAAGACATTTAGAGCTGTTTATGTCTGTAAGAGGGTCAGTTGTCTTTCTTGGTACTGTTGACCATCCCAATCCCCCCGGACATTTTTGCATCTCTTTATAGTCAGCTGATTCATTCTCTAACATGTTAACAGCCGTTTTAATCAAATCAAGTGGACCAGGCCCGGGATGGCTGACCCTTGGACCTCTGTGCTGCTGCAGTCATTACACACATTAAGTATTAAATGTTCACTCACTCTCTGTTAATTTCAACTCAGTGAATACATGAGTACCCTTGGTGTTATGCAACAGACTTCTTCTCATCTATTATGTGAAAAAGCTTTTAATGAAAAAAATAGAAGGAGCCAAGACAGATGGCTCACAGGTTTCTAGAACAATACTTTCAAGGTTTTACAGGTATAATGTAGTTTGCATAGTTCACCATATATGCTTAAAAAAACAACATAATAGTTCAAACACTAATTATACCCTACACATCAATGCATACATAATACACACAAGTACTTTTGCAGGGTACATTCAGAATACCTAGGGTAGCCATGAGCTACTCACAGGACACTTCCAGAATATTGTGGAAGTAACCTTTTAGGGTTCATTCGAAGTAGTTATTGGAAATGGTTGGGGTACTTCCTGGGTACTTTCAGGTAGTTACAAGTTTTCAACGTACTTATAGGTTACATGCAATGCACTCACAGGGAACAGCTAGAACACTGGCATTGTTGGTGGCATTGTGATAATATGGGACTACTTTGCTGTCTCAGATTCTCTGCTCAAGCAAGGACAATGATAATATTTTCACTATCCTTCCTTATTTTGAAGTAAGGAAGGAAGTTGTATTGTTTCTAAGTTGACTTGTTCACAGCTAAGATCAAGACTACTAGTTTGGGTAGCTAACAACACAGTCACATCAGGACTTTAACTACTTCTTGAATAATTTATCTGAAAGTATTTCAGTAATAAAAATAAAATAAATTGCCTGGGACACCAGTAGGACTACAACAACTGGTTAACTGCAAGTTAGCATCTGCTTTGTAGCTTCCTTTTGGAGCTAGTACATACAAGTAAGGCCTTCATAGTTTTTAAAGAACTCTGAACTGCATTTGATTTTCTCTGGTTCAAACTCTAAAAGTCAGGGACCTCAACTGTCTGTGAATGGCTGAAACTCACAAATACGTCAGATTTCCTCTACAAATGCTTAAAACTGTTTATTTTAATAGTTCAAACACTAATTATACCCTACACATCAATGCATACAAGTAACCATCATAGATATACCACAGAGGCTAACATCCAAGAAATAAATGGTTCTCCTTGATTGGCTGCTTTCCAAAGACCAACCAATCGTGTATCAAGTAGCATTGTGACTAGATATCTTGGCTTTATAAGCTGCATTTTCTTTTGAATATTTAAAAAATGATCTAAGAAAAAAAATGCTAATAGGCAAAATTTACGTGAATAAATTAGAAACAATTACAGATGGAAGCACAAATAAAATGCTTTTAAATATTTTAGCATAAGGACCTCCTATGAACGAGACAGATATGAAAGTTGCAGTGTATAGACGGATCATACCTGGACTAAACAAGTCGACTCAGATTAAAGATTCTTGAAAATACTGTTTAAAACGTTTGAGAATTTCACTCTATTTGTAAAAATGAAAAAACTTCTCTGGTGTTTTTTCACCTCCCTAGAAAGAGACATCAGTGAAGTACTTGAGAGGTACTTATTGTATCAAAGGAGAAAAGCATATGTAACCATGACTACCTGCTTGTGTTGTTCATCCAACATCTTTAGAAGTGACTAGAGTTTAGTGTAAAAATCTGAATGCAGAAAAGAATGACACACAAAGCGGCACCAGCATGTTTGGTGAAACAGCCAAAATCTTCAATTATTCACCAGTGGTTCCTGTAGAGCTTTTATGTTGAGGATATTTTCACATGAACAGGATGGATCAGAACATTTAGATTGAGTATTATGTATCTCCAGGTGTTGTCCTGGGCAATACAATGTAGGATGAAGCTGCAAAATTAAGTCAGAGAGAAGAAAAATCTACATTTTTATTACCATTTATTATACATTTCATCAACTTTTTACCATGAGGAGCAAGATTGTCAACTTAAAAGCAAATGGGGTGCCAGAGAGAAACATAAAACAGAATTTTAAAAATAATTTTTATTTTATCAAATGCTTATTTGATTGTCAAATATTGCATGGTGCCATTGCTCACACTTCCTTTATGTGAATATAGAGAGACTGAAGGGGTCAGTGGGAGGCTGAGGCCTGAAAAAGACAGAATGAAGTTAAGTTAAAGTCCAGGTCAACAACATTTTTTAAAAAGAATACATAAAAGTCAAGTCAACTCATCCAATGAAGTTATAATCAATATTCCTGAATTAATCAAAATGTTTTACATGATAAAAACATAATGCAACACACAAAACAGTGGCAAAATAAAGCAATGTAATGAGAAGTTGGAATGAATGATGTTCCTGCAGATATTGTTATTGAAGGCAACTCCAAACAAATGTGTTTTTTTAGCCTTGAATTTAAAATGTTTTGCAGTTATATGGAAGTATGTTCCAGATTTGTGGTGCATAGAAGCTGAATGCTGCTTCTCCATGTTTGGTTCTGGTTCTGACGCAGAGCAGACCAGAACCACAATACCTGAGAGGTCTGGAAGGTTGATACAACCACAGCAGATCTTTAATGTATTGTGGTGCTAAGTCATTCAGTGATTTATAAACTAACCGTATTTTAAAGTCTATTCTCTCAGTGGAAGGACTTTAGATCTGGGGTGTAGTTCTCCATTTTCCTATTTTTAGTGAGAATACCAGCAGCAGCGTTCTGGACCAGCTGATCAGACTCATGAACACACTGTTGCAGTAACTAAAGATAAACAAATGGGTGAGATTCTCTAGATCTCGCAAAGACATAAGTCCTCTAATCCTGGAAATTTTCTTCAAGTGATAGATAGATGTGGCTCTGAAGGTTCAGATCAGAGCTCATCACTACTCCCAGGTTTCAGGCCTGATCACTGGTTTTTAGCTGTAATAACTGAAGCTTTGTGTTGATTCTAGATTAGGGCTGTTGTAAAAGAATATTTTAGTAATTGAGTACTTTATAGAACATTTTTACGATTATCCAAGGAATCAGAGCTCTCTCTCCCTCAGCGCCATTCTTACCATTCGCTCCAAAACCGTAACGACGCGATTCCAACGCCAGTAAAGTTGTCGTAGTCCAACCATCGCACCGCAAAGTTCAACAATCCTTATTTGTCTCCAAAACCCTAACAAAATACTGTACAATGCAACACCATGCTGCTAGCACTTCACAACAACTCATAGGCGGAAGTAAGAGCGCTGCCCACCACAAATAATGATCTGGGCGGAACACGGTGCGCTACATAATAAAACATAATTTAACAAAGCTTCGAGGCAGATAAATTTTCCTCGAGGAATTTTAATAATCTAGGTACTCGAATCATTCGAGGAATCGTTTTAGCCCTACTCTAGATCACTCCTCTTTAGGTCCAAAGATAATAACTTCAGTTTTGTTTCTGTTCAGCTGGAAAATGTTGTGGCATATCCACAAATTTACCTGTTCTAAGCATCTGTTCAGTGATTGGCTGGGTTCAGAGTTACTTTGTAATGTATAGAAGTGTATCATCTGTGTAGTCATGGCAACTAATCTTATTTCTTGCTATAACCTGAGCTAGTGGGAACATGTAGATATTAAATAGGAGGGTCCCAGGATTAAACCCTGGACTAAACATCACATGTGACATCTGTCCACTCTGATGAACACTACTTATTGACACACAGTTATCTGGATAAAATCCCAACCATCAGGTATGGGATCAGAGAGTCCTACTTATTTCTTTCATATATTTAAAGGCACACTCATTAAAAACTTCCCGGTCATGTTGGCTGTCACATGTCAAATGTCTCAACAAACAGTTCTAGAATGTATGAAGCAACAGATCCAAGGAGTTTTAAATGAGTCATGTTGTTTAAAGTAACAGCACATAGCAGGGAAACACACATGAAATGAAGACATGGTTTCTAAGGTTATATTTGCTTCTTTATTAGAGCAACACTTTTAACAATATTTATTACAAAATCCTTATTTATAAGAATACAGGTTGTTTTAGCTTCTGCTTAACCTCACAGTTACTGATTTCCTCTGTCCTCTGTTTGTCTCTTTCCAGGTACAAGAATATTGTCCAGCTCTGGACTTGCTGTCCTGCTTCTGGCGTGTGGCCTGGTGAGGGATGCCTTGTTATAATTTAAAGAACAGTCTTGATTTGCTCCCAGATGTTGGCCCAACTGTGTGCTTCAAAAACAAACAGAGGATCAAAAAAAAGAAAAAAAGAAAATTGCCTGTTTTACTCCCTTCGCCACCCACTGACCACAACCCTGAACTCCACCATGCGGACAGCACAGTTTGCTCCTCATTTTCTCGCCACTTCTGCTCTTGCACTTAGCACATTATTACTAGCCACTATAAACACCAGTCACAACGGCAGCAGAAGGAGCACCTTTTCTACAGACGCCTGGTCGACGCCAGCAGAGACGCCGCCTAACACCCGGACTCTATCTTGTTGGATAACTCTCATGGAAGAATGACTTTCTTAAAGTTTAGCTGTTGACGTTTCTGTGTTCATTGCTCAAAAGTAAACGAGAAAATCGAAGAATCTATATTTGTGTAGTATATTTGATCCTAGATATATGTCTGTTTTATTTGAAACACAGAACTAATGTATGTGCTGTATACATAGCTGCTGCTGATATTGGCCATTGATCATTGTGAATAGGCACTCTAGCCTTCTCCAGATGACATAAATCTAATACAAGTCTGTGTTAAATTAGACGATTGATGTTAACCTTTAAGTTAAAAGGGTCATTCTTTTCATTTCTCTTTCAGCCGTATTATCCATCCAAATTTCAGATGTGCATAATTTTACATCCTGTTGGTGATTCATCATCAGAAGTGCATGCTTGGTCTGGAGGTTTTGAAGATGAGGAAAATATCTGACCTACAGTACATGAGCCAACATTTGGAGTTTAATGTTCCAATGTTTTGAACCGCAGTTTCTTTTTCTGTGCTAGCTTTGGTGTGAAAATAATGTCCCCTTGTCATTTTAATTTGTAATGCACCCTTAGTAGGAATAAAAAAAAACAGAAAGTCACTATGAGTTATTGTAAATCCTGATATGTGACAACTGGATGATTGATTCTGACCAGCATTAATCTTCTCTGAAATATTTCAGTAGCTAATCACAAAGGAGGGATTTAATGAACTGTAGATCAGGAATGCCAACGCAGGAACATGGAGGATCTAAACCTTGAACACACCTTTGCTTAAATGCCAGGTATTCCTAATGTTGTATAATGAAAAGAAGGTAAATCATGAAACACATAGAACTCTTTTTCTGTGTTAAATGGGACAAATTCTACAGGGTCTTACTGCAAAACAAATAGTCATCATTAGCAAACTGCAAACAATCAAAGAAATGGTATTGGGCAGGAGAAACGCCATGATGTATTCCACAGTATAATACTGTGCATTCACACCACCCTGTTTAGTACTAGAGTTTAATCAAACTCCAGTACATTTGCCTAGAAAGTCAAATCTAGGCAAATCTACATTTGTGTGAATTTGCAGGTGTGGATTTGCAAATCCACACCTCCACACCTTTTTTTGTGGAGGTGTGGACATGTAATCAAACACTCATGCAGACTAAAAAAAGTGAACTCTGGTCCACTGAATAACCTCGGTCTCAGTTCAGTTGAAGTGTAGTCTGGTGCGGTTTGAATGACTATCTGAACAGCAGGCAGATCAGAGGCTGCTCCAAAAACAGGAAGTGGACTAAATACAACCAAAACCAACATGCTTGTCTAGCGCTAGCAGGAGAAAAGTTGCTTTTAATGCTCCACTAAGGGGCGCTGCTATGAGCTGGGCTTTCTTTTGTTAGCTGCCTTCGTCTTGTGACCTCGCACCGGCTCCCATTGCTGAATAAACTATAAATCAGTAGACAGCGGTGTGCATCATTAGTTCAGTAAACAGAGCGCTGCTATGTGATGTCGAGATTTTTCTTCTGCGCTTTCAGGCCACTTTGGGGTCGTCAACCATTCACACAGAAGACCAATCGCCTCATTCAGTATGAGGAACGTTCATGCAAAAGAATAATAAAAATCTGATTTCAGCAAAAAATTGGAATTGAGCTGCTGTGTGAACATAGTCTTAGTTATGGTGGTTCCTGCATGTAACCTAATCGTACATCAATCTTTGGTAGGGAAAATGGGAGGACAATAGATGGATGAATGTGGAAAACTTCATCTTCTACACCACTGAGCAGGCACTGTAATAAGGTTGTGTTAAGTTTTTAGATTTGCTATATTTGAACATTTCTCACAGATATGTAAGCAAGACTGTGATGAAATAACAGCCAGTTAGACATAGAATTATACACAATAACCTTCAAGAGAAGAGTATTGGTTTTGTTGAAATTGCTTTTCTTTGATCTCACACTGCTATATTTTTTACAGCTTTACATAAAACTCATGTTTCCCGGGATATTTTGAATGTGCACCAAGGATTTATGAATGAAATGCTTTGACAATCTGACACAAACGCTGGAAGAGCAGCGGCTGGAAGAGCAGCGGCTGGCTTTCGCAGCGGTTTCAAGATCTTTAACATGATCCGGAAACTAAAATGAATCTGTTATTGTTGACTTTTGAGCGCCATCCAGCAGAAACTTGGATTCTAATTCAAACAGAAACAGTCATGAATGACAGAGCAGCAGATATGTGAAAGTTATCCTCCATGAGTACCGTGTTGCCATAGCGCCGCAGTTATCCTAACAATGAGATCAGCAGTTTTTAAAAATACATGCTGATCAATAGCACATCTTTTTTCGCTTATTCAAAACCCCAAACTATGAGGTGGCCAAACAAAATAAGCATGAATATGTATTTGTGGTATGGCATAAGCTAAGAACTCATAGGCAACAAAACAACTCAACGTGCAATAATCCCTCTGCTGTGTGTTCTCGAAATGCAAAACCTCACTTTAAACTCGTGTTTCACTTTACAGACAAAGCCGAATCCCCTCTCTTGTATAGTTTATCACATTGCCAAAGAACAGTTTAGGGGGACTTGTTGATTCAGCAGCGAGGCCCACAGGCTGATGGAGCACAGCGTGCTTTCTAAGACCCCGAGACGTTCCAGCAAGACACGGCGCACCGTGCAGCACCGCACCGCGCGGCACCGCGCCGCTCCGCGCAGGGCGGGAAGGGTCAGCCCGCTCTAATCCCTCTAATTCCAAACCTCCGCAGGGCGCGTTTGGACAACTAATCTGCCATCACTGTCTCATTTTCGCCATTCTGCCGTGACTGGGGGACTGATTGTTTTTAAATGAGACCTGTTATATAATATAGTTCAAAAAGTTTATTTTGCAAGAAGAAAAAAATAATAATAATAATAGGAGGGCAATTTATTTTCCAGAGATGAGAATGAGATCGTGATGCTGATTCCACTGAAAGTTTGTCTGAATGCTTTCGGAGAGTGTGCGCAGTCCGAGTGGGCGGTTTGTCTAAACCGCCGTGTAAAAAAACTAACAAAAACCGTTACAGATCTGTATAACTTGTAAATGAATTAAGAAGCATGTTAACGTTTTATTTTCTGTTGGGGTTTTTTCAGAGCCATTTGAAAAGGCAGAGGCCAGTGATGTGCTGTATTTGTAACAATAGTACCATGTATTCATATTCACGTGTTAAGAAGTCCGAAGTGGATTTTCCATCTCTTGAAAATGAACTTCCATAAAATGTGTTTTTGAAGAAAAAGAAGATTCTATATCCATGTATATACATATAAATAGATATATGAAAAACATCTCCATGGTTCTATCCTAATCTAGGGGGGTTAGCTTGATGCCCCACCCTCCCCCCCACACACACTTAACATTGAATAAGAAAGAAGGAGAGACTGGAGCTTTGACTGAAATTGTATCATTACTGGAAAGGTGGATTAGCTTCTCAGTCTCTACCAGCTCACGCTCCGACTGCGGGTCCTTCTTCCAGGGATGTTCTCTCAGACACATCGCTCAACGATCCTTCTGAAGCCACGCTCTTCATCCACTCTAAATGTGTTTGTTTCTTCTAATAATGTATCTCCATCTTTGATGCAGTCCTGTCTGTCTGTTAAGCTGTCAGAACTCTAAAAAACTCTGGTTCTCTTTTTCTTTGGTATTGTGTGAGGCTTCTGTAATGAAACATTGCAACCGTTTGTATTATAATGACAGTATCAGAATAATATTTAAATAAATCATTTTCACAGATGAAATTCAAACACTGAGGGATCCCGTCTGTTTGCACACTCGGCGATGCAGTAAATAGGCTGGAGGAGGCTGCTGACAGTGCTGAAACAACAAGTCCCGCTTTCTGACTCGGTCAACAGATCGATAGACGGAGGATGGAAACCCTAAGCGCAGGGAGAGAAAGATCAACTCAAACAGTGTTTCAAAGTACACACAAAATCAGTTAGGCACACAGATGCAGTATTCAAAAAAAAGTGATTATATGGTTCATGTGACTGCAATCATCACCATAGTTACTAAGCTGATAACAGCTGCCAATGTGAGCACGCAGCTTGTTATATCTCTGTATGATGAGGAACCCCCTTGGGACTGAGCACAGACTGGGACTGCTAGCATAAGTCAGCCCACAACTGGTGGAAGTGACCCATCAGATCCAGATGATCAGGATTGAGTTGGCACCGTGTTCACTCCTGTTTGACTGGAGGGATATAGCTGGATGGGGGAGGGCCTCAAGATGATGACGTGGAAGGGAACATATCTTGCTTGGAGGACTGTATCCGGGTGGCACCCTAGAGGAGGTAAGACATAACTCCAACATGAGACCATCTGTTCCCCAGAATCCTAATCCCTGATGACCTGAAGTCTTACTCTGAGGCTTCCCACACCATGATGCCAGAAGAAATGCTGATATGTCTCTTCACAAAATGGTGTAAAATCAGTGATGAGCTAATTTCTACATACAAACTATCACAAAAGCAAAGCAGCTTTTAACTACTGCTGTCACTTAGCTGTAGCTACACCAGGGCAGCCATATTGAATCTAGAGGTCAGAAACCTTTACAACCACTAGTAAACCATGTCCTTCAACCAATCATAGAGAGTCACTGTGTAAGAAAGGTAGTAGTATTAAACTACTGTTTCCAAATGTGTACTGGTTGGTTGAGACTTAGAAAAATAATCTTTACTGAGAAAGGTTATCACAGAAGATAAAAAGAAAGACATTGGGTGTACTGTAGTGAAGAGACTTGTACCCGTGTCTTAAAGGCACATAAAGCCTTTAAGACAAGGGTACCAGTTGGGCTTCTGCAACGCTTGGTCTTTGTTACATCATTATTGACAAGAGCTTTTATATTCAGCGTGTTCAGATTGTAGTGAATTAATTCATGTTCATAGTTTACCACCTGAACATTGTGAGTTTACATAGCTCACCATAAACTAGCTGAAAAGTCTAAAATTTTGATCGGTTCATTTAGACTATGTTTGTAAAGATTTTCAAATCTTTTTTTACCACTGAGTTAATGCAGATGAGATTTGGTTTGAATATTTTTTTAATGTCTTTTTCTTTTCCTTTTGCCCTTTTAGCTGTTGTTGCGCTGTCAATGACCAACAGTAATACTGAATAAGTGACAGATACTGAAAGCTTAAAGTTTGTCTTTTAAAAGTGGGCAGGAGGCCTCACTCACTTGACTTCTGAGATCATTCTGAAGTTAAAAACACAAAAATATATCAATATTAATTTGATTCTTTCTTGTTGAAGTTTGTCACTTCAGTGATATTCTTACATATAAGGCAAAATTATGAGTGAGAAGAGCTGTATAGATATCACAAAGATTTGCACAAAACAATCATTTATAACATGTACATATTAATGACATCAGATCTTTATCTATTCCTTCTGGATTCTTGTAAACAAGAAAGAAAATATTTCTACCTTTCACATGCATATGACCTGCTCTTGTATAACATTTTATCAAGTCAGAGGACTCCACAGCACTTCACCCTATTCAGTCATTTACACATTCACTCTTTATTGGTGGTAAGCTACCCAACAACAGAGGTGGATGAACCCCTAACTGAGCCCCCAGACTGACTCTATGTTGAAGTGTCATCGACAATACCAATTGTCCTGTCACTGCTCTTCTGAAAAAATATATCTGACAGATCACATCAACCGTCAGATGTCTGAGAAAAGAATCCTTTGGCTTAATAAAACTTCAAAAAGCTGCAGAACATTTGCACAATAAATGTGATCTGTTTAGCAATGGTACACTCAGACCAACAGTTCATTCAAAGTCCAAACTCAGCCTATAGAGATGCTGGGGGATCATGTGATCAAATTTGGATCATGTGGTCAGATTTCTGTATTTTCAGAGAGTTACATTATCAATGCAAATGCACAGGGAGAACATGTAAACTCCATGCAGAAAACCCCAGGCTGGGATTTGAACCCAGGACCTTCTTGATGCTAGGCAACAGTGCTGCATCACTGTGCAGCCATCTAATTAATACTTCTGTTGCCGATTTATGACTTTAGGTAGAATTGTATTTATGAATCATCCCCCTCACAGTAAGATCTTAAATGAGAGAAATGTTAATTAAATTAATTAATTTTTAACTCATTCACCTTCAAAGGTTGTTGATCTGGATGTAAACAAACTGGGTTCCACAGCAGCCTTGATCCTGTCGTTACAGAGGTTTGCCTCTCTTTTGCATCCTAACTAGTTCTCAGTTCTTTTTTACCTTTTTATGGCTGTTTTGTTCCCAATTGCTCTTAGTGTTTCAATGCTATTTCATTTGACTCCTTGCTCTAGAACTGACACCAGATGAAACAGTTTTCCTTCTCAGTGTCTCACTTTCCCCTCTGGCGTAATTGTACTTTGTTTTGTGCTGTTTGACAGAAAATGTCTGCTTAGCTGTGGTGTAAACAGTAATTTCATGTATAAATGATTAATTAGAGATGTGCCATTGTGTATTCACAGATCAACATGCAAGAACAAGTAAGTCTTGTGTATGCAAATACACTTTCACTATAATTACAATCTATAAACATGGTTTCATAAGCTGCTGGGAGAAAGCCATAGTGTTGTGAACAAGTAATCTGTTCACAGATTTCTCCTCTTTTTGAATTTTTTTAACCTTCAGCATTTCAGATCATCAGCCTAATAACTGGTTGCTGCTTTAGCAGCAACAACTGTCATGTAGACTTTGCTGAAACTGCTAATGAGTCGGTTACATCTCTGTAACTCCAGCCTATTCAGAGTCAGGTTGTAGCATGTCAGCAGGCTGGATGATGAGATGAATCCAAAACTTTCAGGTTTATTTCTTCCAGTCATTCTGAGGTGAACTTGCTGGTGTGCTTAGGATCATTAGAGTTGGGGTTAACCCAAAGTGCCTTTGAGCAACTGGCAGAGTAATATTTTCTAATGCAGAGCAGAAATGACTAGCTATGTTTCTGTCCGGTTGTCATGCAAATTTTGAGCAAACTTTTAAACTGTCAGCAAACGGAAAAATAAAGAAAATGAAAATTAGGTATGTTTCCATCTACTGGGTTGAAGCAAATCAACCAGGCTGCGCAAAGCATAATTTTGTCACATGTTGACATTATGTTTGACTGTAATAAACAGGAAGTACTCGTTGAAACCTAGCATGGACCACACATCTCAGAAAAATAAGATGGTAAGGCATCAGAGGATGTCAGGGTTCGGGTTGCATCACCCCCATCCCCCGTAGTGCCTCTGACAGTCCTGCCCTCCAAGATGGAGGTTTGGAATTTGTCAGAGTTTCTTGCCTCTGATATGGCACAAACCTATCAGTGGGATAGATTTGCTTAGTCAGAACTTATTGTGTCTCCATTTCTCCTTTAGCGGATTAACTCTTATTCAGAAAAGCCAAAAACCTCCTTGAGCGATCGTTTAAGCTTTTTTGCAAAACTTGAAGTTGTGTCAAATTTAACTGTTTCCAACAACTCTTTCTCATACAAAATGCATATAAAAAACACTGATGGAAAAATGGTTACTATTTCATTAATTACTGCAAGTCTTCCAGGTCTATGAGTGGATTGCTGTTTACCAGTATCATGTCTGACTGTCCGAACACTAGTGATAAAGTTTATTTTCTCTCCAAATGTGAGAGCTTTGTGTTCATATTGGTCAGTAGTTGTTTAATCTCTGACATTAACGTCTGGCCAGCAGTGCTTTAGATGTTTCTTTGGAGCGCTCTTTATGTTTGTTTCAGAGAAAATTCAGGCTTTCACCCGGGGTTCCTGTAGATCCAAAACCTGAGAAATGATTTCCAGAAACATTGTGTAGGTTTCTGTTCTTGAAATTACTTCAATTTGAGCATGACTTGTTGCTTTTTGATATCTTTAAGCCTACTTCATGTTGTCAGACATGCACTGTTAAAATCTAATATCGCTTCTTCAGATGGAGCGATGAGATGTGGCCAGTGAAATGAAAAAAGAAATGTGGTCAGCAACAGTTTCCTAGTTCAAATATTTAAATGTAGTTTTTCATATAAAGCCAGGAGATTCAGATCGTTTTCTCCCTTTAATAAATGAAATCATTATTTTATTTTAAATGAAATCTGTATTTTTGTCTGATATTAAAAGGTGTCTGGTGATCTAAATTAACTGTCAAACTGTTACAGTTCATTTGTGTCTGTCTTTTCTTTATTAGCAGTTTTATTCATGGCTGACTACTCCTTTGGGTTTCGGACTTTACAACTTTCCCAAAGTCGAAGACTTGTCGCATATGGTAAGCATTTATTGGCTCCTTACTCCTCAGATGTTGAAGCTCCCACCAAGCCGTCTCAGTTGGGTCTGGTAATTTCGTAGGGCAGGTTATGTGAAGCAGCACCATATCAGTCTGACTGTTGATCAAGCAGCCTGAACAGAGCCTGGAGCTGCATCCCGGCTCATTGCTCTGCTGAGAAACAAATAACAGTCCCAATAAACTCCAACTAAACCTGCTGGGAGGGCATTCTTCTTGAATCATGAATCATGTGAAATGAACCTCACATCCTGACATTTGTTAAAGAGAATAAAGAAACTAGAAGAAAAGTTGTTTCAATTTCATTGGATTTACCCAACTAATATGCTAATTGAATTGTAATTTAGCAAAATTAAAATCTACAAATACAATTACTGAAAAAAACAGTTAAGGACCCAAAACACATCTTGTTCTTTCTGTCTCGATCCATTACTAAGGATCCCGGGAGGAAGGACCGGTAGACCAGGTTTTATTGTCTTTAGCAGATTGGTGCAGTTCTCACAAATCCTGATAATGTGATGGTTTATAAGTGATCTACTCAAGACAGGAGAAAAAACAAAAGCATTGGAAGGAAAGAATGCACTGATTCATCACCAAAATATCATACCGATGCTTCTTTTATTATTTAGAGATATGGATCTTTGCTGTTGTTTGTTCTATTCATGATCTGACCATTGTTTTCTTTATCTGATGCATGTCTAGCACTATCTTCCTGATGGTGCACACAGTAAAGATGTGCAATACTGCAATTTATGGTATTAATTTGGCACCAAGTAAATACAGGGCCAGTATCACCGATATTAATGCCGATACCAATACCGCTTCTTTTACCTAGACCTCGGTTCTGTATCAGCACATGTTCAAGTATGTATGTGTGAAGCTGCTGATGGAAGACAACCAATCCCACAACTGTTGTTGACACCACCTTCTCACCACCAATATTCTGGTGGTATCAACAGAGGGGAACCATGGGGCATGGCTGCTTCAGGCCTCCTCAAACAGTAAATACAAATTAGGAAAGAATTACAGTACTGTAACTGTGAAATCTTTAAACTTTCAGTTCTAACAAACAAAATAGCCTGGGTGATTCCCAGGTAACCTGCTAACAGAGGTCAGAGGTGGAAAATGAACAGCAATTTGTCAATGTTACAGCAGCTCTTCTCGTTGTGGCAGCACATGTCAGCGAAATCCACCAAAAAAACAGGAAACGACCTTCCTGTTGGTAAAATTGGCCTGTCATATCTCATCAGCCACTCATCTGCTTGAAAGGCGAGATGGAAGAAATGGAAATGGGTTGAGACAAAGAGCAAGTGATCCACTTTGGAACTGAGGGGGGAATTTGGCGGCAGTGGTGGAGCTAATCAGTTTTACTTAATCAGCAAAGAAGGCAAAGCAGGCGAAGCAACAGAACTGAGTGAAGGCAAGAGAGGAAGATGAGCAACAATATGAAATTAACCCTCCTTCCTGTGTTTCTTAATTCACCAAGCAATGACGCATTTATTTATGAGGAGGCAAACTGAGAGTAAGCCTCTGGCAATTTAATCAGAGAACCAGTTCTATAACTGCATACCAAAGTAACGAGTAGAATTTGTTGTATTTCCACCTCTGTCTTGGTTTTGCATACTGAAGAATATTGTGTTCCTGGCTGATAAATTACACACTGCCAAGATCTTCTATTTTTTCTGCTTCCACAGAAATTTCCTCAGTAATGTGTGTGTGTCTTTCCTTTTAGGTTAACATTTTCTTGTGCTCATCAAATAAACATGCGTACTCAGTAGCAACCGGATCCACGCTGCGACGGAAGGTACGGTGACTACAGCCGTGGATGCAAAGCACCCTGCTGGTGGCGCTGCACGGTGAACCCCGGTGCGCTCTCATCGGCGTCTTCCTCATGCCTCCAGGACAACATCCGACATGAATGTAAGAGGGAAGGTGGAGCAGTGGGAAAGCAATGGCCTAAAGGTTAGAGATGTGGATTTCCTCAGAGATCTCTTTGAAAGAGAAGTGGAGAACTAAACATGCTGTTCAATCTTTGAACATCTCAGCAAGACACGACAACAAACCAAGGCTTATGGATGTTTGATGGCACTTCAGAAAATAAAACATTCTCAAATACACTTTTTCTCTTTTTTATTACCTGTGTCTTTTGTCCGAGGACAAACATGGCGACTTCTGCCAGAAAACGTTTGATCAAACTATAAGTTTGAAGCTTGGCTGAGTGTCTAAAACAAGGCAGTTTAGAATAAGGCAACACATTATTGATATCTAGAAGTTGCTAAGAACTGGTTGTCTAAGATTTGTGCAAATTTATAAAATTAAAAACAAAAAACCAAAAAGAAATCTCACATACAAAAGTATTCACAGTGTTTGCTCAAGACTTTGTTTAAGCACCTTCGTCAGATGCTTCACAT
Organism: Xiphophorus maculatus; assembly: GCF_002775205.1. Taxonomy (NCBI): domain Eukaryota; kingdom Metazoa; phylum Chordata; class Actinopteri; order Cyprinodontiformes; family Poeciliidae; genus Xiphophorus; species Xiphophorus maculatus. The sequence goes on from NC_036463.1 coordinate 22,388,242, forward strand.
AGCAAGTTTTGGTGCTCAGTTCAGATTTTTTCAGTTCAGAAGTTTGATCTTTTTATTCACACCATTAATTAAAAGCGAATGCAACCAGATTTCCGTGTAGACGATTTATGACTCCAAAGGAAACTACATGCACAGTAGAACAATGTAGATGTCACACAGCAGCGCTCTGTTTACCTAAGTAATAACAAGTGGATCGAGTTGGGAGCTGACGACAGCGTCACGAGATCAGAACCAGACAAGAAATTGAAAAAAATAAAGCCCAATAATAGCAACAGTGTGTAGTGGTGGATTGACTGCAGCTTCTGTATAGAAGTCAGTTTGGAAGTGGAGTCAGAACCAGGACTGGTGGAACTGGGAGGTGATGCTCTTCACTGACACTGACTTCCTTTATTTAATAATAATAACATTTTCTGACATACTGAATTTTGGTTTAGTATTCTTTCTCTCTCAGTTGTAACTTTCAAACTTACAAAGAAATAAAGGCTTGATGTATTTCACTCTCTGTGTAATGGACCTATAGAGTTTATGAGTTTTACTTCCTGACAAAAAAAAAAACACTTTTTCTGCAACATTCCAATTTTTGAGACGTACCCGCAGCTTCCTTGCTACTTGTTATCTGCAGCTCATTTTATTTGTCATATTAACTTTTCCTGACAATCAGAAGTCTGAAAGCGAGCCTACACATTTTCCCTGCATCTCCTCCCTCCATGCTGGGTTGATAAACACTGGCCGCTTTACAGGACTGAACCACGCAGATGCACACAGACAGAGCAAAGAGGCTGCAGCAGACAGAATGGAGAAATGCTTTGCTCACGTTCACATAATATCTAGAAATCCAATCATTTGCTGCAGCGTTGCTGGCCAGCCATACTGTTCTGTATCCTGTGCATCCAACCAACAGAATGCCTTGTAATAAACCGAAATGAATCGGTTTGCATTAGTTTTGGAATCAGTCGTCCTCGTTTACTCCTCTTATTATGAAGCGGTGTGTTCATATGAGGGTATATTGATCATCTTTACCCTGTCTGTGTTTTGTATTTATAAAATAAAATGTGAACTACTCCAGAGCAGTTCCGCTCAAAGACATTTTAAGAATCAAAGCAAATGGAAGGTGAAAAGTTTGCTATGCTCCAGGAGACGTGAACGTGTGCATGCAGCTTTTCACGACCCTGTACTAATGTTCCTGCATTATTTATTGGCGCTCATTAAAACCAGTCAATTGAATGTGGCATTGATGTAAAGGCCTTTATTGAACCTGTCACCGTAATGTTCGCCGTGACGTTCTATCACTGCCGGATTGTTTGGCTCCAGCCTGAGGAATAGAAATGAGTCGCTCTGTACCAATCAAGGCTCAGTGTTGCTCCTAGCTAAAGGATTTAGGAACCCCAAAGGCTCTGGAGGAAATTCGCACTGGATTTCAGACAGAAACCGCATCAGGTTTGGGTGGTTTCACCTGAACACAACAATGGTGGTGTCACCTCAAAGTAGCAGCACACAAAGCTCTTAGTTTAATCCAACATAAGAGACACATGAAGCTCTATGAAGGCAGTTAGGGGAACATTACAACATGAGGACGTGAGTGAATGGGCATGTTGATTTAAAGAACTGAACTCTGAGTGTTGGTGGATCTGACAGAAAAGAAGTAACCAGGTGGAGGCTCTTCTCTAAAGCAGCTTCTGCTTTTATAAAACCCAAACCTTAATGCATCACTCTATGAAAGATTCGCTCAGTTCATCTGATGCTCAACCAGGTGTCACAGTAATGGAATAATTTACACATTTGACTATTTATTTATTTTTTTACTTATTGTTTGTTTTTTTTTATCTGAAGGCAATGCTTCATTTCGACACCCTGACAACATCTTCATATTTACGCAAAGAGCACACGCAGAGCTGGAAAACGCTAAGTAGTACCAAAAGAGGGAAGAAGTTACACTACTTACTGAAATGATGCTAAAAACAGGAAGTAAAAGTTTATTTAAAATAAAATTGCAAGATTATTCTACTGAACTTCTAAAACATTTATGTGTTGGAAAACAAATATGAAACTGCCATGTGAATCTGGATCCATCCCGATCACGCTTTGGGAGATGATCCAGACACTGACTTTGTGACTGCCTGGTTGTCTCTTCCGGTTTTCTCATCTTCTCTTTTTTTTTTCAGGTGGCATTGTGGGTTGGCATGTTATATTCATAGATATTTGGTACAATAGCTCTCCACAAATATTTGAGAACCCATCTAAGAATAACTGCAATTGCCTATTTTAATAGTTTAAACACCAAATATACCTTACAGAGAAAGTCATCTTATTGTTGCCACAAAAGAATATCCTCAGTCTCCCTCATTCCTGCTCTCAGGGGTTCAACCAATCAGGGCTAATAAGAACAAATGGATTTCCTGGATTAGCTGCTTGCAAACACAGGCCAATAGAGTAACCAGTACTGGGCTAGGTTTTTTAGCTTTCCAAGCTGACATTTTAGATATGGTCTTTGACAAATTCCAGATAGTAGGCAGGGGTCCAACTGTGCTGCCATTGTTGGGCGTCGCCTTTAGCTGTCCCACCTGTTCCTCAGGTTTCATCCTGTTATCTGTTAAACGTAGCACAGTGAGGTACCAGAAACACTCAGCATGTTTTTCCTCTGCAATCATACAGGCTTCAGTCTAACACATTCAGATAAAAACATGACCCAAAACAACAGAAAAGAAACAAATATTTACATTACAGTAAAAAACAGCCTTTTTGCATAATAAGCTTTCCAAGCACATGAAAAAGTTACCACAAGCAACAAAAATAGAAGCAATCTCAGTGACAGAGGCCAGAAGTGACCTTCTATTAATTTATTACCTTTTCTCTCTCTACTTCAGCGAGACACCAAATTCTCACATTATTACACTTTCCAATGCAATAAGAACAAAGAGTGGGTTTGCTCCACGTATGAACATATTTTCCATAAGCATATGAAGAGTGTGGGTTATACAAAGGAAGCTTAAGAACTAAAAAACTCAAGATATTCAGTTTGACAAACACAAATCTGCCTTGGTGGTACCAACTACAGTTACTCTTATATGCAGTTTGATGTGTTTGTTTTTGTTGTTTCCGTTTCATTCAATGCTTTAGCTTTAGGGAATCAAACCCTGTTTCCTGATGAACAACAAACTTTGTGTTGTGCTTTGAATAACAGTCCTGATCCTTCTGGAAGAGTCTTTAGTCAGTTCGTTTATGGCTTCAAGTTACCAAGTTGGTAAAACTGAGTTGTTTTTTTTTCAGTAGTTGCAATTCCATTGTGACTCTTTTCAGTCAAACTGGCCCAGCACTTCACCATTTTCACATTGATAATCACTATCAGCAGGAATAGCCTCCGGCTGAAGGGAAATTGCTTGCCAGGTAGAATTAAAGCTACAAACAAGCCATAAAGCACCTTTATAGTGACACAAATAATTACTAGGTTCTTTGGCCAGTGACACAAATAATTACCAGGTTCTCTGGCCATTTGTAATTGATTGGCTTTTCTTCAATTGTAATGCAACGTACCTATTTTCAAATAGGCTTAGCTCCGTAAAATATGTCTGCTATGTTTTGTCTGCAGGGTATTTTGTGAGTCTGAGATATTGCATCTGCAGACTATAACATCCCTTTGGAAGTTTCAGTCTGCATTTAGTGTGGGACAGCCTTAGTCGAATAGTTTCATTTTAGTAAAACAGAAAAACCTGAGAGGAAAAAAGAAGCCACTTTCCAATCTGGTTCCAGTCTACAGAACACAGCATTATTCAGTGCGGTAGTGATTACTGACGAAAGTCAAGCAAATTAAACATAAAGATATTTTCAATTACTCAAGAGCCACAAAGTGCTAAATGTTGAATGAACGTTAAAATTTCTACTGTTTTGTTTGCTAACACTTGTATAATGTTTTAAGTTTATATATAAACCTCTCAATAACCTGATGGAGCAGCATTAAGATGAGCATCTACACACAGTGATGCAGCGAACCCTCCTATTTAGTTCAGTAACCACCAGGCACGTGCGGGGGGGGGAGAAAGCAGGCTTGAGGCCTTGCCCCTTTGATCGCCCCTAGTAACCATTTTGATTTTTTTTTTTTTTTTAAATGTCTTTTTCAATTTTTTTTTTTTAAATCTGTATGTCAGCAAGCCTGCTTGTGCCCCTCAGCAATAATCCATCCATTTTCTAACATCCTTGTCCCTAGTGGGGCCGGGAGGGGTGCTGGTGCCTATCTCCAGCTAACGTTCCGTGTGAGAGGCGGGGTTCACCCTGGACAGGTCGCCAGTCTGTCGCAGGGCAACACAGAGACAGACAAAGGACAAACAACCATGCACACACACGCACACACACACCCGCACACCCCAAGAGAATTTAGAGAAACCAATTAGCCTAACAGTGATGTTTTTGGACTGTGGGAGGAAGCCCGAGTACCCGGAGAGAACCCTCGCATGCACACGGAGAACATGCAAACTCCATGCAGAAAGACCCCGGGCCGAAAATCAAACCCAGGACCTTCTTGCTGCAAGGCAACAGTGCCACCAACTTCTCCACTGTGCAGCCCCCCTCAGCAATAATATTTATCTAAATATAATAATTAAGAAAAATAAACTAGTCTGGCTGCCTTCAGTCTAATAATGACGCTCAGTTTCTCTGCCTCCATGTTGGTCAGACACCGGGTCCATTGTGAGGAGGAGGGGGGCGGATCTGTACCCTCTAACTTTCAAATTATGGGCAAGAATTTTTTTTTTTTACCTTGTTTTGTGAATAAAAACGTAGGTCTGATGTTGACATTAGAAAAACTGTTTCTATTTATATTTTCGTAACTGTCCTCGCAATAGCGGGAAAAAATATAAGTCCCCAAAGCATCGGCGGACTGGCATAGGGGTTACCAGGTGTTTCAAGGTAGATTCCAGAGATGCACATCGCAGCGGCTGTTCATGCAGGGTAATATGGGGCCTTAGACAGAACCCCCTCACACCCCCCAAAATCCTTCCTACTTAGAACCTCAGCATCACTAACATGTTTAAATATAGATAAGGTGAAGTCTGTGAGAGGGAGACCACGTTTATTGGCCGAGTTTAAAATCAATCACTGATTATTGGTTGTTTGCTGTGATGTATTTGTGAAAAAACCCACAAACCCAACTCAAACAGAAGGATTGCACCATATTGTAGCCATGGTAACACAACAATCAAACTATCAAGATGATTCTTTAAACTTTTACAAAGTAAACTTCCTAATTAAATCCTAAATGTATTTTTTTTCTCAGCTAAATGCATTAAATAAAATTTACTAACATTAAATTTCTCTATAAATGAATGCTACAGGTTTAGATCTATGGTCTGTGTTACAATTAAACCTTTTCCAGGGCCCCCTAAATGTCTGAATGGGCCCTACCAGCAGCTACTGAGTTTTCTTTGCCTTGATATCCCAGTCTTTTAATTCTGGATCTCAGAGGTGCTAACATCAAAAACATATGTAGAGTTAACCCCTTCGAGCTTTTTTGATCAGTCTGCAGCCAACTTGCTGTAGAGGTTAAATAGATATTATTAGGGCTAAATAAGTAAAATGGCAGCAGTTTTGCTTATTTCATAACTTCATAACCAGTGACTTTCTCTCCTTTGGTCTTTATAACAGTTACAATCTCAGATCAACTCAGACCTCCAGGACTGTCAGCAGCAGAAACAGCAACATTATGCCTGTTGGGAAAAATATAGACTACATTTGCTTTGCATTGTCCCCACATGAGGGCAATTTTATAGTATGGTCCAGTTAGATTCTTGATTAATATGAGTTGTTGCTATGTTGTTGTACGGTGTTTTAAGATCTTGTTCAATGTGTCCTTTTTTCAGTTTGAGCCCGTGCCCCTCCAAAGATCTCTGCATGGCCATGGTAACCACAATTGTTTTTCTATAGAACATAATTCCAAATTATTTGTGAAAAACATGCCTACTTGTGGACTTTTTTGAAGCCAAAAGTAGGTATTCAAAACAAAATGCAGCTTCTGAAGCTACCACACCTTGGCACAATGGTACTTGACGCGCTATTGGCTAGTATCTACAAAATAACCAATCAAGGAGCGGTATTTATTTTACTTCGTGCTGACTAGTTGTACCCCAAAAAAAGGAGACAAGGAAGACTGGATGTTAGTGTCTGTGCTAGTGCTAGGACGGTTTCCACTATAAATACACATTAAAGTATATTTGGTGCTTGAACTATTAACAAAGGCAGTTATATGGGTTATAGTGTTACAAGTATTTGTGGATTTACTGGCAGTCCGCTGTACTGTCATGGATTTAAGAGTCAATTTCCAAAATCAAAATCTATTAACTCAGTCTTGCAATTAACTAATTTCACTTGAATATTCTTTAACGTTCAGTTATATATATATATATATATATATATATATATATATATATATATATATATATATATATATATATATATATATATATATATATATATATATATATATATGGATAGCTCAATAGATAAGGCATCAGTATATCACCTGAGAGGGCAGGGGTTCGAATCCAGTCTGGGTCCTTAGGCAAGAGATACTAAAATGCATAACATGCCGGCTCAGACGTCGCCCGGCCAAACAAGGTCTGCGTCAGGTGTTGGGGAACCAGAGCACCTTGATGACAAATGGGCTACTGGAACAAGACGGACATGGGCGAGAGATGAAAATGTGGATCTGTTGGAATGCTACTACTCAAGTAACCCTAATCAGAGAGGTTACATGCAAAGACTGGTGAAGGAATGGTTACTTCGACATCCCCAGTCAACACTAAGCACTAAACAACTAGTAGCTCAGTGTTCTACGGCAACTGCTTGAGATTGAACACAACTTGAGATTGACGAGATACAACACAAATGCTACGGCAAAAAGGACAGAACTGTCAGAACTGTGGGGACTTAACTACAAGTCCCCACCCAGTCACGGGATACACGGCCCCATTGAGCGAATTATACCTGTACCTTATACCTTATAGAGAGAGAAAATCATGACCCAATCATGACAACCTCCTCGGCGCCAATTACAACGGCTGAGTGAAGTACCATCAGAAAGCCTCACTGAGAATGTGAATGCATTGAGAACGATCCCTACCAACAGAAACCAACAGGAAGTGAGCCAACTGTCAGAGCTCCACAAGGGTACAGATGCCCATACCTGAAGCACTCGAAACTGCCAAACAGAGGCCTAAAGAGATACACAAGGGAGAATGAATCCAGAAGGATTAACCGGCTCTTCTCCACTCAACCAGCTAAGGCGTACTCTCAATGGCAGGGTAATAACAACAGAGTAGACCCACCAAGGCTGGAGACTGAACAATACTGGAAAGGCATATGGGAATGGGAGGCGTCCCACAACAGCAATGCACAGTGGTTGATCTCTCTACGAGAGGACCATAGTAACCTCCCTGAGCAAGCCTTGGTAACCATCACTGTGACAGATGTCCAAGAAAGAGTCTCAGGTATGAAAAACTGGACAGCACCAGGGCCTCCATGAGCGACTGGCCAAATGAACCAGCTGCTACAAAGTGGGACTCACCCTGAATGGTTAACTGAAGGGCGGACAATCCTAATCCAGAAGGATCCATCAAAGGGTCCAGTCCCACCCAACTACCGACCAATAACCTGCCTCTCCACAACATGGAAGCTCATGTCAGGCATCATAGCGGCCAAGATAAGCAAACACATGGATAAACACATGAGCATGGCACAGAAAGGTATCAGTGTAAATAGCAGAGGAGCTAAACACCAACTCCTCGTAGACCGTACAGTTACCCGAGACTGCAAAACCCGACACACCAACCTGTGCATGGCTTGGATTGATTACAAGAAAGCCTATGACTCAATGCCGCATACTTGGATCATTGAATGCTTAGAGATGTATAACATCAACAGGACTCTGAGAGCCTTCATTGCAAACTCGATGAAGCTGTGGAAAACCACCCTTGAAGCCAACTGCAAACCACTTGCACAAGTGTCCATCAAATGTGGCATATACCAAGGAGATGCTCTGTCCCCACTACTGTTCTGCATAGGCCTGAACCCCCTCAGCCAAATTATCAACAAGACTGGCTATGGATACCGACTCAAAAATGGGGCCAACATCAGTCACCTTCTCTACATGGATGACATCAAGCTGTATGCCAAGAGTGAGCGAGACATCGACTGACTGATCCACACCACCAGGATCTACAGCACGGACATTGGGATGTCATTCGGACTAGAGAAGTGTGGTCGGCTGATCACCAAGAGGGGGAAGGTCATCCGCACAGAAGGGGTCTCACTCCCAGAAGGAACAATAGCAGACATAGAGGACAGCTACAAGTACCTAGGTATACCACAAGCAAATGGCAACCTTGATGAGGTCACAAGGAAATGAGCCACAGCTAAATACCTCCAATGAATAAGGCAAGTCCTGAGAAGCCAGCTCAATGGCAAGAACAAAATCCGTGAGATAAACAGCTATGCCCTGCCAGTAATCTAATACCCTGCTGGAATAATTAGCTGGCCAAAGGAGGAGATAAAAGCCACGGATATTAAGACTAGAAAACTACTAACAATGCATGGAGGGTTCCATCCCAAATCCAGCACCCTGAGACTGTACACGAGCCACAAGGAAGGAGGCAGAGGACTAGTGAGTGTGAGAACCACAGTCCAAGACGAAACAACTAAGATCCATAAATACATCAGGGACAAAGCCTCAACAGACAATGTGCTCAGTGAATGTCTCAGACAACAGGGAACGGAGGTTGAGGTGCCAGAGATACCATCATGGGAGGACAAGCCCCTACATGGGATGTACCACCAGCAAATAACCCAAGTGGCTGATATCAGTAAATCCTACCAATGGCTGGAAAAAGCTGGACTCAAGGACAGCACAGAGGCCCTCATCCTGGCCGCCCAGGAACAGGCCCTAAACACCAGAGCAATAGAGGCCAAGATATACCACACCAGACAAGACCCAAGGTGTAGGTTGTGCAAGGAGGCCCCTGAGACAGTCCAGCACATAACAGCGGGGTGCAAGATACTGGAACGACATAACCAAGTTGCAGGCATAGTGTACAGAAACATCTGTGCAGAATATGGACTGGAAACCCCGAGATCAAAGTGGGAAACGCCCCCAAAGGTGGCGGAGAACGCCAGAGCTAAGATCCTGTGGGACTTCCAGATCCAGACAGACAAAATGGTAATGGCGAACCAACCAGACATTGTCGTAGTGGATAAACAACAGAGGAAAGCCGTTGTGGTAGATGTAGCAATACCAAGCGACTGCAACATCAGGAAAAAGGAGCATGAGAAACTAGAGAAATACCAGGGCCTCAGGGAGGAACTGGAGAGGGCCTGGAAGGTGAAGACCACAGTGGTGCCTGTGGTCATCGGGGCCCTCGGGGCAGTCACCCCCAAACTGGACCAATGGCTACAACAGATCCCAGGAACAACATCAGACATCTCAGTCCAGAAATGTGCAGTCCTTGGCACAGCCAAGACACTGCGCAGAACCCTCAAGCTCCCAGGCCTCTGGTAGAGGACCCGAGCTCAGAGGATAAGAACCACCTGCGGTGGGTGAGAAGGGAATTTATATATATATATATATATATATATATATATATATATATATATATATATATATATATATATATATATAATATAGTCTATGAGGATTAGCAATCTGACTTTGGGCAATCAGTTTGGTGCCGACAGTGTCTGGTCCAGGACAAGCTTCTTCTGTATTTAAATATTTCACATTAAAAGAATACATTAAGTATAAATGGTATAATTAACAACATAATAGTGCAAGGAAAACAAAATAAATATTTTTGATTTTTTGTGGTAATATTGTCAAACTGTGGTATCCTTTACTCAATCTCTGCACACCATAAACATCTCCTTCCTGTTTCAGACATTTTGTCACATGCTTTCTTGGGTAATGTCACTGTTCCAGAAGACGCTGCCAGCAGCATAAACATACTTTAGTCTTCACACAAAGCAATCTTTTAGTACTTTATCCTAGTTTAAACTATTCCTTTTTTTATTTTCAATTTGCAAAAAACATTTGGGAGCTGGCCTTTAATTTCCCCACAGAAGCACTCAAAGACTAAAAATAAAGCTGAAACAGTGGGAAGAGTGGCATTTACTTATATAGATATACTGTATATACTGTATATACTGTATATATATATATATATATATATATATATATATATATATATATATATATATACAGTACAGACCAAAAGTTTGGACACACCTTTCTAATTCAATGGGTTTTCTTTATTTTCATGACTATTTATAAGGCAAGAAATCCCACTTATTAACCTGACAGGGCACACCTATGAAGTGAAAACCATTTCAGGTGACGACCTCTTGAAGCTCATCAAGAAAATGCAGAGTGTGTGTAAAGCAGTAATCACAGCAAAAGGTTGCTACTTTGAAGAAACTAGAATATAAGGGGTATTTTCAGTTGTTTTACACTTTTTTGCTTAGTGCATATTTCCACATGTGTTATTTATAGTTTTGATGCCTTCAGTGTGAATCTACAATGTCAATAGTCATGAAAATAAAGGAAACTCATTGAATTAAAAGGTGTGTCCAAACTTTCGGTCTGTACTGTATATAGGGAGATATTTATTGTGGCAATGGCCCCACTGGCCACCTCTTGGAGGCGCCAGTACCTTCATCTGTTTTGTTTTCATGAACAAAGTGTTTTGTTCTCATTTTAAAGCTGGTAAAATTGGCAACAGCCCATCTGACTGCACTGTTAATCAACTAAAAATATTCTACTGCTATTACTGGGGGGGAAATAAATATTTAATTCACTGGACGTTTTTCAAGTTTTCCCACTTCAAAAAAGAAAAGAAAGGTCTGTAATTGTTACCATAGGTACACTACAACTGAGACAGAAGTTAAAAAATAAAATAAGACAAAAAATAGACAATTATCCATCCATCCATATGTTCTCTTTCACCCTTATCCGTGTGCTTTGCATTGTCCCCACACCATTGACAATGGCGGTCACCATTGTCAACAGGTGACCGCTGGTGCCCCCAGCGGTCAACAGGTGAGAGGTGAGGTCACATGGACAGGTCACCAGTCTATCGCAGGGCACAGAAAATTACACTGCATGATTTTTACATAATTATCATTTTATTGTATGAAATAATTATTTCATCTCCTACCAACCAGAAACAATTCTGACTCTCACTGACCAGGTGATTTTCCAGATTTTTTTGTCTGGATTTTATTTTCTTAGATTTTCTTTACTCTCAGTTCAGCAGCGTATTAAATACTTCTTTTCCCTTCTGTTTCTTATTTGAAATACAGTATGACATGAAGCTAAAGTGGTGCACCACTACAGTTCAGATCTGTCTGTGTGGAGAAACACAGAACAGTGAGGCAGCATTTGGCTGTAATAACAGGCAGTTACAACAGAGTTTCTACTGAGACAAAAACAGAGCTGCTGGGCTGATTCAAGATGGAACAAATTGAGCATGATTAATGTGATCAGAAAAGCTGTCATCACATTCATACATCATTAAGTGCATATATACGACATGAGGTGTGTGTAATGTAGAGACCTTTTTATTCGTTACAATATTATCACGGTAACGCTGTGTCATTCATGCTCAATTGTTATGAGTCAGGGCTAAGCCAAATAAAAGCCCAATATATTCCTCAAACTATTAAAGAAAAATAATTTGATACACATCGTTCCAGACTTTTCTGTTATTTTCAACGTGCTGAAGCAGATGCTAGCGTTGGGGTGCTAACAAAGGCTGCTAACGCAGGACAAGAGAGACGATGAGATGAAACAGCAGAGCAGCAGATATGGGAGGAAATGGAGAGATGAAGAGGAAGAGTGTTACATGGATGAGGTTACAGAGTGGCAGGTGAAAGGAGAGTGTATGAGGGGCCGTTTAGGACAAAATTTACGTTTTGTCTCTCACACACTACCAAAAAGTCTCGCATACTCCAAAAAAGTAGCCACGCACACTCCAAAAAATTACGTTTTGTCTCTCACACACTACCAAAAAGTCTCGCATACTCCAAAAAAGTAGCCACGCACACTCCAAAAAATTACGTTTTGTCCCTCACACACTACCAAAAACTCACGCATACTCAAAAAATAGCCTCGCATACTCAAAAAATTACGTTTTGTCTCTCACACACTACCAAAAACTCACGCATACTCAAAAAATAGCCTCGCATACTCAAAAAATTACGTTTTGTCTCTCACACACTACCAAAAACTCACGCATACTCAAAAAATAGCCTCGCATACTCAAAAAATTACGTTTTGTCTCTCACACACTACCAAAAACTCTCGCATACTCAAAAAAATTACATTTTGTCTCTCACACACTACCAAAAACTCACGCAACGTTAACTTTCTCGCTCACATACACTACTACCAGCTCGCGCACATACACAGAAACGTTAACTTTCTCGCACACATACACTACTAACAGCTCGCACACACACAGACGTTTATCTCTCACATACACAAGACTAAAGTTGAACACACACACAGTACTAAGACTCGTTTTATGTATGTGTGAGAGCGAGACTTTTTATGAATGTGTGTGAATGTGCGAGCTGTTAGTACAGTGTATGTGAGCGAGAAAGTTAACGTTTGTGTGTGTGTGTGTGACATTTTAGTAGTGTGTGTATACGCAATTTGAGTATTTTTTGAATGTGCGTGAGTAATTTTTGAGTGTGCGTGGCTATTTTTTTGAGTATGCGTGAGTTTTTGGTAGTGTGTGAGAGACAAAATGTAATTTTTTTGAGTATGCGAGAGTTTTTGGTAGTGTGTGAGAGACAAAACGTAATTTTTTGAGTATGCGAGGCTATTTTTTGAGTATGCGTGAGTTTTTGGTAGTGTGGGGGGACAAAACGTAATTTTTTGGAGTGTGCGAGGCTATTTTTTTGAAGTATGCTAGAGTTTTTGGTAGTGTGTGAGGGACAAAACGTAATTTTTTGGAGTGTGCGTGGCTACTTTTTTGGAGTATGCGAGACTTTTTGGTAGTGTGTGAGAGACAAAACGTAATTTTTTGGAGTGTGCGTGGCTACTTTTTTGGAGTATGCGAGACTTTTTGGTAGTGTGTGAGAGACAAAACGTAATTTTTTGGAGTGTGCGTGGCTACTTTTTTGGAGTATGCGAGACTTTTTGGTAGTGTGTGAGAGACAAAACGTAATTTTTTGGAGTGTGCGTGGCTACTTTTTTGGAGTATGCGAGACTTTTTGGTAGTGTGTGAGAGACAAAACGTAATTTTTTGGAGTGTGCGTGGCTACTTTTTTGGAGTATGCGAGACTTTTTTGTAGTGTGTGAGAGACAAAACGTAAATTTTGTCCTAAACGGCCCCTCATAAGAGTGCGTGAGCTATCAGAGGTTACCTCCAGTCAGCCTGTCCACATGCTCTGTAGAACACTGCTACACACGCAGGAACATCAGCATTAAACGCACAAATTAGAATGAAAATTCATGTTTCCAACAGAAACAACCTACCCTCTATTGAAGAAAGATCCCATTTCCTTCTATAAGTCAGTGTAATCATTTCATTCCACGGGTGTTCGGTCACCTTCCAGTGGGTTATTTATGTTCTGTCTTCCCATATGCAGTTTATATCTTTGTGATTAGTTTCCTAGTTCACTCCAGCGTTCTCTGTCTTGTAAAGTTAAATTTCTGTTTCTTAGATTCTTATCAGGCTTTTTCTCTTTTGGTTTCCAGATCCTTGAGTCTTGGTTCAGCTCCCCGAGTTTACCAGCTGTCTCCTTGCAACATTTCCTCAGATGAGTTATTTTGGTTCTTATGTCACCCCAAGCTCCTGACTTGTGATTGTTCTTTGCTGGACCCATGAAAATGCTTAAATCCATTAATTTGTCCGCAATTCTATTTCTGCTGATCGTCCCAATACGCTAGTACCACCTTTCAATGGTGACAATAGATGCACATTTACTACAGCAAGTGTCCTGTCCATTTTATTTTGTATAATATCCTTTCTTAAGTCCATATTTTCTTTTCTCCCTATTGTGTGGGTTATGTAAGCAGCTCAGCAGAAAAATGCAACATACTTTTGTTGCAATTATTGTCTTAGTCATACAGCACAAGGGAGCAATAACTGAAAAAAGTCCACTACTTTTACAAAGGTCTTGGTACAATTTTTCTGCATGTTTTGCAGATTCAGGCTGCAGTTCTCATTGGTTCTTCTTCACTAATGGAAGTTCTTTTAACTCCAAGAGGCAAGGTCTATCTCCACCCATCACACCTTAAATATGGCTGCCTTCTATGGTTTACATGGTGGGAATTTAATATATAAACATCAAGATCCTGATGTTTTCATTACGATTTTGCAATATAAAATCTCTTTAGGAAAAAAAATATCCATAGAAGTGGTCAGGCTGGGGGGCAAGAACTAATGTGCACCAGAGCCATTTCAAAGCACAACATGTGGATTTTCTTAATAATTCACTAAAAATGGAAAATATTGTCCTTAAGTAACTAAATATACACTTATATTTAAAGATTTATATTGCTTAAAACCCTTCAATGCACTGGTGACCTATCCACGGTGACCCTGCTTCTCGCCCGTTGACCTCTGGTGATGATGGATGAATGATGTGTAAGCATATACCACCGCTGCCACCAACTGTTTTGTAGGGGAACTTCTTGTTCCATAAGGTGCTTTGTTGACAGTTACCTCTCCATAAGAACAACCAATCACATGGCTGCAAGGGCATCCAATGAGATGCCACCTCCTATCTCCGCCCTCTGGCTCCACCCCTGCTTAAGCAAATCGGAAAAATGGAAATATGATGGAAGCAAAAGATTAAGACATGCAGTGACCAGTAGTAAGGAGGCTTCAGTGCTACAGGATGGGTTGCCTTAGTTAGTTTCACTTGGTGGAATCAAACTAGCACATTATTTATCTCTGCTGCTCCCTACAGCAACAACAGATCATAATGAGGCACCGAGGATTAACTTCAAGGACAAACTTCTTAGAAACACACACTGTTCACTTCAGGAGCAAATTATAGGAAAAAATATACAAATTTAATGTATAGAACTATTTATATGTGAGCTGCATAACTATATGGTTCTATTGTTGGGCTTGGCTAACAATATCAAGGTGAATCTATAGTATATGCACTTATTATCTTAGTCTTATCTTGTTTGTGTGTTTGCTCTGAAAACGTTACAGCAGGATCCCAGCTGCTGCTGCAGTTTACTGACTCACATTAAACAAGATGCAGCTGATAAAAGCCATGTTTTTATTGGTGCAGGACCAGGAATCAACAGAGGAGGAAGATAAGACCAAATAATCACAATTTACTATGACAGCTAATTAGCCTGATAAAAAAAAGGATCTGTAACAACACATGCATTTAAAGTACCTTGGAAAAGTATGAACACACCTGGAATTTTTACATATTTTGTCAAAACCACAATGTATTTTACATTAAATAGGATGTGATTTATACCATTTTCTATTTGCCAACATGGATATGTTATATAAAATATTTAAAATCTGTACTTCATTCATATTCAGTCAATACCCTGTAAAGTGCAACTAAAGCCAGGGGCAAGCCGTTTGTGTGCAGATTAGGTGACTTCTAGTTAGTCCACTACTTCTTATTTTGGGGTATCAAATTATGGTGGGCTGAATACAATGCCACACTTTCCAGATTTACATTTGTGAAAATTATTGACAATTATTTTGGATTTTCTTTCCACTTCAGATACATGCTGTCTTTGTGTTGGTCAATAAAATGGAGGTCTGTGGTTGAAACATGCAAAAAATGTTGAAAGATTCCATCTTGTTTTTTGTGATGCTCTATAAAGAGCAAAATGTAAAAAACAAAATCTTGTCTTAGGTCAGAAACAGAAGAGATTTTAGAAAACATCAATGCAAGCAGAAGGTGAAGCTCGACATTTTGTTGCTGGCTTTGAAGTTATTTTCTTCACAGAAAACTGGATTGTTCTGTTCTGCTCCAGAGAACTTCAGTGTTTTGACATCTGTGACTTCATTAAGCATTCAACAATTTACATTAAAAAATTGCTTTTGTTTTGTTGGGAGCGTGTTCATCACACTCAGTAAACCTCACATTAATTCACTGTGTGTTTGGATGAGTAATACACATATTAGAACATAACTTTACTGGGAGAATGTAAGCGCTCCCTGATCCTAAAAATATACTTTAAAGACGGGGTCTGCAGATTCAAATTACCCAACAGCCACTCGTTTGATAAATCCCCAGATACGGGGCTCTTGAACGCGTTTGAGAAAAAAAACAAAACGTTTGTGTCTGTCCACATTTCTGTTTTTACTTCAAATGCTGCTCCACATATTTAAAATGCCTTTTGTTTTTGTCAAACTGAAAGATAATCCTTACTTGTAACTGAACTGACTATTTTAATAGTCATCTTACAAGCAACTGAGCCATTGAGCAATAGACAGAAGCATTAGACTGAAGAGACTTAGTGTTAAATGACTAATATTAAGCAGGTGTTTGATCAAAGAGTGAAAATGTGAATTTGAAAAGTTTTTAAACTGAGTTTTGGGAGAGATTCAATAATGACTTCAACTCTGATTAATTGTTTGAGACTTTTATTCTAATTTAAAGCCTAACCAGTTCAAAATAAAAATACCATTTTTTATGTGGAGCAGCATTAGTATTCATTTATCACACATCTAATTAGCATGGTAATACAACCCCCACTGCCATAGTCATATTAAGAAAAGCCAGATTGTATGCAGGGTTGTAAATAAAATAAAATAGTAGAATTCAGGGGACAAAGGTATCCAGAGCAACCTGGCCCATTGTGGAAAAGTCATTTCCTTACTTTTAAAATCATGTGTTAGCTGTGTTTAGCCACATTTGTGGTGTAATTTCACTAGTCAGAAAGTGACAAAATCACAAGAGATAATAAAAAGAATGCTAAACGACTTTAAAAAGCAACACGTCAGGGCCCTATTTAAAGAAATTCAAGAAAAGACCAAAAGCAAAGTCATTGGGAAGAGTGACAAAGACATTTGTAAGACGTTGAAATGGCTTTTCATGATCTCCCCATTCAAGAGGTCACAAAAAAGTATCTCAGACCTCATCTGCCCAAGACTTAAGAAAATACTGTGTATTGGCAAAGTAGAAGTGGAATATTATGGATGGTGTTGCATTGTTGTAAAATTAAAACACAATTTAAAACAAAACATTATACTACCAGAGGAACAAACAGGATGAAGCCATCTTTGCTGCTTCAGGTGATGGAACCATGCAGTCTTCTCTCTGTTCCACTGTCACCTCAAGGTAATGACCCTTCAGTTCAACTGGATTTGGTTTTCCAGTAGGACACTGATCCAAAACAGCAATATCCCTCGTCTCATTGATATTAATCATGCTAATACTATGTGGAAAATATTCCATATGTCCACAATTAAATCCAAAGCTCTGTAAGCAAAATGTATCAAACAACAAGACAAATGTGTTGGCCACTTTAAAACAGCCTTCAGTTCTCCATTGTGAAGTCTCACTCTATTGTCTGGTTTGGTTCTAACCCAGTCGGGTGTGTTCCCATTGGCAGTGTGTTCCTCACTTAGTGGCCATGAGGAATAGGAACGTGGGTGGCGTGTGACTACAGGAATTGTAGTCGATGTTCTGATGATGTCATGTTAAAATTCCTTCATTTACCACAGTCTGAATGGATGGAGGGCGTGGGTTTTGTTGTTGCGCAACACCCCCCCCCCCTCCCTTCTGTCTCTACTGTCTCACTCTCTACTTCCTCTTCTGAGAGGGGAGATGTGCTACCAGCTCTCCTTCTAACGGGTTAATTGAGTTTTCTAAATCTGCTGGGATTTACCCTGCCCAGAACTGAAGTAAACTCTGTTTAAGCTGGTTTCGAGAAACGATTCGCCTGGTTTTCTGACGGCCTACATCCAGGTGTCCCACCCTTCTTCCCCCTGTGAATTAGCCAGACTGAGCAGCCTACAGCCAACTAGTTTCACAGAGCACACCTGTTAACGGTCGCTCGTTCTCTATTTTACAACTTGCATTTGTTATTGAACCAGGTAGGTTTTAGTGACTCGGGCGAGTCCCAAGGATGTTGTTTTACATTTGGGCTACCAGCAACTTAAAAACATTTTACACTTCTTCCTCTCCAGAATCAAACATCACAGCTATTTTACAACCATCAAAGAACTTTAAGGTGACTCATTAACTGAATGTCCACAACATCTTTTAGATTTTCTTTATGCTAAATATTTTATTAGTAAGGCATTTTTGCAAGGGTCAGTACAGCTTAATTCAGTAGCAGAAATAATCAAATAAGTAAAATCAATCATCTAGTCTATCTTTCCCTACTGCTGACACTGAGAACTAAAAAAGGGAACCTTTGAGAGAGACGGACGGAGCCTGGTGTTTCGAACCCCAGACCTGGCTTGATGATGAAGAAGGTGCTGCAGCAGGAGGAAGATGTTGATCAGCGAAGGCTGGGATCTCTGTAGGTCTGATGAGCTTCTTCTCCGCATGGATGGTGAGGTCACACAGAACTTGGTGCTGGCAGGAAGGAAGGCACCAGTTCTTCTTCTTTGTCTTTGCCTTTGTCTTCATCTTTGTCTTTGGGGTCTGAACCCAGCCGATGAGAGAAGTGCGATTTGAAGCCACAGGTTGTAGGGCTGACGGGTTGGTCCCCATGGCCGGACAGTCTTCGGCTCCGTGGCCCCGGCTCTTCTTCAGCTGCAGAGTTCTTTGTCCATCTCGATCTTGGCTCGAAGCTGCCCGGAGGATCCAACGAACGGTTCCTCTTTTGCACTCACCTTTTATAGGGTTTCTTTGGCTAGCACTGTTGCTGGGCTTGTTTCATTGGCTGACTGCTCAGACAAATGATCTCATATCCATCACTGTCTTACAGACATTATGTCCTGATGTCTGTGCTAATGTCTCAGAGTTGCTCAACCTCCTGTCCATTGCCTGCACAACCTTTCACCTACTCTCTAAATAAGGCGTTGATCATCTCTGCTCTCCTGTTAGTTCCTTGCCTTTCACCTTTCACCTACTCTCTACCTCCAACATATCAGTGATGTTTAATTGCAGTTACACCTTTTACACCATTTCAAGTTCAATGTCAAAATCACATTTATATCACATTTATTTTCTTTAGCTTCTCTGATTTAGCATTCATTTATAATTTTATAACCATAACTTATATCACATTTATTTTCTTCAGCTTCTCTGATTTATCATTCATTTATGATTTTATAACCATAACTTATTAATTATACTTATTATAATCCTAATGTGAGTTATTACAGATGTTTTTCTGAAAAGAAACCAAGAATAATACATGATTCTAATTATTTGATGCCAAAGTTACAGTTACTTGTTTTTCTTGTAAGTGTTCCCACAAATGTTCGTGTAAATATTATTACAAGTAAACCAATATTAATATAAGTATTTTACTTTGAATCTTATCAAATTACCCAAAATGTTTTAGATTTCATTCTTTAAAACTTTCATGATTTAAAATAAGAAATAGTCTCAGCTATTTTTTATAAATCTGCAGGCTGGAACTTACTTCCTCTTTTTCCAGGAAACCTGCTTTTCTTGCTTCATGACTCTCTCTGACTGACTATGATTTCTTATGATTAAATAGAGAAAAGTAGAATTAAAGCAAAGTTTGCATGAGACAAAAACAACACACACAACCAGATTTATTTTATTGACACTTAAGTCTACTGTTGGGCCTTGATGTCACTTGAGTGATTCAATTTAAAGATAACTTTATTTATTATTACTGTTAAACTAAAATCTCCAGCATGGGGAAGTGGGATGAGCTCGGATTTTCTTGACACCCCCTCCACGAGGTCAGACCTTTCACATGCTGGGAGTCCATCACCCTCCTGCAGTTCGCCATCCTCATCCCCTGGAAAGAGAAGATGTTCGTCTGGGATGTGAAGATGCAGATTCTTCATCCTCAGTTGTCACAGAGGGCTCAGTGTAGTCATCAAAACTCCACTTCTCTTGACACCCCCTCCTTGGAGTTTTGATTTCCCCCATGAGGTGATGAATGTCGAAGAAAACTTGGATCGCTTTGATTCTTCTACAGGAACCTTCGCTGGATGAACTGTCGGTTCTTCAGGATGTGGAATGGTTCTTTAGGGAAGATGGGCTGAGACAGAAGGCCTCAAAAAAAAAAAAATTCTCGCTGTTCAGCAGAGCAAAGCAAAAAGCATAAGCATCATGACGCTTTATCCGTAATCATGATCCTTTTCCATTTTAATCCATCAGGTTGTGACAGGAGTTCTTCTTTAGCATAGTCCAATTTCTTCACGGCCCTCCCAGTCCAAAGCCTTGAAGTTGTTCTTTGAACGGCAACCTTCCTGTAATAGTGGCCAGTCTAATGTAGGATGGCATGGTGCTTGATTCTCTGGCCATCTTCTCGTAATGTTCTGGTTCGCTGTAGCTAAGAACTGGCTTGAGCACTGCTTCCTCATGGACCCCTTTCTTCATCAGTAGTACTGTGTTGAAGTTCAGTACTTGCTTTACAAAATCTCGGGCGTTGAATCTCAGCTTGATCACCGTAGTTGCAGGCCGATCTTGAGCTTTAATCCAAACTCTCTGCCCTGCTTTCAGTGACACTTTGAGCTGCAACTTCCCTTTTTCTTCTCTGAGCAAAAAGGAGAAGTGTCTTCGCCTCCCTGCTTTCTGTGACGTGAACGGAGTTCCTCTGCAGGGGAAGACCTGCTCTTCTAGCAGTTGTCACTGTGTCCATCAGCACCAAGAGGTACTTCTCACCTCTCTTTCCTGTTATCCCCATTGGCTCTGCTACGTCCATGCAGACTGAACCCCATGGGACTGTGCTCTTGATGAACAAACCTTCCATCCGCTGTCCTGGGTGCCCTGGGTAGCTGTGCAGAAAGTTGATGCAGTTCTGTTGAGGTCTCCTCCTTTTCCAAACGATCTGGACGGCCGGCTTCCTCCGGTTTCTTCCCCAGATTTTCCTCCTCGAAGTGATCATCCATCACTCCGTCTCTCTGTCGGTTCGAGTTGTCTATCCCCCAAAGCCTCTCTTTGCGCTCTTGAGCAGGGATGGGTCTAGACTATGTTGGCTACTAGCTTCACTGTCTGGATCCGGTCATTTATCCTCAGTAGAAGCTTTCCCTCACCTGTATGCCATACAGTTACTGCAAGGGTTGTGACTGACGGCCTTATCAGTCACCATTAACTCTATTCCCTAAGAGTTAACAAACCAAGTGAGCTATTCAGATCCTCACATCTGTTTTCACTGACTTGGCACATAGGGCCCTCCTACTCTGTTAGTCTGGGCCCCACGTTGGGCGCCACTTGTTGTTGCGCAACACCCCCCCCCTCCCTTCTGTCTCTACTGTCTCACTCTCTACTTCCTCTTCTGAGAGGGGAGATGTGCTACCAGCTCTCCTAACGGGTTAATTGAGTTTTCTAAATCTGCTGGGATTTACCCTGCCCAGAACTGAAGTAAACTCTGTTTAAGCTGGTTTCGAGAAACGATTCGCCTGGTTTTCTGACGGCCTACATCCAGGTGTCCCACCCTTCTTCCCCCTGTGAATTAGCCAGACTGAGCAGCCTACAGCCAACTAGTTTCACAGAGCACACCTGTTAACGGTCGCTCGTTCTCTATTTTACAACTTGCATTTGTTATTGAACCAGGTAGGTTTTAGTGACTCGGGCGAGTCCCAAGGATGTTGTTTTACATTTGGGCTACCAGCAACTTAAAAACATTTTACACTTCTTCCTCTCCAGAATCAAACATCACAGCTATTTTACAACCATCAAAGAACTTTAAGGTGACTCATTAACTGAATGTCCACAACATCTTTTAGATTTTCTTTATGCTAAATAAATAAGGCGTTGATCATCTCTGCTCTCCTGTTAGTTCCTTGCCTTTCACCTTTCACCTACTCTCTACCTCCAACATATCAGTGATGTTTAATTGCAGTTACACCTTTTACACCATTTCAAGTTCAATGTCAAAATCACATTTATATCACATTTATTTTCTTTAGCTTCTCTGATTTAGCATTCATTTATAATTTTATAACCATAACTTATATCACATTTATTTTCTTCAGCTTCTCTGATTTATCATTCATTTATGATTTTATAACCATAACTTATTAATTATACTTATTATAATCCTAATGTGAGTTATTACAGATGTTTTTCTGAAAAGAAACCAAGAATAATACATGATTCTAATTATTTGATGCCAAAGTTACAGTTACTTGTTTTTCTTGTAAGTGTTCCCACAAATGTTCGTGTAAATATTATTACAAGTAAACCAATATTAATATAAGTATTTTACTTTGAATCTTATCAAATTACCCAAAATGTTTTAGATTTCATTCTTTAAAACTTTCATGATTTAAAATAAGAAATAGTCTCAGCTATTTTTTATAAATCTGCAGGCTGGAACTTACTTCCTCTTTTTCCAGGAAACCTGCTTTTCTTGCTTCATGACTCTCTCTGACTGACTATGATTTCTTATGATTAAATAGAGAAAAGTAGAATTAAAGCAAAGTTTGCATGAGACAAAAACAACACACACAACCAGATTTATTTTATTGACACTTAAGTCTACTGTTGGGCCTTGATGTCACTTGAGTGATTCAATTTAAAGATAACTTTATTTATTATTACTGTTAAACTAAAATCTCCAGCATGGGGAAGTGGGATGAGCTCGGATTTTCTTGACAGTTTGATGAGCTAGTTGGGCACCAAGCCCCGTTTTTTTCTCTACCAGGAAAGCCACCATTCACCTGTTAGTGTGGCACAAAGAGCAGCAGTCTGGCTGCCACTCTTTGTGCCAGCCAGACTGATTGGTTGTACCAACTCTCAACCTAATCAGCCCAATGTCACATGCAAAATAGTTCCATGTGAACATCGTGTCCCACTGAGCAGTTCACTGTGTGACATTGCGTATGCGTAAAAAGCTATAAAATAGTAAGTTTGTGTGGACAGGTCTGACTGATGTCTGCCTTGAGTCCGTTTTGAGCATATGTGGACGTCCGCGGAGTGATAAAAGGCTAGGTATGTGGTGGTCTTTAGCCAAACAGTTTTCCTGTGGATTTGTTCATTGCAGTTTGCCCCATCCAGTTGAAACTGTATATGCTCTTCAACCACAAAAAAGGTTTGGACTTCAATGTTTGACAATGAAATTTTCAATATGAAGCACCCCAACTGCTAGCCTGCCCATTGCCCTCCTGTGGGGCACTGGGCAGGGCATTCTGCTCCATTAAAATCTTGCTTCCCAGCACAGTCTGGGCTTTTCCCATTGGCCTGGATTTCTCTGGTAGAATTTCTATTGGGCTAATCAGTGAACAAAAAGAGAATTTGCGAACAATAATGTTGATTTTCTGTGTTGTTTTAGAATTGTTGCCTGTAGTTTTAGCAACAGAAGGGGACAAAGTGAACAAAGCTGTTCAGTTTGTTGGTAATGCTTTTAGATAATCCCAAAAGCAACCATTTCCCACCAGCCAAGGGTGCAGATTCTCTGTATGAAATGAAGTGAAGAACAAGGGTTTGATTTTTTATCAGTCAAGTGGAGAAGGGGCTTCAGAGAGACTACTGTCTGGTCATTAGGTTTCAAAAACACTTAAGGAACAAATGCTTTCACAGGTGCGTGGTATCCACCTGAGGTAAGCAGGCTGCAACTTGCGTTATAACTTGCTTACACTCCAAAATACAGGAGTCAAGTCTTCCTATATTTGGTTAAGTGTCTCCATCTCTGGGGAGCACATACAGATATTTGTTTGGTCCAGAATCTGCCGAGAAAATCTGAACTGGTTTAGTGATGCCAATCAGACTATGTGCTCCACTCTAGCTGTCTTTCATATATCGAGTCACTATATATACAAGCCGGAGGAGGTGTCTCGTTTTTCATTTTGACTTATGTGCCATTTGCAGGATTGAGCTTATTTTCTCCACAGATGGGTCATGCAGGTGTCTGGCTGTTTTTTATTGTTCGCGCTCTGCTGTCTATCAACGTACAGTTGCAGCTGTGCCACCTGAGCAAGTATCAGTGAACGCTGCTTGAAGCAATGCCAATATAGGGAATTATTCATCTTCCAGCTGCCCCCTTTGCTCTCTGCAACCATCACCGCCTCGCCTCTCTGCTGCTACCGGAGCGAAGGAGTCGTCTTTTCAAGTCAAATTTCCAGACTGGCCTGAATAAACACTGCGGCTAATGAGAGGTGATAACAGCCCAAACTGTGGTTATGAAATTTCTGATTCAATATCCACAGAAATGACATTTGTGCAGAGGTGTTGGATCCAAGTGTGGCTGTTCTCTTTCCACCTCTTGATGACATCTCTGACCCAGGTAGTGACCCACTGTGGCAGTTGTCATCATTTTAATCCTCTACTCCTGTGTTTGGGGTCCTTGGCAGCTGGTTTCAAGTTATTTGGTATTTTTTTTCCCTCTAAAGCAGCTGGTTTTTGATGGATGGGATTTGTCATTCTGATGTTCAGCCAATATCAGTCAGGAGCAGGAACCAATCTCTGTCACACAGCTGCTAAAACATGCAGCATACATATCTTTAAGGGGGGAACGAAATTAAGCTGGCTGGTGGAAACCCGTGGTAGCACAATAGAACATCCAGATTCTAAAATGTGAGGCTAGAAGTAAGCTTGAAGCCAGGAACCAACTTGCTGTGAGATGACAGGGCTACTGCTTTTGACATTCCATTGGATGTCTATAGCTGTGTTTCTATTAAAAATGAGTGCAAAACTTTGTCAGTATTCTGCTAATGAAAAAAAAACATAATTTCACAATTGCAATGTTTCCATTAAATAAGAAACACAATTAAGATCACATGTTCACGCAATAAGTCATTAAACACGTCACCCCATTATCCTCCAACTACATCGTGTCTTCTACCAAAAAATAGTAAAACTAAATTTAGGTTTGTAGAAATTAATCCAACTCATTGGGAACCTAACTGCAATACCAGATAAGTACAGCTCTGGTATACAAAGAACCAACAAAACAAGAACTCCTTTTTGTTTGGGGATTCTTACCAAAGACATAACACAAATGATCTGTATAACGGAAACTTCCAGGCAATCAACAAATAAAAGTTGTGTGTCAAAAAATAAGAACATGTTTGTTGCTTTGGAAACATAATGAGTGGTGAATTGTCTAGAAGAAGTTCACTGATGTAAGAAGAAGATGTAAGTTTAGGTTATTACAATGCCAAGAAGGATTGTAATAACCTTCTTGGTTTAAAGATTATCAGCAATAATCTTTAATCATATTGATAGGTTTATTTTAGTTCCTAACCTGCAAAGAATCAACCAGAGACACAAGTTACTTTTCTGCAGAAGAAGAGGGCTGAGACGCGGAAAGCCGCTGTCAAACACTGTCTGGGATCAACTCTGCCAGATCTTTTGTCTGCACTGCTCTTTTATTAGAAAAAGGAGGTTGGGCTTTTTCACATAGTCTCACAAAGAATTTGACTAATGACCTTTTTCTACAGGATGTTCTGGAATCTTCTGTGGACATACCCTTACAAGGGCATGAGGCTGACCGCAACCAATCAGCCCCACAGAAAGCTGACAACACAGGAATGTGCAAACGTCTCTAGCCTCCAGGCAAACATCCTAAAAATGGTTAATAGTGTATCACAGAAGAAAAGGAGTCAAGTAAACAACACACAAAATAATAATATGAAAACATAACCTTTCCAATAAACTCACAAGTAAATGAACTTAGATAATTTTTCTAACACATATATCCATCCATCCATCCATCTTCTTCCGCTTATCCGAGGTCGGGTCGCGGGGGTAGCAGCTTCAGAAGGGAGGCCCAGACTTCCCTCTCCCCAGCCACTTCTTCTAGCTCCTCAGGGGGAATCCCGAGGCGTTCCCAGGCCAGCCGAGAGACATAGTCCCTCCAGCGTGTCCTGGGTCTTCCCCGGGGCCTCCTCCCGGTGGGACGTGCCCGCAACACCTCACCAGGGAGGCGTCCAGGAGGCATCCTGACCAGATGCCCGAGCCACCTCAACTGGCTCCTCTCGATGTGAAGGAGCAGCGGCTCTACTCTGAGTCCCTCCCGGATGACTGAGCTTCTCACCCTATCTCTAAGGGAGAGCCCAGCCACCCTACGGAGAAAACCCATTTCGGCCGCTTGTATCCGCGATCTCGTTCTTTCGGTCATGACCCAAAGCTCATGACCATAGATGAGGGTGGGAACGTAGATCGACCAGTAAATCGAGAGCTTCGCTTTTTGGCTCAGCTCTCTCTTCACCACGACGGACCGGTACAGCGCCCGCTTGACAGCAGACGCTGCGCCAATCCGCCTGTCGATCTCCCGCTCCCTTCTTCCCTCATTCGTGAACAAGATCCCGAGATACTTGAACTCCTCCACCTGGGGCAGGACACCCCCCTTGACCCGGAGAAGGCACTCTACCCTTTTCCGGCTCAAGACCATGGCCTCGGATTTGGAGGCACTGATCCCCATCCCGGCCGCTTCACACTCGGCTGCGAACCGCTCCAGCGAGAGCTGCAGATCATGACCTGATGAGGCCAGTAGGACCACATCGTCTGCAAAAAGCAGAGACGAGATCCTAAGGCCACCAAATCGGATCCCCTCAGCACCTTGGCTGCGCCTAGAAATTCTGTCCATGAAAGTAATGAACAGAATCGGTGACAAAGGGCAGCCCTGGCGGAGTCTAACTCTCACCGGAAACGAGCCCGACTTACTGCCGGCAATGCGGACCAGACTCTGACACCGGTCATACAGGGACCTGACAGCCCGTATCAAAGGGCCCGGTACCCCATACTCCCGGAGAACCCCCCACAGGGCTCCCCGAGGGACACGGTCGAACGCCTTCTCCAAGTCCACAAAACACATGTAGACTGGTTGGGCGAACTCCCATGCACCCTCCAGGACCCTGCCGAGGGTGTAGAGCTGGTCCAGTGTTCCACGACCAGGACGAAAACCACACTGCTCTTCCTGTATCCGAGGTTCGACTATCCGACGGACCCTCCTCTCCAGGACCCCTGAATAGACCTTGCCAGGGAGGCTTAAGAGTGTGACCCCTCTATAATTGGAGCACACCCTCCGGTCTCCCTTTTTGAACAGGGGGACCACCACCCTGGTCTGCCAGTCCAGGGGAACTGCCCCCGATGTCAATGCGATATTGCAGAGTCACGTCAGCCAACACAACCCTACAACATCCAGAGCCTTAAGGAACTCCGGGCGGATCTCATCCACCCCCGGAGCCTTGCCACCGAGGAGCTTCTCAACCACCTCGGCGACCTCGTCCCCAGAGATTGGAGAGCCCAACCCAGAGTCCCCAGGCTCAGCTTCTTCAATAGAAGGCATGTTGGTGGGATTGAGGAGGTCTCAATCCCACCAATCCCACCACATATATTCCCACCACATATATTTCCTGGCAATTTGGGAAGGGTTATAAAGCCATTTTTTGAACTACTTGAACTACGTTCTAAATCAGTCTATACTGAGAGAGATTAATAACCATTGGGAAGTGTTTGTGTCAGCCAATCTTCCCTGGATGTCACATTTTGGTAAATTAACCCCAAGGTTAATGGCATCCACTGAACGATGCAAAAAGAAACAAGAGAGCTCCATCTCAGACTTGAGGCTAACAGGCCTCAGTTAGCATGTTAAATGATAAATCTGATGACAGCCCAACTAGAAAATTACAAGAAATCCTCTTCTTTCTAATAAGGAATATGGCTGCACAACCTATAATACATCTTTATATTACCTCAAATGGAATAAAGTGGTTTGAAGAGATGAGACCAAATTGGATATAGCACAGCCAGATGCTTGGAGGTAAACAAACAGCATTAAAAAAAAAAAAAAAAAAAAACCTGTAGCCTGGTAAAAAACCACCACACTATTGTCCTACACTATTTGCTTCGTACAGAGGATTCGTAACCTTGGCTATTGAAAAACGATTGCTTCCCAGAGGCAAGGAGGTGTGAGGTGTGAATTTTTACCCAGTCACTAACATTTGGCTGTGATGTGCGCAATGTACCAGTTCAACGCTGTGAAGCTTACCCATAATTGCCTGCGCTGTGAACAACCATCCTCCAAGGTGAAGAGGTGGTAATTAACATTAACAGCTGGCTGTAAATATGAAGAAGCGTTGTCGACATGGGCTGGAGGGATTTGTTCACCGCCTCCATTCCTGCCATTACTCAACCTACAGACTGACTACAATTCTAAACAACCCAACCTTCCGCTTGTTGATTTGCCCAGTTGAAAAGTCTACTGGAAGGAATCTAAGTAAACTGGAGAAAGCCCAGACTGTCTGTGATGAGAGATTTTAATCTAGAGGAATTGCACAGGAAAGCAATGCCCATGCTACTTCCCCTCAAACATCTGTAGGCAGGTTCTGATTACGTGCAGGTCTTACTTTGAAACATAGTCATATTCATTTTGAAAAAAAAAGAATGTTCATAGAGATCCTCAGCAGTATTCTGCACATCACTCCAAGGCCGTGCAGGATCCAGGACCTGATTTCTCATTACCTGTCCACCTGTAACATCATCCTTGATTTGGCCATCCTTCACCAGCAACATCCACATCACTCCTTTGTTAACTTCTCTATTCTGTATTACTGATCAATCCCAGGAAAACATTTATTCTGGATATAATATAAGTGTGTAATAAGTAATAGGTCTGTAGTAGGCACACACAGCTATACCTCTCATTTTCCCTTCATTTTTAATTTTATATCGCCTGCAAGGGCAACCACTGTTTTATTACTGTGACGGACCATTTATGTGCAAAGCTAATTTTAAGAGGAGCTACCATCGGCTGGCTTCACCGCAGTCATGAGCTACTCATATAAACTAAATTACTAAACTAAATGTAGAGTCAAAAAGCATAAGTTTAAGGACACATGGTCTTATACCTATGCTAGTCCAGTTATTAGGATGTGATGAAATTCTGTACTGTCCATACAGATATGTTTGGTTTCTAGAGCTGCATTACGTATTTTCTGGGTAACCATTGAGATTGAATACGGTAGAAATCTGTTAAAAGGCATTTATTTATTTTAAATGAATTTAGTTTGATTACTACAGTTCATAAGTGTACAGGTTATAAAAGTTCATGAATGTGATTTTTGTGGACCTAAAGCTATATAAAGACAGTGAAAATAATGCCATTGGTTATAAAATGAATTGTTTCAGTACCGCTGTAGTAAAGGATTTTACAGCACAAGTGTAAAGTATTATTGTTAATGTAAAACTGCAGAAGTTAATATATGAAGAAGCAGTGTGCAGACGCACCATGTAGGTTCTGTAACCTGCTATTTCTGTATTCCTGCTTTTTCTGCAAAAATAAATGTGTTGCACAGGGGATGAGCTGGCCCATCGTTTCAACAGTGTAACAAAATATATTTATTACCGAGAAGTATTATTACAACAAGAAAAAACTAAACAAACATAGCTGTCCTTACATTTTCTGTTAGATATAGAAATTATTTCTCTTACATAAATTGGTCGTTTAACAGGTAGGTAGGCTGAGAAGTTTCTCAGGTACTTCTCAAACTATTGTCGCAAAGCCTAAATGTCTAGAAGATTGAAACAAATACATTTTTTTCACATGAACCAATCCAGTATTAATTAGAATTTTCCCCATCCTTGTACTTAGCACCGTCACTCCTCCCATTTGTCACTGAAACAGCAAAAGTTATTTTTCTTTCACTTTTAAACCTCTTCCTACATTGGTGGGAAAATGCTTACTGTTCTCAAGAGCTGAATGTGATTAACCAGACTGCTGCAGCAGCTCCCATTTAAGATTTGTTCATAATCTGGTGAGTGGTCTCAGAAGTACTGTATGTTTCCACTGCTGATACAAAAATGCAAACAAAAGTGCCTCTTGTTCACTAGCAAGCAGTTTCAGAGGAAAGTCCTGTTGCATTAAGGTCAGATACAAAATATCTGTAGTGGTCTTCTAATGTGAGCCAGTAAATGTGGTTGGTTATAATTTAGAGTAGAACTGACTATAATTAGTGTCATGCTGAGGTCTAACTTCTTAGCCCACATGCAGAACAACACCAGAAGCCGAGATTGATTAAAGAGATTTATTACAACCAAAGGGAAGGGGGGGAAAAAAAACAGATAAACAATCCGGGAGCGCTTGGGACTGGATCTCAGGTCAGCTAGGGAAGAAACAGACGGTAAGTTTGGGGTCGAGGAAATTTGGAGATGGCGCTGACTGAGAGCTTACCTCCGATCGGGAGGAGAAAGGACTGGGGGGAAAAACCTGGGAAATCCGGAGTCTGTTTTGAGGCGCGGAGGGCTGCGGGCTGCGGCGGCGTTGGAGGACGGACAGGTAAGTCTGAACTGTTCTGCCAGAAGCAGGCTGCCGAGCTGTAGGTTCGGAGGGGTCCTGGGCTGGATCTATCTTCAGCACGTCTCAGGTCAATCAGCTGAAAAAGGTCAGAGACACAGATGGATCAGAATTCAGGAAGCAAACAGGAAGAGTAGAGCTGGAGTGAGCCGGTACCATAACTAGCTAACAATCTGGCAGGGAAGTGTCAGCAGCCTCCTCCAGTTATACAGCTCCTGATGGCAGAATGGTTTCAGGTGCGTGGTTCAGGAGACGCCCTCAGATGGAACAAGGCCTCCAGCGCCCTCTGGTGGATGAACAGCTCCGGATCCCAACAATTAGAAATTCTTAGAGGCTCTGAGCAATCTAAAAAACATGGAAAATATATTCAATAAATGCCTATCTTTCTTTTAAAAGGATCACATAGTGTGAAACTTTTTTTTCTTACTGAATAAATATACACCAAATTAAAGTGCATAATTAGTGCAGTAAAGGATTTGTTTATTTTAAGAATTTTTCCACAGCTTGGCCAGTGGTGACAAATTTCCCCATGTGTGTAAAGCTGCAGAGAAATGATCGACTGAAGGACATGATTTATTGCTTTGTTCTATATTTAACAGCTTGTCTTTCACTCAGGAAAAGACAGGTTTAATGTTTAAGTATTATTCGTTGTTTTACTTCCTTACAATCAGAAAGGAAATTCAGCAGATGTCTGAGTCAAGCCTGGAAGTGTGTTTGGGGGGAAATTGGGGCTAACAGGTTCAGTAAAAGGTGAGCTGAAATAGTTCACATTACCTTCTCTTTAATGTTCTGTGTCCCAGTTTGACATGCGGAATAAAAGCAGTACATAACCATTCACGTGTCTTATGTTTAAAACCACTATTCTGTCCTTGCACAGGAGTGCTGGAACACGCTAAACAGATAGCTGACAAAAAAAACAAAAAACTTATGGCATTGAAAGCATTTTCATGTTTTATGTAAAACTGAAAAGTAAACAACAAACCAACAAGCAAGATATGCATCAACATTTTGCACACCTTACAGGCATATTTATTCTTTAAAATAAACACAGGAATTGAAGAAAAATGTGTGAGTCTGGCCAACAAAGCATATTGCGGTTTTAACCAATTTCTGCAATTTCTGTTCACAAAGACACCTACAGAAGCTTATTAGCAAACTGTATTTTACTTATTAGCATTAGCTTGCATGGATAGCGGTAAAGGCTAGAAACACATTTAACTAGGTTACAGCTAACACGGACACATTATTAATAGCAGACATAAAAAACGACCCTTCTTCTCTTCCCACTGCTGTACTTAATCCATTCTGTCAAGACCAACAAAGTTATAGACCACAACAGCTGGTTTTGTGATACCATCTGACCATTCCCACCTTACCGTCATGGCTTACAACTTCATCACAGCTTCTTCTTGCTTTTGTTAGCCATCTCTTTGTCAGACTGTAGAGGACATCCTTGTCCCAACAGCAAACATGTTCTTGTCAGCCAGCTGCTCCAGAAGATTGGAATAGTTTTGGAATAGTTGTCAAAATGCAACTTCTAAATGACTTCTGTGATTCGCTGTTAAATTGCAAGTCCTAGCTGCCTCTTAAATTGTTGTGATCTCTTAATTGTAGCTCTTTGATACAGCAAGAAACTAGTTCATGTTGCTTTTCCCACACAGGAAGTATATTTTTGGTGTCATTGGATGGGGTGCGGCTTGGCTTTAATGTATTGCTTGACACAAACTTGTACGAAATGGTAGAACAGAGAAGTTGCTCAAGTAAAAGCTCTAAGCATCTTCTGTACATGGCTTCATAAAGAGGACATACCATGAAAAACACATTGTTGTTCTCTGCAGGCTTCTCCAAATTGTTGACAAAATGCAAATGTTCCCAGAGTATTTGGAAAAGCCACAGTCTTTCCAAATACCAGTTTCCACCCCAGTTTCCCAGTACATGGGAACTCATGGTATTTTCATCACTCACATAACAAGTTGGACATTTGGTGGGGTTCTATTTTCTCCTGAACTTGTGTGGGTTTTTTTTTCTCTTCAATGTCAACCTCAGATGCCAGATCAGGTTCTTCTGTTGTACCTGGAACCTCCCCCTATTTAATAATGTAATAAAATCATATTTTTCTATATTCTCATGCTTGAACGTGAGTTTACTGTAATTTAGATCTTAAATACAGGGTGTAAAACAAATTAAACCCTTGTAACTGTAAGGGCACTGGGTGGGGACCCGGAAATTCAACCACACACAAGAGTTGCAAAGGAAAAAGGTTTAATTAAATTTTCAGCTATTGGTGCGGCTCAGGATGTGGTCATCCAACACAGCACTGAGAAGAGAGGAGAGAAGGCTGGTGATGCACTGATAGGGGAGGGGTAACTTTGAAATGTTCGGCTTAACTGACCTGTAGTGCAATGGACGGGTGGAGCAGAGAATCCAGGAAGAGACTAAGACGGTTATCCAGGCAGAGGTCATACACAGGAGATCGGAGGGAGCAAACTTAGCTTGAGGGGCAGGCAATAGTCGATGGTCGTGGGGCGAAGCTTGGGTCAGGGTCCAGAAATCCAGAACAGTAGGTATCCGAGGGGGGCTTGGCAGGAGGGGTCAATCCGTGGGCAGAAAAGGGTCGAAGAAACGCTGAAGGCTTATAAGGAAACGCTGGATCACTACTGGCTCGTGGCTGTCGATAATCTGGCAAGGAGGCAGAGGCTGAGAGGAGTTTAAGTAGGGCAGGGACCAGGTGGAACAGGCAAGCAATCAGCAGGCGCGGCAGGTGAACTGAATGAGTGTTAACGCACAGCATGGACAGGACAGAACATGGATCATGACAGTAACAATCCATGCAACTCATTCCTCTTCTCTTCAGCCTCATTTCCTGAATCCAATGAGTCAAGGTCAGATCATTCTCTGTTTAAGCTTAATTATTTTGTATTACAACGCAAAGAAAAAAGTATCTGTATGAATTTTATATCTAAATTGTGATTTCACAGTTAGCTTGTTTTTTCTTTCTAATGTTTTCTTTATTAAGTTTCATATTTCGTTGAACCACTTTTAAAGCATTGGCTAAACTCCTAAGGCCCACTGGGATGGACATTCAACTTTAAAACAGCCAAAAACTCAATGACAAAGTTTATTTTCAAAATAACTTCAAATACTCTCACTATCAATGAAAATATGTAAAATTACACTGAATGTAATTTTAGCAGACTACCATGAACAGATATGTATATTTTTGATGGAAAATAGAGAATAGGAGACCACTCCTTTCTCTAGTTTCAGTTATGCTGATCTTGTCTAACTCTTGACGCTCTGATCAATGCTATCAATTAGCTTTAAGTTTGTTGTGTGTCTCCGGGTGTCAACAAAAATTAGTTAAGTTATTTTCATTTTGACAAAAACGATTGAGTCTTGAACCTGTCTTGACCCAGTTTGTCGAACGAAACCGAGACCAAGACCGAGCCATAACAATTTGAGACCAAGCACAAGACAGAGAAAAACATCCTGAAACCAACGTCGGTCTCTAGCCATCCATCCCAGGCGTTCGACCATGTGACCGCACGTCAACTGGTCAACTTAGGCCTTGCAGCTCCCTACACATTGCTCTCTCCTTCCAGTCATAAACTCCTCCAGCCCTGAAAACGACATTCAAGTTATTTAAGTTAAATATTGTAAATACATTTTTCTACTTTCATCTTCTGTGTCCTTCTGTCAATTTTGCATGTCTGAAAAATACCCTCGAACATGACATTGCATGCATAATATTGCCTGTAACTGAAAAAGTAGCCAACTATATAAATAATTACGGTGTACTTATCAGAACAAAGTGAAAGTGATCTCCAGTGAGTAATTATACGTCTATTGTGTCTGTGTTGTTTTTTCCCCCTAAGACATGCAGGTTGGGTCCTTCTGAAAGCGACCGTAGGCATAGATATTAGTGTGATTGTTTGTATAGATGTATTAACCCACATCTAGTGTCAGACTATCAACCTGTCTGGGGTCATACGTATGAGCAGGTGTGTGTGGATGGATAATCCTTCCGTAAGGCTGTGCAGAATGATTCATTAAAAATTAATAGTTTAATCATTGGATAGGCTGTAGTTTGTAGACAAAACAAATGTTCATTGGGTGTTCGGTTCAGAAGCTTATTTCTCAAAGCCACAGTAATCCACAGCAGTACAGTGCAGAGAAATGCTTCCAGAGAAAATGAGCTTTTTATTTATAGGTTCACTCTGTGCAAAGTTATTATGACTACAACTAATGTTAGGCATTTAATGATTAAAAATATCATTAAATGCTATTTTAATGATAAAAGCATTAAATGCTATTAATGATAATAATAGCATTTAAATTTAAATTAATTAAATGATTAATTTATTAATTAATCATTAAATGCTGCAGAGGGTTGAGTACATGGCGTATAAAATGGGATGAAGAAGCAACTTAGCGGTCACTTTGAAATCCTGAAATGCTATTCAAGGTATGATGTCAAAGGTCGCTTAATGTTCGGGTATGTCATAATGCGAGGTTTCTAGGACTCTTAAGGCAAGCAACAACTACGGACACCCAAACAGTTTTAACAGATTTATTTGGTAACTGAATGTGCTGGAGAGTGTGTGGAGGGGCGTCGATCAGCGGCAGCAGGGAGGAACTGGGCCAGCGGAGGAACTGCAAAGGGCGAGCGGTTAAAGTGGGAGGGTTAGGGTTAGGGTTAGGGTTATGAAGGGAATGATGGCGTAACCTGATGGTGACTTACGGGCTGCGGGTTGAGGTAAGCAGAGGAGAGTACATGGGGGTCCGGCAGGGTTTTCCAGATGGGGGAAGTTCCAGCAGGCGATTGAGGGCGGACAGGCAGCAGCTGAGTGGCAGGCGTGACGCACCCAGGTGCAAGGCCAAACAGAGCAGCTAGGATCCGATTCTTCAGGTGGGGCCGGTTCAGAGAGTGTACAGCTCGGGTTCACTGTAGAGGGAGGAGCAGACGAAAAGGGGTCAGAACAAGGAGAACACTAGGAATACAGCACTGACAGCTAGAGAATACCACTGTAGAAGCGGAACCATCTGGCATCCGACTCTGGAAGCCGCTCCCCTTTAAGGACCTTGCAGATTGGAGGTGATGAGCAACAGCTGGATTCCATCAGCCTGCCACCCTGTGAAGGAGAAGGAACCACTCCCTGCCGAACCCAACAGGGTAACTTTGTCGGGCCGTTTCATGTTTTTCCGCTGACAGTTTTAAAGAACCAAAATTGTTTTGGTCTGGTTTTAGGAAGATTTCTATTGGGTTTGAATTACTGTCCCACTGTTTATCTGACAGATTTGTCATTATACACGGAGAAAAGAAAGTCTCAGTAGCTATCCATCTTAGACCATCATCGGAGGAACAAAAAGTACAGAGAACTAAAGACACGGGTAAAAATTGCAGCACTCCATGCTCCTCCTGGCAGCTACGCTATGCTAGTCTGCAAAATGGCGACAGCAAAAGTTGAGAGAAAACACCAGAGTCAAATGGTTATTTAGTAACGACTGAAAAAATTTTTGATAAGGAAAGCTTGTTATTACACATCAATGTATGTGTAATCACAATAAGATACTTTGACCTTTTTGAATTATACATATAGACATACAAAAGTATGACTATATGTATAATATAGGTATATAATATAAGTATAAATATGAAAAAGCTAAAACTACTACTATAACTAATAAAAACAGAATTAAAACAAAAAAATATTTAACTTACCGTATTTTCCGGACTATAGAGCACACCTTACTACAGTATAAGCTCCATCTACAAAATACTGGAAACGTACATATATATGCTGCACTGGGCTACAAGCCACTGGTATCTTGGCAGCTCTTGGCTTAATAAATCTGCTATTAATGACACAGCCCTCCATCTCCAATGACGAACCATGGACTTGTTCACTCCGAGCTTATATTCTCTATTTCTCTCCTTTACTACCAGAGCGATAGCCCTCAACTTAAAAGCTGCATCATATATCCTTCTTTATGTTGTTTCCATGATGAGGGAGTATGGGTTTGAATAAATTTTGCCATCGTGCCTGCTGCTAGCACGTGCTTGTTCTAATTGAAAATTAGAGCTTTCTACTTTGATTTTCAATTTTGACTTCCAATGATTTGCTTCCTGCTAAAGAGCCCCCTGGTGGTTGAAGAAAAATCCACAGAAAAGCCGCACCGGGAAATAAGCCGCCTGATTCTAAGCATTGGAAAAAAGTAGTCCAAAAAATACCTTATTTAACTAATAAAAACTACCAAACACATTCTAAAAAATAATTAAAATTAAATGAATTACTCTAACAACAAGTCACAATGAAATAAAACTAAACAATAATGAAAAACCCAAAACTATTATAACCCTGCGCCACAAGCAAAAGCATACTATTTAGAAAAAAACAAAAAAACAACATAAACACATAATGCCAACTACAATGTATGGTGATGGACAGGCAAGGGCACTTTGCAGTGACTCGATCCGCTCTGTATATGGAAGTAAACATGAGGTCATGTGTCTGACAGTTGAAGCTTGGCCCAAACTGGGTTATGAACAGAGCAATCACAGGATAAGCTGATTGGTAGAAAACAAATGAAAACAGATGTTTCCATGGCTCCGTTGAAGTCCATACCTCAACAGGATTGAAATATTTCACTAAAACCTTAAGATAGATCTGCAGAAACAGAAAGCCACAATCAAAACAATGAAACGATGATGTAGGATGGGCAAAAATGTCTTTTCAATGACAAAAGAAAAACACAGCTGCTTCAAGTTATAGGTGCTCAACAAGACTTTACAAGCCACTGAATGATAAAGTCTACTTCCTGTCAATTTTTCTGGGAGTACATTTACAGCTATTGCACCTTTCTTTTTCCCATGACTGCTGTCTCTCATACTGCCTTTCTGAACGAACCTGTGTTGTGAAAGTTCCTCACCAAAATAATAAAAAGGAACAAAAAATACTAAAACTAGCATGCTTTTCACATTCACATAATGTGAATCCTGTTTTTACTGTTGTAAAACTTTAGACTTAAAGTCAAGGACAGAGTAAAAGGCATGAATCTCAGATCCACTCTGAATAATCTAAGTTCAGAAACACATACTCCATCAAGAATGAACCTAAGATCTTAAAACGGTTGTCCTTGACCCTAAAGTTTTCCATGTTCTAAAGAAATGTGGCTCAAGACTTGAATCATCATAATCTTATTTCCTGGGCAGTAAATGTTTGGCAGGTTTAAGACTTTATACACCGGGGAATCAGGTCCATCAAAATACCTTTATTCATGCTGCAGATGACATTTTCCCAGGTAGGAAATCACAGGGCAGCAGCAGAGAGGCTAACACTTGGTGTAATGAGTCTGTCCCAGACATGGCTCTGAGGATGCCCCAGAGTTAACAATATTTTGTGTTAATTAAAATGTTAATTAGACTATACCAATGGCGAGACCAAGAATGATTGCTCTCTTTTTTTCCGGTCACTCCATCTGACCTCACTTCATCGTCACAAATGTCATGAAACAGCAGGGGGGAGGCTTTGAAGTCACATTTAGAGATTCCAGTTTAAGCAGTCACTGAGGAGACATGGCCATGCGTGGTTTAAAATATTGACAAGGAATCTGGTCCTTAGGAGGGGAGATGAAGCTGCACATATAGCTGTCACAAAAACACTAGATTTACGTCCAGTATAATTTGCTGTATGTCATAGTTATCGTAAATAATGTGTTTATTCTTGACATCTATTCAAAATGCAGACTGAAAAGACTAAGGCAGGAAGGATTGGTGCTGTCTCCACGGGACCGCCGTCAGAGTGAACAGTTTATGGCCCTGAATGACTGTGTCTGTGGAGATGCAACAAGTCAGCACGTGTTGGTTTAGAAGTTGCTGACCAATCACAGCCAAATAAATTATAACCATCAATGATGCTGTAATATTTGTAAATACTGTTTGTGGCTAGAGCTTTACTTCGAAGATCAAATCTGGTAAGCATGTTGTTATGATTGGCATGAAGCATCAGAGCAGCACTCATAAAATCTGTTGTTTGTGCTATTTATTGTTAATATGTGAGCCACCTCCTGCCTCTTCTGTGCAGAAATTGTGAGTCTGTCACATGGAATGATGCAAAAATCAGGTAAAATGCAAAATGACTTTTCGCAGGCAAGCAGCAGCATGTAAGGATGGAAAAGTGTCTTGCCCAAAGGTACAACGAACCAGCAGGGATCAAACCAGCAACTCACCAATTACGGGTCAAACTCCTACCACTATTATGCATATGTTAGTGCTGTCATTGGACCAAGGCGACAGTCAGTCACCAGCCTAGTGACAATCAATATTAGTACAGGTGAAATTTCCAGTTTGTACATTTGGGCTAACAATGCAACACAAGAAAGTTGAAAAATGTTCAACTTTTATTGCTTTGTTGTCCGCTGTCACAGAAAACTTTTGTCTCTTGTGTCCATCCCGTAGCCTGCTTCTATGAACTCAGTAACTCTTTACAGGAAAGAGGCTTTAGGTCACAACAGTTAGATTAATCTGCAGGCAATATCGACGCACAAAAAGTTTCAGATTAATTCCATGCGTTAAAGTCAGCAGAAATAAAAAATCTCAAAAAGTATCACCATCTTTCCTCCCTGCTCACACTTCCTGCTGTCGACTCAAAACTACATCTACAAATGTCCCTATAACTGGATCATGTTAAAATTCCAATATACATGGAAAATCTGTATCTTTAAATATTCCACAACTGAAGCCAACAGAGATAAGCATAGGCTGAATGATCCGGACTCAGGTGCAAAAATATATTACTGTCCTTTTCAGCTGAGCCATTCAGCCTGTCCTCCAGTCAGCTGGATGACATCCATTACAATGCCAGTTGATGAGAGCTGGAGAATGGCAATGGAAAGTTCCCCTAATGTCAGCTCTCCTCTCTGAAATGAAGTCAGTGATTAAAAGGAATGAAGACAAGAAGCAGAAGGCCATGCTGGAGGTGACAGACAGCCTGGAAGTGAGAGGGAGTTCTTCAAGTAGCCATTTGCCGTGCGCCCACAAGATGATGGCCTCAATTACATGGCAGCAGGCTGTGTGCAGAGACAGCTCTGCAAAGCAGCACAGAGAGATGGAGCCTCCTTGTTCTGCTGTAATTAAGTGTTACTAACACATTTAGAGCTTTAACATCCAATCTGACATTTATCTGCTAAAAGCTTATACTCTTTTGTGTCACCTTCTTATTTTCGCTTGAAAAATGCTCCTCTTTTGTTCTTGGGAACCTGTTTTTTACAGTCAGATCACTGCTTTGCAGCTGTATTAGTTCCTGAAGAACAAAAGATTTCTACGATTTCAGAATTCCAAAAATCACAGCAATAACAGGTTTCCAGGAATGAATTCACCACAGCTGGAGAGAGACTAACTGCATTAAACTGGCTTTCTGAACTTCTCCAGAAAATAATCGGAGCCAAAGATTCTCCGCTACTTGACAGATGTCTGTGGTTATTCTGTGGATGTGTGCAGTGCTAGCTATTTGATAATGTCGGTGTACGGATTCACTCTATCATCTGTTGATGTATAACTCCACACAGTGGGGTGCAGCGCTAGCTAAACATTAGTTGCACTAACACTAAAGCTCTAGTCATAAACATGTTATGTAGCAGAAGCCAATGCTACAGCGCTAACTTTAAATAATTAATCTGCCTTTGAAATACTACTACCAATCAGGACCAATTTCGTTTTGACGTAATTTACATTTTAAAATGGCCTTTCATTTTGTATTTATGCATAAATACAATATCAAAGTTCCAATAACATGGTTATATCTTCTTCTGTACTATTTTTCTTTTATTTTGTTCCTGCGTGTTTCTTGTTTGAAATAAAGTTAATGGGGGGAAATAGAAAGGCTGTGAGGACAAGAATCAGAACTGCTGTGTGAATTGTCTTCACACAGGTATTCTTAATAGTCAATAACCAAAACTTCAATTCAACTACTATTATACAACTAAAAGTTTACAAAGTAAAATAGCTCTTTAGAATTTATCTGAAAAGATGAAGTTAGGGCAAGCTAAGTTCACTAAATGTTTGAAAGTTGGCAACAAAAGATTTCATGGGAAGTGTGTCCATTACTGATATCACACGGCACCAGGCAGGTAAGCATGAAATATTAACCGACAGAGATTGACAGCTATTACTTCCTGATAATTAGATGGTTCAATTTACAAGCCTATCTTAGTATAACAGAACAAGATTTAATAAGTTTATATGTTAATGTGTGGAATATATTTCCAGTTTAGATCAATAAATCTAAAAGCTACAGGAGCTCCTCTGCTCTTTAGTTACAGCAGATGTTTTCATATTTACAGACTACTGTTGCTTTAATCATTTCATGCACTTTGAACCAGTTCATGTTGACTAGAGTACACATTTTCATCTTTCTGCAGGTTGATAGCTGTTGGTAATCCCAGGAGAACTGGTACATCACAGATAAACCTGCTGCTGTGCATAAAGGTGTGACTGTTTACTTCACAGACTGACCTGCTGTGGAAAAGGCTTCATATGTTGTTTGTCTCCCAATCTTCAAGTTATGCAACAGGTTGGACGTCAGACTTTGCTGCTGATTTATATTATACACAATATTAACAGTTACCTGCACCAGGAAATGCCTCTTTCACCTGCAGTGTTACATTTTCTAACCAATTACTATATAAAATCATTTTTATTTGCTAAAGGAGTCCTGATGAGTTTTGTAGTTAGATAAATATCTACTCTGTCATAATGCTACCGGAAGTTTGTGTCAATATTCAGCAGTCCAGTTGAGAATATCTAATTTTTCCTAACAACTGCCAACTTGCAGTCTAGAATCTGATTTTATTTTTCCTCCCCAGCATGTGATTAAAGTTTATTTCCGAGCATTTAGCACACATTTTTTTTGAATCAAGGTGCATGACAACTAAAACATTCCATATGTTTTGTTTGTATTGATTAATGTTTCTTTCTATTGTTTCCATGCATTAAACGGTAAGATTGAAAATTCCACACTGGGCTGAGAATATGTGAAAAAAATCATTCTTTTATTTTACTTAAGAGACTTTGTGGGGTGAGGTAATATTCTTTTCTTCTTAAATTACACAGTGTCTCTCTTTTCACTTTTATTCTTTTAATCTGTTTTCTGTTAAGTTTTGACTACTCTAAAGCCCTAAGTAGCAGCAAAGTGTTGATAAATGCCTTAAAGAAAACCCTCTGAGATCTTGTAACTCTATACCTTATCCAAAAGCTTGGTTTTACTAAAAATCAAAGAATCAATCTTAAATTGAAATAAGTTCCTACATCAACTACATGTAAAAAAAAAAAAAACGCAGCATAGTTTACTTTTTGTCCTTGCATTTATCACAGTGACTTCCAGATTTATTTTTCTTCAACAGTAAGTTTATTGCTGCTTGGAAAATGAAATTAATTACATGCCCACCAAGTGGTGTCTTATAAGGCAGCCTTAGATAAGACTGAGAGCGAGGCACAGCAAATGGCGGCCCGGTTTGATGTCTGTTTTCCTTTCAAGATGGAAGAAATGATTCCTAAATTTGCCATAGCACTTCTAGTTTGGTAATTATTTCAAAGACAGTTGTTTTTGAGTGTTGCTTCTCTTTCTCCCCCTTGTGCTATTTGTGATTCCACTTCCAGATTGTTGCTTAAAGCCCACAGTGAAAGAAATAATAATAATAGGGTTTGTAAGCAAGCTCGCCCAACTCCAGCTGCCTCTGCTCTCGACTTTGCAATGAAGGCGCCACATCTTTATGCAGGGAAACAATATATTCTAACCAGAGAAGTTGTTATTTACAAAAGCAGACTGTGAAAACAGACTATTTTCTCTTTGTCATTCTGTACTGTAATCTTAAACTATGATGGCAAGTTCCCACAATAACCCAGTATTGTTCTACAGTGCCTTGTAAAAGTAATCCTACCCATATTGAAGCTTTTCACTTTTTGGCATAAAAACAAATTTCTATATTTACATATATATATATATATTAGATTTTATGGATAACATAAAAAAGTAGTGAATTATTGCAACCTTGTAAAAAACCAGCCCCTTGTTCTACACCTCACTTTGTCCAGAGGGTCTGGACCAGGGGTGGGCAACTCCAGGCCTCGAGGGCCAGTCTCCTGCAACCTTTAGATGTGTCTCTACTTCAACACACTGGGGTCAAATAATGAGGTCATTAGCAGGAGTCTGGAGAACTTGACTGCACTTAGGAGGTGATTCCGCTGTTGGATTCAAGTGTGCTGGACCAGGGAGACATCTAAGAGTTGCAGGACACTGGCCCTCGAGGACCAGGATTGCCCACCCCTGGTCTGGACCCTGTGCTATCAAGAAGCAATCACTTCCTGGAGGCATAGTCTATGTTGATGTTTAAAATTTTAGCTAATTGCTAACATTTGGCATGACATATGTAATGTGATAGTTTGATGCTATGAAAACAACCATCCTCCACTGCAAAGAGACAAGAGCAGAACCAAACAGATGGATGTTAATGTTAATTCAATATTTGGAAGTGTGACCAACATGGACTGAAAGGCTTCCTTCACTTCCTCCGCTGGCATTGCTAAAACTACAGGCAGACTACAATTTATAAAACAGAGCAGAAATTCAACATC
Source organism: Xiphophorus maculatus (assembly GCF_002775205.1). Taxonomy (NCBI): domain Eukaryota; kingdom Metazoa; phylum Chordata; class Actinopteri; order Cyprinodontiformes; family Poeciliidae; genus Xiphophorus; species Xiphophorus maculatus. Next base: position 22,431,243 of record NC_036463.1, read on the forward strand.
ATTGTTAACTACTCCTCCTTCTGTTTGCTAATTGGCCAAGTAGAAATTCTCCTGGAGGAAATCCACGTCAATAGGAGAAAGCCCAGACTGTTTGTGAAGTGAGATTTGAATCGACCAGCATAGCATAGGAAGGCAAAAGACAGGCTAGAATTATTATGTATATTTATAGTAGTGGAAGGAAAATGATTCATGGTTTACAACTTGCTTTACAAATGTAGTCAGTCCCCTTTAATCTGATTCACCAAAATAAAATTCAGTATAAAAATGGAAGAATCATGGAAAATCTATCAAGACATGACCAGCCACCTTATCTAACAGGCTAACAGTCAGCTCTATGTTGAATAGAAGAAAGCTATTACTGAAAGAAAAACCAAAGAAGTTGAGAAAATATGTGGAGATCATGTTCTGAGAACATGAGAACAGTATGAAACATTTTGCCCCATGTGGGGAAACCAAACATAGAACATCAATCTGAACACATCATCCCAAGGTGAGGTGTGTGGAATCTGCTGCTACACAGTGGACTGAGGGATGATGAATACAAACAGCACATTGAACAGTACAGGATACACACTTTAACACAGACAAGTTCCTGAACATCATTTAGGTGCATTTAGCAGGCAAAGAATTCAACTCTTTGACAAATGCTTCCTATAAAGCATGTGCTGCATTTTTGTCTCTTGCCACATCCACACAGTTGATAATATTGCAGTGAGAAGGCTGGTGTCTCAGTGGAAGTAGAAAAAAAATACTGAGGAACAAATTCAAGACCACATTAAAAAGTCAGAGTAAAAAAGTCCGCGTGCAGAAATCCTTGGAGTCAAAAGAAGCTGCACTACGGGGACAGTTTGCTCTCCTCTCTGCTCTACTCTGGTGCTGAATTAGGGAAGAAACAGGCAGTGCTTTTTAACTTCTTCTTTGAGATTGTAATTATTACTAAGCTGCCCAAAAAAAAAACAGAACGCTGACAGAAAAGAAACGGGTCATAGAAGAAAAAAAAAAGAGCTGCTGATTTTAATGATGCTTCTTCAGGTTTTGTAGTCCAGACTGTGATTGGTTAACAGTAGGGTCAGACATTTTGTAGTGACACAGATGCTTTGTTGATTTTAAAGAAATGTTGCATGGTGATCAGACCCATGTGAGTTTATTCCAAAGAGCTTTATTGGTCTAAATAGAGGCAATTTATTGTCACAAAAAATGGTAAGAATGTTCCAGAAAATGTTTCCTGATCAGTTGCAGTGAAGAAGGCTTGAAGACATTCTAGAGCTCGCAACAAAAAGCAACACAGTCTCCAATAGAGGACTGAGCTGAGGAATTAGGTTGCCACCGGAGCAGAGCTGACTCAGCGTTGGCAGTAGGACTGTGTGGGCGCACCTGCACATAATTCGAGTGGAAGCCACTTTGGTCCAGGAACAATAGCAGGGAAGCACAGGGACAGACAACAGAAAACAAATCTCTCTTCTCATTGTCTGGGATATCTGTAAAATTATTTGTCTGAAGAAGAATGAACTCCCCTCCCCCGCCAAGCCAAGGTACAATTAAGTGATAAACCTTAAGCACTAAAATGGAGCTCCTGGATTGGCTGCTTTGTCAACACCAGCCAATAGTGTGTCAGTTCTCATTTCAGCTTCCCAAGCTGTTGTCGTGTTCTGTGTTTTCTGTGTGTTAATTTCGAGTTTTCTGTGTCCTTGAGTCTCTTCGTTGTCCTGTCCTCCCCTTGATTGTTCCCAGGTGTGTCTCGTTCTGTGATTACCCGCTGTGTATTTAACTCCACCTGTGCTCCTTGTTCCTCGTCGGGTCCTTGTCAATTCAGTGTCTCGTCTAATGTGCGTGCTGCCTGTTGTTTGGACTGAGTTTCCTCCATTAAAAACCATTATTCATCTTACCTGGGTCCGCTGCGTCTGCCTCACCACCCCTCACCGCACCACTTCATGACAGCTGCATTTTCATTCAGATATTTTACATATATTCTCCCCCCCAAAAAAACACAGAGGGGTAAATCTGTGACTCCTGACCTATAACCAGGCTCCAATGTGACAAACATGGAAAAAAACACTGATGATAGTAAGACAGTGGTTTTAATAAGTAGCCTAATATGAATCACAATTGCTTTTTAACCTTAATGTCAGGCATTAGAGGTCTAAATCTCAGGAGTCTATATAAATCAGCAAATAACACATAAGAAAACCAATATTAGTGTTTAATTTTCTACTTTTTTGTAATATTCTCTTTTTCTTTTCATCAACTTACTTTGTTATTGTTTTTGTACAGCACTTTGGTGCAGTTTTAAACCTGTTTTTAAAGTGATATATATTTGACATTGACTTTTAGCATATATTTGCAGTATCAGGCACGTACTGAGGAATGTTCTGATGTTTATTTAGAGCTTCAGTACAGGGTTGAGAGCTCTTGCACTGCTGTGGCTGAGTCACTATATAGTGGACACAACTGTGGGTGGGTGGGCGGATGTTCCAGCCATATAGCTTATATCTGCGTCAGACAGTATTCCACTGAGAATGTTATTCAACAGTTACTGTAGCTGAGTGGGAGTGAGGTGAATTAGTATGGACTGTACAAACTGGTGCACTACACCTTTAAAAGCCGTTCTGCTGCATGGACGAGGTTTGAGCTCTACCAACTGTCTTCGACCTCACCCAATGGTCTAATTAAAGAATTAGACCATTCTTTAAAAATAATAATAAAGCAATGTTATGCTTTATTATTATTTTTATATACTATTTAGAATTACTAATTGCACTTTCTGAACCATTTGAAAGAAGATTTGTTGCAGTTGATTTTTTTACACGTGCATCCCTAGTTTTTTGGTAATTTCCAATTACCAAAATAATAACAGACATTTTTTTAGGGATGTTTTTTCAATATCAAATGCAGGGTTTATATACATTTCATTAGTATTTGGTAGAATTACCTTTTAGGGAGTTTTCACATCTCATAGTCTGGTACACTTGATTCAATGGGGAACTAAAGTTGTAACATTTGTTACATTTTCAGCTTCTGTCATTTGCTTTTGCTGCACTGAGTCAAACCAACCAACAAGAACAGTTACAGAACCTTCAGAGCAGCCTGTTGAGAAGCTGGTTCTCTGTCTTGTAAATGTTCTTATGTCCTTTGACATTGAAGACATGTTCTGTAACTCTCTGACAGAGCCTTCTGACACTTTCTTTTTTTCATTATGCTTAATAAATCAGATTTAAACTGATTTATTAAGCATCATTTGAACACATCTAATACACACACTATTAAAAGATGTGTGTGTGTATACATTTACACACTGACTTCTGACTTCTTTCTTTCATTAATCTGGCATGTTTAAAATAAAAATAATTGTGTAAAACAACAACTAGACGTAAACCCTTGTGTGTTTAGTCTGATTTAACGTTAGCCACAGAGGAAACACACCATGAACCCTTTTTGTGTGTGTGAGGTTTCAGCTGGGGCTGCTGGTTGCCGAGCCCAGAATGATACGTCACACTCTGCCTGCCGGTCCTGATCGGTGTCTTTGGCAGAAATCTCACGGTCCCTACGGAGTGGGATTCAAAAGTGTTTCTATTTATGGCTTTCATCCAGACCTTTCATCATTGTCTTTGAAGACGAATCACAGAAACGGATGAGCTGGATGACAGAATGAATTTCATGATGGATACATCTTCACTACATATTCTGTCCGGAAATATTTGAAGAGATTTGTTAACCCTTTGGGTTCTCAGCGGCGAGCGATGATCCGACTGAAGTTTGCCAGTGATATCTAATTATCATTCATGCTGTGGTGTTTACACGGCATTTCACAGGAAGGTGAAGGGATGGGATGTGGCAAGGCTCGTTCAGAAATCCTGAATGACTGAATGTTCAAACCAGACAGAAAGAGATCCACATCTGCAAGGAGGCAGGAGTGAAGCAAGTCGAGGCCTTACTCCTGACACTGTCAAAAATACAAAAAGGATAATTAATGAATCCCTAATCATCCTTCTCAGAACCCAGCCCCTTCCCTCTCATTTATTAACTCCTTAGGAAAAGAAATCTTTTATGTCTTAAAATAACCTGAACTTGAGAGCTGAGCTGCGTCTCTCTTCCTAACTCTCACTCCAGCTGCAGAGCTCTAAAGTGTTACCATCAGCTCTATAATGTTGCTTTTTGTAAATAATTGCCCGTTTTAGAACTCCACTTCATGCTTTGTGCTTTGTCTTTAACGCAGCCTTTGCACAGCAGTTACAGAAGTAGTTAAAGCGCCTCAACCAGAGGAGTCCAAACTGTCTGGCTTGGGAGGCAAACATGTCAAGTTTAAGTATTTTAGTTCCTTTTTTTTTTTTTTTACCTGCTCAACAATAAGCTAAACACGCAATATTATAATGAAGTAAGCAAAGTAGTGTGATTTGTTTAGACAACAGGTCCATCAGACGTAGATTTTCAAGAAAACAGTTTCTTTCAGATTTGACAGATTAAAAGGAACACCAGCAATCCATAATCGTAATTTTTCTAAAATATTTTTGGTTGTGTCTTTTTAGCAACAATAACAGAATATTGCCCACTCTTGCTTTATTTTGCCAAACTTAGCTAAATAAAGCAGTAGTTGTTCATCATCTTTTTGTCTGCAATTTTAGTTGTAAACAACTAGTGTAGCAAGTTTGTTTTTGTAAGGTTGTAAGGGGGCGCTGCTTAATATTGTCAGAGGGAGGAGGACTGGGAGGGTGGGTGTTGAAGAAGAATACTGAGAGAGTGGGGGGTTTGACTGAAGATAGAAGGGATTGGGGGGATGTACAACATGATTACAGTAGTCTCCAGACAAAAACAGGAAACTTGATGGTATGGATAATCTTGTGGTGCCTTGACTTGGCAATCTTGATTTAAATTACAAGTTTTATTAATGCTCTCCTTAAGCAATTATTATGTCATTTATATCTAAAACTACACCAGCTTAATACAATCTTTAAACCAGTCAGACTTGTTGGTGGGAATGTTAGACTACAAGAATAATCTTCTCATTAACATATTACAGAGCAACTTAATGCTGGCTGCTGTGACACGGTCTGGTTTTGTACCAAAATAGCCTCTGATAGTTTCTTCCTCTAATAACTTTGTATGTTATCTGTTACACTCTGCGTTTCAACTTAACTCGGGTTTGCTTTGATCATGAAAGGCCACTAATCACGGCAGGGAAAATGGAGCTAAAATGAAACAATAATAATAATAATGAAAAAAAATAAGTTTCATTTTTCACCATAAATGCAAACTCATTTACAGAATTCAAAGACTAAAAATGCGTATCTGCTTCCATGTTGGTTTTGGTTTGAAAATATTCAGATTTTACAAAGACAGTGGAGTAGAATCACTCAGTGTTTTATCTTCATGCTCACCAAAATCTGATGTCAAATGAAGCTGCATTTACTGCACATCAAATATCCAACATGAGACCTCTTTTCTTTATGGTTCCTGCTTTGCCTATCAAATTACAGTAACCCAGCTTACTTTAGATAGATGATTGTTCTTTATGGAAAAACAAAAACAAAAGAAGCTTTTTCTTTTGTTCTTCTATCTGTTCCTATGGAGTGAATCAGCTTCGAGATGTTTTGAGATACCAATGCAAAGATATAAAATCAAAATTAATATGAGCTCATCCATCTGTTTCAGTTAAATCATGAAAATTCACATAATTCTGTTTAACATCCAAGGGGCAAAAACGTTTTCACAGTAAATTGTCAAAATACTAATGGAAACATGAAAAAAAGTGTTTGATTGCTATATTGACAATAAATACTTTATTCCCATGAGTTTTTGAAAGAGGAATAAATAACTTTAATTTTACTCTGCTTTCAAAGGGTGAATCTAAGGGTAGATTCCATGTTGTAGAACATGGAATAATTTAATGTCACAAAAAAGCAAAATCAGAAGAAACCTCTGAAGGAGTGAATACTTTTCACAACACCATACTCCTTATCTACATTTAGAAATCAAAAACCCTCTACTTCTTCCTCTGTACCCCTTTTTGTACAGATGAAGAAGTAGATGGTTCATGCACTTTTTTCTTCTGAATTCAGAAGCTAACTCATGCTAACAACCATGCTAAGGCAGAGGATTTTGATTTTTTAAAAGATAATCCATCTCATATTCTACTGTCAGGTCATTGTGATGGTTTTAACAAATGTGTAAAAAATAATTTTTTATGAAAGTCACATACAACAGCACCATTGGAAACAACTTGCTGCCATCTTGAGGTTAAACTTATGACACTAATTATTCCTAATTGTGCTAATTTGCATACCGAAGACCTATTTAAGCATTTGCTTGACAGCAACTAATTGTGAATTTATTTTCCCTGTATAGTTCTAACTACATCAATGCAGTAAAGGGTAGATAGCTAAATTATGTGTGTGTATTTTCAGGTACTGTAGAACTTCTGAATCTTAAAGCTTATGCAACATCACCAACTTGAAGGATGCAGTGGTGTTAGTGATTCATTTTGGAGCTCAGATTTCCAAGCATAAAAACAGCTGATACCCTGTCCAACACACCCCCACTCACTACCACACACACCTCACCTCACTTTCACTATCACAGCATCACTGTTCAGCTGGTGGAGGAACAAGGTGACATGTGAACAGGAACACAAAAACACAAAACGCCCATTCACACAGACAGCCATATCGCACAGTCGGAGTATCGGGTCGTTTGTCTCTCATTATCTCTCTCCTTTTCAACAGCGATGGCACAGTGGACCAGGGTGGAAATGGTGCAAACAATTACCATGCTGTTGACAACATGGCTGCTGCCATTTCTTCAAATAAGGGGATAATTGCAGTAGATGACTTCATCAAGTGGGTGCTTGCAGAAAACAAATGAAACAGGACAAATGCGTTGGTGGGGAAGTGGGGAGGTCAGGTTTATGGCCGAGTCCTGCTGGACTCAGAGAGAGTGTGGATAAAGATTTAGTTTTGATAAGATCCAGTCTGAGGTAACGGTTGTGTAACACATCAGTCTGAGGAGTTTGTGCAATGTGATGTGTGGAGCTGTTCACCAGGAAGAACGGAACATTGATTCACTCAGCGACCTGCCACCAAGACTCCCCTCTACCATCCTGCCCCCAGGCGTACCCAGAACCCCCTTTCTTGAATAATTCTACCCTCTGTTGACAATGTTTCCAAGGCAGGTGATTTGTTTCCACAAACAGTGGGGAGAAATATTAACAAGCACAAAGAAAACGCCAGTAAAAAGTCAGATTGCTGCTACGGAAAAAGGCATTGCTCAAGGCCGGATATCGAGAGGGCTGCTATCTAATACCTGTAAATAATTTCCATTTCCAAGGCATCAAAAACTCTGACACTTTGATAGCGAGTATTAGTTTCAAGAATTGTGATGGAGTTTTTTTGTTAGCAGATGCTCGGTGCCTGGAATTAAAGTCCTGCCAGCACAATCTGGCCCACGCTTTCCAGAAGAATGTAGCTGGGAAAAGGTCAGACAACAAATTGAAATCCTGGCCCAATATTAGATGTAAAGTGAGAGCTGAAGTGTGGAATGATTTAGGGAAAAAAATGGCACGGCTGAGAAGTAATGAAAAAAAAAAAACTCATGCAGAGTGAGACTCCATGGGCATTTGAAAATCCTTGGAGCACTAGAATGTATCTTCTAAAATATGGAATCGCTCCCAAATGGTTCATTCCTAAAGGAAGAATAAAAACTCATTTTGTATGTATAACTTTGAAAAGGTCAGAAGTAGAGCAGACAGGCATGACAGAACTTGTGAACCATCAAGAGAACAGAAAAAGAGGTACTTCTGAGGCTTTCATATTCTCTTAACACTTAAAGGCCCAGAGACACGGCTGCATTGTGTATGTTTCACTGTGTGAATTTAAATTGCCCTGTGTACTTTCTTCTGCTCATAAATGAGGCAGAAAAGCATTATGGGATATCAACATGACGAGGGTAAAGAATAAGTTCTGATTGCCTCCTTTATGCTGATCTCTTCTTATTGTGAATATGTTTATAATGAGCAGCAGTGTGGCTTATTGTTTTCGATTTAAAGTTTCCACATTAAAAGAATAAAAAACAAAGAAAGATGGATCTCAAAAGTGTACACACTTCTGTTAAATTTCCAGTAAAGTACATGGTCATGAAAAATGATTTAATATTTTATTCATAAAGTTACACAAATGAAGATTTTACTATGAAGGAATAGAAATTTAAAAAAACGACAAAAATATGTTAGCATGGGTGTACAGTCCTTTAAACCCTGTTGAAAGCGCTTTTGATTGTTCTTTAGCTTTATTTCTTAGGATTATATCAGTATTGCTCATCTTCATTTATATATATTTTTCCCCTTCTGTTGTCTCCTTGCCTTTTCTGGTGACCCAGCAGTTATTATGTCACGTTTAGTTCTGGACTTGTTCTGGTGAAGTCTTGGTTTTGTTCATTTGGATGTTTGAACTCACTGATGATGGGAAATATCACTCTGCAGGTTCACGGTTGCAATTAATCATTATTTTAGTAATCAATTGTTCTATCAATAATTCCAACAATTAATTGGATAAAAATATTAACCCAATCTTTGGATTATTCCATTCTTTCTTAAACAATATTAGAAATACATTGAAAGATGCAAATAAACAACTTTTTTGATTTTTTTAAATAGGAAAATAAATATTTTACTCCCAAACTCCTTTAGCGAACGCCTGATCATTTGTAGCACAGGATGAATCTGCAACTACAAACATACTTCTAACATGAAAAGCCATTTCTGTTTGACTTATTATCAATACATCAAAGGGCCGATCTATTGATCATATTTTGGATTAACCAATTAATAACTGAATATCAAAACAGGACAAATTTTATTTTATAGAATTTGAACCAGGTGAAGCTAAAACTGCCACTTGAGGAGTTCTAGGTAGAACAGATTATCTTAAATAAAAAATCTACATACCTCTGTACAATTTTGGCTCAATTACTTCCCTGTGTATGTTGTACTATCAGCAAAATGGCCTTCTTTAGACTCTGTTTACTCCAGCTATTGATTATTTGATTACTAAACTATTTGACAGATATTCCAATAATTGATTAATCACAATTAGTCTAGTTAATCATTTCAGCATTAGTTGTTTCTGCCAAGTATATCTTTTGCAATTTCGGTCCAAAACTTCCAGTTCAGTTTCAAATGACCATAACTGCAATGTAGAACACAAAGCAGCAGGAATGACTGCTGCATCTTCTGCGTTCCTGCCAACCTGTTGGCAGAGCTTTGATTAATTTACATCTCAGTAATTCTGGTATCTCAAGACCAAGGCCAAGTCTGAGGCCATGGCCTCCTCTGGGTCAAGGAGGATTTCCTGCCCCAAGTGGAGGAGTTTAAGTATCTCGGGATCTCAGAAGAATGAGGGAAAAATGAAGCACGAAATCAATAGGCGATGTACCTGTCTGTTGTGGTGAAGAGAGAGCTGAGTCAAAAAGAGACGCTCTTGATTTACCAGTCGATCTACTTTCCTACTCTCATCTATGGTCAGGAGCTTTGGTTCATGACCAAAAGAACAACATCACGGATACAATGGCCAAAATGAGTTTTCTCTGTAGGATGCCGGGGCTCTCCCTAGAGATAGGATGAGAAGCTCTGTCTTTGGGGAGGGACTCAGAGTAGAGCTGCTTCTCCTTGATGATGAGAGGAGTCAGTTGAGGTGGCTCAGGCATCACCTTAGGACGCCTGCTGGACGCCTCATCACATCCCAAGATTCATTGCAGGCCTTCACGAGGGATTTTTGTTATTGTAACAAAGGTGGACAAAGGCGGAACAGTTTTAAATGTTAAGTATATTAAAAAAGTTAAAATATTTAAGAAATGCGCCTATAGGCTCTTATCATCTCCATAAAGATGTCTTTTTATATAATTTTCTAAAAAAAAAAACAAAACAAGGATGGAATAAATAATAAAAAATTCCCAGCAAGATTTCCAGCTTCATTTTTACCAGCTTGTGTGAAGAGCCGTCACGGTTGCCAAGGTGACAGGACATATGCTGAGGTACAGTGGGAACAAAATTTGAAGTTTGACTGTCCAGATCAACAGCTGCTAACTTCAGGTCTTAATGGTCTATGAAGGACCCGGCTGCAGAATTTGGACACACATTGCATAATACGATTATATTTAATCCTTTAAAACCATTCTGAAATCTGCACTTAGTGTGCATTTAGATGCAGTTGCAAAGAAAATGGCAGTAGGACATATGCTGTCTGCTTGCAGTTATCCAGATTTACTCAAGCTGATGGCAGATGTCTGCCTGAGAAGACTGAATTAATTAAAAACCTGCCTCAACAAGTATCAGATGAAGGTTGAGCACACTTTAGCAACCTGCTTAAATTTTCTTAATATATTTCTTGGAACAGATTTGCTCAGTTTGTGCAGTCTGAGAGTAGAGGATATTTGTCACATTCAAATTGGAAAAGTGCTTTTTAATTTGTTCTCCGAGAGACTTTGTGACACTAGTATGCTTCAGCTGTTAGAGCAGAAGTGAGCTGAGAGAGAGAGAGGAAGACAGCAAGTTTCCTGAATTGAATGCCAGATGTCTGCATCAAAGATAAACAGCCTTCATATATAAGGCTGACCATTATACTAGTCACAATAACCTGGCAGGAGTATGCACCCTTTTAACAGCCACTTTATGCTGCTCCATAAAACACACACACACACGCCCCCCACGCCCACCCACACACACACACCCTGGGAAGTGAGCCACATCACCAAATTAAGAGGGTAAATACGCTTTAAGTGTGCGTTTTCAGCCTTAAATTGATTTTAATGATAAATGGACCTTCCACTATAATGTCATTCACTGGATGTTAGTTTGTCTCTACTGGAACAAAATGACTGAACCCAACTCAACATACAGTGGCAACAAACATTATTACACACCCTGCACATTAGTTCTATCTGTCCAAATTCAAAATTGTTTGTGCTTATAAAACAAAAATCAAGCATCAGAACATTTTAAATGGCTTAATAAAACCAGTATTTGAGTATTTCATTCTGATTCCACCTTCAATAATACTTTTAATGACCAAGGTTTTCTCAAAACTTAATCAACCCCCTGAATAGAATTTTAGTAACACCTGGACTGTTGTTGATGATGATATTTAATTGCGTGTTTGATGAAGAATTGCTAAGTCAGGGCCATTTACCAAGAATGTTCACCTTGGCAACCGTTTTTAATAACAAAGCCATCATATGTCAATTGCACGTTTTGTTCAGTCAAGATATCTTTGTCTGATACAATTTTTTTTTATGTTTTGAAACATTTATGTGTGACTAAATAATTAAACAGCTTTTCTTATTCAAACATAAACCTATGAACACATATTTACATTAGTAAACCCATCATGTAGTATTTCTGGACCTTTTCAGACCTTTTTATAAGAGTATATTATTTATAGGATCAGTGTTTCTGTCATGTTCTGAGTTTTTCTGTGTATTTATTTATTGTTTTCTGTGTCCTTGAGTCTCTTCGTTGTCCTATCCTCCCCTTGATGGTTCCCAGGTGTGTCTCGTTCTGTGATTACCCGCTGTGTGTTTAACTCCACCTGTGTTCCTTGTTCCTCGTCGGGTCCTTGTCAATTCAGTGTCTTGTCTCATTTGTGCGTGCTGTCTCTCCGTGGTTCCTGCCTCCGTATACCTAATGCTACCTGTGTTGAGCCCTGGTCTCCGCTCTGCAGTGCTGCCTGGTTTTGGACTTTGTGTTGGCTTTTTCATCATTAAATCATTATTATTCATCTACCTGGTTCCATCTGCGTCTGCCTCACCACCTCAACACCACCGTTTCATGACAGTTTCTTGTACATTCTGACGCTTGCTGCCAAACTGCCATTGGAAGCATAGCTTTGATTTTTGCTCCTTTTAAATAGTGGAAGGGTATCTTTTTTTCTACTGATATATATATATATATATTTTTTTTTTTTTTTAAAGAATGATGAAAAGCTCCCTTCCCAGCTTATCCCGTCACAAAAAAAGGATGACTTATCTTTTCAGTGAGATTCTAATTTATAAAAAACCAGAACCACACTGGCAAATGTGTTTTGCTTTCATCAAGCCGACTCTTATTTGCTCGGGTTTATCTTCCAGAAGAGATCCACATTGTGACTGAAATATATTTTACAACTGTAGAGACAAGCGGACTGAATCCAGCTACGGAGTCACATTCAGCACTCCTTTGTGTGCAGACTGCGAAGTTGTGCATTAGTCAGGGCTAGATAACGCTGAGCGCTTTATTATAAACCAAAAACAAACACCCTGCTTTGCCTAATGCTCACTGAAGGCACCGGGGATTTGGTAAGGCAGCTCTCTCTGAGCAGCTGACCTGTCAAGCTTTCAGTTGATCTTTTTATACCTTTGTTGTGATGAGTATTCAAGAAAACACTGTATTCTTTGTGTTGTAGATTAGGTGACACCTAAACTGTAACTAATGCCTGAAAGCTTACTGTGCTAGAAACTCACTCTCCTCACCAAGCCATAGAGAATCAATGTCGGTGCAATCAGAAAAGCATGCATGCACAAGTATCCCAGGCATTGTTTGACTACAATATGTTGATGTAAATGAAAACCCCTGTTATAGCCTACACAAAGCACAACTGATAAATAAAAGAGATTTTTCAGCACATTGCTGACCATGTCCAAGATGTTTTAGATCGCATGTGTCAAAGTCAAATCCGGCCCACCAATACTGTTTCTGTGGCGCTATAGAAACCAGAGCAGGGGTGTCCAAACGTTTTATCAAATAAAATAACTAAAATTAAGCAAATAAAGTAGTTGAATTTTTAAAAATCTTTTGTAGGAAAGAAACAAGAATCAATAATTGTTGATCAAATGCTTAAAAAGAATGTTCACTTTTGCTGCATTAAAATAAAATGATTTAGTTTTCCTTTCAGTTGGCTTTATTAAATTAATTTATTCTCAGTATAATAGGATTTGCATCACTTTCTATAAAAACGCTTGCTAAATTTAGGTTTAATAAGTTAAATAAAAAAGTGCAGTAAAATTGGCGTTTCAGTGAAAATCTCTGGAGAGACGTAGATCTGCGTATTATAAAAGCCTGTATGTAAAAAGACAAATACTTTGTGTTGCTCTTTACAATTTCCACTGTAAGAAAAATATGTTGCCAATGCTTTTATGCTGCTTAAAAATAAAAAGTCTCCATCTGCATCAACTGCCTGTTCTTGAGGAGCCAAATTTGTATAATTCATGAGTGACAGTTGCATGAAATCAGTCCAAGGGCCAGAAATGGCTGCATGTTGGGCATCCCTGCTCTATAGAGACAGATGAAGAGGACCTCCAAGATAACGGCTGTGTGCTTAAATATTATTTTATCAATTGCATCAAAGCAGTTTTTCACTGTGTATTGCCAAATTGCATCAATATGAAATACAATGTTGTCCACATTGTGAAAGCTGAGTAACTCTATCAATAAATTCTCTTCAGTAACCATGGCAACTCTCTCAACAATTCCTGACTCACCAGTGGGCGGGGGGATGAGGAGGTAGGGTGGGGACTGTGATGAAGACAGCTTTAGAGAAAAGTAATGCCCAAGTAAACAATTTGCACAAACAATTCAACATTTGCACATGAACATAAAGACAAAACCCTAAATAACCTATTTATACAGTTTATCAGCCAAAAGAAAAACTGTTGATTTTGGGGTGAGTTTTACTTTAAGAAGTACTCATAGTATGCAGAGTAAGCTTTTAGCAGTTTGTTCATGGGTAGTTTTATCAATACATTCTGCAACAACTGGTCCTTTAAGAACACTCACAGAGTTCAGACAGAGGTCATGGGAGCAGTTTAGTTATTTAAGAACAAAAGTTCAAGTATTTTGTTGCCAGAGAGGCAGAGAACATGGAGTTGAACGGAGACGAAACGGCCGCGGATGCAACTCAGACTAACAAAGAAGATCAACGGGACAGTATCAATCTCAGGTAAGAACACAACAAGGCATACACACTGTCTCACAAGTAGTTCCATTTACTTGCAGACAGTTTTTTACGCTTCCACATATTTTTGTTTCTTTTTGTGTTATTAGGTAGAAAGTGATACAAACCAGGAAAAGAGACACTAGAGATGAAAGGCAGAAGGAGACAACAACTTAAAGCTACGCATTAATCGGACATATCAGGAAGACAGTGTAATACTGGCGGTCCAGTAAGGGAACCGCCAATATTACTCATAAGGGAACTGAACTGAACAGAGGAAAAACACTGGGCAGTCTGAACCAAAGGTGAATTCAATTGATATTTAGGTACTGTATGCTCCAAGCATCGCAGGTTTGCAGTGGCAAAAGAAGCAGAGCAGTCTCACTGCATCACTGAGCCATGATGCCTCCCTGTAGACTTGACATGTCATGTAGAAAAATGTGTGGATTTGATGGTAAAGCATGCATTTTGCAGAAAACTGAATCTGCCCAGACTCCTCTCTTTATAAATGTAAATAGCTGTAAATAAGCTCTCCAGGTTTAAATGACATACAATCAAATGTCTTCATGCAGGAAGAAGAGAAACTTTATTGGATGAGTTGGAGACACTCCTAAATTAGACAAGTAAAGGTGCGACTTGGCAACTACTTATAATCAGACATTCATTAATGATATCCACACTTACATGGAAAACAAACACTGTTGTTGTTAATGGTGCAGAGGGACTTTAAACCTTACCCATGTGGTTTCTGTAAACACAACAGCAACTTAGTTTTACGGCTTACAAGAAATGAGACTATAAAGACTAGACTTTGTCTTCACAGCCTCCCCTGATGCAGGCCGAGTTTCTGCGCTGCCATAATGCCATTCATAATGGGCCAATGAAATGATCCCACATTGTGGCAGGTTGCTGTTAGGTCTAAACTTTGCTGTTTAATAGAATGAATGAATTGTGCCAAACCACCTCACTGCAAACATGGCCCAAAGCAACAAAAAAATAGTTGTTCTTAGCAATCAGAACAGGATTTGGGCCACTCTATTTTTGAAAATGCTTGCTGTGAATGCTTGAGATGAAAAAAATTCTTTATCTTGATAGACGTGGTTCTATTAACTATGATATTAAAGAGATACCAAAGTCTGTGGTTATTAAAAGATGAATACATTGTGGATCTTTTTTTATTATAAGGAGATTGAAATATTTTACCATAATTAAGAATAAGTCTGACTGCATCAGCGGCCAAATTTACATCATTCTTGAATTGTACTCTAACCTATAAGGCACACTGTAAACTCTTTTTGCATGGACCATATTTGTGTTTACAGTAAAATAGCTTAAAATACAGTAATCCTTTGTGTTTCTGTTTCTCTATGGGGAAATGCGGGTAGGGGCACTCATGTGTGTGTAATGATTAACAGAAGTTCACTATACTCAATAATGACTGGATTACAGCTTCATACTTCCAAAAATGATGAATGCACTTGTGTTAAGGGTTATCTTTTTTAGTCCAGAAAGGTGACATTTGTTTTTGTCTTTATTTCTACTTACTGCTGTAGCAGTAATGACGCTATGACAATTTTGTGATATTTTCTGTTCTATTAAAAAGAACCTTGTGCCTTAACAACTTATATGCTCGTTTTGAGAGAGGGAATACCACAACTGCAACCAAAGCAGCTACCACCCCAGGCCAACAGCCACTGACTTTCCTCCCCACTGACGTAGGAGCGGCTCTGAGCAGGATTAAATCCCACAAGGCTGCAGGTCCTGATGGCATACCTGGACGTGTCCTCAGAACGTGCTCTGGGGAGCTGGCAGGAGTGCTGATGGACATCTTCAACCTGTCCCTGGCCCGCGCTGTGGTACCGACCTGCTTCAAGTCTACCTCCATCGTCCCAATCCCCAAGAATCCCAACCCAACCAAACTCAATGACTACTGCCCGGTAGCCCTTACCCCCATCATTACCAAGTGCTTGGAGCGGCTGGTCCTAGCACACCTCAGATCCTGTCTCCCCCCCACACTAGACCCCCACCAATTTGCATACAGGCAGAACAGGAGCACAGAGGATGCAGTCTCTATAGCGCTGCACTCTGTCCTTTCTCACCTGGACAGTAAGAACACTTACGCCAGACTGCTGTTCTTAGATTTTAGTTCAGCATTCAACACTGTCATCCCATCACAACTCATTACCAAACTCACAGACCTCGGCATCAGTTCACTCATATGTAACTGGTTGCTCGACTTCCTGACCAGTCGACCTCAACATGTCCGGCTGGACAACCACTTCTCATCCACCATCATCATAAACACCGGAGTGCCACAAGGCTGTGTGATGAGTCCCTTCCTCTACTCCCTCTTCACCTACGACTGCAGACCTGTCCATGGCTCTAACGCCATCATGAAGTTCGCAGACCACACCACGGTGATCGGCCTCATCAGAGATAATGATGAGGCCGCTTACAGGGAGGAGGTAGACCGTCTGGCTGAGTGGTGTGACAAAAACAACCTGCAGCTGAACACCGAGAAGACCAAGGAGCTTATCGTGGACTTCAGGAGGAACGCTGACCTACATCCACCCATCCACATTAAGGGGACAGTGGTGGAGCGTGTGGACACCTTTAAGTTCCTGGGAGTCCACATCTCCGAGGACCTGACTTGGACGACCAGCTGCTCCAAACTCATTAAGAAGGCGCATCAGCGCCTCTTCTTCATGAGGACCCTGAGGAAGAACCACCTGTCCTCAGAGATCCTCACGAACTTCTACCGCTGCACCATTGAGAGCATCCTCACCAACTGTATTACAGCTTGGTACGGGAACTGCTCTGTCTCCGACCGGCAGGCACTGCAGAGGGTGGTGAAAACTGCCCAGTATATCGCCGGGGCACCGCTCCCTGCCATCAAGGACATCTACAGGAAGCGGTGTTTGAAAAGGGCCGGGAAAATCACAAAGGACTCCACTCACCCAGCACACACACTCTTTTCCCTCCTGCCCTCTGGAAGGTGTTACAGAAACCTACGGACCAGAACCACCAGGCACCGGAACAGCTTCTTTCCCACAGCTGTCACGCTTTTGAACGCCTCCTGACATAAAACATAAACTATAAGGACTGTACTCCCCTATCCTCTCATACAACAATAACACATGGACTATCCTCACACACACACACATCACGGACTGTTTTCTTCACACACACATACAACCTGTAAATTTTATCTGCCATTATTTATCTTGTATTATATTATATACATATATAATCCATTCCCTAACATTCTTGTATATTCTGTATTTTCTGTATAATCTGTATAATCTGTGGATATAGCTCCCATATTTATATTTATATTTATACACAATATCTATATCTCTTTGCTATAACCCCTTATAGTCCGTACATACATAGTCTTGTACCTCTGTAAATAAATATTTATATCTCGTAGAGCACTTCTGGATAGATGCAATCTACATCTTGTTGCTTGTACTTGTGACAGTGCAATGACAATAAAGTTGAATTCTATTCTATTGTATTCTATTATAGCTCCAGTAGAACTACTGAGAATCAGTATCTATAGATAAAGAAAACATGGAACAGTGAACACTTCCAAGAATGATTCACTCACCAAAGCAACTCTGAAGGCCTCCCTACATACTCGGGCGTACTCGTCCACACAAAGGTACCTTTCTACAACGTGTACCCACGCAGTGTCACACTGTGCAGCAGGAGACAGTGTTCATATCAAACTGTTTTGTATGTGACACCTAGCTGATTAGGTTAAGTGTCAGTGAATCTGATTGCAAGGTCACATGACCTTGCAATCAAAACGCACAGTAAGTGCGTTTTGTTTTTTGTTTTTTTAAGTTGTTTTTTTTTTCTAGTGGCTTTCATTTGACAGTGAATTGACAGAAAAATGGGAAATGAGAGAAGGGGGAAAACATGTGGCATAGGTCGCCAGGCCAGGAATCGAACCTGCTTATTTTTCTTTGTTGCAATTTACACGTGGGTTCAGCCAGCCCACGTGTTTTAGCTTGGCTGGTGGCACACCTGAGATTGATGAGTGATATGTGGTGTGTATGAAGCTGCTGCAGCAGTGGAATTTTGGTATAGACAAATAATTAAAGTAAGGTGCAGGAAGGCTCTGGAAGGACAAGAGTACCTTCACCGCAGGATGGATCCACCCAGAGGGGAGCTTTGGTTTTTAGCTGGGATGAAGTTTGTTTTGATTTGTTTTTGGAAAACCGGCTGGACGCTAAAGAATTTTAGCACCAGGGAGTTACACACCTGTTAAGACCAATACCTCAAAACTGCCTAAGCAGCAGAAGGTCTTGCCAAGTGTTGCTCCTGTCAGCTGAGGAAAGGCAATAAAATCCAACAGTACAAGTTATTTACTTTGTTGCCCAATGCAACAGAGTAAATAACTAATAGCTTCAGACGGTCACATCCAGATGGACAAAGTACCGTGTCCCAGAGCCTGACTCATACCAAAACACTTTCTTCAACATGACAATGACTTTACTTTAGCGGACTCTGCCAGTCAGCAGATCTCAGTCCTGGAGCGCTTCTTTGGGATGCGATGGAACATGAACATCAGATCATGGCTGTTCAGCTGACACATCTGTTACAACAGTGTGATGAAGAGATATGGGCCAAAATAACAGAGGATCTGAAGGCAAAAAAGAAAGTCTCACTACTTGCACAGTGTAACTAAAACAGCAAATGTTGGTCTACTTGCTTGGTCTACCTTTGCAGTCCAAGCGGTTAACTTTTGTTTGTCTGTATTATTATTTTATATTAACATCAGGCAAACAGAAGAAGGAGCTGATCCTGTTGGCAGCAATATCTTGCTTCAGAGGTTACTGATTATCAGAATAAATTCTAATCTATCCAACTTTCAACTTCATATATACCTAAGGCATCATGTCTTCCAAATGAAGTAAAAGGTTGACAGGAAGTAATATCGGGGTAGTGTGGCACTTTTAGTTCACTGATCCAAGTAGTCTTTATAACATGAAGTAAAAGATGGAGGCTGACTGGGTGGAGGGTTTTCTGGAGATGAACAGATCTGTATCCAGCTATAAACTCACTAATAGGGACATAAAGCCTCTTTTCACCACCATTATTCTCTTCCACATTGACTTATTTTTCTTGCAGGTTTTTTGGAGTTATGTCAAGATTGTAAGTTAAAACACTGCTACATTTTTTTCTAAGATTTTCCACAGAAACTCAACAGGAACCAAACTAACGGCAGAAATCAAAGCATTTTGGGTTTCCATTTAGAAAGAATTTCTGTGTGTATGTTAAGATAAGCAGATAAGCACATTTCAAAAGGCAAAAATATGACTATATATATATATATATATATATATATATATATATATATATATATATATATATATATATATATATATATATATCTTCTAATTAATGTCAGACTGGCAGAAATATTTCAGCAAAACATATTGAGTAACTACATAAACTTTGCTGTTTGTTTCCAATATATCAAAGAGAAATTATTAAAAGTGTTGACATGAAGACAGTGTCTTTCTATTAATTCTAATTCTGACTTTATTTACTCAGACAGAACTCTGAGGAATTTGTCATTTATTAATGATGATCAGGAGTCTCTTGGGAATAGCTGATAGCAGAGTTAAGGAATAATAAAGAATCAATTTCACATAATTATCAAACAGAAATAAAACATAGAGAGATGAAACAGAAGAATGAAAATCAGGGCAGAAATAGGCAGTTTTCCTGACAAGCTTCATGCCTCGTATGCTAAGCTTTATTTAGAAAAAGCTTAGATAATTGTTCATATTTTCAAAAAGTTTGCCAGTGTTCCAAACTTTTTTTCTTATTATTTTATTGCTGCCTTGTAAATGCAGAGTTTTGTGAGGAAAAATGTTGAAACCTAAAAGTGTTTTCTAAAGGTTGTTGAGCATACGATGCATCACAGTTAGCAGAGATCAGGGTCGACTGAAACAGCAATGCAGAAAGAAAGGGCGATAACAAACTGTTCATCTGTGGCCTGAAGGGCCGGTGGAACAGAGTGTGTGTGTGGGCAGTGAGTTTAATGACTTGTTAGTGTCAGTCAGGTGAAAACCACAAAACAACACCTTCCATTCAAGGTTTTTAGCCAGGTCATCTGACTCAGGACTGCAGGAGTGATCACAAAAGTACTTGAGTGAAGACCCAAAACAATAGACACTCATACTCAGTTTAGATTCACTAAAAAACCTGCATCTTTTCAATCCAGAGGGAAAAGTTCCACCAGAAAACATGCACAATGTGATAGAACTACTGAAACCAGTGGATAATTGTGAAGTAGAAGAAAACACCATGGCTTTCAAACTTTGTGAGAAATGGGACTTCTTCACAGCTTTCTTTCAACAACGACATTAATGACCAGATTTTAGGGGCCTCAAATTTTATTTAGGGGTATCAAGGTGAAAATGGTTGGATATAAAAGAACATCATGATTTTCCTTCCTATTCAGTTATTAACCATGTACCAAAATTTCACCACCACCCAATAAAATCCAATGAGTGTTGAGGTTGAAATGGGACAAATGGGGAAGGCAGAGTTTAAAAGAGACACCTGCAGTTATTTTATCTCAAGCGTGTCTTTGTAGCCAGCAGCCCTTTGTTCTCCTGCTAAAGAGAAGTCTCCCCTTGTGGATGAAAATGTCCTCCTTATTTTATGTAGCAAAGCAGGGAGTTAGTACTTTATGCTTCATCGATTCTGTCAGGAGTGTCTGTATGCAAATCATCCCCTCACATAATCTCCAAAGTCAACTCCTGATATTTAAGTCTCTTGACAGAATCGTACACTTTATCTCCAAGCCCTCTATTCTCCTGATTGCACAGCAGTGCTGTATTAAACAATGATGAGGAAAAAAATATTCATTATCTGCCATCTTCATCTCTCTTGTGGAGTGAAAAAAAATAGACCCAACATGGATGGAAGACCATGCATGGGAATTTTACACCACTGTTTTCAAATAAATACATTTTTTACCTGCATGGAATAAAAACCAGAAGATGGGTGGAGTATCATGTGACCATGGTGACCGAAAAAGTGGTATACACCCAACAAGGTAGCAGACTCATCTAATGCAAAGATTATCTGATTTACTGGCCAATCAGTTTCTTACCATCACTCTAAAAGAAAAACAGCAAAACAATTTTAAATACCGAGATATTCGTCACAGAGAGCTACACCAACAGAGAGCTGAGACCATGACTAGAGGAAATCAAGAAACATTAATGTCAGTGAACACACACGTTTACTGTGGTTTATAGTTGATTTACTGAGAGTGTTCTCTTCATTAATACAAGTTTTCGGTCCATTACCTTTTCTGTTAAACATCCAAAAGAACTGAATCAGTTGATCAGCCAAGCTGGTGAGATTACTCACTCAAACAGGTCAGATCTGCTGTGTCTCCTCTCATCTTCCCCAGACTTTCTAAAGCAATGAATTAGTCAAATAATGCTTTTTTTGTCCATCACTTATTAGTGTAGTAGTTTGTAGTTTGACTTTATGAAAGTAGTGTAATAAAAGAATAAAGTCAAATACAAACAAGATAAATGTAAAAGAAAAGCAAAAAAGATGAACATTAGTAAAGTATATTTACATGTTCAAAGGAGTGGGTAGAAGTATGAACATATTTTTACACTAACCCCTCTTACATCTGTGTCATCATCCCATAAATTACTGTTCATGTTAACTTGATTTTAACAGTATTTCTTAATATTTTCTATCTGTCTCTATAGCTAGTACAGTGCATTCATAATTGCATGCCTGTATAAGCAAAGATAATTTTACACCTGTTAAAAATATATTTCTAAATGAATATAATACTTGACAACTACTTCAGTTGTACTGAATATTTGACAATCAGTACAACTTTGGAACAATTTTGAAGATTTGTCTTGCTCTATTTTTTGCTATTTTAGCCATTTAGATGTGAACACTTTTACTTTCTTCTCTATCCTCTAGAACCCGACGGACCCACCGGTGGGTCCAGCTGCCACGTGATCTCGGCTCGCTCTGTAAACAAGGACTTTACGTGCCTTTAATTTTTTTTTTTTATTATTATCCGCTAAAAGAGGCTTTAATCTTTCAAAAACTATTCCGCATAAAGGTTTTGCCCAAAATGTTAAGATTTTAGAGCTATTTAAAAACCGCTGATGAGATTTAAAGGTCTTCGGGCGATGACGCAACTGCCCGGAAAACACCCGATCAGCTGATCATCACGACCATTTTGTGTCTTCACGAGACAGTGGAAAGACTCTCAGAGCTTGGCACAAAATGTCGGCTATGCAAAATCATGACGTATTTTCCGGAACACGATCTAAACACGTGCGTAATCTATGCGTTCTTTGTGCGTACTCCGTGCGCTATTGAAATGCGCTCAGTGAATGGTTCTTTTCGGGATAGGTGTCGATGGGCGTAGTTCGAAGCATTCAAATAAGGTGTGTACAGCAAGAATTATCATTTCACTTGTGCGTTCTGCGAAAGAACAACGGTTTTTCGATTTGCTACGAGCGGAGCTAACTCTAGCAAAAATTAGCTCAACTGCAATGGCGCAGAGGAAGATGTCAGATGTGGAGGCGCTGTAAGAAATATTTCGGAGCGATGTGGAGCTGGAAAACTATTCTTATAGCTAGTGGGATTCGGAGGAGGAGGAAGAGGAGAGAGCCGGAGAGGAGAGAACCGGAGAGGAGAGAGCCGGAGAGGACAGACTCCCTGAAAGCCGGACACAGCTGACAGACAGCTGACAGACTTGATCTCGGTGATCTGTAAGTTTCCACCCGCAATTTCACAACAAATATTTGATGTTTTGGTTCTATTTATTTATTTATTTATTTATTTATTTGATTATATGCTTGTAATAACGGCAGGAAGTAAAACCATGTGGTTATTTGTTTATTTATGTTTTACTAAAATATGTTTTATTTTACTAGTAAGGATTTCATGTTTACTTTGTAATAAACCTCTAATTCTTCAAATACTTTATTTTTATTTATAGTCAAGTGGAAGCTGAACCATCAAGCTCAGATGGAGCTGAACCTCCCCCCCCACATCTCATGATTCTTCATCTTCTTTGAGGTAAGATGTCCATTATGCCAAAAAAATTGCAAAATTGTTTATTTGTTCTTGGAAATTACTTCAAAAAGTATTTTTGACTGTTTTACCTTGTTTCAATAAAAGTTTTCTATTTGGAGTCAAAGAAAGAGCTTTTAGTTCATCATTATTATACATATTATACTGTACACGATGGTACATTTTGCATATAAATGGGGTAAATGTCATGACCAATGGTTATATTATATGTAGAAAGTGTCATTAGATGGCAATAAGCTATTTAATTTTAACAAACCCCCAGTATTGATGTAATAAACACATTTGGCACATTTGGCACATTTTTGGATAAATGTGCCAAAATGGCCTCTCCGCCTAAGAAATTTCTCACTAATACCATTCTAAAATGAATATGATTCATCTGATTGAGTCCAAATTTGGTATACTTTTACACAACATTTAGATTTAAAAGTCTGTACTACTTTTTTGTGCTATAAATAATATTTTGGTAGTGTTTTGCAATGTTTATTTCAAAGAAAATTTTGGCGAGGTTCAAAAAATGCAAAATATTTTGTATTTTGTCCCTAATATTTCAGGCAGGGTCAAAGCTACAATGGTGCTGACACCAGAAAACCATTCTATGACATCTTACCTTTACAGAGGTACCAAAAGTTTCTTCTTAAATCTAATAGCTCTGAGGCTGTAAGTGATTTACTTTTGTGTGTTTTTGTCAGGCAGAAATTTATTTATACCCCCTTAGGGTCCAACAGGCTATGCTTTAGACGGTGTGTTACACTCTAAGTAAGCATGCCTCATGTCTTATGGATGTAAGAAAGCAAAGTGTACAGCTTTAGCAAAGTGTACAGCTTTAGTATCAATCAAAAAAGTTTGATGGATACATCAAACTTGTGCTCATGTTGTCCTTAATCAATTTTTTTCAGAATATCTCATTCAACCTGGCACCCTGCCGCTATCTCTCACAAAAATAAAACCATTTCCAGAAAATTGGAACCCACTGATGATCCCTACTTTTTAAAATCATGTAACAAAAACATCACTGAGAATCAATTTGGTAGGGCTGAGTAATTGCTGTTGACTCTGAGGAAAACCTTGGCCCTGATGGGTTCACTTCTTCTTAGCTGCACTTTTACCCAGATCATTTCCTTTTTTAAAAAATCTTGGCTTCGAAAGTCCAGTTCTCTGTTCCAATCATCCTCATGTCACCTCGATGACCTGTAAAAAAGAACCTCTTAGCAAAGCCAGGACCGGGGTCAGACAATAAAACAATAGATGCCAAAGTAGACATGAAAATTTAAAAGGCTGAAGAGCTGAAACAGTAGCAACAAGGATATTGTTTTCAGATTAGCAAGACAATATTCACAAATTATCCTGGGAAACCTTTTGGACTCAGTTCTTTGTTAAAACTACATGAACTCGGTATGGAATTCAGTTCAACTCAAAAATACTTTATTCATCCTAAGGGGAAATTAAATATTTAAACTCATATGATCTAAGCAATTTCAAAGAGTGATTGTGGATGGTAATTCTTTTGGCAGGAAGGTTCTGACCTGATTAGTGGTAAGCATTGCTACTCCACCTCACTTGCTTTTGTCACTTAAAAAGAGGAGCACAGAGGTGATGAAAGAAAAGGTTTGGACTTTCTCCTTCCCTGCACTATCTGGTTCGGCTCTGCATCCATGAAAAGCCTCTTTTTCAACTCCTTGTGTACCATGGTTATGCATTATAACAACTGTAAAAAAAAAAAGTACAAGCAAAAATCCTTCCAGCTGCACAGCATTCAAAGTCAGATGGATTAATTATCCAAAAATATAGGGAACAAAAGTCAACAAAAGATCAAGTTCACATTTGCTTCAGAGTGTTCTGATTGATCTATTATACTGTATCCATCTGTCTTCTTACACCCTTATCCCATTGGAGTCATGAGGTCTGCCCATCTCCAGTTGTCAATGGTGAGAGGCGGGGTCACCCTGAAAAGGTCACCAGTCCATCACAGGGCAACACAGAGACAGACAGGACAAACAATCACATAAACCTAGGGAGAATTTATACAGACTAATTAACCTGACAGACATGTTTTTTTTGGATTGTGGGAGAAAGCCAGATTACTTGGAGGGAACCCACCATGCACAGGAAGAACATGCAAACTCCATGCAGAAAGACCCCGGACCAGGAATCAAATCCAGAACCTTTTTGCTCCAAGGCAACAGAGCTACCAACTGCACTATTATATTTGGTATATTATACTATTTTATGTAACATTATATAGAGTCTGGGACACGTTTAATCATGTCTAATGTAAAATGTGACAAAATAGTATGGAAATATTCAATCACTATGGAGAAGCAGAATTCAGTTTTTTGGCCCATTAATCTGTAACAAACTTTTAGAAAACGGCAAAACATCCTTTGTTGAACCTCTTTGAACTGTCTTGTTGCTGAAATGGTGAACAATTCTTCACTTTGTCACATTACCACCTCAAACATCCATGTATTTTAGTGTGATTTATTGGAATAGCTAACAAAAAGTAGGGCATACAACAAAGCAAAGCAAGGATAAATGCTTTTGATTTTATTTTCTTTGTTGCAAATAAAAATCTGAGAGACATGAAATGCATTTTCATCTAGCTTCTCCTGACTCAGTATTTTGTAAGAATCACCTTTTGCTGCGGTTATAGTCTTTACCAGCTCTGCACATCTACAGACTCACGTTTTCGACCGTTCCTCTTAGCTAGATCAGCCATGTTGAATGGAGGGAGCCTGTGAGTATGAATAAGTCATGAATATCCAGTAAGAACTGCTTCCAAAGTGGCTTTTGAAAGAAAGAAACATGAGAAAGCAAAAGATTTCACTTCAATGAGACATTTATTACTTGTTCTAAAACAGTTGTCTCATGAATGATGTCCTCAAGCCGCTGGTAGAGACTAATAACATTTTATGGCTCCGATGTGAACAGATGCTGTCACATGGGAAACCTCTATTCTGGTTTTGTAAAATTGCTTTTTTGAGTTTTTTTTTTTTTTCTTTTCTTTTTTTAAACTTCTGCCTGGTGATAATATCAGAAATACTGTAAATACCCCAGGGTCGTGTCTTGGCCTTGTAGTGTGTAGTGCTGCAGTTCACTAAATCTGAGGATGTTATTTTTTAAAAGGCAGCTTAAAAACAGCCTACTGTTCTGGTTCTATATGGCTTCCAGACTTCGGACAGGTAAGCTTTACGGCTCAGTGGATCTCAGTCAATGAACCACAACCAGGTAATGTAGCAGTGCTAAAAGCTTCAGGTCCAACACAATCACAGGTGTGCAGCCAATAAGCTGTATTCAGTCAGAGTTGAACTACAACCATTCCAACCATGAAAGCATTTTCAGCACCAACAACCTCTGTGTGGGGCCGAGGCTTGTATGGAGACGGGATCCACAAAAACCTTCCTTGTGCTGTTTTGTTGCTGATATTTAATTAATCTCCTGTGTTTTAACATGTTTCTTATACAGTTTAAAGTTGAAACAACATATTAATGCACTCTGTTAGACACATTTTTTTCTCCCTGAGTATCTTTGGTGTATTTTGACCATTTCCTCCCGACAGAGTGAATCTACCTGAGTCAGATCTGTAGTTGTCCGTAGTTAAATACACTTTTTTTTAGCTCTACAAACAGATTTTTATTACAGAACTAAGATCAGGATTTTGTGATGGCTGTTCTTGTTTCCCCTTAGTCATTTTGCAACTAATTAGGCAGTATGCTTATCTTCCTTGTTCAGTTGGAAGTCCTACATATGTCCAGGTTTTACCTTCCTGGCTGATGTGTCCAGGTTTTACTTTCATAAATTCATCTATGCTGTGTTTCCTCATGATGGCAGGCTCACCAGTTACTTCTGTTCTTGGTTAGAACTCACCTTATACCAGAATACAGTCATCTCTGTAGAACCCGACTATAGAAAATATTACTAGACATTTTCTACTTTTTGGTCAGATTTCATAGTTTATTTATTTTTCCTAAATCCTATAACTAAATAAATGAGTTTTAAATGCTTTGTTCAAATTCAGGTATTTACAACCCTACTCCGGTGTACATGGGTTTTTCAAATGCATAATAGAAACAAGCAATCAAATTGGTTACAAAGTGGTTTAAGAATGTCATCGATCTGAAGTGGCTATCACAAAGTTCTAATATCAGTACTAAAAACAAAAATGGGCAAAGTAGCCTATAAACCTGCCCCAGATACACCAGTCCTGTCTGGAGGAATGGGACAACATTCTAGTAAACTATTATGTCTGTGAAAAATTACTGATGATTTGATCAAAATCATTGTTTAAAGGTTGCCCTAAAGAAAATGTAGGTAAGATTTAAAGCTTAACAAAAGTTTTTATTGTTATTCATTACTCTGGCATTTGTCAAATGCAAATAACTTTGATAATCATTCAAATCAGAAAAAGTTTTGCTTTTTCAGGCAGTGAAAATGAAAGCTGGTTTGTCTTGTATGCAGGTTATGTAAAACCTGGTTTCAAAATTATTTCTAATTGTTGAGCATCTCACATTATCATTACACCGTGATTCCAAACCTCTAAGGGATTCCAACATGAATGAGTTTGTCCTTGTTAGTAGCCCCACTCACACAGCGTGTCCTTGAGAAGCACCAGAGTCCTACCAGTCTCCATGGATGCAGGACGGTTTTCCTTTGAGATAGGCAGGAATGTTTTCCACATGAAAACAAAGGCAGTAAACAAAGCCGGCTCAAAGAGTTTTCCACCAAGGTTAACGCAGCATCTGTACTGGAAACTCCAAGTCGCCATTAGCCAGGAGCAAGTCTACTGCATTGACGCATAACTGCCCACCAGTGGCCCTGCAAGCTGCTTTTCATTAGCTGCTTCCCTACTCAAAACATTTTATCAGAGGTGTAATTGTTGTGGGATTTGGTGATGCTGGGGCAAATGAGCGCTGAAAATAAAATTGATGTTCAAACAAGGGAACACCTGTCAGGCGCAGCCACCTGGGGCTTGGGGGGGTGGGTTTCTCTGCAGAGACTTAAAGAAAGAAAGACTTCCATTCAAGATGGCCTGATTCCATTAAGCCTGATTTGGTTCCCTGACTCAGTTCAGCTCCACTATACCAACTAAAATGTGTATACATTTTAGTTAAAATTAAACGAATTCCCAATAGAGTTGGTGGATGCTTCACAGAGTACATGCTGAGTCACTTCAAAGCCACATGCTGCATCCTTCAGAGACACTCGCAGTTTGATGATTACTGGCACCTAATGACCATTAAAAGGCTCCACCTATACAGGCTGATTAGCAAAGTCAAGGGATGTAGTCTGGCAGTGCAATGTTGATCACATCTATTTGTCTAATCGAGCTAAATTCACTTTAATAAAAAAGACACTCCTCATTTGACAACTTTATTTATGCTTCGTTACTCAAGTATTGCTCCCAAAATGCGTAACAACGGCTGAGGAAAGTGGGCTATCTGAGGAGTGAATCAAAGCAGCAGTTTTTAATGCATATTTAATCACGGAAAGATTCTTTATATCCAAAAACAAGTCATTAATGTGATTCATCAGCATGCACATGCACATGCACAAACACGCCTGAGAACATACTTTTAAGAGCTCACGTTGAAATTCTGGGGAACTTCCTAATGTATTTTTAATCAGTTTGACAAAATAATTTGGCTCTAGCTGACTGAATACAAGGCATCTCTGTTTCACTTCAACACTTTAACAGTGAGCAGCTTAAAATTGAAGGTTTTTGGATTCTTTTGTCAGTTTGTATGGTAGAAAATCTGAAGGCAATATGTTGCTATAATTCTATTCTGTACTATTATGTTACAGCACTGAGCAAAATGGACAACACAGAGAATGAATAAAGGAATAAAGAAAACTAACTGCTTCTTATTTTTGATTTCTAATGCATCTGTTCACTCATTCATTCCACTAACTGAAGAATTTGAATATTACTAGGAAAAATGATTGAAATGCAAGTTCAAAACCATTGTAAGCAAGTGTTAAAATGAATATATTACACATAATGTTGAATTCCTGAAAGTGTGTTCATTGTCATAACGAGGAAGTAAAAAGATTACGTTTATTTGATCCTTACAAAAACCAAACTAGTTCAAACTCCAGTTGCAGAGATGTCTGTTGCAACTGCAGCTTTTTTTAAAATTTCATGTCTTGTCTTGGCATTTCAGGAGTTCCGTATAGGAAGCTTTTTGCCTTAATCAGCCATAACAGTTTTTTCTCCATAGGAAGGACATCTGAAAATGGAACTCTAATTGTATGATTAACTTTATTTATATACTATATATCAAAACAATCACTCTCAGACAAACCTTTTAGTATTGAACTCAATAAGAAAAAAAATATCTGACATATACTGCAGTGATTAGAGCAGCTTTTATGGAGTTAAAATATAGGCTCTGATTTGCTGCACATTTCCCACCACAAATGGAGTATACTTAGTAGTTTCACTCTGAATATCAATGCTAATAATTATTTAAACTAAATTTCTCAATTGTTGTTACTTTTTTTCTCTTTTTTGCAACAAAAATAAACAAAAAGCAATTGCTTAACCAGGTACAGATGAAGCACCTGTGCCTGTTTGGTGTAAAACCAGACAGAAGAATACAAAACAGAGGGATTGCTGTATAAAATGACTGGATGTAACTTGATGGGCTTCCATATAGAGAGAAACCTTGCTTTGATATTTCTTGTTTTTGACAAAATAATGTACCTTTAATGGACAATTAAGAACCTGTTAACCCTAAGTATTTTGTTTGTTGAGAGGATCTGATAATGATACAGAGCAAAGCCCTTTGACAAATCTGAAACAGCTGCTGTAACAGAGAAATAAAACAAAAGCTGTTTTTTTCTTAGGAATCTCAAACTGCCAGGGTTAGAGAGCAGAACACCTTCACCTTTCTCCCACAGTAGAACAACAAACAGAGAGAAAACGCTCAACGTTCTCTACCCGCATCCGGAATGGGCAGAATGTTGGATTAGGGGTAGGCATGAGGGGAAATAAGAGAGACTGAATGTTTTTCTGAGCTTCATTTGTATAAACAATGCACATTTGAATTAGTGGTCAGCCATGTGAGGGCGCTATGATAGTAAAGGCTACCAGAGCAAAATCAAACAGGTCTGACTCAGTGCCCCGCTGTCTGCGCTGCATCCTCAGCGACTGGCTGTCTGCTGAAACTGACTTATGAGTCCAGTTAGTTTTGGCCACAGTAAATGTCCTGCTGATAGTTTAGCCTTAATATTGCAATTTGTCTTGCCCGTCACTGTGAGGACCTGTGGAAGTGAGCGGTATGTAAAGAAGTCCCGGAGGAGTTTGCGTGCCTGGCAAGTGAAAGATGACAGGCAGCATGTCTCTTTCATTCAGGAGAACGGTTCTGCTCGACTGGCTGCGCCCAGCAGCAGGCAGACACAGTGGCACTTCACCTAAATTAATAGCTGACCCACTCACTACACAGCAGAGTGAAGAGTTATGGCCAGAGAGCGGTGGCAGGATAGGCAGCAAACATGGCTAACAATGGGGCAGCGGGATGTTTGATGAGGGGAATCAAAGCGGAGGCTCAGAGGTTAAGATGGATGGATTAGCTTTGTTATCAGGGAGGCCATGAGGCGCAGTGCCGGCTGTCCTCACTAGCTTATCTTCACATCCAAATGGCTAATCCAATCACTGACCTCCTCTGTCTCCCTTCTTTATATTCAGTGATGTTTCTAAATTTGTGACTGAGGTGTCAGTTTGGGTGATTTACTGCTCTGGACTACCAGGCGTCTCCTTCAGGGGTGCCCACTTTATTTTGAGAGTTAATTTATTTATCAGTTTCCCTAACAAATTGTTTATAATGTGTGTTTTCATTTATTTATTTATTTATTTTACAACTATAAATGATAGATTATCAGTCAAATAAAACTAAATCTTTATTGTTTGTCCATTGGCTGTCAGTTTATTGACCAGACGTTTATTGCATATTTTGTCTTTTTTTATTATTTGTTTATTGGTAGTATTAATTATATCAAGTGTCCTACGGGAATAGTTAGGATTTTTCAAAGAGGTAAATATCAGCAAAAACTCTCTTACCTGTGGTAGATAATTATTATCTCACACTCATTCTGTAAGAGAACAAATCCTTAAAGCAGTAGAGTGCTAACATCTGTCCCGTCTTCAGCTAATATTAGCCATTTTAAGCTCAACCTAAAATATTCATGTCCTTCTCAAAACCATGGAGGAGTCCAACAGACAGAGGGGATCCGGATCTTTTATTTTGAAAATCCTAAACCGGATTTTACCGGTTACGTCTTGCGCATCAAAATTTAGCCAACTTGCAGCAGAATAAGTAACAAAACAACATCGGAGTACTGCGGCGCACCCCCCCCCCCCCCCTTCACCCCCGAACAACAGCATCGGACAAGATAATTACGAAGCCCCCCCCCCCCGGTCCGTAGGTTAAAATGCTTTAACTAGCTCAGTGCTTCCTCGTTTTGTGAGTTTCTCAGATATCAGCACACATTAGTTCCATTTGATTAGCTCACAAAAGAATGTTAAAACCAGTTTTCATTGACATGAAAAGAACATGGTAGAACATTTAAATCTCAACTGAAAGGATAATTAAGTTTGATGAACCAAGATCTTCATTTTAGATCAAGTTAGGTTAGTCATGCATGCTTGAAATCAATATGACATGTAAATCAAAAATGAATTAGGTTTTCTTTTGTGCTCCATGAACAATGATTTCTAATTAATGGTGGAACAGACTTCAGTGTCTGAAGGACTCCAGAACCGATCCAGGACTGCTTTACATAATGCATATAGTGCAGGTTGGATTTAAAACAATTTATTTGTGGGGTAAACCAGGCTAATGACATATTCATTTTCTGCAATGGCAAGCTACACACTGAATGCGAGTAATGAGGTTTTCATTGTCTGCTGGCACCGACTCACCACTTAGTGCGCTCAGCTCTGGGACAACAAAGGCAGGAAGAAGTAAGATTTAAATGATAATGGGATTGGCCCCCAACTTTGAAATTATGGGGCAAAACTTGAATTAATATCGCCCTGTGGTCGAAGTCTTTGTCAGGGCAGGAAGTTATTAACCTCTTAAATGGCTGTAAACTGTAACTCAGATTGCTCCTGATGTACAAATGTGAATGTGGAATGAATGTGACAAAATGAACTGTTGCAGCAGCAACATAGTACATTTCAGAGCCCAACTGGCCTGAAAAATCAGTTAATCAGCAGAATCCTATAGAGCTCAAATGTGGAGGATGATGTAAATGCTCTGTGATGCTCTGTGGGCCTCATGGGGAGGACATAGACAACATGTCTGACTGCATCACTGAGTACATCAGATTCTGTGAGGACACTGTCATGCCAGCCCGGACCGTGCGCTGCTTCTCCAACAACAAACCCTGGATTACCAGTGACCTGAAGGCACTTTTAAACAAAAAGAAGATGGCTTTCAGGTCAGGAGACAAGGAGGAGCAGAGGAGAGTTCAGCGTGAACTCAGAGAGACACTGAGGACATGCAAGGACAACTACAGGAGGAAGCTTGAGTCCAAACTCGAGCAGAACAGTGTGAGAGATGTGTGGAAAGGAATGAAGAACATTGCTGGAATGAAGGGGAAAGACACACAGATATCTGGGGGCCGGGATAGAGCAAACCAGTTCAACCAGTTTTTCAACAGGTTCAGCTCACCTCCTGCTACTCCCCTACCACCACCAGCCCCCCACACATCCACACTGCCCCAAGTTGTTCAATCCACCTACCGGCATTCTCCAGCACACCACCTCTCCTTCAGCCCCCCCATGCCCCCCACCCCCTCCTCCCCCATCTCCACTGCAGACAACAACACCTACCCCCAGCTAACGGTGACTACAGGCCAGGTTGAGAGACAGTTGGAGCGATTACACCAGGGGAAGGCTGCAGGACCTGCTGGCATTACACCACAGATCTTGAAGACCTGCTCCATCCAGCTGGCCCCTGTACTGGCAAACATGTACAACCTGAGCTTGAGGCTGGAGAGAGTCCCGCTGCGGTGGAAGACATCACATGTGGTTCCTGTTCCCAAGAAGCCAAGGCCAGCCGACCCAGAGGACTACAGACCAGTTGCTCTCACATCTCATGTGATGAAGGTCATGGAGAGACTGGTCCTGGCCCAGCTGAGGCCTCAGGTGAGGATGTTTCTAGACCCCCTGCAATTTGCCTACCAGCCCCACTTAGGAGTTGACGATGCCGTCATCTTCCTGCTGCAACAAGCACTGTCGAACCTGGATGGTGGAGGAGACACTATGAGAATCACATTCTTTGAGTTCTCCAGTGCCTTCAACACCATCCAGCCTCTGCTGCTGGGTGAGAAGCTGCGGAGGATGGGTGTCAAACGACTCAGTGATCTCCTGGGTGACCGATTACTTGACAGGCAGGCCACAGTTTGTCCGTCTGGGCAGTGTCCTGTCTGATGTGGTGGTCAGTGACGTAGGAGCTCCACAGGGAACTGCGCTTTCTCCCTTTCTCTTCACCTTGTACACCACTGATTTCCAGTACAACTCTGAGTCATGTCACCTACAGAAGTTTTCTGATGACTCAGCGGTTGTCGGGTGTATAGGGGATGGAGGAGAGGGGGAGTACAGGACACTGATGGACAGCTTTGTGGAGTGGTCTGACCAGAATCACCTGAGGCTCAACATTAGTAAGACCAGAGAGATGGTGATTGACTTCAGAAGGAAGAAGATACCTACACGGCCACTAAAGATCAAAGGGGAAGTGGTGGAGGAGGTAGAGGATTACAAATACCTGGGAGTTGTAATCGGCAACAGACTGGACTGGGCATCTAACACTGACGCTGTGTGCAAGAAGGGGATGAGCAGACTCTATTTTTTAAGGAAGCTGAGATCCTTCAATGTGTGCAGCAAGATGTTGGAGACCTTTTATCACAGTGTTGTTGCTGGTGCCATCTTCTTTGCTGCTGTGTGTTGGGGAAGCAGCATCAGAGCCAGCGACTCTAATAGACTACACAAAATCATCAGGAAAGCTGGCTCTGTACTGGGACTAAGGCTGGAGTCCCTGGAAACTGTGGTGGAGAGGAGGACACTGAAGAAGGTTCTGTCTATTATGGACAATAAACAGCACCCTCTCCACCACATAGTGGACAGACAGCGGAGCACCTTCTCACATAGACTGCTCCAGCTCCGCTGTCGTAGGGACAGATACAGGAAATCCTTCCTGCCACATGCCATCTCACTGTACAATAAAAGCTAAATCATTGTTCTGCACTAATCAGTCCAATTTTGCACAACTGCACTGTGGCACACTTGCTGTACATATATTTACATATAGCTACATACTGTAGCTGCATTTTTTGAATCTTTGCAAGGACTGCTCTAAGCTGCTTTTTATATTGACAGCATGTTATATTTTATTTTTATTTTGTCTACAATTGCTACTCAGTGGTGGTTGTTGTGTGTCTTGTCTCTATGCTGCTGTAACTGCGAAATAATTTCCCTGCTGGGATGAATAAAGCTATTCTATTCTATTCTATTCTATTCTATTCTATTCTATTCTATTCTATTCTATTCTATTCTATTCTAAAGAACTTTGGTTGTTATACATGTGGAAAGTCTGAGTTAGAACAGCAACACAGAACTCCTCCAGGTACAGAGGAGCTGATGATCTGCACTTTGTTTAGGTGAATGCTACAAGCCTTTGGTTCTGCAATCCAGCCTGCAGCATCTGAAAGCACACTCTGATCTCAGTGGACCCACTCATTTTAGGTGAAGAGGAATGTGATCTAAAATGGGGCATTCATGGTTATGTGTTTATCACAGAGTTTAGAATGTGTATGTGAACCTTAAAGATGGCATATTTCAAAAATTGTTTGAAAATGTTTTATTTTTGTCAATTGCACATTTAAAACAAACAATATGTGGAGTACAAAGCCATTGACGCACAACAAAGAAGCAGATGATAAGTGGATACATTACAAAAAATAATAAATAACACAGAGTTTCTGATTGGTTGGTCACGGGTGACGGCTAATCAAGCTGGAACTTAGCTAATCCAGCAGATCGGTAGGTCTGAAGCACTCGTGTTAAGAACTCAGAACAAATCTTTCATGTTCAACAACTTACGACTTGAGGGGAAAACAAACGAGTAATGTTTGAGACTTTAACGTAAAAGGCTTCAAGAGACTAAACAAACACGACTTAGTTTGATGACCCATAAATACTGAAGCATGCTCTGATGCATTTATTTCTGCCTTTTGGGGCCTTTCAAAACTGTCATGAATAATTAATAATGCGCACACATCAAGCATGTCAGACTGAAGTTCAATAGTGTTTCAACACTCAGCATCATTTGTGTTTCTATGATGTTTGACGATGTTGACTGGATGATCAGTTACAAATAAAAATATTTTGTCATGAAACCTGCTTTAATGGAGATGACGCATTATCATAGTTAGGGAAAGGAGGTGATTTTCTTCAAATTCCCTGTCATCAACACTAAAAGTGCCATAAGAATTTGAAATGACAAAATTATCAAAAATCACCACTGAGACTGATTAGAATGTCATCAGATCAGACAAGAATGTTAGCAGTGAAGGAGTTTGGTTTCTAAACCAAAAGGTGATAAAATATTGAAGAGAAGGAAAGACGTCTACCATGAGCCGTCCTGAAAAAAAACATCTGTAAGTAAAACATAAACCAAGTTTCAACCATCTACTTGTTTTTAGGTGATTAAAGAATTTTGAGACAGTTCTTTATAAAGTCGTAGTGAAACAGCGCCACCACCATGGACTTGTAGTTCATAGAAGGTCTTAGCCTCAGTCGTTCTAGATTGTTCCTGGGAAATATAATAAATTGCTGTTCATCTAAGGCTGCCAGTTTGGATGTTCTTCTACCTTTGCAAAATGGAGTAAAACCAAAACAGCTTCTAATTGTTTAAACCTCAGAGTCTTTAGGTGTTTAGAATTTCCTCCTTTGTATAAAGACGCAAGTGTCCGTGGATCATTTTGAATCAGTATGGGAAACGTGAGCAACAATTTAAAGATTTATGAACTACAGTATATGTGCATATTTGAACGTGTATGCATGAATCTGATTTCATGTGGCTTTGAAAACTCAACCTTAACTTCAAACATTGTTACTTATAAATATCAATGTAAAACTTAAACACAGTTTTTTCCTTCATAGAAAACTGTAACTTCATACCAGACATCATGGTTATAATTTCTCCAGATGAAAGCAGAGGTTTTAACTTTAGTTAGACTCCTCTTGTCAGCCTCGCTATTCAGCAAACACAAAATAATTACACAGTAATAAAATAAAACTTTAACATGAAGAAACACCAGGGTGGAAAATAACAAGTAGCAATCGGTCGCTGCCTGTTAAAAATGAAAAGCCTCCTCCCTGTTTGTTTGATTCAAATGTTGT
This sequence comes from Xiphophorus maculatus, assembly GCF_002775205.1. Lineage (NCBI taxonomy): Eukaryota > Metazoa > Chordata > Actinopteri > Cyprinodontiformes > Poeciliidae > Xiphophorus > Xiphophorus maculatus. The sequence continues at coordinate 22,467,708 of NC_036463.1, forward strand.
TTTGCAGCTTGAGCAGACCCTGAAGTCTGCAGCTCCCTCATGGTGGGAACCGAGCTGAGTGTCTCCATGCTGCACCGACTCCCGGCTGGGCTGCTGCTCCAGCTGCCAATCAGAGAGCCAGTTCATTAGCAGAGGAACTGTTGAGGAGAAATAGAACTTAAAGCAGGCGGCGCAGGAGGAGGGACAGGAACATGCAACGTTTCAAATAAATTGATTTGAAATAGACTTTTTGCATATCTTACCAGAAGTTTACTCTATATAACCCATACTCTACATTGTAATGAATGAACTACTTATTTCACTGCATGTTAAGTTTGGTAAATATTTTTGCTGATCTTCAATGTGAATGCAATGTGTTTGATTTGCAAAAAAAGATGTTGTGTATAATTTCAAAAGGCAGCACAAGAGGGAGCATTACTAGTAGTGGTATGCAAGACTTGCTGGAATCTGCGGCGGTCAGCGAGTGATGGATGGTCACCAAACTGTTTGCTTCAAGAATCACCAATGAGTCTCACTCATCTTCTTTTCCTGTTGTTCGACGCAGCACCAGTTGTTTGGCTCGTTTTTACTACAGGTTTGACTTATGTGTCAAATATAAGACTGACAACTAATTCTATCCCCACATTGGTTGTGGTGAATTTTAAGTATGGAGCCAAAGAGCCAAGATTGACATGCTGGGTGTCACAAGGGCCACTGGAATAGAAGGACCTCAGTTGTTTCATTACTGAAGCCCAAACAATTCAGGGAAATCTAAGCTTTGATTTCACCCAGGCATTCTGACAAATGGTCAACAGACTGGGTGTGATGTTTTTTTACAAGAACGTGGATTTGACAGTCATCAACATGAGGCATTAACATAATGTGACTTGAAACCTTAGTGGAATACTTTAAAAATACCTCATTGTTTGGAAGAAGTTCCTCCAAATCTAAGCCTAAAAATGTATTGACAAAATATGAAGCAAAATATAAAAGTGGCTAAATTATGTAATTGTAACATTAAAAGAATTAAGTAACCATTTAGAAATTGCGTAAATTCAACTGACTCAGTTTCTAGTACATCATGAGTGCATTTGTCTCAGCATTGCATTATGTCAGTTTTCAACATTTCATCATTCTGCTAATTGTTGAAAGAGAGCACTCTGCTCTCTAAGGACAAGTTATTGTTCCATAAAGTATAAATATCTCCGATGACGAACTTTAAAGTACATCATAGCACATTCATTTGACTCTGAAGGATCTGGGCAGTTTGTGTGTGACTGGGTTTCCATCTGATGAAGCAGAGCGAGTAATGAAGGCTGCGAAGGAAGAAAAAGTGCAGGGCTTTGATATTTCAGACATTTTAGCCTGCTTTATGCAATATTAAAAAGATAGTTTCAGACCCAACCAAGTGCCTGATAGTAATCTCTGGTACCAAAACCAGAGTGCTAATCAAAAATTAGCTCACTACAATTCTGGATTGTTTTATAAGATCTCTGCAGAGGGAGAAATCACACAACATTGTCTGCAAGATGCAACATTTGACAAATTCTATTAATTTTCCAGCATCAAACACACTGAGGCCAGGTGGATTTAGATCCATCCATCCATCCATCCATCTTCTTCTACTTATCAGGGGTCAGGTCGCGGGGGTAGCAGCTTTAGAAGGGAGACCCAGACTTCCCTCTCCCCGGCCACTTCTTCCAGCTCTCCCGGGGGAATCCCAAGTCGTTCCCAGGCCAGCCGAGAGATATAGTCCCTCCAGTGTGTCCTGGCTCTTCCCCGGGGCCTCCTCCCGGTGGGACATGCCCGGAACACCTCACCAGGGAGGCGTCCAGGAGGCATCCTGACCAAATGCCTGAGCCACCTCAATTGGCTCCTCTCGATGTGGAGGAGCAGCAGCTCTCCACTCTGAGTCTCTCCCGGATGACTGAGTTTCTCACCCTATCTCTAAGGGAGAGCCCAGACACCCTACGTAGAAAACCCATTTCGGCCGCTTGTATCCGCGATCTCGTTCTTTCGGTCACGACCCAAAGCTCATGACCAAAGATGAGGGTGGGAACGTAGATCGACCGGTAAATCGAGAGCTTCACATTTTGGCTCAGCTCTCTCTTCACCACGACGGACCGGTACAGCACCCGCTTGACGGCAGACGCTGCACCAATCCGCCTGTCGATCTCCCGCTCCCTTCTTCCCCATTTGTGAACAAGATCCCGAGATACTTGAACTCCTCCACTTGGGGCAGGACACCCCCCCACCCCGACCCAGAGAAGGCACTCTACCCTTTTCCAGCTCAAGACCATGGCCTCGGATTTGGAGGCACTGATCCTCATCCCGGCCGCTTCACACTCGGCTGCGAACCACTCCAGCGAGAGCTGCAGATCACAACCTGATGAAGCCAAAAGGACCACATTGTCTGCAAAAAGCAGAGATGAGATCCTAAGGCCACCAAATCGGATCCCCTCAACACCTTGGCTGCGCCTAGAAATTCTGTCCATAAAAGTAATGAACAGAATCGGTGACAAAGGGCAGCCCTGGCAGAGTCCAACTCTCACTAGAAACGAGCCCAACTGCCGGCAATGCGGACCAGACTCTGACACCGGTCATACAGGGACCTGACAGCCCGTATCAAAGGGCCCGGTACTCCATACTCCCGGAGAACCCCCCACAGTGCTCCCCGAGGGACACGGTCAAACACCTTTTCCAAGTCCACAAAACACATGTAGACTGGTTGGGTGAACTCCCATGCACCCTCCACAACCCTGTCGAGGGTGTAGAGCTGCTCCAGTGTTCCATGACCAGGACAAAAACCACACTGCTCTTCCTGAATCCGAGGTTCGACTGTCCGACGGACCCTCCTCTCCAGGACCCCTGAATAGACCTTGCCAGGGAGGCTAAAGAGTGTGACCCCTCTATAATTGGAGCACTCCCTCCGGTCCCCCTTTTTGAACAGGGGGACCACCACCCCAGTCTGCCAATCCAGGGGAACTGCCCCCGATGTCCATGCGATATTGCAGAGTCGCATTAGCATTTAGATATTCTCTCTAATTGCACTGTAAGCTCCAGTACAGTGGACTCCTGCCTCGTTCCAGCTCAGCATTTGCTGATTTTTCTGTGGAATGTAACTCTGAATTATTCACAAATAATTTGTCTAATTTAAGAATTTACCTAAAACATGCAAAACAAATGCAAAGAGGGAAGCTAAACCTTGGACCTTGGCGAAATGCTTCTTGACAGGCTATTGGCTGGCATTTGACAAGTAGCCAATCCTGGAGTTCCATGTATTTTTTATTTTATTTATTTATTTTTTGTTTTTTGATGAACACTAGCTGGGCCCATGAGAGCAGAAATGAAGACTTTAGAAATTAGTTTCTGCTGTAGATGGTTTTCACTGTGTGTAAATGCCCTGAAGAAGGGAAGTGTTTTAATAAAAGAGCTGGACACGGTGCTTCTGCTCCAACGGTTATTATTAACTTGATTTAACAGCAGTATGTTAGCAACAGCGCTAACAACGGAGCTAACAACAGAATTTAACATTCGGAGTGCCAAAAGAACTCACAGCTTTCTGAAAGTAAATAAACTCATTTACAATATACAGGAATATATATATATATATATATATATATATATATATATATATATATATATATATATATATATATATATATATATTTAATCATTGTCAGATTATTCATAGGTATGACACATGAATAATTTTTCAATGTGATTTCTAAAAATATACTGTTGCATGACACAATTTCGTTTATTTTGCACAGTGAAAACATTTTTTTTTAAAGTTTGAAATGATACATTTTTACTTTTAATGATGATTTTTGAGCACTGTGAAAGGTTAGCTTTACTTTGTATATTTAATTTTCTTTTCTTTTTAGACATATTGTACTACAATGTGGTTCACATTTACACAGGACTTAGAATACTTCATATCTATGCTATGAATAAAGTGCAGCGTGTATGTTTTTATTCTTAACAGATTCAAAGATGGACTGGCAAGTCTAGGATTTTTCGCTGCACTGCAACAGCATTCCAGTGTCCTGTCCCCAGTCCTATGTTTCTCTGCCAAGGCCCTGACTGCTTCAGACTTGGAGACAATGTTCAAACCAGATCTCAGCCCAGTAGGAACCAATAGGCGGCAAAAGGAGGGCAAAACAATCGTATTCTGGGCAGATTATTTGCTTGATTGCAAAGGTTAGTAAGGACGGATTGTGTTTTATTCTAAAATTGTTTTTTTTTTCCCTTTGTTTTATTAGGAGGAAAGCATACATAAAAATAAATCATTTGTGCAATGCATTATCTATTAACTACATTGTTTTTAATTTTTCAGAGAAAAACACTGCTGTATCTCTAGGGAAGGTCTGACAGCGATTCCACCAGCAGGCATGATGCCATCCCCACATCTTGAGTTTTTGAGTGATTCACCCTTTCCTGTTGCAAACACCTGTGCAAATACACTGGAACTGCCACTTTTGGAATCTTACGCTGCTTTTAGGGCTAACATGGACTTTGGAATACAAAATGCTCCGGGATTCGGATGCTACTGAAACTGAAAGAAGAGATTTCTTGGCAGTCTTGTTCTAATGCTGTTGGCATTCAGCTAATTTTGTGAAGGTTGCTCCATGGGTCAGACCATGTTGTTCTCTATTTCTGGGTGGCAAAGCCTTGCCATAATTTCTGAAAAGATTAGATAATATGATGTCCTTTTCAAAGTGATAGCTTTGAAAGGGACATCAGCTCATGAAGTCAACAATCCGTTAGGGCAAATTCTGTATTTTTTTTAAGAGTGGTGTATGTCTGGTTTAGGCTCATGGTCCGGGCATTTGTAATATGTCCATAATATAGTTTTTTGTATCATCTTAAAAGGGGATACACTCGGCTTTCATTTAAGACAAGTTTTGAATCTGACCAACTCAGGTCACCAGAGCTTGTTAAAACAAAATAACATGAATCTTTTTCGCCTAACCAAGAAACATTGTTTGTAATCCAATGGTATCCAGGGACACAAGAGTTGACAACTGAAATACTCAGACTAAGAAATCCTGAAATGTACCAAATCTATACTACCATGCAGTCATGTTTTTATGTGGTTATTATGAATTACACAATGGTAGGCTAATCTAAAAAACTGTATATGGTATACATTTCCGGATTTCTTAGTCTGAGTATTTCAGTTGTCAACTCTTGTGTCCCTGATGTCCCTGGATACCACTGGACTAAAAACAATGTTTCTTGGTAAGGCAAAAAGAGTTTGTGTTATTTCTGTTTAACAAGCTGTGGTGACCTCTGAGTTGGTCAGATTCAAAACTTGGCTTAAATGAAAGCCGAGTGTATTCCCTTTTAAGATGATACAAAATTTTATATTGTAGAGCTTTGTGAGCCTAAACCAGACATACACCAGTCTCAAATAACAGAATTTGCCCAAAGGGATTGTTGACTTCATAAACTGATAACTATGAATAAACTGCCACTTTAGAAGGGCTATCACATGAAAATATCTAAAAATAGATAACATTTTATGTTATAATGTTCTTACCATAACAATGAGTTTTCATTTGAGTAAAATGAACAGAACACAAAATATAAAAAAAAATGTATTCATATTGTTTGTGTCTACAGCCTTGCTATGTGTTTGAGGAATAAATACAGTTCCATAGCTGACTCCCAGTTTTGTGACTGCTGTTGTCCATGTTGTTGCATAACTTGCCGTAGGTATTCCTTTATCACCACACAACTCTGTCACCTGACTTGCTTCTGGGAAAACATCCAGATCACTGTCCTCAACAGGAAATCCACAATCTCTTGAACCATATCTGCAAAGTCAGAATATAATTAGTAATAGAATTGTGACAGATATTTTATATATTTAGTACAAGTACTTGTAATTGTTTGTTTCTTTTTGGGGGGGGGGGGTTGCTGGCTATATGACACAGTATAAGTGAGCACTATCAGTGACACCTTATACAGTGTATCACAAAGTGAGTACACCCCTCACATTTCTGCAGATATTTAAGTATATATTTTTATGGGATAACAATGACAAAATGACACTTTGACACAATGAAAAGTAGTCTTGAGTGCAGCTTATATAAGAATGTAAATTTATTCTTCCCGCAAACTAACTATATACAGCCATTAATGTCTAAACTAATGGCAACTAATGTGAGTACACCCCTTAGTGAAGATTCCTATAGTGTCAATATTTTGTGTGGCCACCATTATTTACCAAAACTGCCTTGACTCTCCTGGGCTTGGAGGACATGTCAAAGATGTTTTAATGGGTTTAGGTGTGGAGACATGCTTGGCAAGTCCATCACCTTCACCCTCAGCCTCTCCAGTAAAGCAGTGGTCGTCTTAGAGGTGTGTTTGGGGGCTTTATCATGCTGGAACGCTGCTCTGTGACCCAGTTTCCAGAGGGAAGGGATCATGCTCTGCTTCGGTATTTCACAGTACATATTCGGGTTCATGAAATGTAACTCCCCAACACCTGCTACACTCCTGCAGCCCGAGACCATGGCACCACCATGCTTGACTGTAGGCATCACACACTTCTCTTTGTACTCCTCACCTGACAGCTGCCACACATGCTGGAGACCATCTGAACCAAACAAATTAATTTTGGTCTCATCAGACCATAAGACCTGGTTCCAATAATCCATGTCCTTTGTTGACATGTCTACAGCAAACTGTTTGCGGGCTTTCTTGTGTGCGGACTTAAGAAGAGGCTTCCTTCTGGGGTGACAGCCATGCAGACTAATTTGATGTAGTGTGCGGCGTTTGGTGAGTAGCTCTTAGGGACCTCTTAGGGGTGTACTCACTTTTGTTGCTGGTGGTTTAGACATTAATGCCTTTACATAGTGTTATTTTGTGGGAAAAATAAATTTACACTGTTATATAAGCTGTAATCAGACTACTTTTCATTGTGTCAAAGTGTCATTTTGTTGGTGTCATCCCATGAAAAGATATACTTGAATACCTGCAGAAATGTGAGGGGTGTACTTACTTTTGTGATACACTATACATCAACAGCTATAGGTTACTTGTACATAGATCATAGATATCCTAACTTGTGCTAACAGCACTTCTGCATTATTCTGTAATGTCAAGCATTATTTTTATTTGTGAAGATGTCAATTACCTGTGAGGCAAGAGATAGAGTTCGTTTGGAATCCCCCCAGGACATGAGGCTAGTCTGCTTGGCCGGATCCTGTGGTTATTCCAGAGATTTTTGCATTCATCCAGGTCTTTCTGCAGAACTCTGGTGAAGCAGAATCTGAGCAAGCACTGGTGCTCAAGGCTTCTGTTGAAGTTTCCGGAGTCTCTTAAATCTCCAAACAAGTCCATCCAAAACATCCAAAACAAACAAGTCCATCCATCTAATTCAATGATACATTGAATTAGAAACGGTTTTGTTCTTTTTAATATTAAAATGATTAAAAGATTTTCTGTCTTTCTCCATGTCCATAACATTGAAAGCGTGCTCTAAATGTATGTCAAACGGAATATTGCATCATGTACGTCAAAAGTAAAACGAGCTGTAGTCCAATCAGCGATTTCTTAGGTCTCCCACTGGGACATACCTTTTCCGTTGTGTTTTCGTTAATGTTGTTGTGTTTCCGTTAATGTTGTTGTGTTCTTGAATTTGTAATTGTGCTTCGTTAATGTTGTTGTGTACAAACTAAAAATTTGTATAGCATCTGTAACCAAACAATGAAAAATTCTAATTTGGAAACAAAATATTTGCTAAAGCCTTATGAAAATAAATGTTTGAAACTAATTCAATATGGCATGTTAACTGGCAAAATGACAGCTATGTGACTGCCAACTCCATAGGCACTTCCTATGGAGTTGCAATGACAACAATAAACAAACCACAAGCTTAGAAGTAGCTTTCACCTCATCCCTTATTTATAAACAGTAAAAGTATGTAACGTCTATTACTCCATTACAATTTTTGAGTACTCTACCCACCTGTGTGTAATACTAAAATTAATATCACAAATATGTATTGTAGTACTTACTGCAGAACCTGCAAAATTTGCTTAACTAACATAGAGCTTACGTGTATGTTACTAAAGTCACCAGAACCTTGTTTTTCACACAAAGAGATTGGACCTACTTTACAAATCCTTTTTAAACTCAGACGGTATGCTTCCATGGATTTCAGACCATGATCAGCTTTCGCTGTACTTCACATCTGAAAAACACAGATATGTACCAACCTTCCTCTTCTGAAAAAAGACCACCATGACTCGATGCGTTGATTCCCTGTGGATGATCCGTAACTGTGGCTTGATGACCCAGCATAATAATCCGTATGCGCATGGCGGAGGGTACACTGCATTGCTGTATTATGGTTGGTCCGAAGCATGTCCAGTATCACCTCATATGTACGTCATGAGTCAAAAGACTTTCGAATAGCAGTAGTAAGGTTTGGATCACCGAGAACATTCATGTTATTAAAAAACACGTTGTAGCCAGAATAACTTCCGGTTCAAAAGTAAAACGAGCTGTAGTCCAATCAGCGATTTCTTAGGTCTCCCACTGGGACATACCTTTTCCGTTGTGTTTTCGTTAATGTTGTTGTGTTTCCGTTAATGTTGTTGTGTTCTTGAATTTGTAATTGTGCTTCGTTAATGTTGTTGTGCTTTGCACCTCAGGGCCACCGTATGTTGTTGTGCTTTGCAGCTCAGGGCCACCGTAGAACACAAGGTAGCCTATTTGTTTGATTTCGTTGTTTCATCCGGTTCTTTTCAGATTGTACTTGATCTATCTGAATCCAAATTCAGCTGAAATTGAGTCTTACTTTACTTTCATATTATGTTCTGCAGGTTAAGAGTCGCACATGTTTGACAGAAATGCCTTATTTAAATAAATTCACCTCCTCAATGCTGAGGCATTATAGGGCAAAGCATGAGAATGAAGTCCCAGATACAACTAGGATAAATTCAGGTATACAGCCATTCTACAAATTACTCTGTTGCTTTTTATAAATTATTTCATGTAAATGTATTGTTTACTTTATTTTTTTTCTACAGCAGGAGAAGTTGTGTCAAAAAAAAAAAAAACAGAACAGAGTAAATTACAAAATGTTGGAAAAACTTATTTTTTTAAATGAAAATTTGTGGAAAAAAAAACAAAAAAAAAAGTCCACAAGCATCCTCATTCCAAACATGTTCACTTTCATTTTCATCACTTGGTACATGTTCACATTATTTATTGACTGTATCGAAGAATATAAAATATATTTTTAATTTAACTGAAGATATGAAACAGTACAATATATAATATACAATAAAATACAATGACTTAAATCTTATTGTACTGTATAGACTAGGTCATCAAATCAGTCTGTCAACTACGTTGCCTGTAGAGATTTTTAATGTCTACACTGTAAAAAAAAACGGCCTCATTTTACGGTAAAAAACTGGCAGCTGAGTTGCCAGAAGTTTACCGTCTTTATACGGTAAAAGTCTGGCAACCAAAACTGCCAGTTTTTTACCGTATTTCTAAAATACGGTAATATTCTGGCAACCAAAGCTGCCAGTTTTTTACCGTATTTCTAAAATACGGTAAAATTCTGGCAACCACAGCTGCCAGTTTTTTACCGTATTTGCTAAATGCAGGATTTTACCGTATTTTTAATATACGGTAAAATTCTGGCAACCACAGCTGCCAGTTTTTTACCGTATTTTGTAAATGCAGGATTTTACCGTATTTTTAATATACGGTAAAATTCTGGCAACCACAGCTGCCAGTTTTTCACCGTATTTTGTAAATGCAGGATTTTACCGTATTTTTAATATACGGTAAAATTCTGGCAACCACAGCTGCCAGTTTTTTACCGTATTTTGTAAATGCAGGATTTTACCGTATTTTGAAAATACGGTAAAATACCGTACTTCCTAAAATATTTTAAAAAAAATAAAATGTGGTTTTGCCGTAGTAAATACGGTCATGCTGACTGAGGCATAATATCTACATGAGTGAAAAACACATCCAGACTGTATGATATATTGACATTTTATTGTAAACCCTCCCCCCCAAAAAAAACTTATGGTAAATTACTGGTCTCTGTTCCTACCAGAATTTTACCATACAAATTATAGTACAACAACCAAGGAAGTGTAACCTGTCAAGCATTTCTATACAGAAAGTTATAAAGAAAATAATTTCTAATTAAACAAAAATACAGATTACGAGTAATCCACTTAAAGAAACAATTTCTATTTAAAAAGTCAAGTTAAAAAAAGAACTGATTCTATTTTATGTCCAGTTTCCTCACGGTATTACTGAGATCTGGAAAACAAAAACAAAACAAACAGTATGTGTCCACATAAGAGATAACATATTGTAGAAGACAAAATGGTGATAAAAGGATTCTTGTTCTGGGTTGAGAGTCACAAGTCGCTGAGATCAGACGTTGCTCAGGATGGTTGTAGTCTTCCCAGTCACAGGTTGAAATTGAGACTCGCATGTTGTCAATCGGGTGTTTCCTCTCTGCTGGAAAACAAAAAGAAAAAGTTAGAAAGATGCACTACATGAACATCTTATTCGCTTAAATGTTTGTTTCACCTTTGTTGACTTGCATATGGACACAGGTACTTCAACCAGGTGGTGTGATCATTTCTGACTGAAAATTCAGTAGTTAAACCTTTGTTTGTTGTCAACAGGTGTGATCCTCTGGTCTGCAACCAGACAAAATACACAAACAAAAAACAAATAAAAACAAATATAACTGTTTTAGGCAATTTATGAAATAGATACTCACCATTTATCTGAGTCTCATGAAGGCCAATAGGTTGTCTTCAACCATTTATGTAAGTTACATTTCCTGCAAGCTAGCAGAAACAAAGCTGTAAATGTGAACACTTTTCATACAGGCAAACAAATTGATACAGCTGAGACAATTTATGCTAGGTTAGTTTTTCTCAGTCACTTTTGGTGCATTTCTCGAGTCATTGTTGGCATTTACAAAACAGTAAGCGCATTTCTCAAAACAATTTGTAGAAACAGGAAAAATAGCATTTGTTTGCTTTCAAAATCCTTAGTTCAGCTCTTAAAATCCTGTCTGTTAACATATCAGTGACTCAAAATAATAAGTTATAGTCTCTCTATGTACAGATAAGACAGTCAAATCGATTAGTCATGAGAAGAGACTACAAAAGGATCATTTACGCCAGTGTTTCTCAACCCTGGTCCTCAACGCCCCCCTGCTCTGCATGTTTTAGATGTGCCTCTACTCCAGAACAGCTGATTCAAATGATTGGATGACAATCAAGTACTGCAGAAGCTTGTTAATCATCCAGAGATACAATTCAGGTGTGTGGCAGAAGGGAAATACCTAAACCTGCAGGACAGGGTGACGCTGAAGACCAGGATTGAGAAACACTGATTTACGCTTTTGCTATAATTTATTCATGGACCATGCCATGGTGATTCAGAAAGAAAAAGACAGAAATGCAGAGAACAAAAAAAGTAGAAAAGGAGCCACAGGACAATCTCCTCAAGGAAAACTGTACAGTGCTGTAGAAATTACATTACATTTTAATTTCCATAGTCACTTTGTTCCTTAACTCCACTGAGGAATCTTTTTTCCTCAGTGGGGTTAAGGAATGAACAGTAGGGTGGGAGGACCTCCATCAGCATCATGTTGTGGGTCTCAGCCATGTCCTGATGTTGGACTGATGGAAACTGGCAGATGTCCTCAGCCTCTTCTGACTCTTCTTCTGCTTTCCTCCCAACTATTTCCTCCTCAGCCTCACTCCTCTTCTTCTCTCTGGCTGTTCACTCTGCCCAGATACTTGTTCATCAGTTCTCAGACATGTAACATTGTGTTGTGTTCTGACTATATAGAGCATAATGTTGCCAACTGATGGTTCACAAGATGCACCTCCAATCTGTTTCAGAAAACTGGTTGATCGTTGGTTGAGCTAATGGTTCATACACTGACCTGTTAGAGAAACTCAGGACTCACTTGGGAGCAATTTACCAATTCAGGACAGATTTAGAAAATAATAGAATATAAATTAATTAATATATGAGTCACATTATGACAACTTTAAGACTTATGCATGTTAAGACTTACACAATGAACTGATGCTATTTTGGAAGTTGAGAATTCAACACAGACACGTTGTTGTCCTGTTGTCCTCATTTTCTGTATACACCCTTTATCCTCCGGGTCAAAATGACCCGTCTTCAATAAACCCCCAATATAAGCAGCTTAATTGAATTTTAAACACCAAATTCTATCTTGTATATTGTCACTCACCACAAAATGTGTGAATACTTGACTTTTCCCTCTCCACTTGAATTTCTATAGCTTAAGAAAAAAAATGTGCAAAATGAGTTTCGAATGCATTTTTATTCATCACAGTGACTAATTTTCTTTTACTTTTCTCCAGTGAACAAGAGGATGTACAATACAAAAATATGAAAAATAACATAACCCATTCAACTAATTGGCACATGTAGGGCAGTATGCAAGTGCACAGCCTTTGCAGATATATTTCTTACACCTGCAGCACACAGTATGTGTTTTACAGTCTGAGGGCAGAACTGACATCTCTTCCTCTTACTTGGCTTAGCTGAGGAAGTGGCTGTGGTAGATGGATCCTCAGGTTGATCAGGAGCTGCTGCACTCTGAATAGCTTTCACAACTGCTGCTGAGGCTTCTGTGTGGGGGACATGCTTCCTTCTTTCAATGAGTGGAGTTACAAGTGCCTTTCCTAGCTGCTCCAGGAACACCCTCTTCTTGTTGTGCTTATGAGACATCCAGGTTGGGTTGATCTCTATCCAAATCACAAAGGCATTGTAGGAGGACACATCAATGATGTTGTGGAAGATGACCAGGGGCCAGCGGGCAGTCATTCTTCTGCAGCTATATGCTCCAATCACCTTATCTAGGTTGTCCACACCTCCTTTGTTTCGGTTTTATTCCAGGATGATGATTGGCTTCCTGTCCTCACGGTCACTAATGTCGCCGTCTTTGTGCAGTGTGCTCAGAAGAACTACATTCTTGTTTTTCTTTGGGAGGTAGGAAACTAGAGTGGTGGTGGGTGTGAAGGCAAACTTTGAGGAGAAGACCTCTCTCTCCTTTGACCCAAGCAGTGCAGGTGGGAGCTCAGGCTTGTTCTTTTGAACTGTACCAACCATGGTGATCTTCCTCTTCAGGAGCTGCTGTCCGAGTTCATAAGAGTTGAAGAAATTGTCACATGTCACATTGTGACCCCTCAGTCCCTCTGTCACATCAAGCACAACTCGCAACCCCTGGTTCTTCTCTGGGCATCCACTGGTTGACTTCCCAGTATAGACTTGCATTTTCCAAGCATAGCTTGATTCAGAAGCCACCCATGACTTGATCCCATATTTTGCTGGCTTGCTGGGCATATACTGCCGGAAAGGACAACAACCTTTGGACAAAAGACATTAGCATCAGTGATTAGTATCAGTGTCACAGAAAACAGTCAAAGAAATCAATAGTGAAAATCACTTTTATTACAAATATGAAAACAGATTACCTCTAAATGGAACCAGTTGCTCATCCACTGTTACATCAGGCTCTGGATTGTAGAGGTAGGGCAACCGCTCCACCCACTTGTCCCATACCTCTCTTATGGCTGCAAGTTTGTCTGTCATACGTCTTGCTGGTCTTGATTCACGGTCATCAAATCGCATCAGTCTTGAGTAGGTGTGAAAGAGTTTGACTGGCATTGTGGCTCGGAAAATTGGCCTTCCACTCTCTGCTCACTTCTGCTACTGATTGATCTGAGACACAACTAAAACTTTGTAACATTTTATGGTTTGTAAATAACTCTGTGACCTTGATTTCAACTCCATTTGCCTCACGGGTCATTTTGACCTGAAGACCATCTTTGTACCTTTTTTTGTACAGCTTACATGGAAATGAGAATAAAAGCAACACTGAACTTTTTCTATTGTCTGGGCCAATCTAGGAAAAGTCTTAAAATCTCAAGTTAAAAAAATTACATTTAGGGGATTGTTTGGGGGGGGGGGGGTTTAACACAGTGGCGGGTCATTTTGACCCGAGGACAACAGGAGGGTTAACATATTTTGATCAAGACGATAAAAGCAAATTACAATTATAAAAGCATAGAAGTGTACATAACCAGCTACATGATGTACAAAAGCAAAACTTGCAAAACTAATTTTTTTGATGTGCAGAAGTGACACAGTAATTTGAAGATTGAACAGGTAGTTTTAAGAATTTCAATTCTGTTCTGAGAGATGCACCCAAACTGAGAAAAGCTGTAAAATATTAATATTTAAATTCTCTTATCTTCAAATCCTTCAACTGTCATGGACCCAGTGACTTTAGTGCAAGTATTTTGGGTGTGAGAGTCAAGAGGTCAAAGGAAAATATTAAATAATATCTCTGATGCCAAGCTTTATACTTCTAAGTATTACCAAAGTATTGAAACAAAAGCTAACATGTTCTTCAGAGATTTAACTTGCATGCATGAACATTTCACACTCAAAGTAATTCAAATTAATTATTGAACCAAACTTGGAAAAAGTTGCTTCTGCCATTAACAATAACTTTAAGCACATGTAGTCTGAAGTAGACCAGAAATATAATCTATGCAGCCGTTCCTACAGAAACATTAATGGAAGTGTTGCATCTGTGAAGATTAAATGTTCCATATAGTAAAAATATCTAGCTGCAGTGCATGTACATAAACAGCATGGCTCAGAAACTACACATTTCTTTGTCAGTTGGTTAAAGTTAGCTAACTTCAGTTGAAACCGTGAAAGGGACTCACCTGTGATGTGTTGCCCTTCTCCTCCTGAACGTGCAAAAATAGCAGAAATTTGATTTCAAAGACAGTAGCAGCATCTTGACAAGGACCAGGCCTACTGGGCTCTCAGCACCCTAGTTAGCAACCTTAGTTAGCACAGTGACTTTACTGTGTTGAGTTCAGGACACCACTACAGGAACAGAGTTAAAAGAATCTTGCTGCTGATGCTGAAGGATCAAGCAGCAATGCAAACTAGATAATTATTTGTTTACATGACAAATAACAGTCTCCATTTACTGTAAACCCTACTATTTATCACAATTACAAAATGAAAAACTCTCTAGACCAGGGGTCCCCAAACTACGGCCTGCGTCATTTGGTCTGGCAATGCCGGATCTGGCCCGCCTCCTCATACCAGAGAGCATTCAGTGTATTTTTTCATATATTGTATTTTCTGGTTTGTGGATTTCTCTTCAACCACCAGGGGGCTCTTGAGCAGATGTTAAACTAACTTTCCCTCAAATATATACTAGTCAGTCCCAGTCACCGTTTCACTCACGGTTTTTTCCATTTCCATTCTGGGTAAAAATCTATCTAAAAGCGACCGCGAATGTGTCGTAGTCAGCAACCCCCCCCCCCCCCCCCCCCCCCGTCGACAATTTCAAAGACAGAACAGCCCCCCCGCCCCCCCCCCGCCGACAATAAGTTTCTAAGGTATCTTTCTCCAAAAACTAAGACCGGCCCCCGAGCAGAGAAAGGAACAGCTATGTGGCCCTCGCAGGAAAAAGTTTGGGGACCCCTGCTCTAGACTATTCTCTACTAATAGCACAATATTCAAAACCAAGTGTGGGATTTGTGAAACTTCAATGATGGGTGACTTTACAACTTGTATGATTTTGGATAACACTAGAATTGTTCTTTATTGAAGTTTCACAAATCAGATAAAGGTTTTACAAATCCCACACTTGGTTTTAAATATTCTGATATGAGTTGAGAATAATCTAGTCCAGATTTGAAGAGTCTAGGTGTTGTAGTTTTTTAGCTAGAGTAAATTAAAGATGCTGATTGCAGTGAAAAATTAGGTGGAATTGCCCTTTAGCCATTTCCCAAATTGGAAGCAGCAATTGGAAACCAACTTCAGCTTCATTCAAGCAAGAGGGGCTAACATACAGTTCTCTTAATGTTAATGATCAAATGCTCTCATAAATGATGGTGGCGTTGGCTGTAGGAGTTTGCTTTGCAATCGGTGGATCGCCAGATCGATGCCTGGTCTACTGCTGAGATTTCAGTTTGGTGTATTAAAGGCATTATTAAAAAAGAAACCAAAATATCACACCAGCATTCTGTTCTTTGTAAAAAATTATTTTGCAGTCTTGTTTACGCTTTTACATTGTAGATCTAAACATCAGCAAAATTTGTAATTTTGGCTGATTGCTACTGTTAAGTTTAGGGTAATTAACTGCTGGCAATATTACAATTTTTTAAGAACTTTACAATTACTTATATTTTTACACTATATTTCTGTATTTTCTACATTCGTGACTGTCACAATTATTTAGGATATATGTTTATTCAGTTATGATAATGCCATGTATTTTCTACGGCAGTATAATGCTGTGAATATTCTGGTCAGTAACTGCTGGCATTTTACAATTTTTTACCGTAAATTTACTGACTTACAGTGCAATTTTGTATGGGTTTCAATGATTGTCATATTTATTGATAGCCAAAAGAATCATTAGTTGCAGTCCTGGCTGAGATATTAATGGAGCATCTAAATTAAATGAATCTACAATTTTAAAATAAATAATACAAGTCACTCTTCTCTCATTTTACTGAACTAAAGGAACAGCCTCTCACAATGATGGAAACAAAAGTAGCTGTTGTCTTGAACTTGTCTACATATTCAGGCATTTATAATTACCGCAAAACATACAGCAAGCCTGTTAAAATAAATTCAATAGATCCTAAAACTAAGAAATATGAAAACTAAATGTAAATTCTATCCATCCAGATTGCAAACCATATTCTTGCAGTGAAATTTGTATTCTGCTCTATAAGTGGTGTGTAAGAAATCAGAATTTACATTTCTGCTGGACTATTATGTCCATTTTAATATGTCCCTCTCCATTCATGATCTGCGATTTCAGAGATTAGGGTAAGGACCCTTGGGTTCACTGACACGTTCTTCTTATTCTTCTTGGTTTCAACTTTTGTCCCCCGGTCTGGATTGATGTTTAGGAAGCACCTATTCAATACATGAAAATCAACCACTGTAATGAAATATGACTTCATCTAAATGAGGGAAGGAAAACAAAAGAATATTACCTCTGAATGAAATCAAGTGTGGAGGCCAGATGAGTCGGATAATGAATGTTGAAGCAAAAGTAACTTGCTAACATTAGACATATAGCGGATGTGAAGGTTGGTATTTGGTCATTCACAACATTGCCGTCAATGCCAAGCATAAAATTCTTGGAAGTATAACAGGAGGTTCCTGACAAAAAATATTCCAGAAAACAATTAGTCTTATACAAACTTTAACCAGTGTAATATTTCTTTCTTAAAATTACTCAGTGAATATTCATATTTACTTACCACATACAATCAAGCATGGTGTGACAGGCAAGTTGTCCACTTTTACTTCTCCTGCTAGGCATGTCTCATCTACATAGTGGAAGAGGGTTTCCTCTTTGTCATTGAAATGAGACAGAAGGAGGAGGACAAGATCTTTCAACTCTTTAGAGCAGCCCTGGACCTGTCCTCTCAGAATATCCAGGTTTCGGACAGTTTGAAGAACTCGTTTAATTTTGTGGGCCGAGACAGTCCTTAAGTAGTCCAGAAGTCTTTTACCCTTTTTTTCGAGATTTTTATGGAAAGTCTCTAGTAGATTTACTCCAGTAAGCTCCTGGAAGTGGATCGTCATACCAATTTCCTGAAACAGGAAGGGCCACTCCTTCACCATAATTTGTAGGTCTTTTCCCTGGTTTATTTCTTTCCTTTGAGTGTAGTAGGTTCTCTGCATAAGATCTCTTATCTCGTCCGAATTTAAGTTATTTTCTTCACTTAGCATTTTCAATTTGACTTTTTTCTCTTTCTGTGTCTCTGCTGTCTCCTGGATTGGCATGACTTCCATGTCCCACTTTATACAACCGTAAATGTCCTGAACAGCTGCATTTTGCTCTGGTGGGACTGTGCCATCTTCATCTAACATGTTTTTACGCTTCCTTATTTTTGGTTTTGAAACCCGTCTCAAATTTTCTATACGATTTTGTAGTTGCTTGACGAGTGAATAATACCCTGGGCCCACTATATCACCTTCAATAATATCTTGGAGTGAAAGTGGATATTTTGCTATCAATTTTTTCGCCACTTCTGTGGTTTCTTGCTTGCGAGGAGAAGCACACACCTCCATCATTGAAGCAACAACAATCCGAATCATTTCTCTTCGAAGGTGGGGTTTCGGCCTTGCCTCATTCTCAAAACACTCAATCAAGTTCTCTGGAAACCTGTTCCAAGGAATTTGAAAAGTGTCAACCCAATCTACTGGCGTGGAATGTATAGAAAATGAAGAGGCAGACGATGTGCTGGTTGTAGAAGGAGATGACAACGACAGAGATGGCTCACTGGAAATTCCACTGGTCTGTGCTATATGATAAAAGGTATATAGTAATGAACAAAAGGTAAAGATAGGCTGCTATATCTCTGTAATAATGTACCTACTGGTTTGTTTCGAAGCTTTCAGTAACTTCCTTGCTTGAATTGGTGTTAGTACAGATCTCAGATCATTTTCATTAATATACTGAAAATCTTCATTGGTCTCCACCCCCAAAGATTCTAGTGTGTCCTCCAAAGTCTGTAGAGTTGAGACTGGGAGATCTGCCAACCCCTCATAAATAACCCTGCGTGTGAGGCTTCGGGAGTCATCATCCATATCTGAGAACAAAACAGTTAAAGAACTCCAGTTAACACAAAAATAACAACCTAAGACTTCTTCCAAAACATCATTAGTATGGCGGTGTCCAAACCTTCTGTCCTAAGGTGCAAAATATTGAAGTTGAAAGAAGTGAAGGGCCAAAGAAAAAAAGTGATAGAAAAAAAGAGGCTAAAAAGAAAAACTAATCAGTTTTTCTTACTCAACTGAGAAAAAGTGATCCACTATGGACATTTTAAAGGTCTCCAAAATTGAATAAATTCATTCAAAGTAAATCTGGGTGCAGCAGGGCTTGCTGGATACATGTGGTCCTCACAAGAGAATGCAAAAAGTTTTGATACTTTAAACTTTTAAATGTGTAGGCAATGTTTTGTGGTAATAGTTAATGTTTTCTGCATTCATTTTGCCTTAATTAAAACTAAAGACTCCATCAGTCATGCTGGATTAGTAAAACTGTTTCATTAGGGGATTATCGTCATTGGCAAAAGATAAAAGAAAAGAAAAACAGTCAAAAGGCTGCAAATGGGTCCTGGACTTAACTTTTCAAAACCCCGGTTTAATGTGACAGCACACTGTGTTTCAGTGGAACCATTTTGTTTCCATTCTTTATGTAAGATGGTAATGGATAGAAATCTATCAAGTCACAGATGTTTAGACACTGCATCTTTTCATCATCTTTCCTAACAGAGTACATGTGATACTCGGGAAGGAATTCTGCTATATACACCGAGACCAGAACATGGACAGTTTCATTATTTATCAATATAAGCTGTAGTTCACCAAACTCCACTGCCTCCATGCTCCCTGTTACAAGAAATTGGCCTTTTTTGTAAGACGTTCCCTTGTAGAGTATTTCAAATGAGACATTTGTGTTGGTCTCAGTGAAGTCAAACTGCCTAACTGCATCTTGAATTGATTTACTGTATAATGTTGAGTAAAAAGGAGAACCAGACTTAATCTGTAAGATAGTCTGACCGCTTTGGCCTGCTGAAACATAAGCCTGCAACATCTGATGTCTTTCAGAGAGGGTGAGGCAGAGATTTTTGAAATTCTTCAAATGTCTAGCACACCTCTTGAAATAACTGTGCTTACTTTCAAAACGCATTGTCCATAGTCTAATCAAGGGTCCAAATTTTATAATCAGAGCTGGATAGTGGCGTAAATAATGGTGCTTTGGTTTTAGATTACATTGTGGGAAAAGCGCTTTTCTTGTCTCCAAATACTCTTGAATAACAACGTCAAGATATGCAATCTGAGCCAAAGAAATTTTCTGAGCACATATCAACTCTACAGTATCTTTCAGCTGGAGAGTCAACTGCCACACATCATCTGCTGTATCTTGTACTTTGTCGCCAATAATGAGGGGCAACAGCCTTAGAAGGTTCCAGTTCTGCGTAGCCTGTCCTGAGAGCTTTGCTGCGTTATAAGTGACTTCACACGGCTTCGAGGAGGCATCAGAGTCACAATATTTGAACTGTTTAATGCGCCTGTTCAAAGTGGAGTAAGTGAACCATCCCTTTTTCTTAATTAAATATTTCAGGTACAATGCCAGGTCATAAGATACAATTCCCTCAAAGAGGTCATGACCTAGACAAGGAGGTAAACCTGGAAGACAGACATGAAAGTATTTCAAAGAATTAAATATTGACCTGAACTTTACACCTTCTACGTCCGGTTCCTCAGCTGTCTGGAGTTCATCAAGAGCAGAGTTGTACCTCTCAATAGTGCGGAGTGGTCCACACACATTTGGGTCCTCACCCTGAAATTCTGATCGGGTTATTAAGCAGTATCTGCAGAAATGCTGTGTGCGACTGAAATTTTCAGAGAACCCACCAATGCAATGTGAGCCTAGATTATCTCCAGCAATGCAAAATACAGTTCCTTTAACTACCGTTTCATCAACCATTACAATCCCATTTTCCTCCAACAGCCTCAGGTCTTCTAGTAACTCAGAAAGAACTTTAGAATGCCCAAATTCCTTGAAATCTTTTTCCTTGCACAATAAAACCAGTGACATGTGGTCTGTGTCAGACCGTACATGAAGTGGCAAGTTGGCAACAGACACATACACGGCTAATATCTTATGTCTCGTCTTTGCTGAGCCTAAAGGATTAACCACTTCAAATGCATCTTGGTACAGTATTAGCTTGAGACATGATGGATTCTCCACAAAAAAGTTGTTGAATTTGTATATCTGACCATCATTAATGTCACTTAAAATGTCTGAAGGAGACTCAGACGTGTGCTGCCTTGATTTCTTCCACAGATCAGACTCCAACAAACATTTCAAAGTCTTCCTCAGAGGAACATAGTAGGCAAACCTATCTGTTCTGTTTTCATCTCTTCCTAAAAATATTTTCTTAGGCTCAACATAGTTGAAGTTTTTTTTGAAGGTTTGCACTCTTGAGTGTGCTGTCCTCATCGGCCCAGTATGGCATATAGAGAATAGATCAGATCCCTTGACAGACTCACAAATGTTGGTGATGTCTTCATCTGATAATGGTGTCTCATTTTTTAGCAGTGACCAAAGTTTGCTCAAACAGTATGTCTGGCCCAACTCGTGTATATTTTGTATCTCCTCAACAATATTCTGGATGGTTGAAGCTGGTAATAGAAACTGCCCTTGCAATTTCAAGTAAAATAGAGAGACATTTCTAAAAAAAAGATCACTGAAATCCTCAGTAATATCATTATCACTTTCATTTGGAGCTGTCTGTAAAATAATCTCATTTCCTTGCGACTCGATGTTATCTGGATCATTGTGAACAGATAATGACTGAGAACCAGAACATTTGTATGAGTCATGGATATTATCTGCAAGATCTCTGTGTTTCCGGGAAATGTGGGCAGTAAACGAGGACTTCACATGAAAAACTTTTTTGCATCCTCTGAAAGGACAATTCACAACACGCCCTTCCACAATATGATGCTTCAAGTGAGCTATTAGAGCCTTAGTAGTTTGACACTGGTGGTCACACAATGCCAACGAGCATTTAAAGTCGGTAACAACCGTTCCGACGCTACTAGGACCAGAGGTGTTGTGTTTCCGATAAAAATGAGCCTTCAACGCTTCATAACGCAAGAACGTGTCTTTGCAACCAGCAGCAGCGCATTTAAATAAACATCGCGGCTCATTTCGATGTAGCTTACAATGAAGTAAATAAAGTCTTAATGTTTTAGCCAAATTGCCACAGAAATTGCAAGTAAACATTTCCTTTGTAGATTAGTAAATTAGGGTTTAATCGGAGCAGGTCCTTACCTGGAAACGGCACGGGGCAGAACCTGAGAGGTGTCTTATTCCCTTTGAGTACGACAGAGAGCAGCGGTTTTCTGCTCCGGAAGTGGCAGAAACGTGATTTATCTCTTATATATTTATTTATTTAATAGGTTATTTCAATATGCTGTGCTATTTTAACTTTTAATAATATGTATTTCATTTCGTAATAAAAATAAAATGAAATATATTTTAATTATTTTTTTCAGCACTGTTAACTTGCGTTTGGAACATGCGCACTTCACAAAAGACCCCGTTTAAGAAAGTGGGAGGGGTGGAAATTCTAAGGAAGTTAATAAGGGTAAACACAGTTGCGCAACCACACATTTTTCAGGTGGACGCGAAAACATAAATCGGCGCCCCACCCCCGTCAGAGGAAGGAGCGCTGTCTTGGGGGGCGGGGTGAAGGAGCGATGCTCACTCGCTCAACCCCCCCAGCCCCGAGGCAACGATACGTTCTCATTGTATGAAGAGGGTTACAATTAGATGTTTTGGAATTCTCGGGCTATTATATTTTCAAATCTTATTGTTTTTCACCAGTTTTTTTCCGTTTTATCTATAATTTCAGCCCTCACACCAGTCATTAATACAAGGACATTTGTGCTGCACTTCACTTTAATGCCAACAGGATCCTGTCAGGTGCTAATGTACAGGAGATGTGCCAAGTAGTTGGATCTGAATCTTTCACTCGAGTTGAAGGAAAATAGCACACTGGTGCTTGTCTGCACTTCTCCTTCAGAATACCTGGGTTCGATCGTCGGCACGTGGTCAAGATTAAATCTCTTCTGTTTTTGTCCTATGTTCTTGGTATTAAAGACAACTACGTCCTTATGTAAATTATATTCCGGACCTTTTTAGACAAGAGACCTCCCACCGTCAGACTGCATCATAACTAAACCGCAGTTAACATATCAAGCAACTTGGGTAATCGATTGCAACCGCTGTCCCGCTTGTGCTTAAATACTCAACAGAAAATGGAGAACTCTGTGTTTATGTAAGGATTGACGGTACATGTAAATTCTGTTAGTGGTGTAATATTTACGCACGATTTGATTGTTTTGAACGACACATTTTCATGGACACTAGGACTCAAGTCTCAGTGAGTGTAATGCTCTTCACACACTGTAGCTGCTATTATTCTATTTCTTTTTATTTAATCGGCGAATGAACAAAACACTGCGTATGGTCCTTACTCTGTTTATAAAACATGTCATGGGGACACATGAAGATGAGTGGGGAGGAGCGATCTTGTACGGGTGACGTCACTCAGAAACGATTCTCTGTTAGCCTAAACATGCAGTACCCTTGCGGTGGCTCAGAAGTAACACACAACAGAGAAGGTTCTTGACGCTGTAGTCACAGGTTCGAGTTTAGGTCTCACCACCCAAGATGCATGTCTTCACCCTCCCTCATTACCATTTACTGGTCCTATCAGACCACGTTCAATGAACGGTCACTAGAGCTTCTATTTATCTTAGAAATGTTGACTAGAACAGGATTCCCGAGGTAGGGAGTCGAAAGATGAAAATCATTGTGATGTGACCCCTGACAGATATGGACAGTGGCGCAAAAAGTGGGTATGCAGTGTATGCAACGCATAGGGGCGCAGCATCCACCTGAATAATGTGCAGTTGCGCCACTGGGTATGGAGAACCTTATGAGTAAAAAGAGAAAGCTTGAATGAATAACTATGAATAAATATATTAATATTTCCCAATAAATGATTAAATAATGAAAGCAATTATTTTGCTAAGCAACTGTGTTGCATTGTTTTAAAATGCTTATGATTGAGTCACCCTATAACTATTTACTAAATACAATATATAGATTTATAAGCAGAACATTTTGAGAACCCCTGCACTACAAGTCAATAGAAGAGAGTAATATATTTTAAGATGTATTTGTAGAAATCAATTATTGTAATGTAGTTCTATGCAACATTTTGCTGATTAACTTCAACAAACTTTGTAATTTGGGAAATTAGTACCATTGATTATTAATTACTGGTAAAGAATACAATTTTTCTATGGATTTTACCATTTCTATTATTTTTACAATCCTTTTTTTTATTGCTCATGACTGTCAACAATTCATGATATATATGTGTATTGACTTACGGTAGTTCCATGTAATTTCTACGGTAATGCAATGTTTTTGGATACGACGGTCAAAAACTGTTGGTCTTTTACCATTTCTTACCATAAATTTACTGCCTTTCTTTGCAGTTTCGACTTACGGTAGTTCCATGTAATTTCTACGGTAATGCAATGTTTTTGGGTACGACGGTCAAAAACTGTTGGTCTTTTACCATTTCTTACCGTAAATTTACTGACTTTCTTTGCAGTTTCGACTTACGGTAGTTCCATGTAATTTCTACGGTAATGCAATGTTTTTGGATACGACGGTCAAAAACTGTTGGTTTTTTACAGTTTTTTACCGTAAATTTACTGACTTTTTTTACAGTGTAGCAGGTGTCAGTATTCAGTGATGCAGCATCGACACAGTATCAATACAGTTTTGCTATGGGTAAAAACGATACATGACGCCTCATTTACCCATCACTACTGTACAGTGTATGCTTAACACACATCTAAATGTAAAAACTCAATGCAAGTTCTCACTACGAGTAACAGGAATGTATTTTCTATTATTTGATGTGATTTTCTACTGATCTAACCAGAAGAAGTTGGATTTGAAAGAAGTCTCAGTCTTCTCTTCCTCCAGGTCTTTGTTTTGAAAGATGTGATGTAATAAAAAACAAGCATTTTCTTGTTTGATGCACTGTGACAGCAGCAGCTGTGGAACCAGAGTACACATAAGAGCACTGATGTAATGTAGTCAAAGTAAACTTGATGTCCATACAAACAGACTGCTTGTTCATGTGCTTTTAACTTCCGAGAGGCCTTGTATTTCTCCCTCCTCGTCTGGACTCCTTCCACACTGCAGAGCTCCCTAATTGTTTTAGTAAATTCCAGCGATGCCTTTAAATGTTTTCTTTTATATTTTCCTGCCCTTTAAGTGAGACTTTGTCCTCATGAGGATGGTGGTGAGTGACGATGAAAAAAACGATTTTATAAAAGAGAAAGGTTGATGTTGCTGAAAGGTGACAGTTTCCCTGATGTTATGTTGGTAGGGATTAAAGCGCTCACTTCATTTCTTTCATGCCAGAAGTGAAGGGAGATGGAGACAAATAAATGTTTTAACGCAAGTTAGAAAGAATCCACGGAGAACATTTAATCTGTCAGTTTTTAAATTAATGTGAGCGTTTTATTTTTCTGTTTTTAATTCAATCAAATATTTGCACTTTAAAAGAAGTGCTATTTATATAGTCTTCATCTAATTTGTTTTAAGTTTTAAGGTAATTTAGATGATTAATCACACTTTTTTGAAACACTTCCAACTCTTAATTGCATACTTAAACATTGATGCTGGGACTGCATTAATTTGAGTCAATTTATGCAAGTAAAAGTCAGCCTGACAATTCCATCTTTCCTCCTGCAAGTTTAGGCTGATTCCAGCTTCACTTCTTAACTACTCTTTGCTCTGTTTTTCTCCACTCCCCAGGATGATTCCAGTGCCGTCTTTTCTTAAACTTCAACAAAACAGAAAGAAAGCAGGACCACTGTCGTCCTTTGTGAATCTATTGTTTTGTTGTGGTTTAGAAATGTTTTTGAATTTCTCTTACTTTTGGATTAAAATGTCAAAGAATTCTCTACAAGGCTGTGATATTTATACATCAGTGGATTAAGTCCATTGATGAATAATTGTACAATTGGCTTTGTTAAATGTTTACATGGAGCTGGACCGCTTAGAAGACGAGGAAACCTTAATGTTTTTACACTGGTTCAGTGTGGACAACTATTAGCACACTGATGATGGTAACATCCTTGTTTTGTAACATTACATTGCAGGTTAGACATACTTATTTCTGAATAATCTGAAAGGAGAATCATGCTCTAATACAACATTGTTAGCTTCTGTTCTTTAGTTGTTCTTTCATAGTGTTCAAAATGCATTATTTTGTGTCGCTTACATAAAATCTCTCTAAAATACATTTAAGTTTGTGACAGTAATGTGACGAAGATGGGATATGAATATATCTGCAATCATTGCACAATCTTATCTACAGAGCAATATGAATTTGGAAAAAATATTCATAACATGCAGCTTTCATGGGCAGGCCAACACCTGGTCTGTCATCAGACCAGGTACGATGATGAATCAACTTTAAGTTTATAAACCACCAAATCCTAAAGTAACATATTCATCACATTTTACAGCTTAATTTCTCTCACCACTCTAAGGATTGATTTCTACTCAACCAGTGGAATCCAGACAGTCTGAAGACTCTTTGATATCTAAATCTGTTTGATGATCTAAAACACTAGAGTGTGACAAAAAAGTTAAAAATGTCTGTCTGCCTCTGGAAATATTCAAATGTTTACAATAAAAAGACATGATAAATCAAACAATAAATTCAATCTAGAAAGCATTCATACATTTTCAGCAGAAGCCATACAGAGAACATGATGATGGAAAAAGACGAGCACAGAAAATGTTGGTCTATGGTAAAGTAGTTTTAGTACATATCAGGTTTGCTGACATATTAATTATGCATCACAATAAAAACAACTTCTTTATGTATGTAAAAAGCCTATTTTTCATCTAGGAAGATGATTTGAGTGTAAATATTTTCCTACTGATCCTCACACAAACTCAGCTGATTAAAGTCACTGCTACTTACTAATGCTGGTGTTTACTCCAGCCTTCTCTCCATAATGAAGACACACTAGATAATTAATGAGTGACCTTCACACACTTTAGTCTAAAAGCACATTTCTAACAAGAACAAACTTGTTTTCAGTTTGTTGTTCTACAGTGAGGGTGTTTTTGTTGCAATAGCTTTCATACTATTTTACTTTATCATCTTAATGCTTATAGAAAAGACCTTGGAGCCTTTCTCTATTGGTCACTGGGGAAGAGGTGGGGACCACCCTGGACAGGACACTTGTCCACCACAGAGACACACAGGACAGACAACCATGTATGCAATGTAATGGCAGAGAGAGAAGGGGAAGACATGCAGCAAAGTTCCCAGGGTTGGGAATCAAAGCCTGGATGGCCACGATAATGACTAACAGCCTCTTTATATGGAACTACATCAACACCAAGCACCGCCCCAATGTTGTTAGTCTGTTAAATGCACCAGTCCCTCCTGCTGCCACTGGACGTTGGAATGGTGGACTTGGTAGTAAGATTTTATGTTTAGCTTATCAAACAACAGAAATTGTTCAGAAGATATTTAATTTCAGTTCCGGGTTCAACACGTCTCCTAAAGAAAATCTATAAAAAATTTAAAAAATCCATGATTAGTTGTTAATTATGATCACCATAGTTACCTCACATTTGGGATGAAGTACCTGCTATACTGGTTTCCACCAACAAACCAGGATTTCAAAATGAAAATGACATACTGGGGTCCAGTGACGTGCAGTGAGGTTTATAGCTGGTGAGGCACTGACTTAATCATAATCATGTTTACAAATATAGACCCCCTGAATGTTATTGTTTACATGAGGAAATTCCGCACATGCTGACAAAAGCTGGAGGACAAAAAGATTATTCTTTTACATGTCATGCATAGCCGTTCTGCCGCCGTAGAATAATCAAACTTAGACATGTACATTATTAATTTTGTGCTGTGCGCCACAGCAAAGGGAAAGGGAAAAACCATTAAAACACAACTCAAAACCACATCTTTCTCGCTCTCTGAATCAGCGCAACTACGTGCAGACTTGTTGCCATATCAACTGACGCCACAAAAAAAAACACTCAGATATTTCCTACACAAAGAGCAGAACATTCAGTCTGTTGCCGTAGTATGATTATAGGCTTAATGTTTATTTTGCAAAATACGTGATTGGTGTGGTAAGAGGAGAAAACTATAAATATATTGCTGCACTTGACTTTACTGCATGGCTAGCTCGCTGTTACTGTATCTTACTCTGAAGTTGTGGAGTCACAATTTCTGGGATCATGAGCGCCCCCTGTCATGACGCAAGAGAACTTGCTGCCTCACCTCAAATCTGTTCTCTGCCGTTTCTGATTGTTCCTCGGCACACAAAACACGTTACACACACGTTGACAAAAAGCACTGTACATTATAAGCTAAATTATGGAAAATCAGCTCATATATTAAAGGTTTTTTAACCATTTTATTGGTGACATACAGACAGGAGGAGCATGCTCTCATAGAATGGCAGCCAGTGCAGTTAGCGAGAGGTTACGCAATCTCAGGTGAGGCTCAGTTTGCTGCTGCCTCACCGGCTTTGCTTCCGAGCATTTGAATAGAAAATTGCGAAAATTCTGCGATTTTGAAGAAAATATTATCAGAATTGGTTAAGCTAAATGAAAAATAGGTACTTTGTAGTACAAACTACAGGGTGAAAATAGCAATATACCGTAAATTATTTTATCATTATATATTCTTTTTCCATGATGACAGGCAGAGCCTCACCTGCCTCCTATGACCCCACATCACTGCTGGGGTCTCCCCTGTATGTTGACTTTAATAGACAGGATTCAATAGTAACATCCGCCTCTTTGAATATACCTCAGTATGCATTAGTAGGCACAGTAGAAATTGGCTTTGAACTACCACAGAAAAAAAAATCCACTTTTTTCCTCATTTCCATACTTGGGGATACAGCCAATCAGCGCGAAAGAAAATAGATGACGCTCCTGGATTGGTTGCTTTGTCAGTGCCTATCACTTTGCATGTCATGTAGCATTGCACGTTACTGACATCACTGCCCCCAAACACATGCACCTTCATACAAAGGAGTCAGTGTTTTGCCTAAGGACAGTGGGGAGAAGCTAGATCACATCCTAAATAACATACGACTGCTCTTCCCATTGCTTTATCCCACAGGTGTCAAACTCCAGTCCTCGAGGGCCGCAGTCCTGCAGTTTTTAGATGTGCCACAGCTACAAAACACTGAAATGAAATGACTTAATTACCTCCTCCTTTTGTAGATCAGTTCTCCCAGCCTTGCTAATGACCTAATTATTCTATTCAGGTGTGGTGCAGCAGAGGCACATCTAAAAGTTGCAGGACAGCGGCCCTCGAGGACTGGAGTTTGACACCCCTGCTTTATCCCATTAAGACAGAAACATGTCCTCAGAGTGACATGGCTCCTGGGGAAGCAAAATGCACGCAGGTAAGAGACAGTGGACCAAGCAACAAAGAGAAAAACAGAGCAGACTGGGTAGGAAATGTTTCTGTATGCACCAGTGGCCACAAGCAACAGCAGGAGATCACTGTTTGAAGTTATGAAACCAGAATAGCTTCTTTCCCAGAGGAACTCAAATGTCTTTACTAATACTGGTCGAGATGATGAGATTGAGCCAATGAAGAAGCATTGTGCCATGAATTACTGAAAGGGTGGGTCTGGTATAAAACAAAGTCCCTCATGTCCACTTTAGGTATGGTGGAAGTTCTATGATGTTGTGGGCATTTCCAGAGAGTGCACAGCATCATGGGATATCTGAATAACCAGGACATTTTTAATCATCAGGAGTTTTAAGTGGAAAATTATGTAGAACATTTTAGGTAATTCATTACAGAAAGAATTCACATGACACCACCTACACTTTATTCCAGGGCCGTCTCAGTCTCCACCTAAATCTCATAGAAAAGCTGTGGAGTAAGTTAAAGTGAAGAGAGAGGACTCAGGAGAATACTGCTCAAACTTAGCTGCAAGATAGACCCCAGGTGTTGGTCAGACAGATGAAGACGTACCTTCACACAAGGTGAAGTTACAATTAAACGTTAACAGTCTATGAAGCTCAATTTACTTTAATGTTTTCTAAATGCTTCATACATCATGTGACCCTTTTTTTCCTGTTAAATCAGATGCCAATCAGATCTTGTGTCTTGGCCTTTCCTCTTGAATATGCCAAATTTCTACAAAAATATATGAACATTCTGAGCCAGCTTTGGTTCATTATGAACCGAATGATTTGAGAACCCATATTTATGTACGCAACATGGAAGAGGTTAAGGGCTTTTTCACACCTGATGGTCTGGTTGTCTCAGTTAGATTTGGGAACAATGTTGAAAAGTTTGCTCAATTTTCCATTGGTGCAGTTTTCTTTCACACTGCACTGTGTCAAACAAAAAAAAAAACCTTTGAAAAACCTGTTCATCCCCTCGCCTGGGGTGGTGCTGCATCAAAAACCACAGAAGGAAACAACACAAAAACCTCTGAAGAAGACACTGAGTGCAACTTCATTCTTCATGAAATGTGAACGACAATGGAGCATCAGCTTTTAGCGGTTGGATAATTTCTCTTTTGTCTTTGGTAAAAGAAACACGAGGCATTTCTCCCACTAGAACCAGATTGGCATTTATTTTGGTTATCTACCCAGAATGCTCTGTGCAATTGTTTGCTTTTTTCTTTGGTAGCTCTCTCCAGTCCACCTGGCGTTCACATATGCATTCAAAGTGCAGCAAAATTCACTCCAACCAAAGCAAGACGCAGGCTTTTAGGCAGACCAAAATTCACTTTTATGGTCTGCTTCAGAATTCAATTATTCACTTCTCCACAAACAAGCCAAACTTTCTAGACAAACAAACTAGAGTTGGATTACAGTGTACTACACGGGGCTGGTGTAAATGTGCCCCAGTATATTTTAACATTCTTTTTGTTCCATTAAAATGGAAATATCAGCTTATGTTTCTTAAAGGTGTTGTCAGTTTGCATTTGTACTGCTACAACCTAATGACGGGAGCTGAATCTCAAGAAAAAGTTTTTCATTTCTCACTTTGTGAATCTGATTCATCTGATACTCAGAACCACTTAATATTTAAGAGAAATATGAATGTTCAATTTTGTGTGCACACAGCTTTGTGTACTGTTGTTTCACTTTTGTATCTTCTATTTTGAGGGACATCTATATACACTTTCAAGGTCCAAACATTTCTGGTTAAGGAAAAACATTTGAATCAATACTTATATCCATTTGGACCTTGTTGGATTGGAAAGACCAGTACTAACTATTTAGTGTGATCATAGACATTTGGTTATGTAGTAAAAACAACAAAAAAAAGAAAGTATAACAGGGAGACATGTTCAGTGAAAAAAAAGAGTTTTCTGTTGGAATCATCTAAAAACAATGAGATAGCATTTGGTTCTATGTTTCACAAAGACCCTTTACTTAAATCAATTTACTTTAGTCCACCACAGTCTGACTCTAATAAATTAGTGTTTGTAGTCCTACTTCTCCCAAAAGCAATAAAAAGTGTAAAAACACCCAAAAAGTAATAACAATTTGATTAGAAGACATTGAGAGAAGCAACTATCAGCTTTCCACCAACCTGTGAAGAGAATGGAGTGGTAATGCTTCTCAGCAGATCAAAAATCGATATTATAATATAAACTCAGACGGTGTTTCTTTTTTTTACTCTGTGAGACTTAAATTGACCTCAGTGCAGATCCACACTGTATGAGACGAGAAAATCATCCTGATATTGAACATTTTCTTTCATCTCAAAGAGTCTAATATTGGATTGATGAGGTTGGAATAAATTTGACTGTGAGCAGATGTATCAAGTGTGTCTGTAAAATACAACAAAACACTGGTGGGGTGTTCAGACGCAGGTGACATGCAAAACTAGTTTAGTGTCTATTCTGGTGTTTGGTTGTTCCTGAAATGCAGGATTCCACCAGAGGGCAGAGCTGAGGCAGGAGCTGCAGGTCCTGCCTGGAGAACTGTTCCCAGCAGGGGGCGCCGGTACCTCGGGTTTTTCTCTATTGCTTCAGTTTTATTCTACCTTTCCCCTCATGTTTACTAGTGAAAAATTCCTTGATTGGACTGAATTCTATTCAGATTAAATAAACCAAATGTAATAACTAATCCAATAATGGCGTGTTTACATGTTACATGTATTTGTTCAGAACAGTAGCACTGATATATCCTGGTAAAAACCAGCTTCTTGTCTGGACTCTCAACTTTTGAGAAACGATTACTTCCTGGAGGCGTGATCTCTGCGGAAGCTTTACATGTTACCCAATCGCTAGAACAAATGGCCATGACATGTGTCATGGCCATTTGTTTGACGCTGTGAAAAACCATCTTTCACTCCAAAGAGTGAAGTGGCGATCCGAATGAAGCAGCTGTTAATATTACCTCAACATCTGGACTGATCGCTTCGTTCCCTCCCTCCGATGCTATTGCTTAAACTACAGGCAGATAACAGAAAATCAATGTCACCTTTCACACTTCTTTTGTTCACTGATTGGCCCGGTAGAAATTATACCACAGGAAATCACTTCAATGGCAGAAAGGCCAGACAGAGCTGAGAAGGGAGATGAGAATTGAGGGGAATAGTGTAGGAAGGCGATGGCCAGGCTAGTGCTGAAATGAGCAGAGTTGTAAAATTTTCCCAAAAAATACACAAAAATACAAGTGGTTCTTCCAGCAAAAAAACAATAACAATATAGATTGTGGCAGACATGCAATATCAATAGTAAGTACGTTGAAAACAATGTTAATACTGGGGCCCACTCTCTGTGTATGGCATGGGCCCCATAAACAGAGCCCTCAGGCCTCCATCTGCCCATCACAGGTTTGAATCCCAGCCTTCTCACAACCCGCTTTGCTTCACTATGAGATGAAGCAACTTTTTAAAAAAATATCATCACTAAATGTGATGAAAGAGGACACACTGCTAGATTAACACAACAACTGATTCTTATGTGCAACTCATTAAGCCAGTAAATGCACATGACCCTTCCTTTCCTTTCTCCTTTCCTTTCTCCTCTGGTCATGGTAAGACAGAAGATGTCCTTGAGTTGTTTGAAGCTTTGATTAACTCTGTGACACTACCAGGATGATAAAAAACAGCTAAGAACATCATTGTCAAGGACATTTGAGGTAGTTTACAACTATCAAAGCACGTTTTTATAACCTGGAAAGAATATGTCATGGTCTATGAGCTTTCAGAATCAGCTTTATTGGCCAAGTTTGTGTGTACAAACCAAGAGTTTGACTTGGGTTTCAGTGCTGCCTTATATGGACATAAAGCATAAACATATAAACCTTAGAGGAAATAGAAGAAAGGATAACAAGGAAATGTATGTGTACTTCTATATGAATTAAGAAGAAAGACAACAAGAATTCTAGGTTGCAGAGGTATAAATATGTTTATTTTATTTCGTAGTAGCAGATCGCTCAGGCTGTATGTTGTTTGTTGTGTTGTCCCTGTGGTGGCTGTTTTGTTTTGTTTTTAATAGCATGGACCTGAAAATAAAAGTTAGAATATTCCTTCCACATCCTCTGTAAAATTTGTAAAATTCTGGTGTATTTGGGAGAATTGTATTAACTCAGCTTTTATTTAATTATCAGCACATTTGTGAGGCACATGAAATTCCTATTCCATCTGGTATAAGCATTGTTCATACATACCAGCGAGTCATCTTTAGAGCCTCTATTCTTATCTTTTTAATTGTATCTGTAAACTGTTTCATTGTGTTGTGTATGGACTGTGTTGTTATGAAACTAACCTGTTAGCTTCTTGGTAATAGGGTAGAAATTAGGATGGTGAGAGCGGAACAAACATTTCTGGAGTAACTGGCAGTCAGAACAGTGAGTGAAGGTCAGAGGGCACAAAGACTTCAGAGAAACTTAGAGAAGGGTCATCTGCTTTTCCAAATCCAGTCCAATCAGCTGAATTTGTAACAGGTGAACTCCATGTAAGTTGTAGAAACATCACTGTAAGGAACAGTGAAAGCAGCTCAATTACTTCTGTGAATGTGACTTCTTGTTTTTCTGTTTTTAATAAATTTGCACAACAGTGGACCACCTCAGGAGGAGAATTCTTTGTTTCCCTGTTGGTCACCAGTTTATGTTCCGGGGCTCTCTGGTTTTCTTGGTGGGGTTTTTCCTGTGCGCCTTTTCCACCTCTTACCACCAGATGGCGACAGGTTCCGGTTGGAGTGCGATGGTGTCATCATCATCCTCAGATGTCGTCGATTACCCTCATCAGCGGAGCATACTTTAGGAGTAGGCCACCAGTCCAGCGTAGCCTGAGTGTTTGCCAGTCACGGTACCTCTGAGCCCCCTTGAGCCCTGTCTCTGTGTTCCTCGTTGCCATGAGCTTTCCTGTGATTCTCTTTGTGTTTCTCTGTTGCCTTCAGTGATCCCTTTTGACACTCTGGACCCGCTGACTAGATCCTGGCCGTTTTCCTGGTTTCAGAACCTCCCTCGTGACGCCGTGGAAAGTACCCACTGGTTGCCCGAGTTCCCAGACTCACCTCTCCGTTGTTTGCAAGTATCTCCTGGATTCCACGGCTGGCGGCCGAACCACTCCTCTGTGTCTCCGTTGCACCCGAGCCTACCTGTCTGTTCTCCGCCACACTCCTCCATTGTTCTTTCCATCTTCCCACGACCCCTGAACTCACCAGTCTGCTCTTTCCTCCCGCAGTGAACCACTGCTGCCCGTTACCGTTGATTCCCTGGACCAGACCACCTTGACACATTCTGATAATTGTGTGATCTTAATAAATCACTTAAACTGATTTCTACTCTCCTGTCTTGTGTTCTGCATGTGGGCTAGAAAACTTGAACCCATCATGACACAGTTACTAGCCTGTAGTTGTGGAACAGGTTCCCATCCAACCCCTGTATGACTTTGCTGTGCTCTGTGGCATCAGTGACCATAAGATTTTGTCTCTCTTCAGGTTGCAGCACAAGCTGTCATCTTCAATTCTATTCTGAAACAGAAAGTTATTGTTTTCATGCTGAACCTAGAAGCTGAAGACATTGAGGTTTTATCAGCAGTAATCACAGTATCTGGCTGTTACCCACATATAGTATAATATGTTGGACTTTGATTGACAGTAGAAATTAATAAATGATGATTTTGTACCTTGAATTTTTAACAAAGATCAGATGAAACTCGAGACGTGTTTTCTCATCCCTTGGAGCTCAACAATATATGTGTTTTTTTTTAATCTGTCATGTTCTATGTTTTTCTGTGTATTTATTTTGAGTTTTCTGTGTCTCTGCGCCTCTGTGTTGAATTGTTCTCCCCTCAATTACTCCCAGGTGTTTCTCGTTCCCTAATTACCCTCCTGTGTATTTAGTGTCACCTGTGTGTCTTTGTCGAGTCCTC
Organism: Xiphophorus maculatus; assembly: GCF_002775205.1. NCBI lineage: Eukaryota > Metazoa > Chordata > Actinopteri > Cyprinodontiformes > Poeciliidae > Xiphophorus > Xiphophorus maculatus. The sequence goes on from NC_036463.1 coordinate 22,502,843, forward strand.
GTCTCTTTTGGCGTCTAGTCTGTCAGTCCGTCGTCTCGTCAGTTGTTTAACGGTTGCTACCGGCATCGAGCCCTGGCTTCCGCTCGGCCGTGCTGCCCGTTTATACTGGATCATGTTGGACTGTGTTGCACTGGACATTCATCATTAAAATAATTTACTCACTTCAACTTGGGTCTACAGCGTCTGCCTCACCACTCAACCACACCGCACTTTATGACATAATCAGGTAATAAAAACAGTAATAAATAAATAAATAAAAAATAGACATTTGTTTCCTCAGCATTAAAATGTGTAACATGTTTAATTCATTTTTGGTCTCAGTCTAACCAGCTTTTGTGTTACAGCCACTTTATGCTTCATGTACAGTTGATGTTCAATGGTATTCTTTCTGTTAGTGTGATTAGGTGTGTGACAAAAAAACCACATTCATATTGCAACTAGATCTTATTGCAACATTAACATCAAACCATTTTTTTGCATTTAATTTTATTAGTGTTTCTTCTGCCTCCTTCACCATGTAAACAGCCGATCAGATGGTCACGTATCTGATGTGCTTTTCCATCTCCTTTGTGTGAGGATTTTTTTTTTAAACGTAGTCTGTTATTATGCTTCTGTATTGACAGAATCGCACCACTGCTACTCATAGTCACAGTTTTTTACCATCTTAAAGAAGCCGTTTATTACCAGCGCGACCCAGTCATTTGTAATATAATGCTGATTTCAGGCTATAACACACTCTGTATGTAAAAGACAGAAAAACAAAAATAGACACTCTATATTCAAATCCCAAGGAAAGAGCCATTCTGCTTTTAAAATAAACAGGTAGAAGTATCCCGCTGATAGTTGCCCACCCGCTGTGCCTTTAAAAGCCTATCAATGCCTCCCCAGCAGCCTCATCTCATCCTGGTGTCATATTTTTGGCCCCGACGTAGCTGCCGAGAGCCATGTGGGAGGCTTTATGAGCTGTTTACATGTTCAGCTTGATGCATCTTGCTCATTGCAGATGAACTGTGTATTTTCTGTCTGCCAGAAATAGCATAAAAAATACAAACCTTTGAAATACTATCATATTATTCCTGCAAATGCTTTTTAAATGATGGAAGGTAACATATATGCACTCAAAACAATATGACGAAAAACGCTTAACCGGATCTGGTCTGGGCTTTCAGAGGTATGCTTGTCTGCATGGAACAGGTCAGGTTCAGTCAGTGGCATTATGATGCCGAAGACAAACAGCTTGAAGCAGAAGAAATGCTTCAAATCGTCGCACAATGTACGATTTAGTTTAATGATCATATGGTAAAAATGGGAAAAGTTAAGGCTGTGCAGACTTTTTAAAACTTCCACTTACTTACAACTCTCTCATTCAAATTAAAGCCCTAAAATCCAGGAAAGAATGGAATTATTTACCCTTTCCATATTTATCACCTCTCACAACTTCACATCTTGCTGCACTTAGTGTAGCTCCAAAGAGGAAGGTCAGAACTCTTGCTTTTTCTCTTTGGTTTTAATGATAGCAGCATTCATTGGTGGCTTTGCTTGAGGCTTTATTTGATCAAGAGCAGCACATTTTTAAAATGTTACTGTTTGGGCAATAAGGTGCTTTAACATGGTAAAGTCTAAATGGTCATGCCTTACTTAAAGCTGGAATAGGTAATATCCATAAAAAAAAATCATTACATGTTTGTTAAAACTGTCACTATGTTCTGAGTGATAATTTGTGAAAAAAAAAAATCTATCATCTGTGGCTTGAGAAGGTTTGGCTTGGTTGTGGTGCCATACCCAGCTGGGACCCAGTAGTGGGACTTTGAGTTAGCTACGAGGTCGAGGACATGCACCAGAAAGAGAAGCTGGAAATTCCATTTTAAAAAGCAAATGTTGGATCTTTAGCAAGTATAAACTGTCCTTGAAACAGTTCAGTTTGCCTTTAAACACCACAAGCGGAGTCCCATGGGATTTTTTTTTCTTTTTGCCTAGTGGGAATAATTATGGGCTGAACTATACAGATACATGCAATGCATGCATACTTTCTTTGAACATGTTGGTAAAATTTTAACACTAATAACATAAAACATATTAAAAAGGAATGTGATGAATTACAATCAGCCAACATTTAATCAGTAAGTCAATGATTTCAATATTTAGCCATTTAATTTTCAATCAGTGTGACCCCTGCAGTGACCCAGAAGTGACCCGCCTGCATGCTCTAACAGTTTGTGCTTCAGTCAGACTGGTGTAGCATGAGCTGCATCATTTAAAGACTGAGCATAAATAATTTCTAGAATGAAAGGTCTGAGTGAAAGTAAACTATAGAGGGAAAATCACAGTACATTTGCCCTCTAAAACCCTCCATTAACTGTCTAAAAAGGTGAACAGTGTATGTGCGTGTGAATAAAATGTTCAGTCCTTTTTAAAATTTTAACGAAACACATTTGGTGTAATGTAAAACAGTTAATACAACAGGGTTAAATGTTTATCGCAGCATACAAAATTTTGAATTTGTTCAAGATTTTCTTTCATCTGCTAAGAAATAACATGTCATAATGTAAGATAGCCTTAAAGTTCTGATACGACTTTTCCTTTAGCTAATGTCAAAAACGAACCTCTCATCGTACATCAGGAAAGTAGTCGAAGGATTTCACTTTTTATGCTCCTGACACATTCTAATTTACATTAAACTAATCTCTTTACTCAAAATTCTACAAATACCCCGTTATGACAGTGCAAAAAAACAGGCTGGAGATTTTTTGGAAAATGTATTAAAAATAGAAAACAGGAAAATCACATTTATAAGTATTCACAGCCTTTGCTTAATACCTGGTTAATCCACCTTTGGCAGCAATTACAGCTTGAAGTCTGTTAGAATATGATGCCACCAGCTTAGCTCATGTAACTTTAGGCAGAGAATACAATTACAAATAAGGTTGGAAGATACAGTGTGGAAGTACTGGAAATACATTTCACATATAATATAGAAGCCTTAAAGCTGCACTAAGTAACATATAAAAATCTGTTTTTTACATTTGTTAAAACTGTCACCATGATGTGACAGTGGAATATGACAGATGATCTGTGAAAAACCTGAGCTAGTATGTCTTTTCCCTGTGGTCCTACTGCCATCTGCAGAAATAAACCGCTCCTGGTCAGAAACAACCAATCAGAGCCAGGAGGAGGGTCTTAGTGCTGTGAATCAGTTCATGTGCTTCTCACAGCCTCCTCCCTGCTGCAGTGCAGCTACTTCACCACAGCGGAGCCTAGCCTGTGCTAGGCTCTGTAACAATAATTTGTTTCTCTGCCATTCCACATGCAGCAGCCGGCAATCTTGACTTTGTACAAGTGTCAATCATCCTTGTGTAGGTGGTAGTCAGTGTAAGCAGTGTATACACAAGCATGATTCACAGTCCTAAGCACTGTTGTCAACTCCTCAGCAAAAAAAAAGTCAATACTAACTGTCTTTAAAGTTGCTAAATGATGCCATTGCCTAATGGAGTCAGGAAACTCTGGCAATGGGATGAGTTGGTGAACACACAGTTATATGTTATATGGTTTAATCTTCATAGATTAAACCATGGAAGAGTCAGGTATTACATCCAAAACTCAAAGATTGAGAAATAATAGCACAACATGAGACTAAGGATTGTGCTGCAATATCCACATATCAACATGATCCAGGTAGGTTGGACTTTTTATGTGACAGAATTATTCTTTGACATGTCCAAATGAATTGATGCGGTCCTGATTTATCTGGGAATCATATACACTCATATTCAATAAATTATAATATTCCTGAAAGTTTATTTCAGTAACTAAATTCACTAAGTGAAACACATAATTTCACACATTTTCATTTTATTTCTGCTATTTATTATGTTTTTTCACTTAAAGGTAATAAAAACATAAAATTTATGGATATAATCTTACAAAAGATTGTAAATGCTGAAATTAATGAAAAGTAATAACTGGTCCAAAGTTATTTTTTGAGTGTAGTTTAAGTATGGATAATGGAGTCTCATTGTTAGGTGAAATGTATATATTATCATATATTTGTTGTTTCCTTTATAACAATAGTGTTTCATATTTGATGTTCCATGATTGTTTTCTTTTCTCTAAACATAAAGACTGTTTCTGTATGTTTTGATCTACTTTATCTCCGTCTTCACAAGAGGGCCTCCCTGAAGAGAAGCAGTGATAACCGTGCTCACGGGGTTCATTGCTCACCAGGACTACTTCTTCCTTTGAGCTGTTAGATAGCTGACGAATCGTCGCCTTGAAGATATACGACCTGTTCTGTTTTTACTCTGTGTTCTAATGCAAGATAACATGTGTTTAGTTAGTGATTGCCATTTAGCACTGCAACTAAAATGCTTTGACCACACCCTTTAGAGTTGCAGTGCTCTCTGTGATAGGGACTCTGAAGATAATAAAAAGAGAGGAGCGGACAAATGTGTTTCAGAGCGGTTGGAGATTTGTAACTGTAAACACATCTCTGTCCGTTCTCCTCGCGAGTACAAAAGAATCTAACTCTCTTGTCTTTTCTGTGTTGTTCAACTTGTCTTTAATAGGTGTCAAACCTGACATTTACTTGGTCCTTCGATTGGTCCTTCGGTCTGGTCGACCCCAGTACAGACCGTGCGCACGGCAAGTTTCCTAGTGGAAACTTATCAGATCCTGTTCAAGGGCTGGAGCTCGACCTGCCTGCTGGGATCTCACGGTTGACGGTGCTCCAGGGAAAGACAACGGGGGTGAGTGATTCTTGTTTAAAAAGTGGCGAGTGACTGAGGGTCATTGCGCGCACAGAAAACCCTGTCAATTCTAGACTCTAACAGGTAACAAATAGAGCACGAAATCCGTGGAGGACGGCGGAGTCCTCGCGCAAAATTCCGTGGTTAGGTGGACGGAGCCTGGTGCCTTCCTGTTCAGGGAGACGGGGCCCGACGAATACCCGTTGCAAAAAAAGGACGGCGGAGTCCTGCGTGAACAGGCGCTTAAATTCCGCGACAAAATTAAAAAAAAAAAAGTGTGTGACTGTGCGAGTGATTGGAGGTAGAAATACCACTTGGTATTTTACCTCATATAAAACAGTAGGACTGTAACCAGCAAACCTCTTGAGGATGCAGAGGTAAGAACCCCCACTCGAAAGAGTTGAAGTGTGGGTTACCTCAACAGGTTATTTCAATTGCTGGCCTACTGAACAGAACCCCAGTTTTTAGGACTCCCTAGGCGTCGACAAACTGGGCCAAATTTTCATAAAAATGGGGAAAGGGATAAGTAAAAATAAGCCGACAGACAGTTTAACATCCAATGACTGGAAATATGTCGAAACCCAGGATCCTGGTAAAATAAAACATTTGGATAATTGGATAACAAACTATAACTTTGACGGCCGTCTTAACTCACAAAAACTTTACTGCAGGATAATATCAAACAAAAAAAACAAAGTCAAATCCAAAGAAAATGCATTAACAGGGGTATGACGATGTGAATTTTTGGTTAGAATTAGCGCTAAAAAGAGAAAATGGGCAGAATAAATCTAAAAAAAGGAGTGTAGAACAGAATAAAGACAGGAATGTGATGTACTACAGCAATGAGGATAATGAAACTGGGTCAAGGAGGCAGATAACGCAGCAACAAGCAGCAGGAGGGGGTGGAGAACTAGATGGTGATTCTACAAAAAAAAAAAAACACAGAGGGGGTAAAACCGGGAGGGCAGAGTAGAAGTTTATACCCAGCTCTGCCATCGCCCCCTGAATATGAGGACAGCGATAGTGACAGGCCTATCACTAGATCAAAAGGAGAAAAGTTTGCATGGTCTAGAACATTAGGGGAGAGCTTGGTGCAGGGGGCCACTGCTTCCATCGCGCCTTCTCTCCCTCCCCCATTTTGTCCTTCAGTAGGGAAAGATAGTCCGCCAAATACATCTGAACTGTATCCAATGATACAAGTGGCAAATCCTAATACAGGGGCAGAGGGGGCAGCAAGAACAATTCAAAAAATATAAACGCAGAGCAAACTACACTGAGATAAGCAGGATCAAACAGAAGGAGGAAGAAACTTTTGATGATTTTAGAACAAGAATGATGAACACATTTAAGATGCACAGTGGGCTGGTGGAAAATGATGACGAAAATGGTCCATATAAACAACAGTTAAAAAATGCATTACATGCAGGGTCAAAAGACGCAATAAGATCATGGGTAACTAAGTTTTTTATCAATGAGGACGAGGAAGAGGAGATTTTAGAGGCAGGGATCAGAAATAAAAAAGGAAGATTTCTTTGTCATCCAGGGATATGGGGAACCATATTATCACTATTCATTGGATGTGCCTAACAGGCCTCCACACAACATTGCACAGACTCTTCTGGCGGAGGGGCGTAAAGCCATCTCTGCCCCGCAGGATCAAAGATCTCCTGAGAGTCTTCACATCAGTCTTTGGGTTAAAACAACTCCGGGGCCTGATAAGAACTATGAAGCCAGGCTCAACAAGGTCACCCCAGCCAAGATAACAGTGACCTATCTGTACACTGACACACAACACACCTCGGTGGCAGCAGTGAGCCTCCCAGAGGATCTAAAATTTTTGAACAGAACATGGACACCTCCACATGTGTCCCTGTTTAAACATAAAAGTGAGCAGTGGGATAAATTGGGCAGGGTCGTTGAGGAAGGAGAAGCTGCTACTGATTGGGTGGCAACCTCCGCAAATGTGGCAACTAATGCGTCTACTGGGTTAACTAGAAAAGCACTTTTTTGGACAGCATGGGTTCAAAAGGGGCAGCGTTTGCACTCTAGACAACACTGACATCCGTTGCTTACAGAAGAAGAGGAAGTTCTCTTAAAGGACATTCCTGATAAATTATGGTCCAAGGGACCCACGGATGTTGGCCTCGTGAAGGGAGCCTTGCCAGTGCAAGTCCGACCTAAAACTGAATATAGGCCAAAGGTGAAACAGTACCCTTTAAAAAAAGATGCACAGGAGGGTATAAAACCAGTAATAGAAGACCTTATTGAGGCAGGAGTCGTAGTACGGTGTGACAATTCTCCGTGCAACACTCCTATTTTTCCTGTCAAAAAACAGCCCCCTTCTGTCGGATGGCGGATGGTTCAGGATTTACAAGCAGTAAACAATGCTGTAATCCAGAGGGCACCGTGTGTACCTGACCCACACACATTGTTGAATTCCCTTAGATCAGATGCAAAGGTATTCACTGTTGTAGACATCAGTAATGCCTTTTTCTCAGTACCTGTTGATAAGGAGAGTCAATTCTGGTTTGCCTTTATTTTCGAAGGGAACAGGTACACATATACCAGACTGCCCCAGGGCTACTGTGAGAGCCCTACAATCTACTCTCAAGTGATGAGTGCCAGTATGTCAACATTTCGACCCCCAGGAGGGAGCCAAATTTTGTTATATGTAGATGATGTTTTATTAGCCTTTCCAAACATGGAAACCTGTAAGCAAGACACCTTAGCGCTTTTAAAACATTTAGCTGAAGAAGGTCATAAGGTCAATAAAAATAAACTCCAGCTATGTAAAGAAAAAGTAAAATATTTGGGTCATGATTTGAGTGCAGGGGGACGAACCATATTGGAGGATAGAAAAAAAAAAAAAACAATTCTCCAAGCCCCCAAACCACAAACAAAAAACAGATGATGTCCTTTTTAGGACTAACTAACAATTGTCGAACTTGGGTGCCCAATTATGCAGAACTTGTGGCTCCTTTAAGCAAATTGATGTATGAAAAAGATTTTAAAATGTCCTCTCCGCTGAGTTGGACAGATGAAGCAGAAGAGGCCCTTTGCAGAATAAAACAGGCCCTTGTGTCAAGCACCGCACTGGCTCTACCAAACTATAAAAAACCTTTTGTTCAAATGGTAGACTGTAGAGGTCATTTTATGACTTCTGTACTGGTTCAACAACATGGTGATAAAATGAGACCAGTAGCATATTTCTCTTCTAAACTAGATAGTGTGGCGTGTGTTTGTGGATCTTGAATAAGTCCTGTTTACCACCCTCGGGCTTCAACTTGAAGTGTTTCTGTTATATAATTGTTTAGTTTTTGTTTTGTTTTGTTTTTTCCATTCTGTCTCATCCTGATGTAATGATTATTGTTTAAGGTATTTTAGGCTGCACCTACCAGCTATCGCAGATGTTCCTACATCTGTACATAAACACCTGGTTCAGCTCAGCTAAAGCTTTTTGTAGGATGGGAGAAGGAGTTTTTATGAATGTTTACAAATGACTACTAGAAGTGGCTTTTTTGAGGTTTTCTTTGTGTTTTTAGACAGTTTCCTAACTTATCTCAGAAACAATCAAGTATACAAACAGTCAAAACTTTTGTATGCTCTTTTCTAAGCTGAAACTAAAGTTTAAAGTGCTTTCCTCTGCCTTTTGAGTTGTGATCATGTACTTAGTCCATCTGTGCATTTATCTGTAGTTTTGTTGCACATTGTTTTTGTTTTTCTCATTTCTTGATGTTTCGCAGATATGAAGGGCTACAAACTCATTACAAGAATTTTTAAGGGTTATTTATGAGGCATATGTAGTGATAAGTGAAGTACTGCCGTGGAATGAAGGCACACCTACCTCACAATATGTAACGTAGTGTGAGAAACACTGATCATCACTATTTACTTGATACATTTCATTGTATTGTAAAGGACCTAATAATGTGTGTATTCGTGAAATGGCCATATTCAGACTTGTTATGTTGTCAGAGGGGTTGGGTTGTTTAAAATTTAATTACAGAAATACTCGACGAGGTTTTTTTTTTTTTTGTTGATACTGATTTGTTTTTCTCCTTAAGTTCTGATCTTTTGGTTCAAGAAAACGTGCTAAAGGTTAATTGACAGGATTAAAACCTTCCACTCACCTTTCTGTAATATGCTTGCATACAGCTCTCAATGAAGAGCCAGATTATTTTGCTGTGGTACATTTCTATTCAAAATCCTTTTTCTTTGGTCTTTAATGTTTTAATTTTCTGAGAAGCTAAAATTTGGGTCTTTAGTAGCTGTAAAGAATCATTAAAACTGCCAGAAATAAGCACTTTTACTGTTTTAAATCTTAGAAGTTTCACTTTTCCGTTAAATTTCTTAAATAACATTTTGATAATTTAGGTTTGATGCACTTTTGATGAAATGGCGAGTAAATATGTTGTTTTTGTTTTTATTTTGTGTTTTCATCAGGGAACGACTGTTGTATTGTGTAGTATGTATGGAACCAAGGCCTCTACTTCGTGTGACTCCAGCAACCATTACAAAACAATGTCTATTAGAAGTAATGACTAAGACTAATCCTAATAGCACCTGTGTGATTTATGATTCAATATTTCCCCTTACAGCTGCAGATGAAAAGAAACCATTTTTTTTTCTAAAGATAGCTCCGAGTAACTTCTCATGTGTAAATATAACAGGGTCTGGGAAAAGATTGGGAAATCTTTCAGACACCATGTGTACTGCTGTAATCAATGTAAACAATGACTTTAACCCTGTTTCTCGTGCAGATGTTGGTGGTGGTGCGGTGACAACAGACTTTTTGATAAATTACCTCGGAAGGTGACAGGGTTTTGTGCATTAGTTTCCTTATTGTTACCTGTGTCTGTCTATCCTATGTCCGCAAAAGATCTAATTCACACCTTATCTAGCATTTTGCCACAGCAGTGGCATCATTTAGAGAAACGCGATCTAACATGGAAAAATTATGATGATCCCACGTACATCGACGCCATCGGCGTCCCTCGCGGTGTACCTGATGAATATAAATTAGTCGACCAAATTTCAGCTGGTTTTGAATCTTCGATTTGTTGGTGGTGTACGATAAACAAAAACGTAGACAGAATCAATTACATCCATTACAAACGTGCAAAAACTGGGCAACTGGACACAGGCTGGTTTCGAGGCGGTGCACGAGCAGCTGGCCGCTACCTCACTGATGGCTTTCCAAAGCCGCATTGCTCTTGACAGGCTGCTAGCTGAAAAAGGGGGGTGTGTGCTATCTTTGGAGGAAGGTGCTGCACATTTCTGCCAAACACAGCAGCTAACGGGAGCCTGACGAAGGCCATTGCGGGTCTCCGTACCTTTAATGGCAAAATGACAGAACTCTCTGGTGTGAATACTTCCATGTGGGATGCATGGATGGATGTTTTTGGGAGAGTACCGAACCCTTGTGTCCTCTGTCTTAGTATCAATTGCAGTCTTTGCTGTAATTTTAACCTTGTGTGGATGTTGTTGTATTCCTTGCCTGCGTTCCTTGTTTAACCGTCTCATTACCACAGCAATCTCTCCCATGGACGACCAGAAGGCCCAGATGTATCCTTTGTTAGCAAAACATCCTGAGCCTGACGAAGAATACTCTGATGACGACTCTCTTAACCTGTATCCAGACCCTAACCTGTGGGCTGAATATGATCCCTGAGTGTACGCATGTTTGCGTTCCTAAAAATGAACTCCCGGCTGAAAATCGTTTGAAGTGGCTGCCTTTGGAGGGATATGAGAATTGGAACAAATATGTGATAAAAAGGGGGGGAATGTTAGGTGAAATGTATATATTATCATATATTTGTTGTTTCCTTTATAACAATAGTGTTTCATATTTGATGTTCCATGATTGTTTTCTTTTCTCTAAACATAAAGACTGTTTCTGTATGTTTTGATCTACTTTATCTCCGTCTTCACAAGAGGGCCTCCCTGAAGAGAAGCAGTGATAACCGTGCTCACGGGGTTCATTGCTCACCAGGACTACTTCTTCCTTTGAGCTGTTAGATCGCTGACGAATCGTCGCCTTGAAGATATACGACCTGTTCTGTTTTTACTCTGTGTTCTAATGCAAGATAACATGTGTTTAGTTAGTGATTGCCATTTAGCACTGCAACTAAAATGCTTTGACCACACCCTTTAGAGTTGCAGTGCTCTCTGTGATAGGGACTCTGAAGATAATAAAAAGAGAGGAGCGGACAAATGTGTTTCAGAGCGGTCGGAGATTTGTAACTGTAAACACATCTCTGTCCGTTCTCCTCGCGAGTACAAAAGAATCTAACTCTCTTGTCTTTTCTGTGTTGTTCAACTTGTCTTTAATAGGTGTCAAACCTGACACTCATCAAATAGCATATTATCTTTTCCTGAATATGATGTTTAGTCTATTCTAAACTAATGAGTGTTAAATGAGCTTCATTATCATTAATATCCTTTGGAATCATATTTCCCTCCACCACTACAATGTAGGACAGATGTGCAACAGTATGACAGGAGTATTACATAATGCTCTGTGCACATTGGAAAAGAGCTCTCATGAACTTTCACGTTCTGTTGTAGAAACTCAAGTAGAGCAATGAATAAGACTATAATCAGTCAGGTCACAGTGAGTACTAAAAGGTTTTTGACTTTCTAAATGACTTTTGAACATGTAGAAAATCAGCTAGTTTAATAGGTGGTGATAAAGGGCATTGAATGTTTTTGCTACGCATGCTTACTGTGATGTGGGAAGATCCATATTATGGAATTATGTGAAATATTTCAAATGCTAATGCAACATCTTCTTACAAACAGTGTGATGAGCTCCCGTTGGGAAACTATGATCTCTGTGGTCAGACTTGTAACCTGGAGAAGAACAGAGAAAACACTCTGATCTGACTCCCTCCTACACGCCCCATCGTTCTGTCTGTAGAAAGGAAGAAACTGTTCTCCATGGTTGTTCCTGGCTCCTGTCCCAACAGCCTCAGCTGGATGTTCTGCCTAATCACCATCGTCCAGAGCGCCACACACAGAACAAAAGACTTTATCAAAGCTGAATGTTGTTCCAAGACTTTCTGCAAGCAAATCATGAGTCCGGGAGGGGGAAGCTAGCATTAAGCTTCCAGAACAACTATACCTTTATATATTTTTATTGGTCTTTTTCACTTTCAAAATAAGAGCCTGAGGGGGATATGTCCAACCCTACTTTCTTACGAAAAACAAGCGCATTCTTTTGTCATGGTTACTTACAGCAGTTAATAAGTGGATACTACATTGTACATTTTAAAAGATTGCTCCTGCTGACTTGAGCCAAACAATTATGTCTCCTGTCTTTGTCTGTGGGGTAACACAGAAATATATTAGATGTCCTTTCTGTGTGCAGTGGGAGCATCTCCATGCAGCAGAGCCAACCACAGAGGAGACACCAAGGACAGCACACAGCAAAGGACAGAAACTGATCTCCATCATTCATCAAGTTTATTATGTTTCACAAAGTAGGCATTGAAAAGAACCGTTTTGATGTAGAAGTGATTAGAGCGAAGATGAATGACATACAGCATGTTTACAGCACCCTCTAAGCTTATTGGCTCCCTATTAAACTCAGTTTTTGTTGCAGAAGCATTCACACACACTGACAAAAATTTTTAAATTCAATGTCTAATTTCAACTTATTTATTCACAGCTGAAACAAAACAAATATAAATAAATAACAGCAGTGGTACAAAAAGGCTTTGACCTTAATAGAATTCTACAATTTTTGTTTTTTTGTCACTCTTAAAATGTTTCATCCAATATCAATATCAATCCATTCTCTATAGTTTACTTTTTAATATGCTATTTTAAAGTAGTTCACCAGTATATCTGTCCACACAGGTGACTCTCCTGCCACCATGTTTAATTCGTAACTGGAAGTTGTGGTTGTTTTAAAGCAATCTGATTAGCTAACAAGTTTTAACTTTGTTCTACACTACCCCCTATTGCTGTGTTTCCCAACCATAGTCCACAAGGCACACTGCCCTGCATGTTTAGATGTTTCCCTGCTTACATGCTCCTCATTCAACACCTGTCAGTTGAAATCACCAGTGACTCCAGTGAGCGGCCACCTGTACAGAGATACCACCACAGTTTGGCGCAACATGAGCCATCCCGTCCTTCCAAACAAACTCCAGGACCAGTCATGGATGGTGGCTCATGGGATCCTCCTGGTCAGAGCAGTTATACACTCCTGCGGCATGTCGGCGACGTCCACCTGCCCTCAACCTGGTTGTGGTGCGCCGGAGTTGGTGAGGCACCTGCTGTGGGAGTGCAGCGCTGCTGTGGACCTGTGGGCAAAGGCCGGCTCCTTAAAATTCCTATACTTGCCAGCAAGGGAGGTCCTCGACGCACAGCTAGTGCTGTACGGGGTGAGCCACCAGAAAATAGCGAAAAAGGACTTTGCGGAGATGTGGCTCACCCTAGCCACCATCAAAGACACCATATGGACCTCCAGAAACTTGCTGGTAAGCAGGCGCAGGCAGTTGCCCCCCATGGCTGTGATCCAAATGGCAGCATCGAGAAGAGAAACATCCAGAGCTGAGAGAAGAAGAATCGCCTGTGCTTCCTTGGACGAAGGAGCCGGCGCTCCACGGACAGAGGTCCCAGCAGCGGCAGCCTGGCTCTCCGGGTGAGGTAGGTGGGAAGGAGCTTCAGGGTGGAGTTCCCCTCTGAGCACCAGTGCTGCTTGGGAGAATGGGACTGCTCCGAACTTTGCAAGGAGTCACACCGGTCCTGCTAAACTTTTAAACATACAGAGATTTTGTTTTAATATCCTTGCTCTTATCTTCTTTTAGTTTAATTTAATTGACAAATTGTATTTATTAAAAGAAAAGTAAAAAAAAAAGAATTCTGTACAACTGTGCAATACTATGTTTTAAAATATCCCAAATAACAATAAAATATTTTGAAAGAAAAAAAAAGTCAGTTGAAATCACCTGGGCTGAAGCAAGGAAACACCTAATTCAATCTGGAGAGACTCAGACAGAGAAAGGGAAACAATTAGAAAAGTTTATTAACAACATGAGTTAAGTCTTTGGCGCTCGGGCCCCGGCTGAGGTCATCTATTATCGCAAACTTTGCGATGGGCTCGGATGAACATTCTGGACGCTGAACGGAACGTCATCCCCCAAAACGAGGTAGAGGCCGGAGAATAGGAGATGGACAGTGTTCAACCAAGGGAGTTACACTGGCTTAAATTGCGAGGTTAGAACCAGAACTGGAGGAGGTGACATGACAGAGATAGGCTTGTGTGAAAGTACCGGTTGCGCTAAGAACGTTATCCCCCAAAATAAGGCCGATGCCAGGCTGAGGCCGGAGGAAAGGAGGCGGGAAAGTGAAAGGAGAGAGGAGTTGCGCTGACTGGGATTGCGAGATTGGGACCGAGCCTAGAAGAGGTGATGTGACGGTGAAAGGGGAGGAGAGAAGACGGAAGGAAGGTGGGGCGCAGAGGGGCGAAGGATAATAAGCTGCTCGGGGCATGGGATGCAGAGAACGCAGGGCTTGGGGTGCAGAAAACGCAGGGCTTGGGAAGCACAGAGCACAGTGCTCGGGATGAACAGAGCGCGGGGCTTGGGATACAAAAACACAAGGCATAGAAAACTGGCGATGGAGCAGAAAATTCGGCGGGGAGGGGGATTGGGAGATGCGAGCTGAAGCCAGCGGAGCAATGGATGGTGAGCTGTACTGAGCGAAGGATAGGGATGCTGAAGGATTGGGATCAACAAGGGATATTGCGGGTCGAGGAAAAAGGCTACTGATTAAAGATCAGCTAGGAACGTGGCAGGGCTTGGGAAGATGGGATGCCAAAAACAGGATCAGCATGGGATGCTGCGGGGCGGAGATGTGGAGCAGCTAGATAAAAAGGCCAATGGAGAGGGGCATGGTGGTGAAATGCTCTGAAACGGGATATCTGGCGGCCAATAAATAGGGACCAACAAGGGATCCTGCGGGAAGAGGGGTTCGGGCCAGCTGGAGATGGGGCAGGGCAGGATAAGGAGAGGGCTAGCGGAAGGAGAAACAGGTGGTAAAGCGGTGAAAGAGAGAGAAGTCAGTTGGACGTTGTTAGATAAAATGAGATTGGAGAGAGGAGACTAGAAAGGAGAGGTACGAACTACATCTTGCTGAAACGGGATGCTGGAGTAGGAATTAGACTCACGATGAAGAGGTCGAAAAGCGGGTGTCAGGTGAGAATACTCCTGAAATAGATCTGAAAATAAGGACTTAAAAGCGGGGGAAAAATAAGGTCACGGCATGGGGTAGGAACGCTAGCTCGTATGACGTAAATCAACCACCACCAGTGAGTTGAGCAGTGCTTACCTAGGCACTGAGGGAGCGTTGTGCTGACAGCACCGAGGAGAGGTCTGGGCGAATGTAAGATGAATAGGCTGATGATGACCAACGACCAAGTTGCTGGAGAGACGTGGAGGGAACTCCCTGAACAGCTGCGGATGTAGCTGCCCCTATTCTAAAGGAGTGGCCGGAGAAATGACTGGGATGGCGATTGATGGCGGTGAGAAGTAGTCTGAGATGTTTAAGGAACCAGGTAGCGGACATAGGATTGCCTTAGGGAGTGAGGAAGAGGGATTCCGAGGAGAAGCTAACCTTGCGCCTAAGGAGAGCAAATTTGAACAAGGCTAAAAAGGGGCAGAAAGGACTGCTGATGCGTGCCACGATGATAGAACACGCGCCTTTAGCTTTGGAGTGCTTCAGAGCTAAGCTGTAATAGTCGGGGTGGAACTTGAGGTCAGAGACGGCTAGCTCTCTGGGGGGAACGTAACGATTATTGGGAGTAGTGAACTCCCCCAGACAAAGGACTCCATAAAAGGCTAGAAGGAACGAGCTGGAGAGAAAGGACTTGAGATATTCAGAGTAGGAGCTGGAGCGAAGTGTGACGAGCAAGTCCTTTAAAATAGAGAGAGTAATGGGTTTGTGGTCGTCAGGGAGTGCTGGACACTGATTAGCAAAACCTTTCAGTAAGAGCTTAATTACATGATTAGAAAAGAGGCTAATAGAAGGGGTAGGCTGATAGAGTTGATTAAAGAAATTAATCCCGGCTAGGAGACTGCGAATGTAAGAGTGCTTAGAACCGAAATGAACGAAACGGTGGGTCAGGAAGGCAACGACGGTGTTTATAAGGACCGGAAAGATGGGTATCCCAAGAGATAAGCAAAATTTATTGAAGTTGCGCCAGGCAAAGGAGTAGGATTTGAGCATGGAAGGAGCTAGACCGCTTTTGATATACACTTTAGCAGATCGGAGCAGCGATTGCAGTGAAGGAGAAATTATTTCAGGACTAGGTCCTCAAAGGAGGGAACAGGTGTCGGGAGGAGATCGGCTGATGGACAGAGGCAACGGAAGATCACAAATGAAGACGAGAAAGAGCATCGGTGATGGTATTAGAGTGGCCTGGAACGTGGCACACTGATAAGATGAAATTGTCAATAACAGATTGCCAGGTAATGCAGCGTAGGGAAGGCATAACGAAAGTAGAGGAGGAGCGACCTTTATTGATGGCTTCCACGACCGCTGCGTTATCACAGAGCGCCACTATGTGCTTGCGTTCCCACAAGCTCCCCCAAAGCCGACAGGCCGCTGCGATGGAGATGATTTTGTAATAGGCAGACGACTCGTGCTGAGGAGTTGAGAGGGGCCATTTCTCAGCGAACCACTTGCCCTGAAAGAATCCCCTGAAACCGGCGGATAGGGCTGCATCTGTATAGAATTGGATGGAGTCAGCGGAGAGAATAACGTCGTCATAGAAAAACGAAATACTGTTCCAGCTGTTGATCAGTCTGGACCAAAAGGAGAGGTCAGAGCGACACCCGTTATCCAGCGAGACTTGATCGAGCAACGAAGGAACTGAGTTAGCTAGGTCCAGGAGCCTGGAAATGAAAGAACGCCCTTGGGGAATTATCTGCATGGCGAAGTTGAGGTGCCCGAGCAAGGAGAGAAGCTCACGTTTAGAAAGGACGGAGGATGACAGGTGGGACTGGGAAATCTCACGGATGCGAACTAGTTTATCGGTCGGTAGTGAAGCCAGCATCTTCTCGGTGTCCAGGGAGATGCCGAGAAATTCTAACTGTTTTGACGGACCGGTAGTTTTCTCCTCGGAGATGTGGACACCAACGCGATCAAAAAGATCTTTGAGTTTCTGAAGGGAATAGGACGATTGAAGAGGGGGATCGATGAGAAGTAAGTCGTCGAGAAGGTGTAGCACAGGGGGGAGCTTAATAATGTTGAGAAGTATCCAACAAAGGGCCTCAGATAACATGTTAAAAAGACAGGGGCTACTCCTGCAACAGTGGGGCGAACAAAAAAATAGAATTTTGCGTCCCACTTAGCACCGAGAAGGTGCCACTGGGAGGGATGCACAGGCAAGATCATAAAGGCGTCGGTAATGTCAGCTTTGGCCAACCATGCGCCCTGCCCGGCAGATTTAATCAGCGAAATGGCGTGATCGACCATGGCATAGTAGAGAGAAAAGGGGTATTTAGGGATGAGACTATTGATGCTAGGGTGGGGACAGAAATGGGGCGCAGAGAGATCTAATATAAGGCGTTTTTTACCGGAGTATTTCCGGGTTGTGACACCAAGAGGATTAACACAAAAAAGTGGGAAAGGGGGGAATCGAAGTGGCCAATGACATAATGTTTAGCAACTTCCTTCAATAACAACTGTGACACTATACAAGGTTTGTGGAGAGCTGATTGGAGGTTAGGGATGACGAGGGGAGAAGCGAGAAATGGAGGGACGCCTATCAGGAAGCCCTGAGAGAGGCCGGTGATTAGAAAATTAACGAAGGTGCGATCAGGGTGGCATAGCAAAAGAGTAGCTAATTCGGAGACAAAAATAGGAGTAGAGAGGTGGCGAGAAACTGATTCCTGGAACCTCGACGGCTTCTGTTGGGAAATGGACGGCGAGGACAGACGGACTTTGGATGTACGTCTCTGTAGAGACTACATATATGAAGAAAAGCACAATTGGGGAATGAGCACACACTTTCGTTAAACTTATTGCAGACAGGCATGTTATTGGGTACCTGCATTTTTTTCCCATAACGATCAAGAGGGCCAAAATTCATGAGGGGCTGCAGGGGCGGAGCAGTGGAGAGATTATGTTTAAAGGGAAGAGAAGGACAAAAAGTGCTCTGATGGCCGGCAGCGCCGCACTGAAAACATAAAATGGATTGCGTGATCAAGATGAGGATTTCCATGTCGAAAACTGACCAACGAAGGCGCTGGCCGGAACGGGAAAGGACTGCTGCAGCTTTGGTAGCAAAAGCTTTGTGGTACTGGTTGAATAAAGACCGGCCGTATCGCATGTGGAGGTCGGCGATTAGGGCTAGGTAGGTGTTGTTAAGAAGGAAAGTTATTAAGTTAGCTTAAATTTTTGGAAAAAGCATGGCTCTCCTTCCTCCTGTTAGCCGGGTCGCGAGCGGATCTCGTCACAGCTGGCAAGGAAACGGCAAGGCACGATGACGTCACAAAAATACAGAGTTTAATTCAATAGAAAACACCGTATGAATTTAACAAGAAACTTCAGAGTACACAGAAGTACATTCTTTACCTGAGACAAAAGAATTAAAAGAATAAGAACAAAGGCACCTTTGGAGACAGCTGATGCTTAAAAGCAAAACAGGGCAGTTGTCTGAATTCTTATTACTGAGCATTCCCTTTTCTAGTGAAGGCGTTTCTCTTTGTTAATATATGCAAATAGGGCGTACCTCTGTTTTGACCAACCAAGAGCTACCTTGGCAAATACTTAGACCTTCCCCTGAGTTTTAATGACAAATATCAAGAGTCATTCTAGTTATTAAAGTTATAAGTTATTTTCACAAAACCTATCTTGCTCCTCTGCAGTCAGCCTCTCCAAAGATTTGAATCTTTACCTTATCGCAAACAATAATGAGATAGAAGTCTTTTTCAACCTGTAAAACATAACATTCAAACCATTCCCTTTTGGGTTCCAATATTGTCATAGTTAGTACATTTTCAAATACATTTCCCTTTACTAAATTGGTATTTGTAGCTTAGGTAATATACTTTAATCTAACACACTATTGCTATTAATATTAAGAGGTATATCAGAAATTAAACTAAGTGTTTTCCAAGATTCCTAAGTTGTGGTCAACTCCAGATGCAACTCTGAGCTCCTGAGAAACCCCCGACCTCTGACCTGCGAGCCGGGGAAGATATTCTTTATGGCCTCCTAATTTAAAACCTTTCAAGAGCTTTGTGTTTTATGGCTGGTCTAAATTACAGCCTTGCCAAAAGAATGTTTATCTGTGAACTCCTGCCTTGCATCTGCTTTTGTCCAAATGGAATGTTGGTCTACTTAAACGCACATGGCATTAGCTTAACTATATTAAACCATCAAAAATAGCCATGATTCCTTAACAGTGTCTAATTCAGCTCTGCGGTTGGGGTAAATGGAACAGATGACATCTCGGTAGACACTAAAAGCGGCTAGAAATTGACCGATTGAGAGATCCTTCGAGAGGCGGGGGTCTGAAGTTTTAAGGATGGCGGAGAAGTGTTCAGATGAGGCGACGCGCTGATCGACTTCTGGGGAGGGCAACAGAATGGACGCCAGATTAACGTATTGTCCTTGGAGAATCTTGGTACGGAGCTTGGACAAGATATGGGAGCACTGGGGCGTGTAGGGCGTGCCTGAAGACGAAAAATGGGGGAAATCAGGGTAGGAGGGGGAGTATATGAGCTAAAATAGAGAGAGGAAGAAAAGAAAAGGAATTGTAGACTGAGGAGCGGCGAGAGCGGAAGTGGAGGGAGTTGCAGGTGGGTAGGAGGCGTCCGGAGTGTTGCTGTGAAGAAGGGCTGAGAGGGAGGATATGGAGCGCTGAAGGGAGTCCATGGAGGCTACAAGTGCGGAAGCGAGGAAGTGCGTCTGATCGGCGGGAGGGGAGGACGAAGATCGGAGACGTGAAGAAGGGCCCGGTGCTTCTGGAGTTGGGTCCGGAGCGTGGATGGAAGGAACAGAAACTGAAAGAGGGTTTTCCGGGGACCTTGAAGCTGGCTGACAAGAGGGGGGCGCCCTCTGCGTCGCTTGGCGGGGGGAGCGGATGACTTGCAGGATCTTTTCCCGCTAACTGGAGGAGGCGGAGGGGAGGTAGGTGGAGGGGGGAAAGGAGAAGAGTCTCCGAGAGGCAGGAGAGCCGCGAGCGAAGTTACCTGAGGGGACCGGAGGCCAGGGGTAAGGGAAATGCCTCTTGAACAAAGGATCGAGTTGGGGGATGAAGAGTTTGAACGAGAGGCGATGCGAACGCTGCGGCGAGCTTGGGAAAAGGTGGAAGGGCTGGGGGCCTCAGAAGAGGTGACCGGAGAATTCGGTAGAGCGTCAGAAGTCAGACATGATTGCAAGCCATTGAGCTCTGCTGGAAAGCGAGAGATGCCATGGATGGAGATCCTTTTCAGCTGGAACTCGATCGGAGATGGTCGTGACTTGGATTTGGACCAGCGTTGGTTAATCAGCGGTGATGAGCTGGAAGCGCCGGTTGGATGATGCAGGTGGGGCTAAAGAGTCTTCCAGATTGAATTTACGCCTAGGCTTCATACACTGACTGGCCAAAAAAAGTTGCCACCTGGATTTAACTAAGCAAATGGGTACAAGCCTCCTATTGGATAAGTACTGCATAGGCGATTATCTTTCAGCTGGCAACAAGTTATTTAACCCCAGCTGATGCAATAAGTAACTCCTCATTTCTTAAACAACCATGGCAAAAGATTCACCCTGTTCCAGAGTGATGGGCGCATCAGGGTAAGAAGAGAGGCAGGTGAAGTGATGCACCCATCATGCCTAGTGCCTACTGTACAAGCCTGTGGGGGCTGTGCTATGATCTGGGGTTGCTGCAGTTGGTCAGGTCTAGGTTCAGCAACATTGTGTGCCCAAAGAATGACGTCAGCTGACTACCTGAATATACTGAATGACCAGGTTATTCCATCAATGGATTTTGTCTTCCCAAATGGAACGAGCATATTCCAAGATGACAATGCCAGGATTCATCGGGCTCACATTGTGAAAGAGTGGTTCAGGGAGCATGAGACATCTTTTTCACACATGGATTGGCCACCACAGAGTCCAGACCTTAACCCCATTGAGAATCTGTGGGATGTGCTGGAGAAGGCTTTGCGCAGTGGTCAGACTCTCCCATCATCAATACAAGATGTTGGTGAAAGATTAATGCAACACTGGATGGAAATATATCTTGTGACACTGCAGAAGCTTATTGAAACAATGCCACAGCGAATGTGGGCTGTAATCAAAGCTAAAGGCAGTCCAACAAAATATTAGAGAGTGTGACCATTTTTTGGTGGCGACCTTTTTTTTGGCCAGGCAGTGTATCATTCAGGGCAGTGTACCTTGAGGACCAGGGTTGGGAAATGCTGCCCTATAGGTCTGGCATGTGTGGGTTCATGTGGATGAACACATTTCTGAAACCGATCCCATGTGTATTAAATGTTTTTTATTAAACAATGTGGTGGAGATATTTAATTTTATAAAGAGATGTCTACAAGTAAGACAAGGAGACAGTAGTTTTTAACAATAGTTTTGCTACTATTGTTAAAACAGGGAGCATGTTAGCATGCAGTGCATACAAAAGTGTGTATACAAACCATGCATACACAACAGCAGTGTGTGTGTAGCATAGCTCGCTGGGCTGAAATGGAGTTAAAAGACAAAATAGTTATAGAATAATTAGGAATACAACACTTAAAGCAAGTTGTGAACAATTCAGCACAACATGAAAAAATCTAATTCAAACAAAAGTGCAGAAAGTTTTTAACAGATTTTTTTCATGTGAAAGATTTGAATGATTTAGCTCTGACATCTGATAATTTACTTAGTGTGGAGATTATAAAAAGGAATTTCAGAATTAACAGAATAAGTAGTGTTTTGATGAGCTGAAAGTGTACTTACAGCCTACATCTAGGCTATGACTTGCTGTAGGCTAACAGTATCAGAGGTAATTAAAATTCATACCTAAATCAACCTACAACAGTGTTTGGTTCCAGACACATCTGTACAGTTACTAGGGAACTACAGCTATCATGTAGTTTCAGTCAATAGTCCACAAATATCACATGCTAATAAATTGTGCTCATGCTAAACAGGAATATATGATTATCACCTGTTAGAGCTGAGGTCTGCTACCCACATATAACTTTGGTTTTCCTCCCTATTAAATGAAATAAATGCTTATTTTCAATCTTAGGCTGAGTAGAAAAAGGGGCGATTTGGATTTGAGCTATATATGTTTACAGGGTATTGGCAAAGATATTCAGGAGAAAAGTAGATTTTTCCCATGAAAGGGCAATCTAAGGTGTTTGTATACATTACAAAAAAAAAAAAAACAGGAAGATAATCCATAAACTTAATCCAGGTGTGAAACTCAAAGCAATTCTACAATTTCTGTCCAAAATGAATCAGGAGGTTAAGATAATAATGTAAGAAGAAATAAACTTTTCAGAATTAATCCCAGATAAAGAGCCATGACACTGAAATGACAAGGTTAACCCAGAAACAGAAAGAAAAAGATTGAGGAAAAAAACAAATGGACCATGACACTTTCTTACCTCCATTCTACCTCCTTCCTGTATCAAACCTGAAACAATTACAAGGAGCAAATGTAGAAAAATGAAGGGATGGTTCAGTGAGGAACAGATCTCGCTTCAGAACAGCTGACTGTGCAATAGGAGTAAAATGATAAAACAGACAGTAACCTGGCCAATGTGAATGAGTATAATACATCAATAAATGGAAGAATAATA
This sequence comes from Xiphophorus maculatus, assembly GCF_002775205.1. Lineage (NCBI taxonomy): Eukaryota > Metazoa > Chordata > Actinopteri > Cyprinodontiformes > Poeciliidae > Xiphophorus > Xiphophorus maculatus. The sequence goes on from NC_036463.1 coordinate 22,525,392, forward strand.
AGGAAATGGGACACACAAAGGAAGAGCTTCCAGCCATGTCTCCTTCTTTGTGACACCATTGTGTATCTTAATAAGAACTTACACACAAGCAGAGTTTCCGACAGGGAGTGGAGAGAATGTAATGATGTAGAAAGACCTCTTGGCACACTGCTGGAAAGAAAATGATTCCTGCAATATTTTACGCCTTATACGTACCTGAGGTCATGATTTCTTCAACACTCACATTCCCATTGTCTCAAGTGGATCATGATGTGTCATCAAGGCTCTCTCAGACGGAAGCCTCCTCAAAGCATTTGCAAAAACAGTCTAATCAACTGGCATTTATAAAAACGGGAGCAAAAAAGGATATCTCTAAATCAGATCACATCTGAAAAGTGTGCCCTTCCCCTGACCCTGATACTCTCACATAACATAGTGTAACCTTCAGAAGTCCCCTAATTAGTCCTTTGTGTATGATTTAATTCAATCCATCTGCTTTGTGAAGGTCTCAGAGGTTTGTCAAGGAACACTGCATCATGACACAAAGGAACACAGCATATGAGTTAGAGACGAAACAATCAAGAAGCAGGTTTTAGTCAATCAGATCTTTAGTGAAGAGTGACAAACAGAAAGCCAGAAGTTCAGTTTGAAGTTTACAGCAAACCATCAAGGGGACGTTGCCAATGTGGAGGGAAGCAATCTGGTCAGACTAGACCAGGGGTGTCAAACTCCAGTCCTCAAGGGCCGGTGTCCTGCAACTTTTAGATGTGCCTCTGCTGCACCACACCTGAATAGAATAATTAGGTCATTAAGGCTCTGGAGAACTGATCTACACAAGGAGGAGGTAATTAAGCCATTTCATTCCAGCGGTTTGTACCTGTGGCACATCTAAAAACTGTAGGATACCGGCCCTTGAGGACTGGAGTTTGACACCTGTGGACTAGACCGAAACAGATTTTTTTTTTGTCTAGATGCAAAACATTATGTTTATTGGAAACAAAACTTTGAGCACAACTTTCCAACTGGAAAATACATCAGTAGCAACACCATGGAGTTTTGTTGATTTTTTCAGTAGGGACAATGAAGCTGGTAGGGGTTAATGGCTGAAGATGGGTGGAGCTAAAGACAGAATAATCCCACAGCAAAACCTTTCACAGCCTGCAAGAGACTCAAGACCGGGGCGAAGGATCACTTTCTAGCAGATCGACTCTACATATACTGGCAGAGGTAGAAAGGAATTGTTTGGGCCACTGCTTGCTCATGTGTCAGACAGAATATGTCAAGACTTGAAAAGTTACGTTTGCAGACTGTTTAGATTGTTCCTTATCACAACAAAGGTCTTAAAAGTTGTTCCTGTAATCTCCTTTTCCAGTTTGGGGCAGTCTAGACTTCTAACCATCCAGACAACAAGCAGTGAGCTTTCACTTCATCACAAAGAAATTTTACTAAGGAAGAAAGAAGAAAACTAGTCATAATGTGAACAATTCTCAGAAAGAACAGAAATTCTTACCATGACAGTTAAAAAAAAATGGCAGTCTAGGGTGTGCTGTGGTGTCGCAGGGGGTTAGCACGCCCCACGCTTGGAGGCCTTAGTGCTCAACGCGGAGGTCGCGGGTTCGACTCCCGGTCCCGACGACCTTTGCCGCATGTCTTCCTCACCCTCCTTCCTGTCTGCCTACTGTAGAAAAAAATAGGAGCCACTAGTGCTGCAAAAACTCTTTGGAGAAAAAAGGGAAAAAAATGGCAGTCTGATGATACCTCAGCTGGCATTTAACACTCCACTTATGATGATGAGTTACAACTGTGGTCACTGCAATCTGGGGGTGGAGCGCTCCCAAATGTTTTATTCATTAGACAAGCTTCTCTGTCTGCGTAGAGCAAAGGACAGGACCCTTTGATTAGGTTAGATTACATTTGCCTTGATATTTTTTATTTTATTTTGAAATGTTCAATTAAGTGTAGTTGAGGGTGACACACTAAAATTGTTATTTTATCTAACCTCCATGCAGTCCTAGATTGCGATGAACAGCATGTCAAAATTTGAAGCTAAAAAAGTCTAAAAAAGGATTTGAGAGCTCTGATGGATGGTGTCAGCTGGCCTGGGTAAATATAATACCAAAGGTATGCTGTACATGAAGAGAATAAAATTCACATTAAATGTGATGGAACATCAGGTTTTTTATCCAAATTCCACTAAAAATGACCTCTTTTAAATTTAAAACATGTCACTTTTGATAAAAGCTTGGCTGCTGACATTTATAGAAATCATAAATTTGGAAAATAACAACTGAAGCTTTAAAAGAAAGCCTCTAATGTTTTTACAGGTCAAACGACTGTATGAACATAATCTGGAGATGTGTTTGTGCAGATACATATGATAAAGGTACTCTGTAATTAGCAGGCAGGGAGACTGCTGTGGGCTGAACCAAGCTGTTGTGGTTTGCACTGGTGCCTCACAGCTGTGCTGCCTTTCCGAGACGATTTGAAATGTTCTCTTCATGTATCTGTGAGCTTTCTTTGGAAGAAAGATGAGAAAGATGAAACTGCAAGACAAAATCTGATACAGACACAAAGACTAGCAGAAGCTAAGACAGAAGTCATAGAATTTTTTTAAATATTGAAAGGTTTCTGTGGTTTTATGTGTTGAGCATTCAAAGATGGTGCTGTGCATATCTTGGTTAAGACATGAGATCATATGTGTCATGTTCCATGTTTTTCTGTGTGTTTATTTTGAGTTTCCTGTGTCTCTGAGTCTCTGTGTTGTCCTGTCTCCCTTTGATTACTTCCAGGTGTTTCTTGTTCCCTGATTACCCCCAGTGTATTTAGTGTCACCTGTGTGTCTGTTCTTTGTCGGGTCCTCGTCGCTTGCCGTCTAATGTGCATGCTGCCTGTTGTTTGGACTGTGAGTTTCTTCCATTAAAGTTCATTATTCATCTTACCTGGGTCCACTGCATCTGCCTCACCGCAACGATTCATGACAATATGACCTTCTATTGCCTTTGGTCAACCTAAACCAGTCTGCCCATTCTCCTTTGACCCATTTGCATGTTTGTGGTATGCAATTCAGACTCGGGTACTAGTTCAAGAAGCTTCATAAATAAATAATAAATACAAAGAAAAAGAAGCCCCATATTAAGAAATCAGCCATAAAGTTAAAGTTTCAGTAGAAATGACCAAAGCTCAGGGTGTGCTGTGGTGGTGCACGGGTTAATCACAAACCACATATGGAGGTCCTAGTCCTCGACGTGGCCGTCGCAGGTTCAATTCCCGGCTTGGTGACCTTTGCCACATGTCTTCTCTACTTTCCTGTCAATTCACTATCAAATAAAGGCCACTAGAGCCAATATGATCAAAATTATAACTAGACAATGACCCTTAAAATGTCACTGACATGATAAAATTGCCTACATGATTTAAAAATATGAATTACTGTGATTTCATTCTGTACACACAAAAGCTTTAATAATGCATAATTTTCACAGACTACTGTAACTTGAAAAGTGTCACAGTTTTCATCTGTAGTAATTGGGTCAAACACCAGTGCCATCTTGTGTCGGAATGAGGGTAAGTCAAGCCCTTTGACACCTGTCTTCCGTCACTCTCATTAACCACTTTCCTGTCTACACACTATCAAATAAAGGCTACTTGAGCCAATAAATCCTTTAAAAAAGAATGAAAGAACAGTAGTTTGTCTATCTAAGTGGTTTTATTGTGTCAGTGACACTTCAAGGCTCCAACATTCTTTGGTGTACTGCGTGTATCCTATGAGTCACATCTACCCTACGCACATTGTCCACAGACAGTTGGGATTTCATAATCGAGCATGCCCATTGCCCGTGCTGATGTCAAATTCCTTCATTTCCCACAATGTGAATAATAGTGGGAAGTAACACCCACTGAGCACCAAACTTGCAACATTGATGCTTGTCCTATTTCTTCCCTACCAGGGAAGCTGTCAGTTCTGAGCAGAGAGTGGCAGTCTAGCTGCTGTTCATCCACATGACTGGGCCAACTGTCAAGCTTATCAGCTTGGAGTCACATGTAAAACAGTTCAACGTGAGCACTGATTACTGTGCAACACCAAGTATGCTTACCAGGGTGTAAAAATTTACCTTTGAGTGGATGTTGGTATTGAGTCTGTCTTGAGTAGATGCAGGCTTCCAAGAAGTGAAGTACGCCTGAGTATGTGGAGCCTTTAGTAAATGACCAATTTTGTTAGGAAGTGGCTGAAGGACAATAATAGTAAAGTTTTTAAGAGACAATAACAACCCCTTGTCCTGGTAAGGAATAAGCCAAAATTACAACAAACTATTCTGAGAAGCTTGTATAGGCAACAATTCTGCAAACATTAAAAGGATATTTTTCTGACACATTGCCTTTCATTGTGTCAAGAAATGTGTCAGTTATTATAAAAACGCTACACGCATCAAATATGACTTAAAGACATCTGGCATCATAACTGGGCCTCTGTCTTTTGAAAAACTCCTGCTCCTTCTGAAACTCCACCTTCAGTAAGTCATCACTACAATATTGCTCCTCTATTAACCCTTTAAAAATGTTTTTACCAGCGATTCATTGAGAACTAGCTCTTAGAATGAACTCAGCAGATGTGCAGTTCCAACAGGTGTTTGCTAATTACAACTGGCTAGTCTAAAGGAGGTGTGTCAGAGTCATAGGGGAGGAGCTGTGTCTTGAAGGTGGGGCTAGATCCACCCAGGTGTTTTGCACAGCTGAAGGGTTGCCATGGGTGACTAAAGGATTTCTCAAACATGCGTGAAAGAATCAAGATGGCATGTATGCTTTTGATTATAACATGATGTAAAGCTCAAAAAGGTTGATTTTACATAATACTATCGCTTTAAGGAAATGTATATAAACTTCAAGAAACAAAAAAAGGAAACTTTAAATGTGTTGTGATCACATAAATTACTTGCACGTACAAGTAATTTATATGATCATAACAGGACTAATATATGAGAAAGATTAGTCTGATATGTCAGAGACTGGAAAAAAAGCAGACAGATTTGAAATACACTTACACCTTGGACAGTAAACAATCCAGCCACAGAGGCTTTGCAGCACTGGGTCCTCCCACCCAATCAGAGCGGCTCCTGCTGAAGCAGTCGATAATGAGGGGAGGGTTCTGCCTTTGCACCAATTCCTCTGTTGGCTTGTTGGTGCCACAACCTGATTAGCATAAATTTCTCAGCAAGCGAGATGAAACCCCTGCGCTCACAGCTGATGCAACTGTTGCCCTAAATACAAATGTCTACATCTGATTTTTTTTTTTTTTCTGAATCTTGGTTCAAGAGTCTCAAAACTTTTTTGTCAATGAAAAAACTGGCATGACAATCAAGTGGAAAGATGATACTGTAATTGTATACCAGATGTTAAAACAGCTGCTGTCTTATTCTGTCTCCACACCCTCAGTCAATTGTGTGGGGACAGTTTTTCTATCATAATCATAAACTGCAGATACATCTAATCAGTTTTCATACTTATGAGCCAGTTTCCACTTGTTAGTATTTATAGCAGTTTGCTGTGTTTAGTGAGCTGGCTTAATATGCGCTGATCGTTGCTGAATGTGTCGCTGTTTTGGATGTGATTTCATTTGTTTGTGCAATGAAGCCATCTGCTTTCTATTCTCCCCGTACAATTCCATTAATTAGTGGCATATTTGATAACAGAACCAGCTTTGAGAGGGAGAGCACTGCAGGGAAATCTGAGGAGGTAACGGAGGGGAATACAGGGGAAGTGAGAGGTAGAACCGGTACAGAAGAAAGAGTAGGAAGAAAAAAAGAGTGTGTGTGCCTGGCAGTGATTGCAAATGCAGATGGTTGTGGAGCAAAGGCAGATGGCATGTCAGATTGATTATTGTCGCCAGCCCTGCATGATAGATGCAAGGCAAACAGTGAGCTCTCCCCTCATTTCAGATGACTCGGAGTGATAGAGATGTGTCAGCTCACGAAGTTAATCTTAACGTCATTTGAACCGTTCTGAGCCATTTGTGGCCACCGCTGTGTGCCAGGCTGTTCATTTCCATCAAGGCGATTACACCTGTAAATAAATATGGCCCCCGCTCCTGTGATCACGCCGCGGACAGGTGGGAATTCGCAATGGATGTGCTCGGCCGTGGTGCTGTAGCACAATCTCTCCCTGGCAAGAGGGGAGGCTTTTCTGTGGCACCATCATGTCATCTGGTTGGCGTTTCACGCATGGCTGCCAAAGTTGCTGTCAAAGAACACAAACTAGTGTCCTATGTCTGTTACTGCAGCTTTACAAAGGTGCGCAAATCTTTGTCTATATTTTGCTGATGTTTAAAAAAGACAATTTCATAGGTGCAGTGTTTCCATTAAAAAAGAAATAAGAATCACACATGAATAAGCTTGTTCACGTGAAAAATCATTAAAAAACTATGTCAGTGTGTCATGATGGTAGTTTTTAACAAGCCCACATGCAGAACACAAGATAGGAGAGGTAGGATCAGTGTTAAATGATTTAATAATGATCACACAATTATCAGCGAGAATCAGGATGGTCTGGTCCAGGGGCAAAAACAGTGTCGGCAACAATGGTTCACTACGAGGAAAGAGCAGAGTGGTGAGTTCAGGGGTCGTGGGAAGGAAGGAAATCTTTCTGGGAAAAACAGGCTGATCTTACTTGTTGCAGATGAACAGAGTCTTGGAGGGGAAACAAAGTATGTCCGGGGTCTCGGTTCTTGGTGGGTCCAGGAACAACGGAGGAGTGCGGCGGGCAGCGGACAGGTAGGCACGGGTGCAGCGGGGAGACGGAGGAGTGGTACATAAACCAGGAATTCAACCGGGATCTCATCAAAGGATCACCTAAAAGGCAACGGAGTAAACAAAGATAATTACTAGAATGTTCAAGACAACTAGAAACACAGAGACGGGCTCAGGGGGCTCAGAGGTACCGTGACTGGCTAACACTCAGGCGACGCTGGACTGGCGGCCAACTCCTTAAGTCTGCGCCGCTGATGAAGATGATCACGAACAGCTGCGGATAATAATGCACCGCACTCCAGCCGGAACCTGTCGCCCTCTGGTGGTAAAAGGTAATAAGGGTGCACAGGAACTCCCACCATGCAGCCAGAACCCCGGAACATAACACAGTGTGGTGTATTCTGTCAGTGTCTTCAAGATGCTGGGTTTTGGTGGAACAGCAAAGACTTTATTACAAACAGCCTAAGTCAGCACAACCAAATCGGAGGAAATCTTGGCCCAATCATAGAGAAGTCCCCGATCCCTGGACAGCATCCCGGGTACAAGGGTCTGCCCAACACATATTCCCCAAAGTACATATTATCACATACCTATGTTGCAGATTCACATCTCATTTGAGTTTCTGGAATGGATTGTCTGCTATTGCATCTGTAGCCCATAGATTAAATAGAAATTTTCAAACTACATGTCTATTGACCTTTTGACCTGACCGTTTCTCCCGAACATTCCAAAATGTCTTCCTGTATGATCAGACTACAGCACCAACAGTCATATGTGACACAGTGACATGTTACAATATAAACATTTCCATGAGACTTTCATTAAGGAATTTTATTTTTTGTAATTTCAGTTTACACCATTTTATGGGTAATGGAAATGCAGCTAGTGACTTGGAAATATAACTTGTAAGACTTTTACAGATACAGGATACTCTCACAGATCATTGTAGTTAGTATATTGTTCTGTTGTTTCACAGCCGATCAATTCCTTAAGGAATCCAAATGTGGTAAAATCCCAATGCTTAATTTCTCAACCATTAGAAAAGCAAAGAAATTGGGGTTAGGGTTAGCCTCATTTAAGTGACTGTAAATGAGGCAAGGTTTGCAGTGCCATACTGGCTGGCCATCTACAGATGATTTCAACAATCATCTGTAGTGAACAGTGTCTGCTTTGTTGATGTCAGAGAGTGACAGAGAAAGTTGCTAAAATGTTGTAGCTAAGGTTTGCAGAATGTAATTTCTAAATGAAGGAAGGCCGCAGCAGAGAATAAAGGAGTTATGCAGAGTTAAGGACTCGAGTGTTCTTCACTCTGTGGAAGTCCCTGTGTACCCGAGGTGGACTCAAAGTGGACACGTCTGCTGGTCAAGGTCAGTTTTTACAACCACTTACCGTGTGTCGCACAGTAAACTGCTCGAGGGGAACCTGTGTTTACATCAAACTGTTTTGTGTGCAACACTGAGTCAATGAGCTGGACAGCTGTGAGATGTGACTGTGTACCACAGGAGCCGAGTCCGTAGGGGTTACAGAATACGTACAGTACACCAGGATATGTGGGAACCTTAAGGCTACCAATCTACAGGATCACCAAAACCAGACAAGAAGAGATTGAAAAAACATTTTCTGCTTTGATTAGTCTTTATTTCAGCTTCAAGATCATTCTATGTTAAAAAATGAACTTAAACCCAAACATTATTTTATGAGATCACTTGAATAGAACCTGTCTGGTAACATGAAATACGCTAAGGAGCTCAAAAATCTCAAAAAGGAGGCAAACAGTTTTTTAAAGCACTGTTGATGCTATCAGCAAATGGAAAAATAGAGTGTTGTAAATGTTTTGTAATAGTTTCAAACTGTCTGAGACATGCAAAGAAAGAAAAATCTTAGCTACCTCTTGGCAAATCTCTTGTTAGTCTTTGAAGTAAGTAAGAAGTGCAGATGACGGATATTAAACCAGTCTTCAGATATTAATGCTGTGTGGTTGTTCCTATTCATAAACTCAAAAGGAAAATAAAATAAAAGCAAACATACGGGCCCCCTACATAGTATTTGCCTGGTAATCTTCCCTTTGGCAGAAATCACACTCTGCAAACATGTTTTGTATCCAGCTCAAAGTTCTTTCAAATTATGATTTCAGAATTTTCTGCTAGTCTATCTGCAGATTAATAAACATTGTGAGATATTTTAGGCTGTCTCGCAGCACAGCCAGCTTCAGATCACCCGACAGATTTTCCTTGATGCTTCCCCAAGCTTAAGCAGAACACATGACTCTCCTTTGCACTAGTATAATAAACTTTAATTACCGACACTCAGTTCCGATGCTATTTGCAGACTGTTTTAACAAATTCCATCATCCTCTTTGCCGGGGCAGCCAGAGCATTGGCAGAGAGGTTGTTTTTGTTAGCTGATTCATTTGCTAACTCAAACTTTGACTTGTCCTTGAGAAAGATACACAACAACCAGACCTCACACAACCATCAGCCAGAAAACAACAGATCTCTATGAAAGGACAGATTCCAGGAAAGTATTTGTAATGAATCAAAGGAGAATAGAAAACTTCAGTATGGAAATTTGCATTAAAGACTTATAAACTCCCCAGGTATCAAGAAATCTTCTTTCTTCTCCACCGCAGGTTGAGACGTTTTTCCCTGCTCTAAAACCACCTGGGAATGTAATAGCATCCTGACCTTTGACACTGGTTTAGAACTTCCCAATGTTTGTTCTCAGCACATCATCAGATTAGAACTTTTCTTCTTGCACGCCTTCCTAAAGTTATTCTGTGATAGGTCAAAAAATGTAAGCATCCCGTGTTAATGAGGAAAAGCCCAACAATGTGTAGTGATATGGGAGTACTGCAGGGTTTTTTTTTTCTATTGACATATGAAATCTCCTGGTCAGAGTGAATTTTGTTTGTGTTCTTGCCACCTTGACATAAACACATTTCATACTCATTGTAGAGTACGAACAGGCCTTTAGGCTTAACACATAGCACATGGTGCACAGTCTTCACCAAAGCAATACACAGAGATTTGGGGACCCACATGTCAGAAACATCCAATCAGATTATCATCTGCCTTCAGTTGACTCAGTTCTTCTTCATCACAAACCCGTACTGGCAGCCTGATGGATGGTGGGCTTATGCTTAAGGCCAAAATGAATGACAGCCGCTGTAATGATATAGTATATTGCGAGTAAGCATTGTTCAGCATCTATGTATTAATAATGCATGCAAAGAATTTGGAACAGTGAATCCCTGAGGGTGGGACCACAAACACCCATTCAATAGCTAAAATCCTTGAATACTTCAAACCACCATTAAAAACTGATGTGAAGCGAGAAAAATTAACAAAGTCCAAACCTTGTTAAAGAGAGAGAACAAAACACAGCTTTATTTTACATCTGCACAGATGGAGAACTCAGAAGAGATCTAACTAGACAAAGGAATCACCTCTCTACATATACCGTATACTGTCCTTCTCCCGCAGAGTGTCGCCACCAACATTCCCAAGGAGCTAATCAGATTAATACACACACAGAGAAAAATGCAACTTTCAGTTAAAAATGGGTTTCAGACAGAATATTCTGTGTCTAATAATAATCACTCCGCCGTCGGTCTGGTCTTGTCCCTCCGCAAGGTATGACAACTATTTACTTATCGCCTGGTGCTAAGCTTCTGACACACTGAGACAAACTGTGAAGGCTAAAAAGAGAAACAATGACTCTGTAAGACTGAATGAGACATAATAAACTAATTAAACATTGTAAGATTAATATTAAATAAACTTCTAATAAAAGTAAACACACTGTAAATAATTATTTTATTCCACACTGAAAAACACACAAATTACAGTTTTCTTAGTTCAAACACGTAATTTACCTGAACATGCAATATTATGCACAATGGAAACCATGTTGGCACTACTTCAAAAGCTAATATGAATTGTCTTCCTTTCCTCCAATGTTTGGTGTACAACCAATCAGCAATAAGGAAAATGAATGGTGCTTTTGGATTGGCTGTTTTCTTGCTGTGTTGTGATAAAACACAGCAACAAACGTGTTTTTTTTTTTTTTTCAAATATTTTAGATATCCTCTAAAAACAAGACCATGGAAGAATGCCTCAACATTTAGTCTTACATTTTACTGTACAATTCAACTGGGAAAAAAAACACAAACTTGTTTAAAGGAGTGAAAAGAAGCTGTACTCACCTGGTTGCATCAGCATACATACCCTTAAACTAATTGTTTGTTTGTTGGATTTAATTTCAGCCTCCAGTGTTCTTTGGCAGGAGTATATTGCTTCACATATCTTCATTTGGCATTTCTAACCAATTTTGTTTCCAATCCAGTCAGATTGTGAGGACATCTGTCCACATTGCTTATCATTTGACCCACCAATTTTTTTCCATTAAATGTAGTTTGAGACTCTGACTAAAAGTCCAAATTCTAGGTGTTTATTTTGTTTCGATACAGAAAAACGTTAACGATTCAAACAAAATAGAAAATCCCAAATAAATCAAATCTTAAAGTAACAACCAATAAAGATTCATTTGGACAATCAGTCATTTTGAATTATTTGTTATATCTATTTATATTTTGTTTAAAGTCACATGTAGGTCATTTTTAAAAATCAACATGTAAAATCTTAGATGTTTAGATGTAAGAAAATAACTGTACTAAAAGGACTACCTTTATCTGACCAGAACAATAGAACAGTGACAGGCAGAGAAATTAAAATATATTAACCAAACATTCACAAAGCAGGTCAAAAATGAGGTGGAGATGTGGGACACATTCTTGCTCTACCCATCAGCAAGCCTCTGACACTCACAGTACTGTTGCTGTAAAAATTAAGCTGCCACCCTTTAAGGTGATCTCTGATGGTGAAGAGATAAAAATGGAACATATTCTTGTAAGTTGTCACAACATTGACAGCTGACGGGCAATGTGTTTGGTTAGAATATACTCAAAGTTTATTTTTTTAAAAGTGTCAGAAGTGACAGGGTTGTGAGCAAATTTATTTGTCCACACTCAACATCACATGTCAGCACAAGATCGAGAGCAGGACATTGAACTCCAGCCAGGGTCCGGCAACGTCTAGGTGTCTCTGCATCAACTTATGAGTCAGATAATCAGGTCATAATTCAGCCATTTGATTCAGGTCTATTAGAAACATCAAAAGTTACAGGAAATTGGTGCTTGAGGACTAGAGCTGAAAACTCCTGATTTGGAGAGAAAAGGTAAGAGTTGGTAGTTCTGTGGATGTTTTGAGCAAAGCCAGTTGAGACTTTGTATTCAAGGTTACATTTAGGCTCTTTGCTTTCAATTTCAGCACCCCGACCCTCAAACACACACACACACACACGCACGCCCACCCCCACAAACTATAACAACAATTTAGAACTTTACACTGAGTCAGTTAAATAATATTGAGAACTGATATAAAAATTGAGAGTAAAGGTCTGGTAGACAATACAAAAGAACAAACAAATTGATTTTAGTGGTTTGCAATTCAGAAAAGATATTTGAAACAGTTAGAGATTTTAATTGACTTAGGTTTGAATCAAAAATTCTGAAAACAACGTTGCTATCTCTTTTTTGCAAAAAGACAAATTCTGTCTAAAAGCTATTTTTCAAGATGGTGATGAAACATGTTAGCATATCTAGTAATGCTAGCTGCTGCAAGGTGTACCATCACCTAATGCTAGCTTCATTTGAGTCAGGTTCAGGAAAGACAACTGTGAATTCAAAACAATATACAAGGATGGAAAATGGGAGAAATCTTGGAATATATATAATATCAACTGTCCACCCAGAGTAATGCTCCGGTTCAGTACCGATATTTGAACCATGTAATGAGGAAAAAAATAAAAGTATAGTCTGATAATTATTTTACCTAATTATGATTTTGGCTGAAGAGGCCAACTGACTGATGAAACAACCATTTGTATTCTGTAGAGACTAATAGCAACAGAGTTGAAATGTATTAAAGCTCAGCAGAGGGTAAAATGGATTCATTGACCTCCAGCTATCACCATCACCTATTGCTGAATGGACCGCTGCAACATGTTAGGTTGATTTACATCATGGAGGATAAATGCCTTTTCGTATAATTTCTATTGCGTCCCGCAACTTAACGGACTTACCCGTAAAAAGCATATTATCCCAAGGTCAGCAGCAAATCACAACTATTAGAGCTTATTGCAAAGAAAAATTATCAGCTGGGAATTACGTTTGTGTGGAGTATCTGTCTTTGGAAGAACAAAACAAATTACTAAAATAGTTGTTTTTTAACAGTAAGTTACAGCGGTCCCCTGTAACGTAACTGTGGAAGTAGTCCAACTGTGGTTTAAATACTCCCATATACTATGCACAAGATTTTTTTATTTTTGCATGCATTTTTCCTTTATTTTTGATTAAAGTGTTTCAATAGCACAAACATTCAGTAGGTGTGGTTGTCTATGGGCTGAACCAGAGATTGAAAAGTAAGTAATTTACGTACATTCTTTCAGAGACAGGAGTAGAATATGACTTATTTTTTCCCAAAAACTCACCTCACTAATATTTCAATTTTTCAGTTTTTAGTGTACTGTAGTTGAATTTCTTTTGAAGGTGGAATTCTTTGACAGAAATTCAGTTCATGATCTATCATATTGGAGTTTTTATAAGATACAATTTATTGACAGTCTGGATTAGCCTCTGCCTCACAATGACTCTGGCATGGGCATTACATCTGCACAAAGCTATTCCACAATCTGCCTGTAAGTTGAAAGGTTTCTGGGTCGCCACCATAGGTTTCCTGATTTATTTGATAACTGCTGCTGAGGTTTGGAGAACAGACTGACACCCAGAACCTTTGAGCTGCAAGACAACAGTCCTAACAAATGCATACTTATCCAGCTCCTATGAAAATACTTAACCCTCTATGGCATGACTTTTTATTTTTGTGGGGAAGAAATATTTTCCTGCATTCTTTGGGAGCTTGGTGGTCCCTAATTACATGTCAATCATAAAATCGGACTCTGACACCTCCTGGAACCAGATTTGGGTTTGTTGCCTCAGGGTAACATTGGTCTAGAACACCAAGATTGTCTACACTGATTATGAGAAATGAAATACAAATCAAACAAAAACTATATTCATAAAAGAACTAATTTTTGGACAAAAATATGTCAAAAATCATGCCCCCCAAAAAATAAAATAAAGGAGCAATGTGAGGTACAGCTATGTGGTTTGTTGCCTGAGGGCAACGCCATGCCATAGAGCAGGGGTGGGCACTCCTGGTCCTCGAGGGCCGGTGTCCTGCAACTCTTAGATGTCTCCCTGGTCCAACACACCTGAATCCAACAGCTGAATCTCCTTCTAAGTGCAGTCAAGTTCTCCAGAGTCCTGTTAACGACCTCATTATTTGACTCAGGTGTGTTGAAGTAGAGATGCATCTAAAAGTTGCAGGACACCGGCCCTCGAGGACCAGGAGTGCCCACCCCTGCCATAGAGGGTTAAGTATTCAATATCTAAAATATTCAAAAGACAATGTAGCTTGGGAAGTTGAAATACTTCGGCACAATGCTACTTGTCATGCTATTGGATGGCATTTGGATAGCACCCAATCTAGGGATGCCTTTTATTTTCCTTGTCAGTGATTGGCTGCATCCCTCAGAACAGAAATAAGGATAGATATTAGCTTCTCAGGTAGGACTGATAGTTTCCACTTAATTCATATTAAGGTATATTTGGGGCTTGAGGTAATGTATAAGTCTTTTCAGCCAAAGTCTCCATTCATTCATGGAAAGATCCCAGTTAGGATCTGAAATCTTCTAATTACGAGTAAACAGTTTTAATCTCCTAAACTAAGACACAGCTCTGTCTGTTTCACATTAATAGTAACATTTTTGAAATGTTACAGTTACTGCCATATATTGTGGTTTGTGTGTTGAATGTGGAGCTTTTTTTTCTCTTTTTTAAGGCATTTTCATTTTATATTGGTCAACTGAAAATAGACAATAAAAAGCATATTTGCATGTATTATGTACTAACTTGCAAAGTTTACTGTTTACATCCAACACCTAAATCAGTGTTTCCCAAGACTGGTCCTCAAGGTACACTGTCTTACATGTTTTAGAGGTCTTCCTGCTTTAATGTTCCCAATTCAACTGATTACAGTTCAACAGACGCCTGTTAATCAGTCATCAATTTAAATGAGCTGGACTGAAGCAAGGAAATACCTAAGTCATGCAGGGCAGTGTGCCTTAAGGACCAGGGTTGGGAAACACTGACCTACTGACCTAAATAACTCATCGTCACAAATTTAGAAAAGAATGTTAGAGTTACTGAAGAGAGACTGGGTTACTTTGTCAGAGACTTTCATTTGCCCTTATTGTGAAATTGAGGTCTTTTCTCTGTTCTCTGTAAGATCAGGGGATGTTTTTATGAAGGTTTTATTGTTTGTGTGGGATTGTACTGACATATCTCCATCTAAGTAAGATGTCTGCATGTCATCTTTGTCAACAGTCTGCCTTTTAAAGCAAGTTGAAATCCCTGAGTGCCAGAACAAGTTCTTAAATATTTGCAATTTTCACAGCATGTATCCATTTGTGAACAATTATTCTCTGGCCTTTTATTCTCTGCCAGGTGAGCAAGAGACCAACTATAAGTTCCTGCCATAATAAGAGTAGATGGAGCCAAAATAACACCAGAGTAACTCTGCTAAAGAGTTGGGACGGTTAGATTTACAGCCTTAGTTTGGTATTTTATCTAAAATACCAAGTTGAAGTTGCTATAAAGGTAATAATTAGGAGTTTCAAAAGTATACATCTCAACAACAAAAAGAGGATAAAGGTTCAAATAACCAGCTCAATACTGCTGTGACTTATAATTAAATTGAAGATTTCTGGCAGAGGTGGTGGAATATTTTCACCACCACAAAACATTGGTGTATTTTAATGTGATTCAAGGCACAAAGTAGTACCCACTTGTGAAGTGGAGGAAAAATAATAGATGATATTTAACATTCATTGCAACAAAAAATCTGAAGCACATGGTGTCCGGTTAGCCTTTAAAATCCAGTGCAACCACCTACCTGCAGAGATCATCTCATTGGTAAATGGGTCAGTTTGTTGTATAATCTCATGATATATCCAGCTAATCTGAGTTTCAACAGATATGATTATGCTTACAAGGCACTGGTATTCTGTTTTTTTATTCCATAGCAATCCAATTTTCTTCCAAGCCGGATTCCTACATGACAGAACCTCCAGCTTATACTCTGCACCATTAACATTTGGTTTCAAGCTATTTTACTCAAACTGCTTTCAAATTTATGGGGATATTAATTTTCAAAGGCTATGTATTTTTATTCTCAAGTAGAAAATATTTTACCACATAGTGGAATTTTGTGAAACATCTACAATGTTCTGCAGCACAGAATGTTGAGGACAAATCAGCACATGTTGGTGGACAAAACGTAGTTGTAAGATTTATCTGAGGAACTCTTCTCAGGAACTTTCAAATTCCAAGACCAGAGCCTTGTGTCACTATTCATAGGCCAAAGATGAATACATTTTAATGGTAACTTGATTATGGAATGACAACCCTACATGAACAAATAGGGAAAGCATGATAAATGGTTTAATTTTAGAAACATGTTATGAGGGAGGGAACAAAATGATAAACCTATAACTGAAGACATATAAACAAAATATAAGAACCACACACAGTCCTGAGGTGTGGAGATGCATGGAGGTCGAGGTCTGAATACAGACGCATGCAAAATTTGTCCAATCTGAATTTGTAAAAAAAACAAAAATCCTGAAAAGGTCAAATTTTCTGTCAACTTCACCAATATAAAGTACCTTTTGTTAGTCTATGAAATAAAATTCCAATAAAATAAATGGAAAAATAAAACACTTTGATAAATGAAAGTAAAGTTGATAAGTTTAGAATGTGTGAATACTTTTGCAAGGCACTGTTTTTGCAAATCAGCAGGAATTTTCAAGTATAAAGGCTCAGTTTTCAGAAATTTGCTGCTGTAAAATAAAAAGTATATGCTTTTTAATAAAGAGAGAAATAACCTTTTGTATTTATGTCCCTAAATACGAATGATTACACTCGCATGGCATCTGTTGCATTCGTGTTAAGAGGAGTTAGTGATGCTTTGAGGTTATGGTGCCGAGGTCAACCAGCAGTTGCTTGCTAGAAGCTCTTTCCCTGCAGTTGATACCTGTCATTATTTATGGTCTTTCTGCATCAAAGTCTATGAATCGCTCTTGGTCTGACCCCTCCCTGAAGCCTTTATGCCATGTGAGATCCCACCAGAAACCAACAGACAGTTAAGACTTCAAGACCAGAGGGGTACTCAAACCCCTCCACCACGTTAAGGTGGCGATTCTGCGAAGGGGAGGAAACCAGCAGATTGCATCAAAGCTTCATATTAATGCAATCCCCCATCCTGAGCAAGCACGGGGCAACAGTGGAGAGAAAACACTCCCCTTTCAAAGGAAGAGACCTCCAGCAGAACCAGACTCAGGATGGACGGCCGTCTGCCTCGACCGGCTGGGGTGGGAGAGGACAGGAAAGTGGACAAGACAAATTAAGCATACACTGGAGCTCTGGCTCTGATGGAAGAACAGACCTAAAAACAACAAAGAACATGCTAATGGTTAGATGTTGTTGTCTGAGTGGAGTTATAAAAACGACTCATAAATTACTTCAGGATGACCTAGATGTGGAGGAAAACATAGTCAACAGAACACCGGAGAGACCTAATGACAGAACATTACAATAACATATCAGGTTTGTTGTGTCTGGTGCTCGTCAAATTTCTGGATTTGACCTAAAAAAAAGACAAAAAAGGACAATACTCCATATTGCATAATTAACTGTATCAATCTAAAGAAAAAAAACTGTCAGGTTCAGGTAGTGAAGTAGAGAGTGCACAACACTCATAAAGATATACAGAGACACAAGAGAGTGGACAGAAAGTAAGACAGGAAGGGGTGAACAATGAAAATGTGACTACTGACAAGCAAAACCAATATACGTTACACAAATATATATGTAAACCACAAATGCTAGGATACTTTGTTCCTCCTTTTCTCGGCTGCTCTGTACCTGTACGTGTGCATGTAACTATGTGGTAACGCCTGTGGTAATATCCTAGCTGATTTGCCTAATGTGAAATCTGCGTTTTAAATGTCAAACGGTTTCCATCAACATGAATGCTGGCCATCCCCATGCAACCCATGCCCAGTACTGACTTCAGAAGACAGGAACAACAACCAAAGGCCAACAACAAAACAGGTGATTCAAGTCAGCCAACAATACCCCATACTATCAAAAAATACTTACTCCCTAACCCAGTGGTTCCCAAAGATTTTCTCCTGCCCCACCCCCCGATATTTTTGTAGAATGGTGATGAAAACCAAAGCATCAGGGAAAACCCACACATCTCTATCTAAACTAATAGACTATTTTTAGACTATGGTAGGAAAAAAAGTATGGGAGGGAAAAGAATTCAAATCTTCAATTAAAGGATGAAACCAGAGCACCCAGAGAAAATTCTTGAATCCCAAATGAAGCTAATGAGAATTTTCTGTACAAATCTTTAACTGAAAATGGATGTTTCAATAACAGGAGGAAACCGGAGCACCCGGAGAAAATCCAAAATCATGCTTTAACCTAAAGGGATGTTTTTAGATTGCAGGAAGAAACTAAAGCACCTGGAGAATACCCGCAAAAATTTATTTAGCCTAATCTAGAGGAGAAAATCCAACATTTCTACATTGATATATGGGACATTATTCAGACTATGAGAAGAAACCGAAGCTCTAGGAGAAAACCGAACATACTAGCATGTTATTTAACCCTAAACCCAATTCTCATCCTAAATTAGACTAGACTAAATACTAAAAAGTTATAACTCTAATGTCTGTGTGTGTATGTTTAAGAAAACCATGGGTGACTGAGCAGTTCTTCCAGCGTGGGACGCTCCTTTGGGTGTTCCTTCAGGCACTTGGTCATAAGATTCTGGCAGTCTGGAGGGTCAGAGGTCAAAGTGCAACAACAGTTAGAGCAGCGGACAGAGAACATATTTATATATGCTGTGAAAAGATATAATACAAGTGTTTGTCTAACTCTTGGAAAGCCTCTTGTTGATCTTCAGCTTGTTTGTGAGGAAACTGATGGTTTTGAACATCTTGTTGTGAAGAATTTCAAACAAGAGCACTCCCAGCTGCCACACTGTTGTGGGTCCCGCAGTATATTTCTTGAGTCTGTAAAATTCTGGTGGGACGTGATCACGTGTACCTAAAAGATGGGTGAGAATAAGAGAGTCAAAAAGTTGAAGAAGGCTAAAAAGAAGTTCTGTTTTCACAGCGGAGACAGAAAAAAGAGGGATATCATACCACGGAGAAGTGCAAATTTCCTTCCGCGGTCAAAGCAGCTTAGACCAAAGTCTATGAGATAGGCTTGTGGGCCTTCTGAGCTGCTCTTAATCAGGACATTTTCTACTTTAATATCTCTGTGGAAGATGTTTGCATTCTGAAGCTGAATCGTTGCTTCCACCAGCTGTTTTAATATGATCTAAAAGAGAAAAATGATTTGAATCTCAAAATTCTGCATAGTTCGATGTTGGACATTGGTAACTTGTAAAGGTATTTCTAATAATATGGATTTTTTTTCCACATTCTGTCACAGTACAACCACATAAATTAATGTATTTCTTAGAGATATTATGTGATTAACATAAAGTATTGCAAAATTTCTAAGTGGAGAAAATATTGGACTCTACCTTGGCCTCCTCCTCATTTAAACAACCTTCATGCTCATCAAGGTAGACGAAGAGGTCCTCTGAAGGCATGGGCCTCTCCATCACTAAAAGCAGCTCTTCCTCCAGTTCATACCAGTCCAGCAGGGACACCATGGCCAACTGCCCTGATGAACTGGTAGTTAGATTACTCAGCTTCAACATGATGGCCACCTCCATTGCCATCTTCCTGCCGTTCTCATCCTGAAACATCAAAGCAAACAGGAGATTTGTGTTTCCACAATGCATCTGGAATCCAGCAAAGTCTTAAAGTCAGTCTTAAATGATGTTGCTCACTTACCTTATGTTTGAGAAACACATTTTCTTTTGGGATGTGTTTGATAGCCACCTATAACATAGAAACAAAGCATTGCTCAGCAATGGGAATATATTTAAAGGGAATGTTCAGACTTCCTAAGGTCAGTATGTATGGAATTATTAGTAATACTGTAAGGTGCATTGCCACAAAAACCATAGCCAAGTGATCTCATTGGTCAATTTCGGTTTTACATCTTCATAGTTTTACTTGAACAAAGAATTAAAAATAAATTGAGAGAAAAATTGAGATAGGATCACTTTTCGTCTTATCAGATCATAGTTCTGCAACCTGCAGAACCCTTAGTGGCTCTTTAGCTCACTCAATACAGTGTTTCCCCACCCTGGTCCTTAAGGGACATTGTCATGTATGTTTTATGTGTTTCTCTGCCTCAGTACAGCTGATTTGAATGGATGAGGTTTGCTGAACTGCAGTCATTTGAATCAAGTGGGTTAAGGTTGAAGCAGGGAAGCACATACAGGACAGTGTGCCTTGATATTACCCATCTACACATTTACATTTAAAATCTTATTGGTTAATGAAGTAATTTCACTGATGTAGAGTTTTATCTTACAGACATGGACATTTTTGGTTTGAGTCTTCATTGGCTAAAATCAGCTGAAACAGAGGGTCAATCTGACTAGCTGTTAAACTTCCACCTTTATGAGGATTTTAACTCTTTTTTTTTTTTTTTTTTACAGACTTTGACCCCTACTGACCATTAGAAGAACTATTACTGAACTATTACTGATAACTTTATAGTTATCAGTAATAACTGATCAATATTACTGATAACGTTATAGTTATCAGTAATATTTTAAATATTCCAAAGGCACCTACAGGCAATTTATCCTTCTGTCGATATCCAGCAAACACAGATCCAAAGCCTCCTTCTCCCAGTAAATGCAGCTCAGTATATTTTTTCTGGAATTTGGCTAAACACATGAACACATGTTTGAGTTTCACAAAGCATGAGAATAAAACCCTGTTCACTAATGTTACCTCAGAATTAATTGTAGAAGCTCTGACTTCTACATTTTTTTTTTCAAAACTGTCAACTTAAATTCTGACCTCTTTGGGAAGTGACTTGTTCTTTTTTTGTCTTCTTCTTCGTTGGTGGTTCCTCAAAGTCATCTGCCTTCCTCGTCAGATTCCGCTTTCTTATATCTCCAGTAATGTAAAGTACCGGACTGATGTTGCTGGATCCTAACATTGAGAATAATCAATAGAAACAACATGAGTGTTTCAGCCTTTAGTTACCATAAGGCAAAAATGGCTGAACAGAAAAAAAAGACGCTTGTGCCTGCATTCCGCTGCATTTGTTACGGTCTATTAAACTATCTCCCTCTCTATTTACACTGTAATAAGTAGATTAACACAACTTTACATCATGCATTGTTTTTGGCTTTGTCTGTGCTGTATGTATTGTAGGCTTGTTGAATGTGCCACAGAAGCCACATCTGACCTGGCCATCAAGCAAATAATTCTGAATATCGGGTTGGGCTTGGGCCATAAATCTAAACTCTAATTTGATTGGCAAGCTAAATATTTAGTTTGCCAATAATTTAGCTTGAAAATAAATATTTATGTAATATGGTAATTTACTTTCTGATAACCACAAGTGGGCTACCAAAATAAATTTCAGGTCTTGCAAACACCTTTTTAAACTCCTGCTGGTGAGACTGAATTGCTTCCTGTCGCCTTTTACTTTTACTTTTTTCTTGTACAACAGTTTAGCTCAAAGCAAAGGATTAACCATTTTAAAGGCAACATACACATTTCCCAAAGGAGCAACAGTGGCTGCACCAGCATTTGACCACCAGGAGTTTAAATAGAGGTTAGCAAGACCCAGCTGTGATATTGATTCTCTAGTGAATTTGCATATTACCTATTATGTTTTCATGAATGTTAATGACTGTTGTCATGAAGTGTCATTGGGTAAATAATGACACGTTTAATGCAAAGTTTACATTTTTAATGGCATGTTTTAATGCAACATGTAGCGATCAGATTGCTACGCAACTGATCATTTCAAATGTGACCTGTGTCAAGTGGACTTTGTTTGCTTCGTCTGTGCTGTGCTTCAGAGAAAATGAATTTCTGTGAAGGCACTGGGTGCATTTTCATAGAGTTTCCCATAGTAAAAGAGGCTGGATACAAGGGAATACCGAAATGTTTTGATTTTTCAGACGGAAACCATGCTTTTGTATCACTTTGTTCTGTCAATATAAAGTAGAGCAAAGCAGCCAACCTGAGCTGATGTCCATTGAGGAGGAAGTCTCTTTGGTTTGGACCTGCTGCAGGAGTTCTTTCTTCTTCTTGGTCGGTGTTGAACATCCCTCTACTTCTTCTGTCATTTTCCTCTTGATGTGGTCCTGGCAGGTTGTGGCGACTCTGATTGTCGCAGAGACCTTGATCCTTTTTCTGGGGGTCTTATCTTGAACTCTTTTCCTTTTCTTTGGTCTGCACTCCTGAACAGACTCGATAATTGGTGGAGTCATCCAGCTGTTGTTGTCTAAAATGAGAAATATTGGGAAAAATATGCAATGGTTTTGTCATATATTTAGTATTTCTGAATCACCTCACATATATCTGATCTAGTACTTTATTACACAAAATGTTCAATATTTAACTGATTTTTACCAAGATGTGAGAGAAGCCAACAGATTCACACATTTCAATGTTCCCAACCAAATAATAACCTAATAAAGTCATGAGTAGTAATAATATATTTTATTTATAGGCTGAATGGTAAAAAAAACAACTAAAAACCACTTAATTATGTATTATGAGCACAACTATAGGCTGACCTTCAATGATCAATGTGTAAAATTTACTTATAAATCCAAACTAATCTATCTTTCTCTAAAAACTGAAACAGGAACTATTTCTTGATAGTCTTAAGTGAAACTCATTAACTCAGTTACCTCGTTGTCTCCTGAGGGCCGGTGTTTTTCCTTTCCTTTTACGTTCTTTGACCATCTTTGTCTTTTTCTAGACTTCAGTGTCAATTACTTCAAATACAAGTGTTGGCAGTTTTGCCTCTCCTAGATACGTCTCGCTCTATCAGAGATTTCTGACGAACTGAACTCAAATAGAATGTTGGGTTCTGACACCAACCAGTGTGACATCAAAAATAACATTCCAAAATTTGGTCATAAATGTCAGAATGGAGGTGATGTTGCTTAGCAGCCCTCTTACTTAACCCTAACCTCCAACCTACAGAACACAGAAAAATCCCCACAATCAAATATAAACATTTTATTCAGTGTCAGTTTTCCAGGAAAGAGTAGAGGAATGAATCCTAAATATTGGAGCAGCACAGACATCACTTTATATTTGCTGAAAAAACATGTTAAAATTAAAAGAACTTCAGCTGATATTTTTATCATTATGTATAATCCAAAAAGGATATTTTAGATTTGCCTGTCTTTCAAAAGAAAAACTGTTCCATACATTTTTCAGGTTTATTGTCTTTGTGTAGATTTGATTTTTTTCTTTCCAGCAACAAGAACAGGATATAACTCACTCTTGGGTGTGGTTTTTTTTCATAATTATTATGTGAATATGGCCCATTCCGCTCTTTAGGAATAGTCACATTTTGTTTGTGGTTCCATTTACTATAAAATATAATTTAAAGCAAAAACATGGCTGATAATAAATGAATACTGTGTTGCACCTTATCTTTTCAATTTCTAAGAAGGTTTTTACTTGTTTGCATGTTTTTAAATTAGTGTTTAAAATGTGTCCATTCTTTAATTGTAATCAAGGGTTCGCCGGGCTTGTTCTACAATTTGGATGCCCTGGGTTTACACAATGAACTAATAGAGAATAAGTTGACAGACATTATACAGTTAATTATGGACAGTTAATTATAAATAGAAACTATTGTTTAATCCTTAGTTAAATCAGTATCTTGAATGCATTGTTCAACCATATTAATACTCTTTCACAAAAAGTTTCTTATTATTCACCAAAGCGATTATGGCAGAGTCTCAGTAACAACATAATCCTCATTAATCCACCATGGTTGTTGTTTTTCTTGCCGATTGCACCCATCAGGACTCAGAATATTGATGCTAGTCGAGTATCGATGACGCTCAGGTCAGATGAGTGTGACCTGACCACTCAAACTCAGATCATAGTTGAAAAGATTAGATACATATCGGATATCCCAGTGGTCTGGGTTGCATTTGAAAAAATCCAACCTGTGTTCAGACTGTCGTGAAATGATGAGATACAGGTCGCATTAGGGGCAGAAAAATTGGAAGGGAGTCATGTCAGGCTGCAGTGTGGACGTAGCCTTTGAATCATCAACCAGCAGAATCACCAATTCTGCCATACTGTCTTGCAAGAAATTGTTAACCCTCTATGGCATGGCGTTGCCCTCAGGCAACAAACCACATAGCTGTACCTCACATTGCTCCTTTATTTTATTTTTTGGGGGGCATGATTTTTGACATATTTTTGTCCAAAAAATAGTTCTTTTATGAATATAGTTTTTGTTTGATTTGTATTTCATTTCTCATAATCAGTGTAGACAATCTTGGTGTTCTAGACCAATGTTACCCTGAGGCAACAAACCCAAATCTGGTTCCAGGAGGTGTCAGAGTCCGATTTTATGATTGACATGTAATTAGGGACCACCAAGCTCCCAAAGAATGCAGGAAAATATTTCTTCCCCACAAAAATAAAAAGTCATGCCATAGAGGGTTAAGGGTTTTTCTTTTTATCATCCCACCCACTAGTTTTCTGAAATACTCTAAGATATTTATTAGTAAGGCTTCTACTTCTGTGCTTACTCTTTAGTTTTTACCTGATTTTTTGTGTGGGGGTGTGTAGGTGTGCGGGTGCGTGTGTGTCTGTGAAAAAAAAGTTGTATCTGCTTGAGCTAAACCATGGTGTCATGAATTTTACTCTGTGCCTGGAGAAATGTAAAAGATTTGAAATGTTGAAAGAATTTGTAGACTCTGAGTTCTGATTCCTCAACAGCCCCGAGCTCTTCTAGCTCCACAATCCAGCATTTGTGAAAGCTCTGGATCATCAATTTTCTCTCACTTTAGCTGGAAATGTGTTGATAAATAATTGAACCAAGAGAGAGGGATGAATAATATAGGACTCCAAATATTATAGCATTTATGATGAGGTCCAGTGGACCGTGTGGGGGGTTGAAGACATTTGCTGCACTCTATGGTCTTTCTTACCATCTTCACAGCATCTCATATGCACCATGAGATGCAGCTCACCTCTGGGCCAAGCATTAGTGTTTTTCAGCCAGCCTGTAGTGCAGGGCCTCCATCTCCATCACTCTGAGTGCCTCTCCTCCAGGCACCACTGCAGGCTTTGACCAGCCCCACCTCCTTTATACCACTTTCCAATTAAATCTCTTCCATTTGTCGACTTGGAGATGCCACCTTTAAGTGAATTATGCTGGAAAATGGAGACTGATAAAAGGTGAGTGTTGGGGAGGAAGCCTCTTTGTGCCATGTGCGAACTTAAGACAATGTATACCCTTAGCCCTGAAAGCTCTAGAATTGATAGATGGATAAGGGAAGAAACAATACAGGGGACAGAGGGAGAAGAGAGGCAGAGTGATGCATGACCCCCAATTTTTCAAGGCTTTGTAATAAAAGGCTGCAGTGTGGTGTTCTCTGTCTCTGTCACATTAAAAGTAAATAAGACTAATGGCATGGTGCCAAAAACTCCACACGGCTACACTGTCCCCAAAGGGAAATCTGGAAGTGTGCTTCACTCGGTTGTGTTGCTGCACAAAGCATCCCGGTCTAACAGCACAGGTCCTTATAATGCATTCATGTTCTTCACGATGTCCTCCACACGATGAGCAGTGAAGTTTGGGACATTTAGGTTTCCAAGGGAATTGCCCGAACTGTGGTGCAGCTCCGTCAGAGATTTAGTGTTGCTAATTTATTCAGCATAACCATGAGGGGAACATTGAAGCTTGGCCTGAATTGTCTTCTTAAAAATCAATCTAAATAAATCAAAAATCAAAGGGAGGGATTTTTTGTGTTGCTTAAATTAGTTGGAAAAGGGTCTACATCGCATATGTTTAGAGTAAAAAGTATAAAAAAGTATAAATTGTTAAATTTATAGCTAAAAGGGAGACGCTTTCTAAGCCTGAGAACATCATTCCAACTGTGAAGTATTGGGTTAACACAGTGGTTCCCAAAGTGTGGGGTGTGCCCCCTAAGGGGGGCGCCATGCCATTGCAGGGGGGGGACAAAGAGGTATGGATGGATGAATGGAAAAAAAGATAAACAGTTACACCAGAAACTGTTTGCAAAAATATATAAAATATATCAACAGCTGCCTGTTATGGCTGACTCGGAGATCAGGTCCCGTTTTAAGAGCTTCAATCTTTTCATAAACTTGATGCAACAGTTTGGTTCATCTGATCTTAACCAGATGGCAGTGGGAAGTTGGGGGTGAAAAAAAGTTTCCTCTGATTTTCATTTTCTATCATTGTGCTGTTTGTAACCCTAAGCCTTCAAGATTGGCTTTCTTATTAAGAGTGAGGCGAGTGGCAACGTAATTACCCTGCAACTTTTGAAAATGGTGCAGCTAATTGGACCAGGGGGGATTTGAAGATCTGGGTTGCTTTGGAGAGTGGATATGAATGATATGAAAAGTTTGGGTTTTTCATTCTGCTGTTCTTGTCAGGATCAGGCTCTGCTGCTGAGCTGCATTTTAAAGTCTTGCTGCCTTAAATTAAGAAGACCTTTGACACTATCAGGTTGCCAATTGTTTTTAAAGTGGATTTATTTAATTTTTGGTACAACACTGCACTTTAAAAACTTTGCAATACCACTTTCTAAGAACATCATCAGTGCCAGATAATAAAGTGAAGAATTTAGTCTGGAATTACCTGGTTTAGTGTAAAATATCTCAGGTCTCATGAGCTCAGCATCAAGTCAAGCTTCAGTAATCAATGTTGTGCTTTGGATGTTTCTCTGGAACACCTTTGGGATTAGAGAAGTTATGTCAGGCAGCTGTTTATGCAACACATCATCTTCTGCTTGTTGGGAAAGGGACATTCATGCTCTCAATGTTTAGGTGAAATTTTCTGGCTCATAACAATTTGGAGGATTTGTCAGATATACAAATCTGTTCCACAGCCTGCTGGAAAATCTTCTTGAAATATGAGCAACTCATTCAGCTTATGGTGTTTTTAGTAGAAGAAGAAGAATTACTTTATTCATCCCAGCAGGGAAATTATTTCGCAGTTACAGCAAGAATTTTTTATACACAGATTAACACACACACACGACAGGAGCTGCGTCTGCAGGCAGCCAGCTGAGCCGGAACCATTTTTAAAGGAGGACATGTTTCGTCGGGACCGGGAGTCGAACCCACAACGTCTGTGGGTCTAAGTCCTCCAAATGTGGGGCGTGCTAACCCCCTGCGCCACCACAGCGCGCCTTTACCCTATGTCTTTATGGTAGCTTCTGCCATCCATTGTTAGTGCTATCTAGAGAGGGCAACTGTGATATTCTGGGGTTGGAAAGAACAAGCAGAGGAAATGTGGAGACGAAGTCTTTTCAATGGTGGAACGCAGGAACAGAACAGCTACTACAGTACAGGTTTTCTGACTAACCCCACCTAATAAGTTGGCCTACTAAGAACTATACCTAGAACAGGTATATCTGTATTTCTACCACTAGGGGCAAACAAACCACTCTATTACATTCCTCCCCTTTTAGATTTCTACTGCAACTAATATGTAGGAAAAAATGCATAATAACAGCAAATAAATTCCCTATGGCCTTCACTAAGAATTTAACAATTTAGGCTGCACTTAATGCTTTATTACCTCAAAAATCAACTAGCAGTAACTAAATCATAATTTATACATTTTCAAAGATTCAGTCTCTTTGGAGGAACTCTGTGCCTCACAGGGTATCTGCGCTCCGCTGATGGGCTTTGGGTTGTTTTAGGGGTTGATACTGAGGGCTCTTCTGTTGTCTGCCCAGGTGATTCAGCAGGCAAAGGTGATGCTGTCAGGGTTCCTCCCGAACTTCCTGGAACAACACAGTCTCTGATCTCTTCGGGTTCCTCCACAAGCACTTGGGAAGACATAACTGGAGATTTCTCCACATCTTGTTTCCATGGTAACATGTGGTCGACATGTATGGTGCGCGTTCTCTGTCCGTCTTGTATCCGATAAGTAACGCTTCCCAACTTCTTCAGAACTGTTCCACAGGTCCACTTCACAAACCCTCCTCTGAAATTTCGGACACGAACAGTCTCTCCTTCCGAAAAAACGCGCAAAAATGGAGCTCTGTGATCATGATGTCGCTTTTGCTTGAACTGCCCCTGTTTAATGTGTTGGGCAAGTTCAGGTTTGAGAAGACTGAAACGGGTTCGGATCTGACGTTTCAGGAATAGCTCTGCTGGTGTGCAACCTGTCACGGTGTGCGGTGTACTGCGATACATGATAAGGAAGTTTGCCAATCGATTACTGAGTGGCAATGTGGCCTTCCAATCTGTCTCCAGTACATTTTTCATCAAAGATCGTTTCAGGATTTGTACTGACCTCTCTGCTGCTCCATTTGATGCAGGGTGATATGCAGGAACAGCTGTGTGACGGATCCCGTTTAACTCCAAAAACTGGCGGAATTCTTGTGACACCAGCTGAGGTCCATTGTCTGAAACAAGTTCTTTTGGAAGTCCATATGAAGAGAATAACCTTCTCAAGATTTCAATGGTATTGTGTGACGTGATGGATGTCATCGGGAATACTTCCAACCATTTTGAATGACTGTCAATGACCACTAAGAAATAGTGTTTGTCCTTTTCAGCGAAGTCAATGTGAATCCGTTGCCACGCTCTTTCAGGCCATTTCCACGGGTGGAGTGGTGCGACCGCTGGCAACTTCTGCACAGCTTGACAGATTTGACAGCTTTGGACCAGTTCTTGTATGTCACCGTCACACCCTGGCCACCACAGGTAACTGCGGGCGAGAGCTTTCATACGACATATGCCTGGATGTTCATGATGCAGGTCTTTCAGCACTTTCTGTCGGTAACTTGGTGGGATGATAACACGTTGTCCCCTGTTAAGATGGCCCTTAGCGGGAGGCTGAAATAGGAGTCTGGAGGCAGGGGTAGTGCAACCAACCAGGTGTTTTAATCTCCAACATTTAACAAAGATGACATTCCTGCTTACATGGTCATGAGGTGTCGCAGCACCCGCACCTATTACTCCTATCATGTGGCCAACATGCAGGCTTTGTAATCCTGGGCGGCACCAATTAACACACTTCCCAAAAGACAGGGTAGAACAAACCACATATACACCAAACAACTTAACAAAACAACCAATCTTCAACACATAAATAAACATTCTTCATGGTTACATACTCATTTGCTATCTAAAACTACCCTCATATAAATATTAATTTATTCATCACTTCTAAAATGCCTCAGGCTTTGTTCCCCCTCTTCCATCTGCACTTGGTCTCTTCCGGAATCTTTATCAGGTGTTCAGGCCCCCGGGGACTCTTTTCGCCTGAGCACCCTACAGAGGAACAGACAGAGGTAAGCCATAATCTACAAACATTTGTAATACATTTCATAATTACCATACCTACTTCATTTATATTATTCCCCCCAGGACACCCTCAATACCCACTGAGATGCCCTGCATAAAACACCCAATAAAATACTTCAATCTATTTGTACCCGTCTCATTATCATTTACCATACCATACCATACCAACTTTATTTATAAAGCACTTTAAAACAACCACAGCTGATACAAAGTGCTGTACATCAAAACACAACATAACAATAAAAAAAACATAAAATAAAAACTTACAGTTTAAAAACAAAAACATACAATTTAAAACTAGATCCCGCTAGAGTTGAAAGCCAAATAAAATAGATGGGTTTTACCCATAATTAAGGTGTTATCCTGACCAGTAACGAAGACCTTCATTACATCCCCAAAGAACACATCCTTGTTCTGCTGACAGTTCCTGTCTGCGAATGAAATAAGGTTTAAGTGTTTCATCCTGCACATAATTTGGCCACCCATTCATGGTGTAGCTCCACACTCTGCTGAGAAGCGGATCTTTCATAGTCGCTTTCTCAATGTCTTTTGCTAATACTGGTAGTTCTTCCACATGAGAGAAGTAGAAGATGCTTCCTTCTTCTGCAGTGTTGTCTGGTGAGTTCCGCGGTAAACGTGACAACACATCCGCATTTGCATGGTCAGCTGATCTTCTGTACTCAATGTCATAGTTATATGCCATCAGAATAAGAGCCCAGCGTTGCATCCTCAAAGCAGCAAGTGTTGGCACCGCTGACTTTGGTCCCAGTTTAGTCAACAATGGCTTGTGATCTGTTACAAGTGTGAATTTCCTTCCGTACAGATATTTGTGGAATTTCTTGACTCCAAAAATGATGGCAAGAGCCTCTTTCTCTATTTGGGCATACTTCCGCTCAGCATCGGTTAGTTTTCTTGATGCAAATGCCACCGGCCTTTCCTCTCCATTTTCCAAGACATGAGAAATGACTGTACCAACCCCATAAGGTGATGCATCACAGGCTAATTTCAATGGCAGGCGTGTGCTATAATGCACTAACACTTTGTTCTGCAGCAGTAGTCTTTTTGCATCTTCAAATGCTTGTGTACATGCTGTTGTCCAAATCCATGTTTCATCTTTTCTCAACAGGTTGTAGAGAGGCTGAAGGATGGTAGATGGATTGTTGAGAAATCGACTGTAGTAATTCAGAAGACCCAAAAAAGACTTCAGTTCAGTGACATTGGTTGGTTCTGGTGCCTTTGTTATGGCTGCAACCTTTTCCTCCATGGGGTGCAGTCCATCTTTGTCGATCCTGTGTCCCAAATATTCCACGCTGCTCTGAAGGAAACGACACTTTGCAAGCTTAACTCTCAGACCATGCTTCTCCAGGCGTGTGAGAACTTCTTCCAACCTCTGTAGATGTTCCTTCTCCGATGACGCAGTGATGAGAATATCATCCAGAAAACAGGTCACATGATCCATCCCTTGTAAAATCTGATCCATCACAGACTGAAAAAGAGCAGGAGCACTGGAAACGCCATAGCTGAGGCGACTGTACTTGTACAGACCTTTGTGGGTGTTGATAACCAGATACTTCTCTGACTCTTCATCTAACTCCAGCTGCTGGTAGGCATGAGAAAGATCCAGTTTACTGAATGATGTTCCTCCCTCCAAAGTAGCAAAAAGGTCTTCAGCATTAGGAAGTGGATAATGTTTCTCTTCAATGCACTGATTTATGCTGACCTTGTAGTCACCACAGATCCTAATGGTTTTGTCAGTTTTGGGCACTGTAACAATGGGTGACGCCCACTCACTTTTCTCGACCTTTGAAATCACCTTCACCTTTTCCAACCTGTCCAACTCTTTTTCTACAGCTTCCTTTAGTGCATAAGGAACTGGGCGAGCTTTACAGAAAACTGGTGCAGTGTTTGGCTTAATGCGAATCCTGGCCTTAAATCCCTTGATGCAGCCTTGGTCATCAGAAAACACTGCCTGATGGCGTAGGATCACTTTCTGTAATCCTGGTTTTGCATCTTTTTGCACTAGTACCTTGTGTACTGTGAAAATCTGTTTCCAGTTTAGCTGTAGTTTCTTTAACCAGTTTCGTCCAATCAGGGATGGCCTGTTTCCCTGAACAATGATCAGTGGTAAAATACTCTTTTGTGTTTCATACTGTACTGGTACAACTATGCATCCACGAACAGCAATGCTTTGGCCTGAGTAAGACTTCAACTTTAACCCAACTGGTTTTATAGGGAACTGGGTGAGATGTGACTGGTAATACTTGTCACTTATCACTGATACTGCGGATCCTGTGTCCAGCAACATGGTGGTGTTTTTGTCTCCCAGTAAAACGTCCACTGTGTAACCCTTTTCACTGGAAGCGACAGAGTACACCGAATAAACTCCAAACAGTTCGGCTTCATCATTTCTGTTTGATGCCTCGATGTCTGTTTCCACATACTGAGTTTGTTGTCTGCTTTTTTTATTCCTGCAAGCATGAGCAATGTGTCCTATTTTTGCACAAACATGACATTGTTCATTTCTAAATCTGCAGTCGCGTGCCGAATGTTTTCCACCACATTGATAGCATGGTTGCCTTGTTGCTGTATCTTTTTTAGACCCCATCCAGCTCTTAATTTGATGTTTTTCCTCTTTTGAGTTCTGTCCCTCTTTTGAGTGCTGTCCCTTCCATCCTCTCTTAGAAAAAATTGGAACATTTGTCAGGCCATTGACTTGGTGAGGGTCATGGTGTCCAGAAAACTCCATAGTATTCTTTGAAGCAAGTTCCATGTTCACGGCAATCTCACAAGCATGTGAAAAGGTAAGATCTTTTTCTGCCAGCAGCTTACGCTGTGCAGCATCCGAGCGCAGCCCACTGACAAAACGATCTCTCAGCGCCTCATCCAAGTATTGTCCGAAATTACATGTGGCTGACAACTGCCTCAGGGCAACCACGTAGTCTGATACTGGCTCCCCCTCCTTTTGGTTACGTTTTTGGAATCGAAAACGCTCAGCTATCACCACTGGTGTCGGCTTATAGTGTGGCTGCCATCGGCAGCAGTTTGTGCAGTTTGGGTTGATTTCATGGTTCTGATTTTGGTGTAGATAAGTTAAGGTGTGCGGATGGTTCCGAAGCGGAACCAATGTTGAATGTGTTGTTTCGTTCCGGCACATTTTATGGTGACACGCAGCACTCTGTGTAAGGCAGCATGCTTCTTTTTTGCTGTTAGTTGATGGAGAGGTTTCGGTGAGGCATTAAGGCTCGTGTAGCTGATTGCAAGAAGACGTTACACGGAGTTTTTTGTATTAACCCTTCCAGGTTGAAGCGGCCAATGAGGTACGCATTTTTTTGTATTTTAATTTGTATCTAATAGTTGTCTATTCTCTAAGTGAATGTGTTTCTGTAAATATGTATTTTGTGTTTGTACAGTTCTCACGGCATAGTTATTAAACGCCAGTAACAAAGAAGAACGCCTTGTGTCCGTTTTCTGCTTGGAGGGAGTTACATAGTGTGCTTGTAACGCTGCAGTGAGCGCTGCATACTGCGTCGTGCTCGGTACTTTCGGAGACACAAGATTCTTTAGCAGCCCATAAGTATCTGCTCCGATCACAGAGAGAAAAGTGCAAACAACCTTCTCATCCGGAACATCATTAGCCAACATCCACTGTTCCAAACGCTCCAAATATGACTCAAAATCTTCCTTCGATTCATCATATTCAACCACACGACCCACGTGCATAGCCATATTAGCTTCTCGGTGCTAAATCTTGTAGCTTCGGAGAAAAAAAAAACATACGGTTGTTTCCCTTACTTCCGTACAAAGTCTGTCGACAGGCTCATCTCTGTCACGCTGTGGAAATCTTTTAAAATCCTCGTCGCCAGTTGTGATATTCTGGGGTTGGAAAGAACAAGCAGAGAAAATGTGGAGACAAAGTCTTTTTAATGGTGGAACGCAGGAACAGAACAGCTACTACAGTACAGGTTTTCTGACTAACCCCACCTAATAAGTTGGCCTACTAAGAACTATACCTAGAACAGGTATATCTGTATTTCTACCACTAGGGGCAAACAAACCACTCTATTACAGCAACACAGAGGCTCCTGGGTAAACAAGCACACACACGCCCCCACACGCAGACACACACAACCAAAAAATAAGTGGAAGACAGTGGATGAAAGAATGCCAAACTTTTTTATATAAATAAGTTTTATAAACCACTCACCATTTGTCTATCACCTAACATGTCTGCACTACGTTGCTATTATATAAAATAAAGTCCAGTTAAAAACATTATGGTTTGTGGTTGTGATGTAAAAAGTACAATAAGGAGGAATGGATGATTGTTTCACTATGGTCTGTTTTATTCCATATAAAGCAGATATGAGCTATTTGTAATGAACCGTTGAAACATTTTATGTACATTAAAACTATTTCCCTTATGCAGTAATGGTGGGTGGTTAATGTGCTTTAATGACGGCTTCTCCTCAGAGATACTCCACTGACAACAGCCTGAGTCAGCTGTCCAGCAGCAGAAAGTAAACGTAACATATCACCACTTAAATATGTTTTATCAGCAAATAAGAAGCCACTATACACAATTTTGCCAATATTCAGAGGGCTGACAGATACTCAGTGCAACAATTTGTTGTCACAGAAAGAAAAAAAAACAAAAAAACAAAACGAGCCACTCAAAATGAATTCCCCAGTTCATTTAAATTGACTGATTTGACACGGATTTGAAATGTATGAAACATAACACCCATAGGTATGTCAGGATGTTAGGATGTACAGTGGGGAATTTGTAAGCTCTGCTGCATCCTGGCTGCATTCCGTCTGCTGGAGTTTGTATTCTCAACATGTCAAAAAGCATGCATGCTAGATTAATTGGCCATTCTAAAAAACCCTTATTTGTGAGATGTAATGTTAAAATAATAATAAAAAAATTGGGGGTAGATGTTAATCTGGGCCATAATCTTTGGGGGACCTGATGTTAATGTTAGGAAACTGGGGTCTGGGTTTCCAGTCTCTTCCACTTCTCACAGTTTCCCACCAGAGGGAGCCAGGGTGAACCAGCTGAGTGATCAGACACACCTGCAATCCATCAAGGTTGGTCAGCCAGAGGTTAACTTACATCAGTACTCTAGTCCTCTGAGCTCCAGGTGTGTTTTCTAGAGGTTTTTTGACACGTTACAACTTACGCACATCATGCTAACTCGCTGTCTACCATTGCAGTATATATGCACCATTTTTTTCTCATTAAATGCTAAAATTGGAAACAAGTCTTCTGTAACAGGGACTGTCTGAAAGTTAAGCTTAACCCTATGTCTTTATGGTAGCTTTTAGGTAGTGATGGGTAAATGAGGTGTCATGTATCGTTTCTACCATAGCAAAACTGTATTGATACTGTCAATGCTGCGTCACTGAATACTGACACCTGCTAGACATTAAAAATCTCTACAGGTAACATAGTTGACAGACAGATTTGATGACCTAGTCTATACAATAAGATTTAAGTCATTGTATTTTATTGTATATTATATATTGTATTATTTCATGTCTTCAGTTAAATTCAAAATATATTTTAGATTCTTCGATACAATCAATAAATAATGTGAACATGTACCAAGTAATGAAAATGAAAGTGAACATGTTTGCAATGAGGATGCTTGTGGACTTTTTTTTTGTTTTTTTTCCCCTCAAATTTTAATTTAAAAAAAATATGTTTTTCCAACATTTTGTAATTTAGTCTGTTCTGTTTTTTTTTGACACAACTTCTCCTGCTGTAGAAAAAAATTAAGTAAACAATACATTTATATGAAATAATTTATAAAAAGCAACTGAGTAATTTGTAGAATTGCTGTATACCTGAATTTATCCTTTTTGTATCTGGGACTTCATTCTCATGCTTTGCCCTATAATGCCTCAGCATTGAGGAGGTGAATTTATTTAAATAAGACATTTCTGTCAAACATGTGTGACACTTAACCTGTAGAACATAATATGAAAGTAAAGTAAGACTCAATTTCAGCTGAATTTGGATTTAGATAGATCAAGTACAAACTGAAAAGAACCGGATGAAACAACGAAATGAAAACAAATTGTTTTCCGATGTAAGATCAAAATGGTCCCACACTGCGGAAAACTTTCGTTTGCCTTGAGGCTCCATGCATAGTTGACGCCGTACAATAAAAGATAAAGAATCTTTTTGGCAAATGCATCCTGTTGACAGATTCGCTTCCTTATAAACACAGTTTGGCGCGTCAGCGTCATTTCAAAACAGTTTCTGTATCGATCACGTGTCTTGCTGAAATCAATACATGCACCAAAAAGGGTTTTGGTTTATGGGCTTGACACATGTGCCGACGCATCGGTGTTGCCGGACCCATCACTACTTTTAGGCACATTTAGGACAAAAACTGCACCTAAATGCCCAAAAACTGCCCTAAATGTACAGTAACCGCACAGTAACCTGCATTACAGGCAGTAGAAGAGCAGAACACACCAGCTTTAAAAAGTGGGAGCTAATGACCACCAAACTGGAGTTTTTGTGTGAATCAATGTATTTTTTTTTCTTTTCTTTTTTTTGGACTGGGCTGATCCTTACAATCAAAGGTTTGGATCATGGTAAAAACCAAGTTAAACCAAGCTATTAAACAAAACTGCAAAATGAGTGCAATGAGTCAGAGTAGTAGACATAATGGGATGATTCAAACAAGCTCACCATACAGTAAGATGTTTTGGAATTAACTTAGTTTATATTTTCACAACTATTTATGATTTCAGATGTAAGAAAGTTCCTCAGCACAGAGAAACTAAACTGCCTGGCCTGAAAGATCATTTCTTCTGTTGCATCAGCTTCCAGCTCCAAATAAAAATGGCTGCTTTTGCTAGGGATAACATCTTTCACATTTTATCAGCTGAGAAAACTGGTTGAATAATTAAAAATTATTAATATTTATACTAAGATACCACATAAGTATATTTCAAAATTTTGTTTTATTTCTTGTATTTCAGCCTTAGTGCTGTGCTGCTATTACTGCTACTATTTTTTTTTTCCTTTTCGGTGTGAGGAGACATGTTGTTACTGTGGTTCTTGATTTTTATTATTAAAACATGAATAAACTTGTAAAACTATAATGAGCACTTTACATCACCACGGAACCATCAAAACATTAAACACATGCTCATTATAGTCGATGAGAGCGTTTACACTGCCTCCACATGGCAGCGCAGTGCACAGCCATGTCTGTCCAAAATAGGACCATTCCTTAACTATCCCAGTTTGTTAGTTAATTTATTTATTTTCAGAAATCTGATCACTATGACCTTTTACAACATTTTTAGGGCTAAATTAGCTAACTTAGTGGTAAGAAAGGGAATAAAAAGAAATAGAGGCAAGCTCCCCTTACTGGACTGTTAAAACATTTATTGGAATGTCTACTTGAGTTTAGTCACCAATAGGGGTGGCTGATATTATAAAAAACAAAAATGATATCACAATATATATTTTTAAATACCTCAATAACAATACCAAAGACAATATTCAATTTTTTCTGCTTTTTATGTTTTTGTTTTTTTTGGAGGAGACGGAGTTGTTGGAGTTTGCCAATCAAATATATAACATCAAAACACAATTTTTTGTATGTTCTTTATAAACTGTCCATAGAATAAAATATATAATATATACAAAATCACAGAATACATTTAATGTGCCAAAAACAAAAGATAAATACATATAAATGCAAACTAATTTTGGCCAACAAAACACAATCCGAAATTATCTATTATGTACAAATAAAACAAAAATACACAATTGAAACACACTGCTGTAGTTCACCAAGTAGCTCTATGAGATGTTAGTGTTTCACCCACATGTTTTTTTTAAGAACTCAAACATTTTGTGCAAAACAAATAATTTTGTTTTCATAGAAAAGGGAATCTTCCTTTTAAAAATGCTCAACATGAAAATATTTTGGATAAACGGTAAAAGCTTGAGCACATTTCCTAATGATCTGGAACTTTGTTCATGTTCATTTCTTAAGTCATGGATATCTCCACTGAAGTAAAGACTGATTATTAGCTTTCATATTCCCTCCAGACTTGGACTGTCTTCTGTGGAGATGTTGTCATTGCTCTACCAACAATGAGTATTTTTTATTTTTATTTTATTTTATTTTTTAAGAAAATCTGATTCAGGACACAGAATCATAACCATCTTTAACTCTGGCTTCCACTGATTTATTAAAATATCCAAGCTCTGGTAGATGTGACTGGCAGCAGCTAGCTAACTACTAGTTTCTGAATAGTCGTATCTTGGCGCCTGCAGAAAAGATTTCTCTTATTTCATATATAGCGACCCTGAACCTTGTGCTAATCTTTGGTGTTTCATTGGTGTTTCATAAAGTTTTTTTATTGCCATGGCCGACCAGTTTATTCTGTCTATGTGGAGAGGAGAGGCGAGCTGAAGCTGCAGCTGCCAAAACACTTCATGAGCTACTGCTTCCCTTACCACAGGTAGCAGCTAATTCTGGGAAATTCAGTCCAGTCCAGACTGTGGACCAGCTGGCCAATGTAATGGTGGTTATCAAACAACAAGGAAGCATTACTGCATAGTGCTTCATGATGTACAGGTCAGGCTCAGTTAAATGACATCACAATGTTAATTTTTTCACCAGTGTTAAAAAAAATCCAGTGAGACGATATGGCACACCCCTAGTCGCCACCATGGGCAGCACAACTCTAGAATTATTAGGTCCAGTACCAGAAACGGGTTGGTACGGCATTTTGCTAGTATGATGATGTTTATAAAGAAAAACACCTTGGTTTCCAG
This sequence comes from Xiphophorus maculatus, assembly GCF_002775205.1. Lineage (NCBI taxonomy): Eukaryota > Metazoa > Chordata > Actinopteri > Cyprinodontiformes > Poeciliidae > Xiphophorus > Xiphophorus maculatus. The sequence continues at coordinate 22,563,603 of NC_036463.1, forward strand.
ATATTACAGAATTACCAAAATAAATGAAAACAATTTATTGAAATTCTAAAATATTTGAATGTTACTTTCCTTTAGCTGAATTTTAGCATGAAGGTACCTTTTTTAAAGAGAACAGAATGTGTCACTCAAGTTGTCTTTATAAAACCATGTAAAGTTCCATGGCTTCAACATTTAAGGTCAAAGGTCATCTATCCCCTGTGCTCCACATCACTGAGGACCAAAAGGAACTCCAGGCATGTTCTGACCCATGGGCTTGTTGTTTTGTCAACATAAATAAATAAAATACAGAATCTCAGTTCAGCAAAGGAATCCAAATGCTACTACTAAACTCTGATTGTGTCTTCAGGCAATGTGAAAAGTCAGCTTTAATCTGAAAACCCTGCAGTCATCGCCTGCTCTCTGAATCCTGATCTGATCTTATCTCACATGACTGCCTGAAAGCAGCTCCATCTCACTCTTCTTCACACATGGAGAGGTTTTTCTGTTGCATGCAATGGACCGATTATTAGTTAGCATTTTCCTGGTTAATCATATGCTGTCTGACTCCTTCTCTCCGATAATCTTAGACTGATTAGATTTATTTTAAATTATAATCCAACATGTATGTTGTGTAGTATTGTTGACCAAACCTGTGCAGCTGATCTTTTATACCAAGCTCAAGAGGCACAAGGCAAGTTTATTAAATTTACTGTATCAGAGATTAACTGGGATAAAACTAGCCAATGGTAGAACTGGACATATACTTTATGAGACCAACAATAATTAAATGTGGAATTATTATTCTAAGTTTAGGTAAGACGTAATATGACACATGACTTCCACTAAAGATCTGCTTTTATCTCAGTAGTTCAAGGAATATTTTTCCAAATGCCTTGAGGATCATCGAAATGTTTTTCAGCACATCTCAGCTAGGCCTTTGTGTTCTTTTTGGCAGGTAATGGTTGTCACCTTGAAATTCCCTCATGGATGCCATCTTGCAACCTTTTTCTTGTTGTTAAAAACCAAAAACTGACATTAATTGGGACCTGCGGGGCTTCAGATGTTGTTTGGGGTTTCACCTCCTGGATGAATCTTCAGTGTGCTATCTGTCATGTCAAGACAGTCATGAGACTGTCTTGAGACTACTACCAAGAATCCTTCTTGTCCACAGCATCACTATCTACAATGATTCTTTGAAGAAACTTGGATGAGTTATGATTACATTTCATTTTCCTTTGGAAAAATAGTATTTTTGAATTGAATCTCTGATGTATGATGGAGCATATTTGTCCTCACTCACAATCAGTCAACAATGAATCCAAATGAGTCAGGGGACAGAAAAGCCTATTCTGTCACACACTGCATCTTATTTTAAAAGACTTCAGGGATTATATATTTATTTTATCAGTTGCTTGGCTTTAAGTTCTAGTAGCCAGTAGCAACATTTTCCTGCCTATGAGTCCTCATTTTTATCATAAGCCTTAGCTACTGTGCCAACCCTTCTTTGAGTAGTTTAGCTGAAGTGACTTTATTCACTCCTAAAATAAATTCTCTGCTCCATTTCTTACTGTACCTGGTAACTCAGACAGAGATTTATTAGTGTCACTTTTTTTAGCTATTTTTAGTACAGTAGTCATTGTATAATTGCTAATACTTCACAAAAGCCTCATGTGGTTTATTTTTAGTTCTTCCACATGTCTCTTATCAACTTACTAAGGCAAAAAAAAATCCTGTCATAAAATAGAAGATCTGGAGCATTTAAAGAGGAAACAGTGAAATAGAAGAGACTTAGTACTCACTGTCCCAGGTATGGTTAGACTGACATCATGGACACCATATCTAGAAAAGCTGATGTGTGATGCAAATGAGTGAAGGATCAAGAGCAGTCAGTCCAGTTGCTAATCAGCAAAACACAATAGAAACATTCTGGGTTTTCCGGGTCTGAAAAACAACCACTCCAGGATTCTGGTTTGGCTTGATGTGACAACGATCTGGTGATGGGCTGTAACTGGGTCAGACAGTTGAATGCATCATGTACAACTGAAGAAAAAAGAAGTAGAACTAGACAAAAAGAAGTTGGCACTCCACCGAGTTTAGGTAAGCATGGCATGCTCCTAGTTCACCAGTAAAACTGAAGTACACAACAAAAACCGGTGGTTTGATTGTCCTGCTGCTTTTTGTTTTATTTAACCTTTATTTTACCAGACTAAAAAAAACATTGAGATTATAAAATCTCTTGTACAAGGGAGTCCTGGCCAAGAAGCAGCAAGACCCCACCTGATGACCATTTATTCCCACAGAGGTGTTCAGGAGAGCACACCTGCACAAAGGCATTGTGCATCAGGCAGTGGTCCCCAGCAGGCAGACCACCAAGCTGTGTTTTATAAGTGAAGCATGTTTTTTTAATGATCTATATTTGGCTTAAGGGTGTAAATCAGGGATCTCAAACTCCAGTCCTCGAGGGCCGCAGTCCTACAACTTTTAGATGTGCCTCTGCTTCACCACACCTGAATAGAATAATTATGTCATTAGCAAGACTCTGGAGAACTGATCTACACAAGGAGGAGGTGATTAAGCCGTTTCATTCCAGCGTTTTGCACCTGTGGCACATCTAAAAACTGTAGGTCTGCGGCCCTCGAGGACTGGAGTTTGAGACCCCTGGTGTAAATGGTTCTTCATCAAGGCAGATCATCTTAACTGTTTTTGATAAAACAGTTAGGCTACAGTTTTCATTGTTGGATAAAAGTTCAACAGTAACTGAACAGACCATGAATGCCCTCAGCTGAATTAATTAGAAAATACGTTTATAGCGCTCTGCTGTTGGAGCACTTGCTGTGTAAATTCCATCACATATTTTTGTCAAATTTAGATTTTTACTTTATTTGGATATTCCCTGACAGAATTACAAAACAGCAGTACATAACTGTGAAGTGGAAGGAAAACGATAAAAGGTTTTTATTTGTTTATTTGTTATCAGTCCGCCTGAGTCAATACTTATAGATCCACCTTCCACTGCAATTACAGCTGCAAGCTGTTTAAGGGTTTGTCTCTACCAGCTTTGTACATCTAAAGATGGAAATTCCTGCTCAACTTGCAACTTTTGCAAAATAACTCAAGTTCAAAGTCAAACTTCAAGTCTTTTAAGCCACCGATTTTCAATTAAGGTCATAACTTTGATGAAGCATTGTAAAGCATGAGTATTTTATTATCTAAACCAGTTTTTTTAAATGGTGGCTTATTTTTTAAGGCCAAAAACATAAATAATGTCTTACATTTGCTCTTTAATGGCCATAATCTGAGTTAGAGTCAAATTTTCCTTTTTTTTTTCTGTAATCCATTGTCTTGCATCACTGATGTGATTCCTGACTGTGAAACACTGCATTCTCTCTCTTGACAACAAATGTGTTTCCTCTCTATGGGATTTTTCTGATTCTCTGTTAGTTTGATGACCGTACCAATCATCTAAAGTAGCCAATGGGCTCCTGAGAAACTGCCCTGCATTATTTGCAATGTCTAGCCAAAAGTACTTTTTTTTTTACTCCTATTTTGTCAGATAAAATGTAAAAATACCATTGTCACAAAAAACATTTTTATTAGTGACAATGACTATTCTGGGCATGCCGTGGTGGCGTAGGGGTTAGCGCGACCCATATTTAGAGGCCTTCAGTCCTCGACCTCGCTGTCGCGGGTTCGACTCCCAGACCCAACAATATTTGCCGCATGTCTTCCCCCCTCTCCTTCCCTGTTTCCTGTCAGCCTACTGTCATATAAGGCAGTGGTCCCCAACCACCGGTACCGGGTACCGGGCCGCGCAAGAAATAATGAACTACTTCCGGATCTTTTATTTTGAAAATCCTAAACCGGATATTACCGGTTACGTCTTGCACGTCAAAATTGAGCCAACTTGCAGCAGAATGAGTAACAAAACAGCATCGGAGTACTGAGCGCGCGCGAAGGGCTGACAGGTCCGCGCGACTAAAAAGGTTGGGGACCACTGATATAAGGGACACTAGAGCCCACAAAAGACCCCCTGGAGGGGTACAAAAAAAAGACAATGACTATTCTGAGATGAAAGTTTTGAAAAACAAAAAATAGAAATTCCACCTGTATGGTGACAAACTGTTCCAAAATGTCTAATTTGGAAAGTTCAACTGGGTTTTTGTCAACTAAATTCTATGCTTAATTTTATTTTCTGTGTTTTAGTACAGAAAGGTGTATGATATGTGGTTATTTCAATAAACCTTTAAGTTCCTCAGTCATATTAAATTCACTTTGGCCATGTCTTTTTCAAGCAGATCTCTTAGAAAGAGGTGGAGGCTTCAGGAGGTTAAACACATTTTAGTTTATGTAAACTTCCGACTTTGAAAAAAAGTCATAAAACCATCTTGATTTTGTTTCATTGAGCAAAGAGGAATAATTTTGATAATCATAATTGACCTAAGATAGGAAACATTTAGTGTAATTTCATGTCAGACGATGTGAACAAAAATAAAAGGTCATGTCTCTTTCTGTGCAGTGTATGTAAATATCTGGTTACGACTACAAGTGGCTAACCAGCTATTGCTTCCTGGATAGAGAAATGGTGATAGAGAAACTGTGAGCCGAAATGAAGTGAACATGTAAGGATGTATCTGAGCACGCCATCAAAGTGGCCATCCCCGATAACACATCTCTGTGTCCGTGATTGCCTGTCTAGAAGTCAAGGAGATTAGAAGGAAATCCGGCTTCCAGGATCCAGCAACCATCACTCTCAAAATAGAAATGCTACACTGACTCTGCTCCAGCCAACAAACACTCAAGTTCACCCTCAAAGGGCAGAATGTGTCCCAACAATCTATCTGGACAGATTGTGGAGGCGATAGTGTCTGGGTTTGTCTTCACATTGTAATTGTTATCACATCCACCTTTTAACACTGCTGCTTCTTATGAACAGATTTTAAAGAGCAGGCATTTAAAACAGTTCAGCTGAACCAGGTCACCCCTGCTGTCTTAGGATTTTGATACCAGGCTCAATATCTGAAGCTGGAGCAGCTAATTTTTCACATTTATAACTTCAAAATGACACCCTGAGATCAGTGTTTGAGAAATATGACCATTGTAACCTGACAACCCTGAAAGGCGATGTAAGTGCACTGCCATAGCCTTGACAGTTGTGTGATTGCTTTATACCAAAAGGGTGCCTTTGGGGATGAAGGAGGGAAACGGCTGGATGGTGGTTGATTGTGGTTTTCTCAGAATGAAGAGCTGCCATGCTGCTTGTGTTAAGGGAAACTGTTGAATCATACTTTCTGACTCACTTCTTTCTTTACGAACAAAAACCAAAGCAAGGCATTGGCTTTAAATAAACCAACAAAAAAAACAAGTTAACTCTCCTGTAGTTGAAGTAATGCTGCTGAGGAAAAGGTTTAGTGTTTTCTGTGCATTTTGTTTGAAAAGAAGTCAGAGGAGCTAACTGGATGAGGAAAAGCTTGGAAACAGCTTCCAGAACAATACAAATGTATAGAAAGAATAGAAACACAAAAAAATCATGCAAATCTGGCTCTGTGTTTTATATTTAGTTTACAATCAAATTTAATTTTAGTATTTAATAATGTTGCATTAAGTTGCCTTACAGCCGGTGGGTGCTGGGTTTGAATTCATGGCTGGAGTCTTTCTGGGTGGAGTTTGCATGTTTTCCCTCTGCAAACGTGGGTTCTCTCTGGGTTCTCCGCCTTCCTTACACAGAACTGATAGGGTAATTGATCTCTCTGATGTGTTTTTATTAATGATCTGAGCTTAATGGGGCTCAAATAAACTAGTATTGGTTAGGAAAAATATCTGGTGTCTTAAATGAATGGAAGTCAATATAAAGTCCTGATATGGGTGGAAATACATCCATATCTGTGTTTTGCATACGATACGTTGTAAGAACCGTTTTCCTAACATACTACATTGTGCATACCTAAGTTCTTCTACCTAAAACTTAGGTATGCCATGGCTTAGTGTATGGGTCAGGGTAAGGCAGTAGAAATGAATGAAAAATGGATAGAATCTAATGTAAAGTCCTTGTAAAAATAGAAAGGTACACTGTGTGTGTGTGGCTGCCGGAAGAAGGTTCCAACAGACAGTAGATGAATGATTATTTCTAGATATTTATGGCATGCAATACAAATAGAATGACAAAAACAGAAAGATTAAAGATGCAATGTAGTGCTGGAAAGCTGTAAAAAGTCTGATGCTCATGAAAATAGTTTCCTGCCCCTACAGGCCTCCCCATGGTCTTGCTCTTGCCTTAGTTTTAGCTTTAGGGATTCTCACTACAACACTGTTATCCACGTCAGCAGCAAGCTACTGGCCATAACCTCTTAACTGTCTGCTTCATTTTATTTTAAGCCTGCCTGCAAAAGAAGGACTCAGTCAGTTTTGAGTAGTCGTAGTTTATTGAACAGCGCTTATTTTTGCACAGGCAAACACCACAGTGAGCTTACAGAGGGAAATTACTGGTGTAAATATTTCAGAAATGTCTGTTGCTCCTCATTTGGACATGTGCAGTCATGATTCTTCCTGGCTGTAGAAAGAAAGAGATGACTGGAAAGCACCAGCGAAATAACGTCAAGATGTCTCTGAAACTGGTGGTGACATTTTGTGCTGCTGATGTCATTTGCAATCAGGCTGTGTACAGTACTGACTAAAGGGCTGAGACACAGCATTAAGGTTCAATCAATAACCAGCACACTACTGTTTCTACCAGCTCCGGAGGGAACCAACATGGATTTTAGCTTCAGATGATCTAGAAAACACTTCAATGAGAAAGTATCGCCACAGCTCCATGAATGTGGATGACGTTTTGACAAGCAGCTGGAAGAGAAATGAATGAGTCACTTGGCCATGCTTAGTTCTGCTTTCTTAGCTGTGAAAATAAGAAACCTGAAATAATGTTATTATCGATGGAGCTGCTGCTGCTACATTCTCATTTCATTTGATCAACTTAAGCAAAAAATATGCAGTTAAAAATAAGTTTTTAAATAAGTTAGATATTACTTAAAAAAGCACCCCATCAATTAATTTCATTCATACTGAATTAACAAATTATCTCTCTTTCCATACTCTGTGAATATATGCAAACTACAAAACTCTCAACAAAAATATTAAGTACAACATGCAAAACCTGCAAGAAGAGAATAACAAACAGAGAGGGAACAAATTCCATCTTTGTCTGATTTTTGAAGTTGTTTAAGGAACCTTTGGTGGTACTTTTCTTATGTCATAATCAGGAACTGACCAGTTAATTTTGTGTTCTCAGGTCTATGTTGATGATGCAGTTTGGCTTTGACATGTATGGTGTAAATCCAGCCCTCCAAGCTCATGAGAGTAGCGTGCGGTTTGTTTGCTCCAGACAAACAAATCGGATGGTGAGCGGGGTCCATTTCACAGAGCGGTTCCTCTCCGTCTTAACTCTAAAACAGGTCCAGTTCCATCAGATGATGGGTCACATAATTGCCATCTCTCTATGCCACTGGATCATATATTTGAAGACATCTGCATCGGAAAATTATCTTAAGATGAAGATTGTTTACTGCAGCTGGTGCATTCTTCAATAGGTCTGCTGTTTTTTTTGTGGTTATAACTCTTCGGCCCCAGAGGCCACATGTTGCCGAGAACTCATTCTCAGTGGGATAGTTTTTCTAAAAAAACAAAAAATCAAATTATTTAGCTGCATTTCAAAAACTCCTATACAAAAGAAAATTGTAAAATAATAGGGGACCAGAACGCAGCACTTGGTGCAGTCGTAAATTCTCGATGCAGCACATTTTTTAGTTTCTTGGGTAGTGATTCTGGAAAACTTGCAACATTTTTCATCAAGACTCAAATGTGAACATGTGCAGCTGAACTTAAATTGTGGCTTTTAGAAAAAATACAAAACTCTCTTCAGTTTAACTGATTTAAAACAAGAGACGTTTAGTCTGACTGAACTTCAAACAATGAGAAAAAAACGTGTATGTCTTTTTATTCGGTGTATCTAAAAATCTGGTTTCAACCATATAGGTTGTTTTTAGGGTCCAATGGCCTGTACAGTACAGTTATTAAACATGAACTACTGAGAAAGAGAAGGCCACTGCAGTAAGAAGCAACTCCTAATGAGCTCAGGAGATGTGCAGTTCAATCTGGAGAGACTCAGACGGAAAAAACAGCGATTAAAAAGGTTTATTGACATGCATGAATTTAAAGTTCTTTGGCGCTCGGGCCCCGGCTGAGGACATCGATCTGTGAATTACAATAAGCTCAGATGAGCATTCCCGATGTAGGTTAGGAATGTCCACCACCAGTGTCGGGACCCGACACTGGTGGTGGAGGTCTGTGAAGGATGCCTGAAGAGCTGGAAGAGTGGAGGTGGAGAAGGGGTGGAGGAGGGTTGAGCGCAGCTGGAAAGTGGAAGATGCCATGGATGGAGGTCCTCATCAACTGGGCCTTGGTTGGTGATTGGACGTGACGTGGTTTGGTCCAGCATTGATAGGTCGGCGGCGATGAGCGGGACGCGCCCATTGGATGATGCAGGTGGGGCTAAAGCGTCTTCCAGTTTGAATTTGCGCCTAGGCTTCATTTCCACGGGGTGTTTGTTAATTGCTGCTGCTAGTCTGAAGGAACTTAGTGGTGGAAGACAGCTCTGTCAGACGAAAGCTCTGAAGCTGGGAAACTCCACTTCTGAGGAGGAAGGCAGTGATCGGTCCAACCAGGCATTCTGCTTTGTTGACATAGAGACTAAAGAATTTCTCAAACATAGATGAAAGAAACAAGGCAACTCTACGGGTGTGTTTTTGATGAAGGAATAACATTATAACATCATGTAAAGCTCAAAAAAGTCAATTTTACATTACTCTGCCCCTTTAGAGCCTCAATTTTTGCACAGATGGAGCAGAAAGTGTGAGATCTGAAATAACCACATTGAAAATGGGATTTGGCAAAAATGGTTTCCTGTAATGTACTTCACGCTGAAATCAGAGGCGCACACTGTGGCAACATGAAGACAGGAAGCTTAGGTTTGTGTCGGCGCTCACGGATCCTGAGCCTCAGATGTGGTGGTGTATGGGAGAGAGCAGAAGGAAGCCAGTCCGAAGGGCGGGCAGCCTAGCCAGACGACGAGGGCAGGTGGATATATGATGGCACCTTGAGCTAACCTGTGTGTGGGTGATAAGCTGCTGCTTACACATGCAAAAGAAGAAGGTTTACTTAGAGAGCTTGTAGGTTTTTATTTATGGATCACAATACAGGTAGCTGATGCCTCCCTTCACCCTATTTATTTCTAACCTCTCAGTTATGGTGTCATGGACTATCTCATGCTTTTATAAAATACATCAGAGTAGAGTGTGAGTGCAGGATATAGTAAATATAGTTTAACAAAAGCAAAGAAGCTAATTATTGTGCACAAAGCTATAACCCATCTACAGGTAAGGCTCTTAAATTTCCAACCTGGAATATTGTAATTATCTCTTATTTCCTGTGTTTTACAGTGTGTTTGTTGTAATGGTGGAGGCAGTCGATCCTGCAGAAAAAAAAGGCTGTGTTCTGGAGAACAATGGCTGCCCAGGATCTTCAGTTCAAAGTCAAATCAGTTATTGTACACTAAATGATACAGAACAAAATGATCTGATGCTTCTGCCATGACCAACCTGGGGTTTGAGAAGACATTGCATAGTACACACAAAAAAGAAACAGAAAAACTGATGTAGGAGTTCTATCTATCTTCTCCTAAACCAGTTTACTTACTTTAGTAGGTCCTTAGTTTTTGCAACACGTCTCTTGAAGATTTAACATATAATTTATCAAAGCTGGCTTGATATTTGTTCTTTATTGATATATATATATGTATTTATGTATTTATGTTTTTACGCATAATTTGTTCATACATTCAGTATGTTGTACCTTTGTGACATCTGATGTCACACTGCTGTAGCAGGTAGTCTGTATTCCACAGAGGAACCCATGTCATGTCAAAAGGTTGCCACTATGCCAAAAAAAAAAAACATACATAACTGACCCAATGGTGGCTCGGATGTTGCTAAGATTACTATTTCCACCATGGCTCTTTGTAGGAAAGAAAATACTTTTCCACTTTTATTTATGTAATAGAAAACAAAGTAAATCAAAATTCTAAACTATCCGTCTTATTCCCTTGACAGGTGAAAAAAAAAAATAGCAGGGATAACGGCTCGGGTTGGGATAGTGCTGGTCCCTGAATTAAGCTGTGCTTGCTTCTGCAACATATGAAAGACAAACATAGTGCACACCGTGCAGAAATTGAAAGTCAATGTGAGGCGTTAGATGAGATAGTCTTGACAAACAAGCACACGGTGTCTGGGGAATAAAACCCTGAAGTGAGAACCTGAGCAGCACATTTTATTTATTGTGGGTTTGTTTAAATTGCATCCAATGCACTCTGATAATCTAAAAAGGTTCTGACAGGGCAGATACCACCAATAGTTCTTTTGATAGTTTTTTTTATTATTACTTTTTGAAATAATATTTCAAGTTTCTAAAGTCCCTGACTAATCATTCTAGGTGGAAACTGTAAAAAAAAAAAAAATCTTTTAATTTATGCATACTATGTGCAGGCACATTGTCACATACAGTAAAGCCTAAAACTAGAATCATCTCGGAGTCAGAGTTAGGGTTGATGCAGAGCCACAGTCAGATGAAACATCAGTAACAGGAATAACATGCTAACAATAATTATTAATTCAGTGTTGGGTCCACAGTGAGTTAGGAATTTGCTTAGCACCTGTATCGTCTGTCTCAGGATACAGACAGACAATTCACAGATCAGTGTGCTTTGGTTTGTAAAATAGTGTTTGGTATGAAGCTGGAGATCTGTTTTGGAATTTATTGTTTTAGCACTTGCCCTTAAAATGTAATGACATGGCATCAGATTTATATAGCACTTTTCATGACATTCATGCACTTCATAATGAAATCAGTCATTCACATTCACATGTGAATCATCAGATGATAATTGCTGACAAACTTTTATTAGAATGTCACTTCAGCAATCTTGATCTATTCCTGCAAAGCTCTAAAGGATTTCATGAACTCAAAATTAACAGTAATGTTGACATCTCCAGTCCACAATAATTACATTTCAGTGGCTTCATTTAGCAGTTTTACATGAAAGCATACCAGTAGATTAAACTAGTAGATAGGCTGAACTTATGTGTGATTATGAGTACAAGGTTTAGATTTACGCAGAAACACAGAAAGTATACTGACATGTAGAAAAGGCTGAAGCAAGAATTGAACACAACCAGCCAAATGGATAACCAGTCTGTTTGTTTTGCTTGATGTGTCATCAAGCAAAATATAAGTCCCAATGTAATCCACTTCATTACAAGTGGAGGGAGTCTTTAGCTGCATCCAACTAGCGTATTTAGCTCATTTTCTCATGTAATTCCTCATCTCCAACTGTAAAATTCAGCCTCCAATGTTGAAGAGCAGCTTCGTACCTTTAGTTAGGTTTTTACTCAGAACCTTGAAGCTCGCATCTTTATGCTAAACGGTGAACCACAGACTACTGGTGAGTCATTATTAGCCAATTTTGCTGTGGAACCAAATTATTCACACAAAACTATCAGCGGTTTTCTTTATAGAGCATTTTTAAAACATTTGGAAGAAACTGCAGCTTGGGACCTTAGCTAATCAACACACTATTAGATGTTGATTGCAATCATTTGTCATTCAAGGCAGCTGTGGTCCCTAACCTCCATGAATACCAGCGCTCCACCTTATTGGTGTTGTGTGCTTTACCTCAGATCCAGTTATTTAACAAAAGGAAAAAAAAAACTACTGTGCCCAGACAGCTCACAGTAAACGTTTTCATTTTTCCTCAGTTTTTTATATCACTGAGCTTCTCACTTATCAAATCCCACAGAGGAGGAACTAAGGGTGGAGGGTGAGACAGAGAGGTGAGAAAGGCAGAGGCGGTCGTTCCTGATCAATTCGGGCCTTCATAACAAATCAGACATTAGCGTTTTCATACAGAGAGGAGGCCAAAACTGGAAAACATTTTCTGAGCTTCTCTGGATTCTATTTGTGTTACAAAGATTACAGAAAAGATCAGGGCTGTTGCTAATTCTGGTGCATCAGAAGCATTAAAAGAAAAGGCAACATGCTGCAGTGCTGGCAGTAGCAGCACTGCAGCATGCAGGGATTTTGCATGCTGGGATTTTCATACAACGCTTCTCAAACAGAACTCTCAAAAGTTTGAACAGTGAGTGTTCGGCTAGCTGACGGCAGGCAATACATAAAGAGCCAATCAATAGCAAGCTAACCATTACACTGATAGATACGGGGCTGAAATTAAAAGAGCCCTTAACGCAAATGAGCGAGATAGTCAGAGACTGCCCTCCCCATTGATTAGCCACATCCAGGGTTCTCAGCGTGTCTCCATGTGGACAAACTAAATCAGAGGAAGCCGTGGAGAGGCGAGTTAAGGGAAGGGATGCAGCGCTTAAAGATTTATTTTATAAATACATGGGATCTGATGTGGCAGACAGGGATGGCTGGGCTTTAATAAAACTGTCAGGCCGTGCAGAAACCTGATGAGGTTCCCCAAACGCTACATTAATGCCTCCCCTAAATCCCTAAACCCCGTCCCGCCCCTGGCCACCTTCTCATGCCAAATATAATTACAGCATCATTACCATCATCGGCCTGGTCCCTGCTGGACACACCGCCCCCCTCACACTCCTTCTATAATCACAGTCCTTCTCTGCATTGCAGCAAGAATGAAAAAAAGGAAAAAAGAACAGTAATTGATAGTTTCATTAGCTTTACCTTGTCCTTCCTGTAGAGCGATGCACATGGAATGAAAAGACAGAGACAACAAACAAAGTGCTGCATAAGGAAGAGGAAAAGTTGTGTGTGGGCGGGTGGGGGTGTGTGTGTGTTAGGTGGACAGGGTGGTTGTGGAAATGATACCGAACTGATGTTGAGAGATTCTGTTTGTTGATTTATTAGGTTTGTTCTGGAGTCTTCCTGTGAAATACAGAAAGGCAGGAATGCATTTTAAAGCAACGCTAGGCTTGTCATCACATCTTACTGCAGACTGAAGCCAACAAAGAGACACAGACTCTACCGTTAGAACTTATCTAAAGCCAATGATGGTCTATTCCAACCAACCTGGCCTCATTTGGAAAAGTGATAACAATAACAACCCAAAATATTTTTATCCCAGGGAGATTTTGATTTAAAATAATTTTTAATCCAACCAAAAAGCTTGTTCCTGATTGGAATGAAAAATGTCTCCTAAAAGAATGTATAATACATTGAACATTGCTAATAAAAAGTATTCTGCTTTTCCATTAGTGCAATCGTTACAGTGTCCAGGCCACCAAAAAGTCAAAGATAATTTTTTATGCTATTGTCCAAAAATTAGCTCTATCTTTCATCAAAACGTAACCAGATGTATAAACATTCATCATTCATATTTTATGATGCAACTCAAGATAAATCTGGAGCTAAATATGTCATAGATGGAAGCATAAATAAAATTTGCTTCTGCTGCAGCTGGAGTGTTTGTGAAGATCTCTGTGATGGCAGCTCTAAGTGGTGCCAGAGTGAGTAAGACAGACAGCAGAGATGAGGGCAATAAAGATAACAGCTGTTCCACCAGCCACCAAAAGAAAATGAAATACATTTAAAATCACATTTGAAAGTTACTAAAGTCAGTTGTCTCAGATAAAATACTTTAAAACAGTAGCTGGAATATATATGTCCTTTTTTCCTGCAAAGAGTCTTCTTTATGCTTTATCTCAACATAGTGAGGGATGGGAAAAATCCTAACATTCACATCAGAACTAAAAAGCAAGTTATCTTAAAAATAGTCAGTTCCAATATTACTGGTAAACTACATATAATTAATATTTGAGAGTGTCTAACACAGACATTATGATCAGGACTCCACTGGGTGTAATAAATAAAGCTGATATCTTCTAAGGAATGTTTGGTGAATGAAAAATAACAATGTGTGATATAAAAATAGGATATGAATAGTTTTGAATTAATTTAATATTCTACCCAAATCCCATAAATTGTAACTGGTCTGTACAATGCTGTTTAACTTCTAGTGTTGACTGGTGCTCCATCAATGTTATTGAACATCTGTTGTGCTTTATTAAACCAAGTAAATTCACTTCAAACCGGTTTCATTTAAGTCACTAAATGTACTGTACCCATGCTTATCCAATTCAAATCATTTTCAGAAAATTTACTTTTTTTTCACAATTTCACATTTTTACAGCTACAGGACTGAAGAATAGATGTGGGATTTATGAATGATTTATAACCAGTTTTTCTACAACTTTGTATTTAATTTGTTTGCTGTGTTAAACAGATGTACAACCAACTTTTTTTCTGATACACTGGGTGAGACAGAGAACAGGCACAAGGGATAGTTCCCAAAATGGCACATATACAGTACTTCTCTGATTACAAAAGTGGCAAAATGTTATATCAATTGTCAATGTTGCCTTTACATAGAAAGCAGCAGTCTAAGGAGAACAGCAGAGAGTGACAGTATAAAGAGTATAAAGAGAGTGACAGGCAACTCATAAGAATCAATGACTGGTCTGAGCCAATGAAATACAGAGACATCTGGATGCACTGAAAAAAAATTAAGCAAAATTTATCAACGTTTACACAATATATCATACAAGGCAATAAATCACTAATACAATACCTGGCAAAAAAAAACCAAACACCTGAATTTAGCAAAACAAATGTGTGCGAGCCTCATATTAGATAATTACTGCATATGGGTTTATTGTAGAATTACAAACATCATAAATAAGTTGTAGAATTGCACCTGACAGAGTGGAAGCATGTTGGAGTATCTCAATATTTCTGAATTTCAATTTGAAGATTTCAGCTTGCAACATGTTAATTAGGCCCAACTGATGCAATGAGTAGCTTATTAGTTCTTACACAACCATGTGGAAAGACACATCCTGCAGTCATGAAAAAGATGTTTGGCTGCAGAGCCAAATCATTGGCAGAAAGCAGAGAAAATATCCAAAGAGAGACAGAAACAATTGGAGTAAATTGGATTAAAAACTGTCCATCGCATTATGAAAACCCAGAAGGAAAATGGATAACCATCGTCTTCTAAGAAAATTATGGTTAGAAACAAAAATCCTGAAAAAACATGATTTGTGATCAAATCAAAGAAAATCACCAGCAGAACTGAAGGCTACGCTTAATGGTGAATACAAGAAAATTTCCACACACACAATGCAAAGGGAACTCAATGGATTTGGCCTGACCAGCTGCATAGCTAAAAGAAACCATTAGTCAGTAAGGCTAACAGCAGAAAGATTGGACTCTGGAGTGATGGAAGAAGATCATGTGACCTGATGGGTTCAGATTTACCCTTTGCATAGCGCTCAGAAAAGAAGCAGATGAAGTGATGCAACCGTCATGCCTATTTCATTGTTGTGATCTGGGGTTGCTGCAGTTGGTCAGGTCCAGGTTGAAAGAATGGGATCAGAATACTACCAGAATCAGGAGCGGAGCTTTAGGGGGGGACCATCGGGCCCCCGGCTTGGGCCTAGAGGGGGCCCGGATGGGAGACAGACTATGACTTCAGGGATCCAAGCCTTTATCAAGTCTGATGAGAGCTGGAGAAAGTGGGCCCTCTCCTGTTGAGTATGGTGTATGTGGGATTATATAATATTGTGCCCCAGTATATTTTATAGTAGGCTGCACCATTCATTGTTGACTCATGGTTGCTAAAAACTTAAAGACCGACTAATTTTAGTAACGTAGTGAGTGTAAAATATTGAATAAAATGTTGTACTACATGACTGGCTTTATTTTCACTCTTACATTTAACTTTATGACACACAAAATTACAAGTGGATCGTCCATATTGTCTCCAAGTGTATTCTTGGTAAAGCTTGTCACCAGCCGTCTACAAACGTCATCATCAGTCACTTGGCAACAGATGGCAAACTAGCTAGAGCAGTTCTACAGACTAAGTTAACATGAGTGGAGCTCCATGGAGCGGCAAAGTGAAAAGGATGGGGAAAAAAAGAGCAAGGACAAGTCAAAAACTGGACACATATTTTGTTCCTTGTCTTGGAGATGAACCAGACTTTTTTGTTGGCAGTGATTCAGACCTGTCAAAACTGCCAGCCCAGCGAAGGAGCCAGACTAGTTACAGGTAGCAACTCTGACATTATTCACAAAGTGTGAGTTAACTGTAGACTGATTGTAAATTGTATTAGCCCAGCCACCTAGCTAACATCCCCTTTCTTCTCTGTCGGTGGTACAGCAGTGATGTCAGGGACAGAAGGCTGAGTTATAGTAGCTTTCAACAGTTCAGATTGAGCGTGTTTTTGAGCCAAGACAGCAGTATGGTGTTTATAGTTAAGGTTTACATTGGAGCTGCCTGGAAGAGCACCTTCAAGATCGTCCAATTTGTGAGAACAGCGGCGTGCGTGATCCATGCTGAGTTACAAACATTCAGAGGTGCAAGAGATGCTGCGACATGTTGCACATGCGGCGCATGCCTCTGCGTACCCGCTTGAATGCGCGCCGCTGCGTGCTCAGTTCAACTTGTCAACCAGACTTCAGGGACCTGAAGCCTGGTTGACTCTGAGTTGAAATTGATAAAGTGTCAAAATGATCCAATCGCTACCAGCGGTTCTGAACTGATTTGAATTTGTGTTGTTTCATCATTAGTGATCTGCCTGATGTTTCTGTTGTTCTTTTGGTTTGTTTTACTTCATGTCAGATGGATTTCAGAATGACATAGTCGCTATTTGTGGTGGTGAAACTTGTAAGCTCCGCTGTTGTGGGCATGTCTATGTTGTAAAGTTAAATTATCATGAGCTTTATTATTTGTGATAGGTATTTTGTTTACCTAAATACAAAGAAAGAACCACAGACAATGTTTATGAGTTTTCAACCAAGCTTCTGCAGAAGGAGAAAACATAGCAAACCACTTCTCCAAGGTGTTTACCATGCGTTCTGACTCCCTGCAGCAGAGCCTGTCTTTTCATTAAGCAGGAGAAAGAAGGGAGTCAAGAGTGAAATGTGGGAGAGTGATAAATCAAAGAATGGCTATTCTGAAACAAGGAAGAACTACATTCTACACACAAGCAGTTTAAGGAGTATCCCAAGATAAGAAGCAGCTGCACCTTCAAGGTTTAGGGAAAAAACAATTTTAGTCTTTCACATGGTTTAACAAATTCCTCTTCTCTGGGGTGTGAATACTAAACCTTTAAATGAAAAACAAACTGGTAACTACTTATGTAAGAATGATAATAAAACATAATTATTCTAACAATTTGGGTATAAAGGGCCCGGTCATTAACCCCGTGCCCCTCGGTCCGACTCTGACTTGTTCTGCTAGTTACCAGAATATACTGGATACCCAGGTTATTCCATCGGTGGCCACAAGAGTCCAGACCTTAACCCCAGTCGGAGTCGTTGGAGAAAGCTTTGCACAGCTAATTAATAAGTTAATAAGTTGGCCACCACGTTTCCTTTCCACAGGAGCTGTTAGAATGTTTTGTTATCATTCCTACATAAGTAGTTACCAGTTTGCTTTTCATTTAAAGGTTTGGTATTAATACCCAAGAGAGGAGGAATTTGTTAAAGTGTGTGAGACATAGCTAACCTTTCTTTAACCTTAAACATGTTTTTTGTAGATGGGCTTCTGAGGAAATCCTCAGTTGTAAAACTGTGTCTGTTTAGATTCTGTGCCCCCCTTCGTGGAGATTCCTCAGTTGTAAAACTGTCTGTGTTTAAAATATAGTTTCTGTGGGCTCCTAATCTTATCAGCACCAGCTCCCTTACTCTTTGTTTGTGCTAATAAAACAGACAAGCTTTGTTGCGGAGAGTCAGAACACATGGTGAGCTGCTTGAAGAAGCAGCTGTTTTATTGACTTCTTCTGCAGAAGTTTGGTCGAAAACTCATAAACGTTGTCTGTGGTTATTTCTTTTTATTTAGGTAAACAAAATACCTATCAGGAACCAGGGATGAAATTGAAAGAGACTCTCCAGATTGACTGCAACCAAATTGTCCACCTTAGGGGGACAAACGATCTGTAAGGGGAGGACCCGGAAGAGTGGGTAAAGAAACTGGGGGAATACGGCGAGGTGGCTGAGCCAACTCAACTGGGTCCCCTAGTAGCACATGAGCTGGCTTCAAACAGTCCACCAAAATACTCTCCTGATTACCCCCCAACGCCACCAAAAGATCCAAAACACTGAATGGACCATCGTAAGGAGGCTGAAGTGCTGAGTGGTGTAAGTCATGGCAGATAAACACATACTCGGCAGACATTAAGTCCTTTGGCACAAACACTTGTGGAAGGCAGTGATGTGCTGCCACATGCCACAAGCCCACATGCACATGTTCATACTTCCGTTGCGGAACAGGAAAGTGCTCCAGTGGAGTCTTAGTGTGCTGTTGCACCTTGGCAAGGTGTCAAGCCAAACAGGAAGCTGCCCATGTCCATACATGTTTAAGGAGTCCCGTCCACACAAACTTTGCTTAAACGCCCCGGTGTGAAAGGGAATGAACTGCATCAAAAACCCGCCAATGCCAACTAGTAGAAACCAAAGGCCAAGGTTTGCCAGTCGAGACATTGCAAAGAAGGGTTGCGCCACACTCATGAAAGGAGACCTCCTCTAAATGCAAACTGGATTCAGCCACTTTAAAGGCCAGAATATCCTGGGCGGTCAGTTGGTCTGTGGCCATGGCGAGGTAGTTCACACCTAAATGCACAGAAGCAACCTTTGCTCTGGACAGACAGTCAGCTACCAAATTATTCTTGCCAGCCACATGCTGAATGTCATGGTGAACTCTGAAATGGCAGACAAATGCCGTTGTTGCTGAGCCGTCCATGGTTCAGAAACTTTTACCATAGCAAAAGTGAGAGGCTTGTCGTCAACAAAAGCAGTAAAGTCTCTGGCCTCCAACATGAAACGGAAATGGTGTGTTGCCAGAAAAAGGGCAAGCAGTTCCCTATCAAAAGTGCTAGATTTTTTTTCGACATCCCGGAGTTTCCTGTTAAAAAAAGTGAGGGGTCGTCAGGCACCATCCACCCATTGCTCACAAACTGCCCCAACTGCATAATCAGGGTCATCAGTTGTTAGAGCCACTGGAGATGGATGGGCCCAAAGCGTAGCATTAGCCAAGGCCTTTTTGCCATCATCAAATGCCTGAACCCTCTCAGGGGTCCACTCTATCTGCTGGTACCCTTTTTTGCCTCTATGTGCTTCATACAAGGGTGCATGAGGTGAGCTACCCATGGGATGAAACGATTATGAAAGTTTACCATCCCCAAAAAGTCCTGCAGGGACTTCACTGAGGGAGGGAAGGGAAAAGCGGAAACTGCTAAACTGTTAAAATATTAGCTTTTATTGGTCCCCTGAAGCCCTGGGGCACCTTAGGGAGCTGCTGACTTAACTTGGATTAAACAGAAGTGCAAATAATTTCTTGATTTGTTGTTTTTAAGAATCTATAGGTGTGGGTTTAAATAGTGTTTCACTGGTGATGTTTTCCCGTAATATTCTCCTTCAAAGTATGCTTGTGGAGCAGATGTCCAAACCCAGGGCAAAGTGTCATTCAGCCAATGCTCAATTTGTATTTCTAGGGTGCGTCGACGAACCCAGGAGACAGTCACATATTCCTTTAGGGATAAAACCATGTATTAAGGACCTGTACAAGTAACATACTTGCTCCAGATGCATCTGTGCAGTTTGTTAAACTTATTCCTGTAGCAATCTTGTTGATCGTTCTGGAACATAAAGCGTTGGGGTCCTTGCTTGATAAGAAAAGCTGTGATGTTCTGGAAGATTTCTGGTTCAGGTCTTGGAGTTGGTGTGATCTTGGTGCCGTTTCCTCCAGGCGACTCAGTTGCTTGTCTGTTGGGAGGCTGTGGGGTGAAGGTTGAGTTTTTGTCACATGTGAGATTGTAGTGACCCCAAAACTCCCAACGTGGGAGCCATGTTCGGCAGCCCAATGACCTATGTGGAGCCGAGTAGACTACCTAATTTTCCCAATATCCTTGATTGGGCAGGAGCATTAGGGGTCGACAGGCCATGTTGCAATGCCATTCTGGTAATCCTCGGTCCGGATGGATCCAGTTGCAGCGAATAATCCTGCAGACCTTCTTATGCAGAACTCGGATCCAACAAATTACGACGTCCTCTATGGGGTCATAGCTGTATATTTCCCAGGTGTGATTCAGCAGGTCGTCTATTGCTGGATCGCTGAGGTTGAAGGCTCGGCTTTCGACATATTTTTTCCCATTGTCTTCGGCAAACTTAGCGGTCTGGTTTTGGACAGAAGTGCTGGGGTCCCATGGCATGAATATTGACATTGTACTGGTGTTCCAGCAACTAAAGTTAGCATACTTGGAGGGACCATAGGTGACTCGTGAGTGCGTGAGATGCCATGGTCCAATCCCGATTAGATAGAAAATAGTAAAGAATATGGTTGTGGTGAATAGTAGAGTGAGCAGCAGAAGCAAACTTTTTACACAAAGGGATTCATCTGTTATCTTAGTCGTTTTCCGTAGCAGGGTTCGATCGGAGTTATCCAAGTCGTCGTCTTCAAAGTCGGTACTACTTTCGGAGTCTGGTGGGTCATCCATCAGAGTCCTTCTTGTATGCATGTTAATCATGCGGGTTGCATCCATCTTGGCCCTGTCTCTGATTGGGCCAGGCGTTCCCTTAGGTCTGGTTCACTTGGCTTGCTGCAAACCTTCTTTAAGGTTTTAGCGTGACGATGTGATGTGGGGTTCTTGGTGACCCATCTGATTACTCTTCCTCGCTGTAGTGCTGTAAATACTGGAGAGGGGTAGGGCAAATCAGGTTCCAGCCCCCTCCACACCCACTTCCAGTAAAACAATCTCCAACAGTCTGGCTGAGGAAGTGGGCCTTGAGCGGTACCTTCTGTCAGCGCCTTGTCTTTCCATGCCACGTGTGCGTATCCCACTGGAGTTGGTACAGTGATGTAGGTATATAATGAGTGTCCTTTCAATGTGAGTCTGGTGCGGTATCCCCAAGGTGGTGGAGTGAAGATCTTCTGGTGTGGAGGATTGGGGTGGATCCTATCTATTTCTAATCTTAGCGGAAGGCGGGTGTTGTTAAAGACGTAGCATTCTGGGTCTACTTCCCTCTTCACTATGGTTTTTGCTAACCCTGGTGAAGTAGTCCAGATGAGCATTCTGTTCACTGAAAGCTCACAGTACATCCCTTGTAATGGTTCTAAATAGTGGGGACCCCACCGGAGCCTTACTTCCATTCTGTCCACCACCATATACATGGTGCTGAAAATGCATGGAAGATCTCTTGGGCAGTCCGGGGAGATTGCCATGTGTTTACTTGGGTCAATTATTTTTCGCCCCTGCCAAATGGGGGCCACTGAGGGAAGGAAGTAGTACTGCCGATGCCATGGTTTTGGCATCAGTTCATCTCCCTCTCCAATTCCTCTTGCTTCTTGGAAGTCAGTGGGGCGAAGGTAGATCAAATGTTTGAGATAATAAGCTTCTGAGATCGGAAATGAGGCGGTAAAATCTTCTCTGGGTGTGTCCAGTAAGTTAGAACCGCTGGGGAGTTTCAGAAAGGGGCCTCTCTTAGAGGTCCCAGACCAGGCTTCCGCACCTACTTTAAACAAGTTGTTTATAAAATATTTTTTTCCTGTTTGTTTTTTGTCTTTATACTGACTCTTGGTTTTGACGACTCGGTTTACTCCTGCCGATGTATCGGTTACTTTTTGTTCTTCTTTCTCCATCCTAATGTTGATGTGAAGGAATGCCAGGCATTGGTCTTGGTTTTCTTGGCGGGGGGCTCAGTACACGTTGTGGTAGCATAGATTTGTTCCTCAGGCACTGGAACGATTGTTGCTCCGACGGAGTAGATTCCCTTATAAGGGATGGCAATCATCCGCACCGAAATTTGAACCTGGCGGGTGGAGCTTGGGTCGGAGGGCGTTCGCACTCTGTGGGCCACACCTCCCGGGACTTGGAGCACTCCGTCACGGAAGGCGGACTCAGCCGTTACCCAGTAAAGGGCTGATTTCTCTTTGGGTCTGGCGGCGTTACTTCCCCATGCATGTAGCGCAGTGGTGTAGTAGTATAACTCCGTGGTGCGCACCACATGTTCTCGTGGAACGTCTGGTAGGTCTACCGTTGGGATTGAGGAGTCGTTAATGACTTCCAGCACCAGATGTGCCCAAGTAGTTAGCTCCCAGGGGCCTCTCCATCCTCCTTCCGTCACACGTTCCTTGGTGTCGTCCGGTAGCATTTCTAATTCTCCAGCAGGTGGGCGATGATGCAGATGTTGAAACACACGAAAGATCTCCGGGGAGTGTGTAGTGTCCATTGGTAGGAAGAAGGCTGGTGTCTGAGCGGGTTCGTATGGCCACGAAGCGCAGACTGTCTTCCACAGCGTGTCCTGGGGCCCTTCTTCATTTTTCCAAACCAAATCATCCATTCCTATAGCGTCCTCTGGGGTATTTGGCAGAACAGATGGCCCCAGCAACCAGTGGACTGCCGGAATGGGTTTAGCGTAATTCGACAAGGGTGCCCATACACTTTGAACTCGCGTAAGGGACTATAGAATCTTCTCACCTGCCAGCCCTCAGCCCGGCCCACTAGAGTCACTTCCTTTTGCTTTACTTGCTCGTCGCAGAGGGAACAGTATCTGAGAGTTGCACCGTCCCACATGCAGTGGCAACCCTTGGGTTCCTCTTCTAATAGTCCCCATTGTGTTTCCAAGACAAGCCGAAGTAGTACACGCACCCGGCAACCCCCGCAGATTATGATGTCCATTACTTTGACCGGGGAGACGGAGAGAGATCCGATGTCCTCTGTTGCTGCAATGGGGCTCCTGGGTTTGTCACAGCCTGGCCCCTCCCAGCTGAGAGGGAGTTGATTCGGTGTTAGGCAAACAAGGCAGCTATGTCTGTCCCTGCTCCACGTCGACATTTCTCTTTCTTCTAACAGGATTCCATTTTTGGCACATTCCAATTTCTTCAGGGCTCTCCCTGTCCAGATCCCCAAGTTTGTTCTTCTAATTACAACCACCCCTTTCATGGTGGCCAGTCCAAGATAGGGTGGAATGATACATGGTTTGCTGGCCATTTCACCGGCTTCTGATTCACTTTAGTCAGGAACTGGCTTGAGTTGCTCAACTCCTTGGACCCCCTTTTTCTCTAGCAATACTGTATTCCTGTCCAGTATCTGCTTTACGAAGTCTACTGTTTCAAACTTCGGTTTTAGTGCTGTGTTCACAGGTTGCTCACTTGCCTTGACCCACACGCGCTGTCCCACGTAGAATGGCACTTTGGGCGTCAGCTTCTCCTTTTTGTCATTGGAGTCCCGCCCCACTTCCTTCATGGTGAACGGCCGTTGGTTGAGTTCCATAGCAGGGGCGGGCCTTTCAGCTCTGCATCTGTCATTCAGGGCCTGCCCTATTTCCACTGCCTTGGTGCTCCAGCTGTTGGTGTTAGCATTCTTAGCTATCCAGTTTTTTACTAAACCTATGGTGCGTTCCACCACTCCATTGGGCTGGGGAGTGTATGGTGGTGAGTAAATTCGCATTACTCCATACTTCTGGCACCATTGGTCTACCTGTGAATTACGGAAATGAGTCCCATTATCCGTTCGCAGCTCTTTCGGGATCCCCAGAGCACTGCATACTTGCTCAAGCATGCCGACAACGCTGTTGCCGTTTGCTTTCCTGGCTGCCTTCACGGTTACAAATCCCAACATGGAGTCCACCAGCACTAAGAGATATTTCTCACCTCTTCTTCCTGTTATTCCCATGGGGCTCGCCACATCCATGCAGACCGACCCCCATGGGACTGTGCTTTTGATGGTTTACCTCTCCATCCACTGCCCTCAGCGGCCTGCATTGTATTGACCACACACCTCGCAGCCCCTAAGCACGCGTTGGACTTGTTTGACTGGGATCCAAAGTTCTTGCTCATCCGGCTCCTTACGGGTAGGTCGCACGCCTGCATGTCCTAGGGCCTCATGCACGCTCCGTACGACCTCATCCACGTACTCTTCTGGGACCTCCCGTCCTTTAGGAGTGCTGTCTCACTTCTTGATTCCGACAAAGACGATTTTTCTCTGATGGACATAACAGTCCACTTCATCATTTCCACGCCAATGAGCTCCCTCGTGTGTGGGCTTTCTGATGCTCGACTTCAAGCTCCATATTCAGTTTTAACTCAGCAATCTTTTTCCACAAGTCTCTGTGTGCCACTGGCTTGCCCTTTGCTGTTTCAAAACCATTTTCTTTCCAAATGGCTAAATCTTCTTTAAGAACTTGGGCACAATAATAACTGTCTGTGACTAACCTGGCACTCTTGATTTTCCTTTTCACTAGTTCCAGTAGTCCTTCTAGTATTGCAATCACTTCTCCTGTTTGGACACTACCAGGGGCCTTTCCTTTCTGACGACGTTTCTCTTTGCCGTCTATGCTTCAGGATGAACCCCCAGTATGCCGTCTGGTCTGATCCTTTTCTTGACCCATCTGTGTAGATGGGATGTCTCTGGATGTCCCCCTTTTTCAGGTGGTTCTGGATGTCGTTTCTTGGTGGGGGGTTGTGCAGGCCCAATCTCGAGTTCTGGGTCGAGCAGCATGTCCTCCCATCTTCCCCACCATGCGTTAGTTGCTTTGGTGCTTTCCTTTTCTCAGGTATTTATGAACCTGACTTTTTGTGATGACTTTCACTGGTTGTCCCTGTGCTAAATCTTTTAGGGCACTCCAGTACCAAGCTAGCACCGCCAGCTCTCTTTCTTCTTGTGGGTATTTCTTCTCAACGGAGGTTAGCGTATAAGTCCACAGAGTAACCAAACCTCCTTTTTCATTACTCACTTTGATCATGGTGTCTTCATTTTCACAGCTGATTTCTGCTATCAGTCTTTCTGACAGGCTTCTTGGTTCCAATCTTACAGCGGCTTGAATCGCTTTCCTCAGTTCTTCCAGGTTCTGCTGATTTGCCGCTGTCCAAGTCCAGGGTCTTGCAACTCTTTTTTCATCTTCCTCACTTTTCCTCAGGCAGGCTTACAACATCCTGGCATGTTTTTGGTAGTTGGGAACATGATCTCTGACGTAGTTGCAAAGTCCCAGGATCTTCTGTAAATCATTCTCTGTTTGTGGCGGTTGAATGTTCATCAGTTTCTCTCTGTAACCATCCGAGAGTCCCAAGTCGGTTGTGACTTGGAATCCCAGATAATTCACTTGGAACTGTCCAAATTGGCATTTCTTGAGATTCAATTTCAAACCTGCTTTTGTCAGGTTTTCAACCACCTTTTGTAGTCGCTCTAGATGTTCTATTTCTGAGTCGTCTGCGATAAAAACATAATCGATGTACATGGTTGCGCCCACGTCCCCCAGTACTTCCATCACTCCTGACTGGAACACGTTTGGAGAGTTCTTGTACCCTTGGGGCAACTTTTGCCATACGTAGCTCTTGCCTTTGTGGGTGAAGGCAGTTTTACCTTGTGATTGTCTGGCGAGTCGGAGAGAGAAAAATCCATTTGCCAGGTCAATGCAGGACTTGAACTTCTTGACTCGGAGAGGTTTCAGCGCTCCTTGTGGATTGATTAAACTGGCTCGGTTCGCTATCGTTCTTTGATTCAGGGCCTTGAAGTTAATGACGGGTCTCCAATCTCCTCCTGTCGATTCAGGTTTCTTCACCGCCTGGATGAAGCTGTTGGTGATGGGGTTGAGCTCCTCTCTGATGATCTCCCGGGCGCTCAGTTTGATCTCCAGAGCGCTCAGTTCCTTCACAATCTTGTCCATCTCCTCGACTGTTTAGTGGGTATTGCCGGACAGGTGAGTGAACCCCATCTTCGATGTGATGAACAAACTTCGGACCCAAGTCCCTACAGTCATTCTTGAACCGTGCCACATGCGCTGTAGCAATGATCTCAGGTAGCTTCCCAGCCGGGGAGAAGTTACTCTCGGCGAGTTTTTGTTCTGTCACGTCTGGTATGTTGACAGGTTTGTACCAGTCTTGTGTCCCTGGCTCGAACTGTGTAGGGCCGACTCTCACCAATCTCGCCTTTAGGCTTGTCAGGCGTCGCTCCAGGTGGTGACGTTTTTTCTTTTTGCTTAATTCTTCCAAATCTTTAACTGTGAAGACCTGTAGGGACCTTTCACCCAAACTACTCCTTTCCAGGTCCCATATGGCATTTCTTCTACTCTTTCATCTGCAAATTGGACTTGTAGGTGTCCTGTTGTTTCTAGGTCTCGGCGGGTCATAGACACCTCAGCTCCGGCGTCCATCAGGTAGGGTACTCCTCCTACTTTAGCGTAGATCTTGTTGCCCTCCCAGTAGGCATTTTCTAGAATAACCTGCGACCTTGAAGCCATTACTTTGGTGGCCCCCCGGTCCCGGAGCCCCGGGACTCATAGAGGGCCTTTTTCTGTTCTGGGGTTAATTTGTTGTATTCTTCTCTTGACAGGTACGTAGTTTTCTTCTGCGGGTTCGCTGCCGCTGTCTGGCTGGGGAACTTTTCCTGTGGTCCTGGCGCTTTCTGCTGTGGTGGTCTGCTCTGGAAGTTGGATGACGGTCTCATATTAGCCTTGTTCGGTGTCTTCATGGGCTGGCTAACTTCTTTCTTTCTTTTCTCTTCATAGTAGTGCTGTTCTAGGTCGTATGATTGCACCGCTTGGTCAATTTGGGCATCTGTGGTGGTTCTTATTGGCATTTTAACGAATGTCATCTCTCCTCTTCTTCCTTTTGTCACCTCACGTAGGACCTTCACATATCTCGACGGCAGGATGTTTTGCTTGAGTACATGCCAAACTGGCATTAGCCGGTTTCTTCTGTCCAGCCGTCCTTTGGCTCTTTTCACTTGGGAATCTTCATCATTCATGTCCTCCAGGACCAACCTTTCGTAGTGGTTCTGTGCAGACTCAGGTCTGACCACTGGGTCTGCCGTCACATAGGTCAGCCACAGCTTCCTGGCGCTGTCGTGGTCTGTTGAAGCTGTCACCATTGGCCACACATCTTTAAGGTATTCCCCCTTGCTCTCATCTGCACCTTTGTCCCTAACCAGTGTTTTCAGACTCACAAAAGGCATCGATGCTGGAGTTGTGTTCTGGAGGCTGGGCCGACGTATGTTTCTGAATTGATGGCAGGTTGTGTTGTGTTCGGTCAGGCGATGCCACCTGTAGTTCTTCATCAGCTGATACCTCATCTAGCTTCTGGCGTGTTTCTCGGGTGTGTTTGAAAGCAGCCTTCTTCAGTCGCCACAGCATCACATCATGCATGATCCCAATGTAAGCTGACCTGAAGTTGGCTGTGAGGGAGTAGTGTGCCATCAAAGTGGAGCAGGAAGGTGTCATTAATATGTTAGCCCATTCGCCGATGGTTGCCTCCACTCCGAGGGTAACTCGATCCTCCAGTCGGCTAGCCCATTCTGCTGGGACCTGGTACTCAGTCTGGCTGACTTCTGGTACATACACGCGCCATCCATCTTTAGCCTGGACTGGGCCCCAGGTTAGGTCTCTCGCCATTCTTTCGGAGGGTCTTTCAATATCGAATATTTCTATCTCCTTCTTTTGTCCCCTGCGCTGTCCGGTCCGAAGTGGCTTGAGGCTGTCTCGGGCCAGAGAGGGCGCTTCCACAGTCGCTTTCTTCTTCCTCCTCCACCAGGTGTTCACTCTCTCGTTGCTCCTCTTCTCCCGAGTCGCTGATGTCGTCATATTGTGCCTGTCTGAGAGGTTCTCTCCCGGGGGAGAGAAGCGGTTGAATTTTGACTGGCCTCATTGGTTCGTCTTCTTCATCTGCCAACTGTTCATTCTTTACTGTTCCTGAGTTGGGTCTTTTCTGTTCATTGTCATACTGTTCAATCATGAATTCCTTGACGTATCTTGCTGCTTGAGGTGCCGGTACGGTTGGTGACACCCTCAGTTTTATCTTGATTGGCTCTACAACCTTAGCTTTGCAGGCCTGGGGGGTTGCTCAGTGGTTTGCTCCGGTGGATCACTTTAGGGAACTCGTCGGTTTCAGGTGGGAATTGGTCGATGCATTGTTGTTCCTCTATTTTAGCTGCCATTTGTAGCCCTTGATCTCTCTGTAGTTGATGTAGGCGGGGGTCAACCACAACCACTAATTCTTTGAACACATAGAGATGGCTGTTGTTTTTGGCTATGGTCACTACTCCATTCTCGGCGACAGCTTGGGCGGTGTCCCCTCGCAGTCCGGGTGACCTTAATCCTTGCACGCTCACCACTGCCCACCTCATGTCTTCGTTGTTGGCGGCTGTGAGTCCCCTCGAGCCCTCACCAGATCTTTCCTCGGTAGGTTTTGATGTCATCACCCTTTCTGTAGGCGTCGATGGGGACAAAGATCACAACACAATAGGGGAGATTATAACCATTTATCTTAATTACATCTCCACTAAACCCTTTGCCTTTAGTGCTTTCTAGCCACTTCACACTCTGTTGGTAATCTTGGCCAGCTTTGGCTTTAAGGTCTGTTCTAAACTTGCGGTTGTGAATCTTGTATCGTTCATTGGTGAACACTATCAGTCCATCACCCTCGATTTCCCAGGGCTCCCCGATGAATCGGTGAACCTTGAGTCCACACAGATGGCATCTGATGGCAATGGTATCAGTTCTCCGGACATTTTCCGGACCCCTGATTTTTGTGTCGTTTTTCTTGGCCGGTTCGGCCCCTCTGCTTCTTCATCCGAGTTGTTCCCTTCCTCGTCTGAGGTGCTCTCAGCCTGGTGTTGTGGGGGAATTGGTTGCTTCCTCTCGGTGCTGTGGGCCGTCGGATGGAACTCTGACCGTTGTGCCCACTGAGCGGACCATTCTGCGGCAGCTGCTTTCAACTGCTGCCCCAGGAATATCCCACGGAGTTCTTCTTTGGCCTCCTCTACTGGTGTTCTTGGAGGAAATCCTTGGTCTTGTGAAGGACCTGGTGAGACCTGTCTCCCCTCCTTGCTATCGGTAGTTAGGTCTACGATGTCCATGTCCGACGACTTTCGTTCACCTAGAGGTGTTTCTGGCCTGCTCGGGAACTGGGATGGAGGCTCGATTACATCGGAATCCTCCGGGTCCGCTGTCTGAGCAGGTGCTTCTTTTTGACTCTGGGCCTGCTTGTAGGCAGCAAGTCGCTTTAATGCCTCTACACACTCTGCGTAATGGTAAGGTTTTTTGGCGTCTGATTTCACCAGGATCCCATTTATCCCGGCTGCCAAGGTTGCTGTCTTGACTATGCTGTCATACTTCTCAGAGGGGTTATAGATGGCTTTTATTTTAGTGTCTGTCCAGTTCTCAAGTAGGTTGGCCAGCCACTCCAGCCAGGCTTTAGCCTCACTCTTTTTGCTGACCTCCAGTGGACAGGAAACAACACCCAAGCGAACGCCGCCGTAGAGTCTGGTGCAATAGTAAATGCCTTTGTTTCCTATCATGGCTTCCATTGATGTTCGTAAGTGTACCACACTGGTGGTGAAGTGATGCTTGAGGAACATACATTGATTCGCCTCTGTTCAGGAGTCGAATCCACCCCCACGGAGTAGCAACATCACTGGAGCCTTCTGTAGTAGGGATGTGGATGGATCGGACTGTTCCTCCATCCCACTCCATCTGTGACCTCCACGGCTGGAGCCATCATCTTGTGGGTTTGCTTGCATCTGTCTGAGATATGAGTATGCCTCATTCCCGGCACTCATATCCGTCTTTGTCTTCGAGTTGCCTGTTCCCAAAGCCCCTCGTAACATTCTTGAGTAGGGATGGGTTCAGGCTGCTTTGGCTACTGGCTTCACTGTCTGGATCTGGTCAAGCATCCTCAGTAAAAGCTTCTCCTCACCTGTACGCCATACAGTTACTGCGAGGGTTGTAGCTGACGGCCTTATCTGTCACCACTAACTCTACTTCCTTAAATTAATCACACTAAGTGAGCTATTCAGAACCAAACTTCTGTTTTTACACACTTAGAACATAGTGCCCTCCTACTCTTATTCGGAACCGCCCCACGTTGGGCGCCAAATTTGTTGTTACGCAATAGTCAGCCCCACTCTCAACCTCACTTTCATCCAAGGACTGACTACTGACCAGCTCTCCGTCCAACGGGTCCGGAAAATCTCTAAGCCTTCGAGTATTACCCTGAACAAGTCTAGTAGAGATAATCTATCTAAGATGGTGTCGAAGGAGACTCAACTAGCCTTTAACTACCTACGATCCAAGAGTTATGGCCTTTTTCAGCTAAGAGACAATCAGCTGAGTAGCCCTCACAGCTGCATAACCTCAATAACCACTCCTGTTAACGGTAGTTCCCCTTCTAAATTCAACGGCACTTGTTACAGACTAGTCAATTTTTAGTGGCTTGGCGTGAGCCCCAAGGTCATTATTTTAGCAACACTAAGGAATTTCTGAAGCCACCACATTTCTAAAATCATGCACATGGGTTTTACATTAACCAGAAGAACCATAAAATGACAAATGACTCAATTAATTTCAATGTCCACAATCTTCGATCTAATTTTTATGTATCTATTAAGCAAGCGTTTAGCAGGGATAAATGACAAAACAGATTAATTACCAATGATTACAAAATAAAAGTAAAAATCTATTTTGATGCAATCACCAAAATAATTTCCTAACTTCTTTCCCTAACCTCTGTCACTTGAATTATTAAAAGAGGCTTTGGGAGGCAGTTCAACTCATACCCAGGTGGAAAATGATCTCAGCAACAGAAAGTTCCAATGTCCTTGGTCAGAGTCTTTGTCTTTATATGGAAAAATCCTCTTTGAAATAGAAGCAAAGCAGAACTGGCTGGTGTCCTTCGAACACATCAGATCTTCATCACTCAGTGACCTTTGTCTTTTCTCCAAGTCCGTTGCTACAACTTTGAGATCCTTGGGTTGAGGCAGAGTAAAGCAGTCGAATCAGGAACCAGGGCTGAGGGTCGAGGGATCTTGTCCTTTCTGGCGGTGCAAAGTCTCAACATCCCCGTGGCTCCAGGGTGCGGTCCTCTGCTGGTCTTTTGTCCGTGTCTTCTTCTAGATGCGTCTTCAGCACCGCGGACTAAGAGCCCCTATTCTTGGTTCTCTTGGCCTTATATACCCTGTCAGCCCACGCCTCCACTAGGCGTGCGTGGCCTCTCAGGCATGCAACTATCTCATCGGACAGTCCCAGCCATCCCCTCATATGGTCAACACTCTGCCTCACTCTCCTGCTCGCCTGTGACTCTCTTGGTTTCAGATCCTTATTTGGAACACAGCTGTGGGGCAAGCCTGGATATGTTCAGACTTGCCTTTTCCCTTGCCTCTATATCTAACACATTGTTTGATTCTTTCAATTACAGTTTTATATGAGGTGTATGATCATCATGAACACTAAATCAGTATACATAACATTTTTAATGCATTCTTTTCTTCATTACTTCTTAATTCATTTTAATTTCATCTTATTACTCAATCAGTATTCATTTTTAATCATCAATAAATCAAGGACACAAAATCACCAGTTTTATAATCATCCTTATTACACATGAGTACATAGGTAAATTCAGATTACCTTGTTTTATAATCATCAATAAATCAAAATACAAGATTCACTTATTTCTCTCAGGCTTTCTTGATCTGTTTTCTGCATTGGCCTGGAGTAATCTCACCTAATGCCAGTTTTCACAACAATAATTATCTAGTAATATTTTTACATTTCCTGTCCACTTAGCATCTTTTAATGTAAAAACACAGTGGACCACCTCGGCGCCCCGACCACTGGGTTTCCCCCAGAAATTAGCAAATTTTCTTGGGGAAACCCTGCAGTACCATGGCAAATGTGTTCTATAGTGAAAAGCTAAAAGTGGTTCTTATATTTGGTAGGATTTCTACCAGATATGAGTAAGTGACCTTTTTTGGGTGGCAGCTTTTTTTTTCCAGGCAGTGTACTTTAAAGGCAGAAAGTCCACCTATAGAGCTTGTTCAGTTTGGGATGTTTGACTCTGAATTATTGTTGTCTAAATCTTTGTCCAAACTGGCTCCTTAAAAATAGATGTGTATATAAAGGATCAGCGTTTTGAATGGGTGTTTGAAAAGGTTGTGAAGACCTGAACAGGTCAGAGCTTTAACAAGTTGAAACAATTGTGGGATGTATTGCACATTTTGGTTTTCGCTTAAGAGCCATTCTGCCATATCTGATGGTCCAAACCATTACCTAATGAAGACTAGTGCAGTTTTACTTCATTTGCTCAGTGTCCAGTGTACTATAAGATGTTAGTGAAAATTAGTGCAAAGAAATCTCTATTTTAGTTAATTACAGACCACTAAATCAGTGAAGGAAGAAATGAATGCAGCAATAGAAACATCATGTTGACATTTAACATCAAATTCAAGTTATGCATGAGATTTAGACAAAAATACAGACTTGTGTGAGCACACCTGGTGATGATAGTTAAATTGATTTAAAAAGTTCAGAGAAAATTTCCCTTTTGCCTGAAAGACCATTCTCTCACAGACTTTGCTTCCCAGCCTTTGTTTAATTAAGAGCTCAATTCAAATCCAACAAAGCGAGACACTAGTTTGCATAAAGTTTCCCAGTGCTTTCAATCCATTAGATTTGTTTCCAGTTACTTTTGTACTGATGGAGCTTAGTCAGCAGGTCTTACACAATGCTCACCTATCCCAGAAAGAAAGCACCGCATTGTGTTGAAAGATCTCTGACATGAGTAAAAGCAAACATTGCTTGATATTGATTTTCTTGAGACAAGAACCTTTTCAAAGGACTCAGAGATCTACGCGTATTCACATGTACAAGACAAGTATTGATCACACTGTATTATGCAAGGTCCATCCCTAATACCAAATCAGAGAAAGTGCAAGGACAATTTCTGCAGGCCTAGAAGAAGTATATACTTCAGAGATGCTACACAAGAACCCTAACCCTAACCCTAACCCCTCTACCAAAACTTGTAAACACAAGATAGGTTGTATAATCAGGTAGACTTCACTTGTTTGAATACATTTTTAAAAATCTAATAATCTTGTTAAAATGATATAATTGTCTTTTAAAGGGTCAAAGGCCACTTTATGGAGGTCTTAGTGTTTTTCTATAAGATTTTTTGTTCAGAGTCCTGATTTCCCCATTGCTGCTGACTGTTTCCACCTGTGCTGCTGCCCAGGTTAACTCCTGCTCTTCACTTCCTCAGTGTGAGATCACCTGTCGTCATCTTGGTCACAGCCTCTGTCCTAATGTTTGATCAGGACTCTGACCAGTTTTCAGCCTTCACCTGGTCCACATCTGTTTTCTATGTATTATAGTGCTCCCCTGCCTATTTGGTGTGCAGTACTTGCAGACTTTTTTATGAAAAATATTGAAATTCAATTTAATCATAAACAATTTGAAATTTTTTGTATTTTTTAATAGAACATGCATTAGATATTCAAAAGAAAGTGCAGGCTCAGAGGGTACCAACATTTGTACCATAAAGGTTATATTGAGGCCTTTGGAAACTTGAAGTCTTATAGGTGTGAACAGTTTTGGCTGGAAGACCTGGTAGTAAAAATCTCCTTAAATGAGACTTTTTATTTGAATTAAAGTATTGAACTGTGTATTGCTGTATTGCATTGACCCAAACTGTTACTTGAAATGAACTTTGCAAAAGGTTCTGAAAACAAGAACATTTGTGACTGGAAAAGCAACAAGTGAAAGCTGTTTGTAAGCTCAGCGAAACAAAAGAACAAGAGACAAACTGTCACCCGGCAGAGTTTGTAGAATTCTCTAGGGGTTTGTTTGAGTGTTACTGTGTTCATATCACATGGATACCGTATCTATTAATAATGTAGTGATTGTCAAGTAAATGATTTATTGTTAAAAACATAGAATGGGATCAAAAGTTATTGGGGAAAAAATAACTTGGCATTAACTTTTCATAAACTTTCAACAAAATGAGCAGCTTTCAAGTGTTCCTGTATGTAACTGCAGATAAATTATAAATTGAATTGGAGCATTTAACATTCTTGGAATTCTCTCTGTTGTGTTATTGTACAATGTGGGATTTAAAACGGTTTGCATCTTTGTTCTGTAGGGTGGCATACTTAATTATAGGAGCTCCTGTTCAGAATACTCTGAACAAAAAGATAAATTCAACACTTTTGTTTTGCTCCCATGTGAATGTGTTGCTGTGACCGTCTTCCAGTCTTGACCTTCTGCAGGCACTGACAGGTTTTTCAGTCAGGTAAAAAGTGACCAGGAGAAGAAACGGGTCCATGATTCTCAGCTGGAAAACTGTGGATAATTCTCCCTGTGTTAGGGCTCAGAGTCCACCTACAGTGGATGAATTCAGGTATGCTGCTGGAGAAGGTGAGGGAAAGATGGATTGAAGCTTCATCTGCAGTAGTGAGAGGAGGCCTTCTGCCTTTGTAATAAAGGCCAGGGCAGACAAAAGCAAAGCACTCAATTTACTGATTGTTCAACATTTTGATTCCCATAAGGTTATGAGGTATGGATAAGGACTGAAAGGACCAAATGTGGTTTCTATTGGTGTCTTTAGGCCATGACCTTCAGTTTTAGTTGTGTGTACATTCTGACTCTCACCCAGGAACTAACAAATGGCCCTGGACTTTCTCCAGCAGCAGACCTACTGTTTGCATATTTCACTCTCTCTCTATGTTTCTTCTAATGTTTCACCTTCATCAAGCAGTCATCTGACTAGCAAGGGGACCAAAGCCTAGCTTCATTTTTACCATCTGTGTCTACAGTATGTCTCTGCATTTGCCTGTAATGGACTGGTAATGTGTCTAGCACCCATCCGTCCGTCCATCCATCCATCCATCCATCCATCCATCCATCCATCCATCCATCCATCCATCCATCCATCCATCCATCCATCCATCCATCCATCCCCCGCTTCTCCGGCTTCAGGTTGCGGGGGTAGCAGCCTAAGAAGGGAGGCCCAAACTTCCCTCTGCCGAGCCACTTGGACCAGCTTGGGACTTCAGGATTACCTGGGATCTACTTTCCCAGGTAGGAAAGTAGATCAACCGGTAAATTGAGAGCTACGCTTCTTGACTCAGCTTTCTCTTCATCATGACAGACAGCCCGCTTCACTGCAGACGCTGCACCAATCCATCTGTCGATCTCCCGCTCATTCATGAACAAAATCCCATACCAAAACCCTTCCACTTGGGGCAGGACATCCTCCCGGACCCGGAGAAGGCACTCTACCCTTTTCTGGCCCAAGATCATGGCCACAGATTTGGAGGCACATATCCTTATCCCGGTCGCGTCACACTCGGCTAGCAAGTGAGATTTATTCTGTACCAAGAATGCATTGCCTTAGAACTAGCATGTAGTTCTACAGTGAGCTTAAAGTATACATTTGTCTTGGGTTCTTTGTTAGCAAAAGCCCTACCGTGGTCAATGAGGTAAAATCAACAACTGAGTTA
The DNA here is from genome assembly GCF_002775205.1 of Xiphophorus maculatus. Taxonomy (NCBI): domain Eukaryota; kingdom Metazoa; phylum Chordata; class Actinopteri; order Cyprinodontiformes; family Poeciliidae; genus Xiphophorus; species Xiphophorus maculatus. The sequence goes on from NC_036463.1 coordinate 22,598,990, forward strand.
GCAGTACTCTACAACTAGAAGACTGAAACCATGAGTGAAAGGTCTGTCCCAAAGAATCACTTCCTGTGTACTGGGAATGACAAATTATGATGCAGCTTTTTCTGTTTCATTGATACATGGCAGCAATCAATATGGCTGAAGTTAGTGCTTTAGTGTTCTCTGAATGTTATGTTGTTGTATTGCTTTAGCGGAGTTCATGTTTAGGGTTTGTGTAACTAACTTTTTAGTTAGCAGTGCTCACAACTGATTTTTTATTCAATTTATCTGTTTAATCTGTGGAAACTACACCCTTATTCATACACTTTTGAGAGGGAATTCCAATTTTAGCCTTAAGTTATCTAATGTTTTGTTGAGAAACAACTGACTATGATCATTCAAGAAAAAACCAACAAGTTCCACAGGGCTGCTCTCCAACACAATGGCTATTGTTGCACCTTTGTCTACTTTCACTTGCTTCTACTTCCTCAACTGTTGGGCAGAATCTGTAATGTTGCTGAAGAGAACTTCCCAAAGGGAAGCAGATGTTCTTTCATGTAGCTCTCCAGCTGAGTGTAGGAGAGGAAAGACATTTGAAAAGGAGGCAAGAGAGAGAAAATAAATGTAGGAGTGCATCACAGAAGGAAGGGAAGGAGGCAGACATGGTGAAGAGTTGGATTAATGTGGAGAAGAGGGTTCCTCTCCTGGGGTGCATGCCAAATGCTTCCATATCGGTTTTCCTTTCGTGTTTATACGTTAGCAAAAGTTAATGACCAAAACCATGCCTTCTCATCACATTCAAAATTATTTCTGCTTGTTTGTCGCTCTCCCTTTACTTTTCTGTCTCTGAGAGAAAGTTTTATTTCAAATCCTTCAAACAAATGGCAGTATTTTCTGGAGTGGTTTTATTCAGATTGGGCATTTCTGTGTGCTTTCCTGTTTAATTATTTACAAGCATTTTGCCTTCTGATTTGAAATGCAGATCACATCCACTCACTGTACCATTACCATGTGTTTTTTGGTCTCGCATGCTTCCGTCCCCTCATTTTGCCTCATCACAGATACAACAGGTGCAATGTTAAACAAAATCAACATTTATGAGAGGATCTGTAAATAACATGTTGATAGAGAAAGACCTTTACGGGGGTCACATTTTGTAGAGCGGCATTTTGCTGTTTTCGAAGCCAAGCACACATGTTGGCCTTGCCAACATGTGTCCTATTAATTTTGTCCATGAGGGTTCATATTGTGAAAGTGCTGTGGCTCCTGCAGAGGAGGCAGCACTGTTCCCAACAGGACACTCATGATTCATCCCTGCCTACTTAGCAAGGTATGCTGGGAATACAAATATATTTGTGAAAGCTCCAACCTGTTAAGAGCTATGAGATGACTTTAAGATTTGTTAAAGCTGGGTGTCCAAAATATGCAACATTGAAAAAGTTTTGAAGGGAAAAAAACCATTTACATGGCAAAAAAATCACATTAATTTTCACTGAAAGTACACAGGGACAGTGAGGAGGACAAACTGCTTTTAACAGGAATTTAACATTCAACAGAAAACCATAGATGAATAATTCACAACTGGCATGATTCCAATAATTTAACCAATGGCAAATAAATCTCAGCATGGGAGGAGAAAAGTATCAGACATAAGCTACTAAGTGATTCCTAAGTAAAGCAATACTGTCATCATCTTGTTACAAGAGATTTTAGAGTCAACAGATCAGAGGAGGTACAGAGACCAATCAGGAACAGGAAGTTAAATAAGCTAGGTGTTGATTTCTAACTCTGAGAAAATGTATTTACAATAAAAAAAGAAGTAGTAAGATTTCTTTTTTGATTAGAGATTACATCACATATATATATATATATATATATATATATATATATATATATATATATATATATATATATATATATATATATATATACCCAGGACAGTGGGTGCACATATTGCACATACTGTATATATGTATATATATATAGAGAGAGAGAGGAGAGGGCTGCATATATATACTGTATATATATGTGTGTATGTGTATGTATAAGTTGAGTTGGATAAACTTAATTTAATTACTTGTTACCACTTGAAGTAATTCAATTAAGTTGGTTCAACTCATTTCTTTTTAGAGTGTAAGGCCACAGAGAAGCTGAGCGATAAACAGCCGAAAGTGACAGAACAGAAGCTACTTCAGACAGTAAATAACTGCTGTAAACTGTCTTTTACATACAAACAGAAGCTTTAGGATCAGTCCTCTGCCTGTGAGGGAAGAAAACAATGAGCCCAAATGTGGTTGAATTGTCCCTTATTAAACAGACAGTCGAAGTACTACAGCCATTTGAAAAAGTAACACATGAAATTTCAGTATTGAAACTGGTGTCACTCATTCATGGAGCTGTAGCAGTTTGTGTACATCAGATACAGAGACGTTGTGCTAAAAATAATCCCTCTGACATCAGCGGACGCTGCAGAGCTGCGTGCAGGAGTTACAGCGGGTGAAGAAAGGTGATCTGCACTGGCTGCCAGTTGTAAATAATTTCATTTGCCTAATTGTAAATAGTTTAAATAGTTAGAATAATATATTCATGCTTTTTTACTGCAGGCAGGACAGTGGGTGCTGATGGAGCGTGACATGAACTGATAATCCCATCACAGGTAGGTCTAAACTAGTGCCGAGCTTTTATTGGGTGTTGATGCTGCATAAAGAGGTTGTGCTCTTTACTGTTCAGAAAAATGAAGTTGTACTTAGGATAGTGTTTATGGATGAACATCCATCCATTTTCTTACACCTTTATCGTATTGGGGAGGAGAGGGCTGCTGGTGCCTATCTCCAGCTGTCAACGGGCAAGAGGTCACCCTGGACAGGTCACCAGTCCATCACAGGGCAACATAGAGCGATCCAATCTCCATCCAGAAAAACCCCGGGCTGGGAGTCAAACATGGGACCTTGTTGCTGCAAGGCAACAGTGCTACAATCTTCACCACTGTGCAGCCTGTATTTATGGAATCTGTATTTGTTTAGCTGAAAATCAATGTAGACTAAGTCATTAGATCATACCTCATGTTTAGTGGAATGGTAGAAAGTCATGACTGACCTGTGGCCTCCATAATGCTGATTGGTAATGTTCTCTAATAAACCCAGAGGTCTTCACAGAACACAGGTTCATGCTGTTGAGGTGCTTTTCTAAGGGAACAAAGTATATGATATGAACTTATTTAGCGCTTTTCCAATATTTTTGGCCACTCAAAGTGCTTTACACTAGAGTCACATTCACCCACACAGTTATACACCGTTACACAGGTCAGTAGGCAATTTAGGGTTAAGTGCCTTGCCCAGAGGCACATGTACACGTGGCAGCTGGAATCAAACCTGTAACCTTTCAATCACAAGATGACAACTCCACAGAGCCCTGAAGCATGAATGTGTATCATTTTCCATCCACTGATAGACATGAAGTCTGAGGTTCAGCTCCACTGGTAAGAATACTTTTCCAAGACCCTGTTTGGAACAAACGTTTAATAAAAAAAACAGTTGCATTCATTTTTGGTTCCTATTTCTAAATGAGGCCAGACTTGCAATTAGAAGCATTCATAAATGTCACCTGAAATAATAACCGTTTTTTTCTAAGTCTGAAGGTAGTTCCTTTTCGCCGACTCTTTATACATTTATTTTCCGTCTTGCTGTTATTGTTATTCATAGCAACAAATTTATCAACAATCAGACTAATTGAATTTCTTCCCTCAATTTAATTCAGGCATACACGATGATGCAGAGGGAAACTCTGAATCATGTACTTTAGAAGTCTTTCTTTTTTGCTCTTGCATTGAAATATTTCTGCAAAGCCAAAGCAGAATTAGAAATGAAGATGTTCCACCTACAGTGTGTCATGATGTTTACATAGGACGGTTAATCCCTGCAGAGGCCTGAAGATGTAATTCCTCTGCAGCGTCTAGGTTCACTGAATCCTCACATCCGTTTCCCCCGGGGGCCATTTGATGCTATAAACATTTGGAATCTAGTCTGCTCACATGCAGCAGCAAAACAATATCCTCCCGAACACATTCTCCAAATTTAACATTTAGCTTTGTCTGTGTGTTTATTTGTTTTTTTGGGTGGGGGGTTCAAGAAAGAAAATGCTGTTAGTTGAAAGGTTCATGGATGACAAACAGCTTGGGGCTACACATTTCACGTGCTGCTTTCGCAGTTCTGCTGCGTTAGATTGTAGCATCTGTTCAGATTACATGTGTGGATGTTATATGTGCATAAACTTGTTCCTTAATCATATTTTCCTGACGTCGTTTGCCACTTGTAAGATTTAAATGTGGGATGATCTTTTTTTTTTCTGCCCCTCAGCTCAAGGTGCAACCGGAGATATTCCACACAGCTTCCATACAACCTTGTGACAAGCTGAGGCATCAGCAGGAAGGAATGCGTCATTATGTACAGGTGCTTCACAAAGCTTTGTTTATCTCATGGATTTATATTTCATTTGATTTATGAACAGAAGGCAATGCAAAAGGAGACACAGTGTCTTAAAGGGTGTTTTGTGAAATACATTAGGATTTCGAATTACATTTAATAAATTTGACTTTCAATAAGTGCCAGACTGATACATCATTTATCTTTTCATTTTTGAAAAGATACCTTGGCAGTTTTGCCAAGGTTTTGTGTTCTGCCCCCTCTACACCGATACCATCAGCAAAATCCTTTGCAGCCGAAAATTGCTGAAGAAGCAGCATCATGGAAACCAAAGAACACAGCACAGCTGGTTGTGTCATAAGATAATATTCAATCTCCTGTAGCAGTCATAAGGGAGAAGCCTCTGACTGAAGACTGGTGTGTGTCATCACATGCCAGCAGCTCATGATACTCCATACTAGCATGTTCTGGATGATACATCAGCAGTTTTGGCTGTATGGTTAGAAAGATCAGTAGAGAGATGACCTGGAGCTGCAGAGAGCCACCGCTCCAGTGGGGTTGACTCTAGATAGGTCTAACTTATTTATATAGCACATTTAAAAACAACGATGTTGGCCAAAGTGCTTTACAAAAGTTAAAGGAAACAACATTAAAAACAACAATAAGATTAACAAGACTGCAACAAACTGGCGAGCTGTTCAGGGTGTACTCTGCCTCTCGCCCGGAATGTTAGCTGTAGATAGGCACCAGCACCCCTCCCAATCCCACTAGGGACAAGTGTGTTAGAAAATGGATGGATGAAGATTAACAAGAACAAAAAGTAGAGTAAAAAAACTTAACTACAAGACACCAAAACCAAACAGGTTTGATGCAACTCAAACTGAAAGCCAGTTTAAAGAAATAAATTTCCAGAAGAGAATTAAAATACTGCACAAACTCTGCAGCATGAATATTAAAGGGTGATGTTGGTGCAATGGCAGAAACTCGATCTCCACTGAGTTTTACTATAGCCATCAGCTGCAAAATCTGGCAATAAGATCTCAGTGCTCTTTCTGGACTCTAAACATGTAGGATCCAAAGCATTCAAGATTTTAAAAGCAAGACAAAGAATCTTAAAAGCCACATGAAAACAAACAGGCAGCCAATGTAAACACTTTAAAACCAGGGTAATGTGGCCATCCCTTCTGTTACTTGTTAAAGATGAGCAGCTGCGTTTTGGACGACTGATCTAATGCTCCTCATCATCCTGAACATCCCCACAGCGAAATATGGTGGTAGTGGTATAATGCTGCAGGGATGGAAGATCCAGAGAAGTCAGGAGGTAAATGAAGTAAAGCACAAAATAAATCTCAAGAAAAATCTGTTGGACTGAACCCTTGAGACTGAGTCAGAAGTTCACATTCAGATAAAATGTATTTCCATTGATGTACAGTCGCTCCAATTTGTAACAATTGTCACCTCAAAACACTTTATAAAATAAACAGAACCAGTTCATATCCAGAAGTATGCAATTAAGTTGTTCCAGGCACAAACAGCAGAACAACCCTGGAATTATAACCAAACTTTACTCCAACACATCAATATGATTTGATCTAAGTTAGTCAAAGTCCATACCTGAATCCAGTATTTACAGATTCACTCCATTCAATCTATTAAGAAGATAAATTAGAAAAAAAATATATGAAGATATTTGGAAATTTACCCCCAAAAGTCATGAATAGCAGCAAAGATGGTTCCAAAAGGATATTGACCCAGCAGGGTTTAATATTAGGGAGTTTAATTTAAAACCTTGCACTATTTTCTCCCACTTCTCAATTGCACACAGCTTTATGTCGGTCTGTCACATAAAACCAATATATACTTATATTACTTATATTTAAGTAATATTTATAAGTAAATTATATAGGTTTGCGATTTTAAAAACACAAAGAAAAGTCCAAGAGACGTGAACTGTAAAATAAAAAAATTGGCAAAAAAACTTTACTACGTTAAACATTTGTGAGGGGTGAAATGAGCTCCAGCTCTCGGTGAGTCGTACCAGTTGTTCAAAGGAGCTCATCAGCAGCAGCTCAGATTTGCTTTTTCTCCTTGAGCTGTGAATTTTTACAGAGCTCACAGCTTGATTCGATTACAGTTCACCTGCAGGGCTGCAGACGAAACTCCTTTTATGAGCAGGGCCGGTGCTTCTTACTGATAATCTGGGAAGCACTAGCTGAAGTGACTTCAATGCAACATACTTTTTTCAGAGTATCTGTATCAATGAGAATGTATTTAAAGAAACATCACAGAAATCTTAATTGAAAGTGTCAGGTAATCACCATGTTGATACAGGAAACAATTTTCATTTCCTTTTTATGGAGTCATAAACTGTGTTCCTATCAACAAATCCTAAAATAGATTTATTTCCTATAATAGAAGTGGTGCTACAGAGAACCTTCACACCAGGAATCTTTAGTCCACTTTACTCAAACTCCAGTCCGTTTTCCTGAAAGTCCAGTTTGCTTGGGGATGTGTGAATGGGTAATCAAACTCTGATGTGGAACAAAAAACGATCTCTAGCCCACTTACAAACCAGGTCTAGGATCACTCTGGTGCAGTTCAAATGAACATGTGAACAGAGACAGCTCCAGATAAAGAAAAAGACCATAGCGCACAGCATTCTGGGTACATATGACCTAAACATATGCGAGAGTCTAGCTCTAGTGGAATAAATGGCTCGTGGTCTGTTACAAAAGACAAAAGAGAAATCCTACAAAAACTAAAATCTGATGCCACTCCATGTTTGTTTACATTTGGCGAAGAAGGAAGTTGTTCTTCAGGGTTTTGTTGTCGTTTTAGTAACACTTTATTTGAAGGGGTGTAAGACTGACATGAGACTATCAAAAACATGACATGACACATGTCATAAACATGAAGGAGACTTCGTTAATGCTTATGGCTGTTGTCATGAAGTGTCATTCAGTAAATAATGACAATGATATTAATGCAAAGTTGACACTTTTAATGGACTTTTAACACCATACAGCATTAAATGTTAAATTCATAAATACTGTAAAAATTTCACTTCATGACAACACTCATAGACATTAACGAAGTCTCCTTCATGTTTATGACAATCTGATGTCAAGTCTTATGCACACCCCTTCAAATAAAGTTTTACTGTTGTTTCTTTCAGTGTTGCCATGGTTCTTGGTGCAGCGCCACCTTGAAGGTTTGAATGTTTCAACGCAGTGTTGTGTGAAAATTAACTGCATCAGCTGAAAATGTAACAAATGTGGCAATTTTGGTGAACTATCAGGTGTCAAAACAAAAGGAGCTGGTCCTTCAGAGAGGCGATCAGGTAGACCTGCTTTGAGTTCTTGTCTTGGGTTCTCAGAGGGAGCCCAGGTAGGATTGCCTCTATGTCCAGATCTAGAACTCCAGTGAGGCTTTCTTGTTTCTAGAAATGTTTGTTCCAGTAAACGTTTAATCCTGTCTCTAAATAAAACACTATAAACTAACATGTAGATGATTCAGGCTTGGATAGTACGAATGGGAATGTTCTTTACTCTTTGTTTCTGCTCGGCCAGTCATCGTCCATCTCTCTGGCGTTCTAAACCATCCCACTCCTGCACAGTTCCATTCCTTTGTCTCTCACAAGCACAGCACTGTCAGTTTTTGACACATCTAAACACTAGGAGAGTGACGTCCGCCCTGCTGGTGCAGTGTTAGCCTGGTAACTTTTTGGTTTTCCATTGAGGTGGTGGAGGGGAGGGATTCAACGATCACATGGAGATTCCGGAGTTCCCAGAGTGTATAAAAGCCATCTACTATACATGGGAGAGATCAGCGTCTCCTGGCTTCATGCCAGCACGCCAGGGTCGCCAAACACATTCCTCTGATTCAGTGCTTGAAGTTGCTGTTGTCGTGTGCCCCCATTCTTTTATTCAACAAACTCCATTCCTCCTGTTGGCATGGCAATAGCAATTAATGGTTGTTTTAAGACTCGGTGAATCTCAAATATAGCACTTTTACTGTGGTTCTCTAACAGTGAGATTTAGAGATTATTTTAATCATCTTTACCAACCTCATCTTTACCATCCTCCTATATGAGCCATGCTCATATAACACTATGAGCATGGCTATAGTGTCTTATTTGACACAGTTCTGCTTGATTTAAGCTTTCTAATTAGAATTGGACTGTAGCTTTAAATAAGTTTAGCAAGGACACATGTTCCTGACGTCACCACATCTACTCTATATAAATGGCCTAATTTTATTGGCTTTCCTGTTTTAAAGTGTGTCTGAGAGAAACAGTCACTGCATAACTGTACTCCAGGGAAATAGGAAGTCATTGATTAACATGTAAAAGTTCTAAGAATAGCAAATTAATATAAAAAAGTAGGTAAAGCATAAAAAATGCTTCAGTTTCATTCAAGCTGTAGGAAATATGAAAGATAGCGAATACCAATGATTATAACTGGTGTTTTAGTAAGAACACAATTTTTTATCTTATCTGAATAAATAAACTCCAATGTGTGAAGGATACTGTATTTGGTTTCTACAGACTAAAAATGTTGTTCTCTTACTCAGCATCCAAGATTGGGTCGTTGGCCCTCCTGATCCCCACTTGAACTGTGGATCAGCTGACATCATCTTCTGACTGGACCCTTCCATAACTTCCAGCCTGACTTTTCAAACACCTCCTCTGCTACATTCAACTATTGATTCCATCTTTTTGTTGTTTTTAAGAGTGGCCTCACTTATCGCCATTGCTGCATACTGAGCCTTATCCACTATGACAAAGAGTAGGGTCAGCACCGAAGTCAATAAAGTCATCAGTCAGAGCGCAGAGTCAAATCCTCTGTAATGATTATTCAAAATTGGCTCCGGTGATAATCCTTTCTGATTAGAACAGAAATGGATCCTCAGCTCTGTGTAATATCACAGCCAGAACAGGAACAGTAGCAATGCTGCCTGCACCGCTTTTAATAACCAGCTATTGACTGGCTTTCACTCAATTGCCATTTATCATGATCAGAACAATTTCCTTTTCAACCACATCATCATGAACAGGACCATGGAGATCAATACCTCCATTCTGGTTGGAGCCGATGTGAAAGTTAGCATTAATAATGTCTTTTTATAATTTTCATTTTTTGTAATATTAAGAATATTGGACACAAAAATGTATCTCCATTGAGGGCCCAGTCCCATTATTCTCTTAAATTCTGCCACTCTAACTGTGTTCATGAATATTAATGAGATAACCCCATGCAGCCTTGAAAATAACTTTCACATTCATGTTTGGAACAAAAAATGGATTATTATAGCAATTCAATAACATTCTAAATATTGTTGAACTGCTGGTGCAAATGAAATCTTTAGGCTAAAACTTCCTAAGAATACAATGGTGTTATGGAAACCAATATATCAATGTCCTGTAGGGAACTGATTCTACTCTTCATAAATATGGAGAAGCTCTAGAGGATCTCTTGGCGAGAGAAGCCTTCATTGACCGTAATCAGAAAGAAAACAGGCAGAAAGAGGAGAAGGCATGCGACTAAGGTCTCAGGTCTGGGAACAACAGCTTCGACCGCCACGCTGAGTGCTGTTTATGACACACAGCAATAAAAATTCTGCATTTGTATAGTTCTTGAATATCTGCCAGACATTTGTGACTGTGCAGTAACCAGAAAACACAAAAAACAAGGACAGCAGAGAGCAAAACATGAATTCCTCCCATGAAAACTTATTTTTGATTACCAGCAAATTCATGGAGCAAATCCCAGTAAAAGTTTCAGCAAAGTATCTTTACAATAGAGGATTATTTACTTGGTTAAGCTGTCATACAAATTTAAACCAAAGAGGAATAGGAAAGTGCAACCTCTTCCTGACTCCGCTCACATGAAAAAGTTTTGTTTTCAAAATGGGTTGTCAGTTTCAAAACAGTCACATGCACAGTGGTCTGTTACCATAACTGTTTTTATCCACATGGGAATGAGAAGAATAGCCAGAAATGAAATTTTTGCTCCTGTAGACCAGTAAGTGGTGATAAACAAGGAATATGGAACATGCAGACAAATGTTTTTTAGCCTCCTTTTGTTCACACAGTAACATTGTGGACAGGCCAAACAAAGTTTTTTGCAAACAACAGGAAACATTTGGAAACAATAATAAACCATGTGCTTCAGCCTTCAGGACATGTTTTCAGTACCAGCAGCAGCACTCAGTGTTCTGCCTGAGCTGCTGCACCTCTTCAGATTATTTGGTGTGTTAAAGGAAAATCTTTTCCTTTAACACACCATATGGTGCATTTACACCACACCTCTTTAGTCCTCTAGTTCATTTGTGTAGAATGTCCAGGTCATTTTGGGAGGTGTAAATATGAAATGTGAAAACGCAGAGTGAATAAAGTGAACATGCTACAGACCTCGGTGTCGGTTCAGTTGACGTGAACTCTGGCACAAATCAAATGCATATGTGAATTTCAAGAGGACCAGAGAGTCTAGAGCTAGCAGGAGAAATGGCTCGCTTCTTCCGCTAAAGACAAAAGAGAAATCCTACAACAAATCTGACGCCGCTTTATTTTTGTTTACATTTTGTGAAGAAGTAAGTTACTCTTGTGTCCTTGTCAGAAATGTTTGTATGTCGTTTTCTTCAGTAGTTTTTGGTGCAGAGCCAAGGGAGGGAACATGCTTTTTAATTAGTTTATTTGGTTTGACATAGTACAGTGTGAAAGCAAATCACAGAAGCTAAAAATATAACAACTGTTGTGATTTTGGTGCCAATCAAACCGAGTCTCCCAGAACGTGAAAACACTTATTACATGCCCCAGTTATTTTTTCTGTGTTGTGTCGATATTGAGCCTGTGCTGCAGACCAGGGTTAGGAATAGACTACTAATGGATAATGATGGTGAACATATCTGATAAGGCATAAGTAGGCCTGTCGCTATAAACGATAAATGAATTAATCGTACGATAAATTAAAGCTATCGACATCATTTTAATTATCTCTTCCGGCCTTTTTCTCTTTCTGTTAATGACACTGAATGAGAAAAAGGCTCAACTCCGGTGCTCTCCACTGACCCCCCTTTCCTTATTTCCTCAGTGTAAAGCCCAGTGCACAAGACACGACCTTAGAGCTGTCTGCCGATTGTCGGCCCATTTTCAAAACCTAACAGACCACACATTAGCCGACAGAAATCCTTGGTATAACGGTTAGATCGGGTTCGTTCCTGCCGTGTGGTGTCCAACAATGGGCACAAAATAATGACTACAAGTTCAGTGAACTAATTTTAAAACCGGGCATTAATCATTGCTTTACTACAGTCTACCTGCAATGCATGTGGCTAGTGTCAGAGTAAAGTCCTGACTGAATGAAGATCATTAGAACCTATTTACGTCACGTTAACGAAGAACAGCTGAAAAGTTACCGGGTTTATCAACTGGTAGCAATTTCGCTCCAACTCCTCCCCTTGTCATTTCTATATTCTTTGCACGTTAAATAAACATTAATGTTGTTTCCACATATCATCTCCAATGTCCGCTGGACTTCGTTGCACCGTGTCAGCTGTTTGGGATTCCCCTCTGTAATTTCCCCTCAGAAAGCACGGAGGAGCTTTCTGATTGGCTACCTGTCACATTCAGCAGGCTGCGTTAACGATCCCAGTGGGGAAAACTATGAGGGGCCGTTTAGGACAAAATTTACGTTTTGTCTCTCACACACTACCAAAAAGTCTCGCATACTCCAAAAAAGTAGCCACGCACACTCCAAAAAATTACGTTTTGTCTCTCACACACTACCAAAAACTCTCGCATACTCCAAAAAGTAGCCACGCACACTCCAAAAAATTACGTTTTGTCTCTCACACACTACCAAAAACTCTCGCATACTCCAAAAAAATAGCCTCGCACACTCCAAAAAATTACGTTTTGTCCCTCACACACTACCAAAAACTCACGCATACTCAAAAAATAGCCTCGCATACTCAAAAAATTACGTTTTGTCTCTCACACACTACCAAAAACTCTCGCATACTCAAAAAAATTACATTTTGTCTCTCACACACTACCAAAAACTCACGCATACTCAAAAAAATAGCCACGCACACTCAAAAATTACTCACGCACATTCAAAAAATACTCAAATTGCGTATACACACACTACTAAAATGTCACACACACACACACAAACGTTAACTTTCTCGCTCACATACACTACTACCAGCTCGCTCACATACTCTGTACTAACAGCTCGCACATTCACAAACGTTAACTTTCTCGCTCACATACACTACTACCAGCTCGCTCACATACACTACTACCAGCTCGCGCACATACACACAAACGTTAATTTTCTCGCTCACATACACTGCTAACAGCTCGCACACACACAGACGTTTATCTCTCACATACACAAGACTAAAGTTGAACACACACACAGTACTAAGACTCGTTTTATGTATGTGTGAGAGCGAAACTCTTTTTGAATGTGTGAGAGCGAAACTCTTTTTGAATGTGTGAGAGTTGTCACGGAAGAGGCGGGGCATAATTTTTGGATCAAACTGCGCATGCGTAGATCCTAAACTATAAGTTTCGATTGTTGACTCACTGTATGTTCTATTACTTAGTATATTTGTGCTTTTAAATATATATAGAACGTTTAACTTTCTTGTAGATTAAATGTGCTATAGAAATAAATGAATCTGATTGATTGATTAAAAAGAGCAAAATTGCTGTAGTACAATCTGTCCACTGGGTGCCAGTATTACAGGAATTATTAACCGGCGCCAACTAGTGCCGAAGAAGAAAGAGTTTGCTATACCGAACATGGCTAACTCTAATTCGAAACGAGAGAGAATTGGTCAGGCAGCTGCCATTTTAAACACCGCTCCGGAACGGAACAGAGATGAGAGTTCTGAATCTACTGTAGCACTGCGGGCAGTCGTTGAATCGTTTAATGCGCCTGTCAAAGTGCTGGTTGCCTCCGGAGAAGATAGAATGGTGTTTAAAATGGCAGCTGCCTGACCAATTCTCTCTCGTTTCGAATTAGAGTTAGCCATGTTCGGTATAGCAAACTCTTTCTTCTTCGGCACTAGTTGGCGCCGGTTAATAATTCCTGTAATACTGGCACCCAGTGGACAGATTGTACTACAGCAATTTTGCTCTTTTTAATCAATCAATCAGATTCATTTATTTCTATAGCACATTTAATCTACAAGAAAGTTAAACGTTCTATATATATTTAAAAGCACAAATATACTAAGTAATAGAACATACAGTGAGTCAACAATCGAAACTTATAGTTTAGGATCTACGCATGCGCAGTTTGATCCAAAAATTATGCCCCGCCTCTTCCGTGACAACTCTCACACATTCAAAAAGAGTTTCGCTCTCACACATTCATAAAAAGTCTCGCTCTCACACATACATAAAACGAGTCTTAGTACTGTGTGTGTGTTCAACTTTAGTCTTGTGTATGTGAGAGATAAACGTCTGTGTGTGTGCGAGCTGTTAGCAGTGTATGTGAGCGAGAAAATTAACGTTTGTGTGTATGTGCGCGAGCTGGTAGTAGTGTATGTGAGCGAACTGGTAGTAGTGTATGTGAGCGAGAAAGTTAACGTTTGTGAATGTGCGAGCTGTTAGTACAGTGTATGTGAGCGAGCTGGTAGTAGTGTATGTGAGCGAGAAAGTTAACGTTTGTGTGTGTGTGTGTGACATTTTAGTAGTGTGTGTATACGCAATTTGAGTATTTTTTGAATGTGCGTGAGTAATTTTTGAGTGTGCGTGGCTATTTTTTTGAGTATGCGTGAGTTTTTGGTAGTGTGTGAGAGACAAAATGTAATTTTTTTGAGTATGCGAGAGTTTTTGGTAGTGTGTGAGAGACAAAACGTAATTTTTTGAGTATGCGAGGCTATTTTTTTTGAGTATGCGAGAGTTTTTGGTAGTGTGTGAGAGACAAAACGTAAATTTTGTCCTAAACGGCCCCTCATAGAAAACCCCTGATTTAGATCGGAGCGGCAACGACGATCTACCATAACACACCACACAATCTTAGAAAGACCAACGTTCTAAGATTGTTGTAAGGGGAAAAATAGGAGCAAAAAATCATGTAGTGTGAACTATTGCATCAGGTAGTCGATGTGCCCATTTTCTCTATTTAAATCTAATTATTACTGAAGGGCAACATAGTATACAGACTTCATAATCTGCACTCTTTTGGTTGAATGCAGTATTTATTTCCACTTTGGCTTTATGTTGTTTAGTTTTTTTTCAAGTGCGTTTTTTGTTAATGGAGACTGAGAATCCATTTTATTTTTGTTTTTGGTTGTTTTGTTTATTTTATTTATCAGTTCCAGTGTTTAGTGTTCTTTTGAAAATAAAGTGTATCTATCTTTGGCAAGAAATCACATGGATTATTATGTAATTTCCATTAAATCAGTGTAAAAAGGTCTTCAAATAATATTATCGTTTATCGCAATAATTTTTGAGACAATTAATCGTTCAGCAAAATTTGTTATTGTGACAGGCCTAGGCATAAGTGCAGTTACTAAAATGAATGGAAGTCAATACAAAGACCTCCTATGGGCAGATATACAAACTTGTGTGTGTCCTTGTATTCGATGCATTTTAAGGACCAATTTCTTTACACATCCTGCGTTGTGGGGACCAACTGTTCCTTATTGTTGCCCAGGACCCATAAGAAGAAGTGCTAATTTTGTGTGATAAAAACCAGCCCCTTGTTCTATGTTTTGCTTCATATGAGATCTGGACCCACTGCTATTGAGAAGCCATTTCTTCCTGGAGGCGGGGTCTCTGTCGAAGTTTTGAATTATACCCAATTGTTAACGTTTGTCCGTGATGTATGTAATGTGGTGGCTTAATGAAGCTTACCGGAAATTGTGTGTACTGCAAACAACCCCATGGGTAGTAGGGTGACACCATCTTTACGAGTAACAAAATATTTTATCCATTCTTCATGTTCCGACTTTAATTGTTCAATATTTGGAAGCATGGCCAAAGCAGACTGAATTGCTTTGTTGACTTCCTTGCTTTAATTTCCAATATGCTGCCATATACAGGCAGACTATGATTCTAGAGGAGCTCAGAAAATAACAGACACACACAGGCATGTGCTACCTGATCTTTAGACTGAATCTGCTCCTGGAGACACTTCCTAAAGCTGCTCAACAAGGACAGCTGTCGATGCTACAAGTTGCATTTGAGCTCTGTAGCACGTGCTGCCAGGGAAATTATACAGGAACTTTTACATTTGATTTTGCTCAAAATCACAATAGCAAAGTATTTGAAAATTGGAAAAGCAGTTTTGTTTTTGTTGAAAATATTTCTAAAGGAAGAACAATAGTTTTTATGACATCTAAATTAGTTTTTATGTTTACTAGAAGGCTGAAGGAAGACTAGTTTTAGCCAAGATTGACAAGCATAAAAATGCCTTGTGTGGCCTTAGTTCCTAACACAGGTGCACATAATATATGTATACCAATCATAGTTTATTGTAAATGTTTTAAAACAAATGGCTTTTTTTCTTCCAAATACAAATTAAACTCATTTTCTTGTTTGCCTTAGAGATATTTTGTCAGCGCTGGTTCAAATGTGAGATGAACGACTCGGCCATAAGTGCTGCTCCTGTATGAAATTGTTATGGTTCTGATTGGGTTTTAAGGTTCATGCTGAACAACAAAAAATAAACTCAAATTCATCTCTCATGATTTTGACAAAGAATCATGATGTACAGACCCATGTTTACAAACCACTTAGATATAAATGGTTGTTTCAATCTATCAGAACAATACAGATACGTAATATGTTGTCATAGTAACCCCTATTCTCACCTTTTTCTCTTGTTTTTGCACTAATATAACTTCTGCAACTGAAAAAAGGATGAAATTAGTTAATTCATACAAGTGAAACTGTTCTTAGGTGTTGGAGTTGAAATTTCATCTTTTTTTGTATTATTGACGGTTTTGTCAGAAGGAATATTTATATTTTTAATCGCAGTTACACAAACATCCCACCAAAACCTCTAAGCATTTTGAGTGTGCAGTTTAGCTTCATTGGGACATTGATGACAATGAAAACATCTAAATGAGGACTGCATATACAACTATAACCGTCTACACCACCAAGTCTCACCATGGGTGTGGAGTTTTATTTATTATTTTTTTATCTTTCACAGTACACACACATCCAAATCCTTATCTTTCATACATTGCACACTTCCTACACAATGAGGATATTTTGCACCAAAGTTAGCACGTCTATGTTTTTCTCTTTTCCTTCAATGGTATTATTACTCTAATTGTCCCTTGGTGACTTCTAGATGAGTAGTTGATGTTAAATATTTGTTTCTGACATTTTTTTTAAATAAATGAATTAAAATTATTTCTATAACAGTATTTGCCATCTACAGCAGCTGCACAGCGACCGCTGTCTAAGAAAAGCACAACACATCACAAAGGACACTTCTCACCCCGGACATTCTCTGTTCACACTGCTGCCTTCAGGCAGAAGATACAGAGCAATCAGAATAAGAACCAACCGTCTCAGAGACAGTTTTTACCCGATAGCAATAACAAAACTAAATGCAATCAAAAACAACCATTAATCATCATGAATGATGTATGTGAGAATGTGGCTATTCTTATTTATTAGTTTTTTTTTGTTTTGTTTTTTTTCCAGTTATTTATTTCTTACATTGTGTGTGAATTGTGAGACAGTTATTTTTTTTGTTTTTAAGCATATGCACTGACTGATGGCACTTTTTAAATTTCGTTGTTCTTGTGACAATGACAATAAAGATTTATCTATCTATCTATCTAGTCTTTGGTACGCACTGAGGTTCTGTTTTGCAGTGTTGTCCTCATGAATGTCTGACGGATCAAGCTTCTTGGCTACATCTATTTACAGGCCCCAACAGATGGTCTGATGAAATCAGAAAACATGACTGGAACTGCTGGTTAATCCTTTATTCAAATGAGCCATTGCCTCCTTCATCTAGTTACCGTGTTCAACACTTGAGCCAGTAATAATTTTCCACATCAGTTGTGCCTCTTGATAGCATCAGGTTATTGGTAGATTTTCTGTACTCCTGCAAGTGAGACAATTCCTCGTCCCAATAGATCTTCAAGTGGTCTGTGCTCTTCTTGAGGGAATTTTAAAAGGCCCCATTCCGGTCTGTTGCACCCTGCCTCATTTTAATCCTGCCTGGAGTGCTCTAATTGTTTCTTTCTCCTCTGAAGGGGCAATCAATCCTGACACTTTTAGTCTGATCTCAAGAAGGTTGAAGGTCCTTCAGCTAGGACAATTAATTACGATCAAAAGACAAAATAGTGGAGAACCAGGACAAAGAGAACAGACAAGGATTATGAAAATGATCCGACCAACAGTGGTAAAACGAGAAAGATGGAGATTAAACGTTGTGGTATCAAAAGGGATCTGAATAAAACAGAAATTATATTTTGTTATCACATTCACATTTGATAACATAATATTATCTTAAACTTTTGTGAAAGAGAATTAATTCCCATACAGGTTACTTCTGTGTTTTTAGGCCACACTTTAACTTCATCATAAGCAAAAATATCAGACTAATATTAGGAGTATAAATACCAGTTTCATCACAATATGATAAAGTGTTCTAAAAAGAGCTATAAGGTTTGTCGCATTGTTGTTATTATTTTTTATAGGCATTTAAATGAAAAAAAAAGAATTTCCTAATACATAAAATATGAAAACATGTCACCTATTTGTTTAAGTGGACTTTTTATCAGTTAATTTAAAAGTGCTCTTGATCACCTTTCAGCCATAACAAAGCAAACTAATAAATTTTAAACTTCAATAAATTCACGAAAGAATAACAGACTTTGAAGTCCATCTTTATTAAAGCACAAAATGTTTTGTCTCAAACAAAACATTTTAACAGAACATGATCAAGGACACCACTAAATATTTTCATCAAATGCACATGCAGTTCAATCATCCTGCATCGTCGTACAGATAACTTTGTGGATCAATATTTTCATTTTGACTTGACATAATTGGATCATTAATCATTTAATTGGTTTATCAATGTGGATCACATTGATCCACATTGATAAAATGTGGTTAGTCAATTCCATTGACTAACCACATTTAGTTAAAAATGACTTTGTATTGACTATCCAGTCTCAGGTCTAATTACAGTCTAAACTAATCATTCAACCAGAATCTGAAGTGGGCTAAAATATCATAAAAGGCTACACTTTATGATACGAACTACAGAAATTCAAGATCAGATCAGAAACAAAGTAACTGATTTGTGGATCTGGAAAGGATTACAAACCCATGTCTAAGGATTTCCAACTACAGCAAACCCCAAAGAGAACAATGATCCACAGACGGAGAAAACACAGAACAGTGAAACAGGAGAGGACAACCTCCAAAAATGACTCCAACAGAGCATCAACAACTCATCCAGGAGGATATGGCAATGTCTGGTAGAGTCTCTTGTGAGACAGGATTTTAACTCCCACCTCTAGAGAAGGGTCTTAGCAGTGCTAAATATGCTAATGGTGGAGAAACAACTTACCATTACAGGAAAACCGTTTATCCACCGTCATCGGTGGCCATGCTCACTAGCATAGCATTCACAACAGACTGCTAACTGCAGTGTAACAGATCAAAGGGGGAGGGGAAGGGAAGATGAGCAGCGCCACACAATATTGTGACTGACAGTGCTAAAACCCTCCTTCTGGCTCTGAGTGGTTGTTTAGACTTAGACTTAGACTTAGACTGACTTTATTGTCATTTTGCATGCACAGGGTGTATACAGAACGAAATTTCGTTACATACGGCTCAGAACAATGTTTTGAGGTTCCAGTGTTGTGAGGTTACTCCAGAATAAAATAAAATACAGTATAAAATATGAATATAAATATGAATATAAAATATAAAGTGCAGGACTGACAGTAAAATTGAAGTTATTTAGCTATGTATATGTGCAAGGTATGAAGTGGAGACCAGTTTTTGAGTGCAGTCCAGTTAAGAGTTCAGGAGTCTGATGGCAAGTGGGAAAAAGCTGTTTCGGAACCTGGTGGACCTGCACCGGATGCTGCGGAACCTCTTTCCAGAGGGCAGCAGGGAGAACAGTCCATGGTGGGGCTGTGAGGGGTCACTGACGATGTTTCGGCCTCGGGACACGCAGCGCTGGGATGAAATGTCCTGAATGGAGGAAAGGGGGGCCCCGATGATCCTCTCTGCTGTCTGCACCACTCTCCTCACGTTCTTCCAGTCGGAGGCGCTGCAGCCTCCACACCACACAGAGAGGCAACTGGTCAGAATGCTCTCTATGGTGCTTCTGTAGAACGTCTTGAGGATAGGCGGGGGCAGGTGTGCTCTTCTCATCCTCCGCAGGAAATACAAGCGTTTCTGTGCCCTCTTGACCAGAGACGCGGTGTTCACAGTCCAGGTGAGGTCGTTTGTGATGTGCACCCCCAGGAATTTGGTGCTGCTGACCACCTCCACAGCCGAGCTGTTGATGAGCAGTGGAGCGTGGCTGGGCCGGTTCTTCCTGAAGTTGACGATCATCTCCTTCGCCTTGTGAACGTTCAGGATCAGGCTGTTGTCTCTGCACCAGTCCACCAGCTGCTCCACCTCCTCTCTGTAGTCCAGGTCGTTGTCGTCTCTGTCTCTGATAAGGCCCACCACCGTTGTGTCGTCCGCGAACTTCACGATGTGGTTGGTGGCGAACCTGGGGACACAGTCGTGTGTCATCAGAGTGAACAGCAGAGGGCTGTTAGTTAACACTGGAAGAAGACAAAGGACCGTGACTTTTTTCACAGATTATATGTCTCATACACTGCCACGACACAGTGACAGCTTCAACAAGTATGTAAAAAAAGACATTTATTACAAAATGTACATACTGCACCTTTAACCATACTTTGCTCTTGAGGGTTTTGTGCTGTACTTTTAAACCAAGCTGCTTAAATTTAAAAGTTTATTGAGAAACAACAGTTTTCCAGTCCAGCCTCACAGATGAGCTCCTGATCAGGAAACTGACAGCTGGCAGTCTTACAGGTGACATGCAAAAACAATGCACGCGTATTTTCATCTTACATCACCTAGCAACCAACGCGTGTGCATGCCTTTCTATTTGCTCCTTCATCTACATTAGTGTGTGTATTAAAGTGTGCAGCAGTTTGCTACAACGTTTAGCCATGAAAAGCCTTGTAGCATGTCAATGGATAACAGACACCTAGAGCTAGACCTTAATGAAGACACAGTTCCTGACACCGCTGCTCACCCTGGTGCTGATGGACCCACATTTGAATGATAGCATGGTTGTTATGAAGATGGAAGCCAGAGCTTTCTCTACAATAGGCTCTGTCTGTTATGTCATGCTTCTGTGACCACCATCTCCACCGTGACACAAACATCTGCTGCCACTGGACAAATGTCTCATGGCTGTGAAGTAAAACATGGAAAAAATACATAATGTAATCTCTTACTGCCACCCAGTCATAATGATGGCACCGATTCATATCAAATCAGTGCAGGTGAATCAGAAGGCCCAGATACAGAACAAACGTGCTCATAACTCCATATTGTGACTCTCTCTTCTTATTGTAGACATATAAAGGTATAAAAATAGGAGGAAGGGAGTTTTTGGTAAATTGTTAGATTCTGTCAGTCTGATCTGTGTGACCGATTCCAGCTGGCTATGGTCAGAGTTTATTGGAATGTTTGGTGCTGCAGCTGTGCGTTGCAAATAAACATGAATCTGATGACTCTTCAGAACCATGAATACACTAGGTGCTAGGTGTCACAAAGAAATGTTCCACAATATCTGCATGAGGCAAATATTACCATAGAGTTGAAGCCAGAAGTTTACATACACTCTTTTCTTCTCACTGTCTGAGGCCTAATCAGACCAAACATCTCTTGTTTTAGGTCAGTTAAAAGCCCCAAAATATTTCTATTTGGAAAAATTCCTCAATAATAATGGAAATAATGTGCCAGAGTTTCATTTATTAATGTCTTCAAATTCAAAAGTTTACGTACAGAATGTTTACTGCGTCTATAAACGATGAGGGATGATGAGGTCTTGGCTTTGAAAACTTCTGATAACTGACTTAATGAAAAACACACATTGGAGTTAATTGAAGGCAAGAAAAAAGACTCACCTCACTGTAACCAATGTATCTAATGGCATGAATAAAGTATATTGGTACTTAATGGTATGAATGAATTTACTTGATTGATTGACCTGTATTTTAAGGCTGCACCTGAAACTCTTTGCTTTCTTGTTCGATACGATTGGAAAGTCAGCAGAAAATACTTAAGATGTTGGAAAGAAAATCATGGAGCTGTTCCAGTTTGATTCATCCTGAGGAACGATTTCCAGATGCTTGAAGGTTCCGTGTTGATCTGTTTGAATAATTCTATGTAAGTAGATGTGTAAACCAGAGATGTGCTTTTGACATGTGAACTATGTACATGAGAACTAAAACAAAAGCTAATAGTGATGAGCACCAGTCTATCCACCCTGTTGGGTGGAGAACCCAACAGGAAGTTTAAGGTCCATTCCTAAAAGGAGGGTATGTGGCATGAAACCAAACAATTTAAATAAACTTTATCATCCAGTCATTCTGTCAGAAGCTTTTTCATTAATACATCTGTAGTAATGATGACTGAATGTTAACATTACCATTTTCTGGGAAATCTATGGTGTAGCTTTCATACAACCACATGATCTGATCCAATGTCTGATCCAGTAATGGTTGAAAACATCTCTGACAGTTTTATTTCATCAAAGATTGTTAGATCTTGCATTTTAAGCCTCCTGCTCTTAGTGATGGATGCATTTCCATCTCAGAGCCACATGACATTTTTCAGCTAGGAATCTAACATCCAGTTTTAGTGTTGGCCTTAGAATCAAAGTGCCAAAGTTTCTATCTGCAGATGTCACTTTGCGCTGATGTTCCAGTCATATGGGGGAACATCCATCACATAGCAGGCAGACATACCAATTTCTGTTCTGACAGCGGCCTCAGCAGACCTGACTACACTGCAGCTGGAAGACATGCCAAGTTTTTTTTTCCCCTTTTCATTTTTTCACTCAAAGCTTTGTTATATTTTTTTCTTCCAAGTCTTTCTTTCTAGACCCAGACAGATTTAACAAGTAAACCATTTCAAGTTCCTTGAGATCATTGTGCTGAATATACAAAATCTTAATTTAAGCATAAAAAAGACAAAAATTAGAGGTTGCTTATATTTTGAAACATAAATATAAATAAGTTTTGGCATGCTATTTTTTAACCAATGTAACCGAAAAACAAATTGTAAGTGGCCTACATACTGTCAGGTGATGCACAGTAAACACTGAACTCTGCCCCTCCATACTTTAAAGTTTCTAAAGAAATTTCCTGGAAATCCCCTGAGGCGGAAGCTCCACATTCTTTGAAAAACGGCAGCAAGTCAAAGTTAATAATTATACTAAAAGCCTGCACTGGTGACGCATTCTCTTCTGACATATCCATTTTTCACACTTGTGTGGCAAACATTTCCCTCTGATGAATATTTTCAGGGATCAAAATGGAGTGCTTTAAGACGTTATTGGGAGTGTCTCATTGATATTTCACTCACAAGGCAAGAGTCGGCATTTAAGAGCACTATACTAAATAAAAGGATATTGATTTGGCTAAATGAATGCTCGATCTAACCTTCAGGACTGTATGAATTGGGGCAAGTGTCATGTAAGTTTGCTGCAGCTCAGATGCTTTAATAACTGCAGGAAAGACTGTACTACTGCATCCATGTAAAGCTCCTCATGGATGGGGAAAACTTTAAAGTTATAACTTATGAGATGAGAAATAATGAAAGGATATCAGGCTGGAAACTTGCTTCTCTCTCTTGACCTTTATTTTACTTACAAAATTGCTGAGTTTGACCCACAGTGGCTGGAACGTGGTTTTATAGGTTCACATGGGAGCCAGCTTGTAAACGGTAGACGAGACGATAAATTCCCACTCTGTGAAAATGTCAGGAAATTCAGTTGCGGCCGCCGTGATGCTCCTGGAAACATGACTTGAAATGTGAATAGAACACGACTGCACCTGATATGACCTTTGTTAGAAAAGCCAGTTCTAGGCATGAGTCCTTCCTTTTTCTGTATGTTATACACCCAGCTAAATAACATGAATTGAACTTTTAGACCTTTGCACAAGTCAAAACATAATTGAAGAAATTTAAATAAATGCAATAACTCCAATTAATTAAATTTTTACTGCCACATTCCCTTCCCCTTTTTAGATATGACTAAGCTATCTGTCGTGAGTTTGGAGTTGAAGCGGGACCAGAATGCAGACAAGAGGTTGGGAGCAGCATGAACATTGGAAGGCTTCAACAACGTTAAAATCATGGCAGGGGGACCAGGACCAGGAGGAAAACATTGGAAGGAGCAAACACTGAAGAACGAAAAACAGGAAGCTCAAAGGGGCAGTATTAAGTTTTTTTCCAGGCACATATTGGCATTTCACAGGACAATTAAGAAACTATGTTAACTTAAGTTGTATTACAAATGCTGTATATATCAAATATGACTTAAAAGAAATTTGGTCCTGTAATTTAGTGCCTTGAAATTGGGCTTCTGTCACTTTAAAAACTAATGTGCTCTCTGAAACTACACTTCCAGAAAGCCATCACAACATGGCTCTTCTATTAACCCTTTAAGAAGGTTTTTACCAGCGTTGCACTAAGAAGTAGCTTCTCTGTTGAGATCAGCAGTTGCACAATTCCGCTAGGTGTTTGTTAATTGCTGCTGTTGAATTGTTGTTTGAAGGAGCTGTTTAGGGGAGTTGAGAGGGGCGGCTGCTCTGTGAGGCGGAAACTCTGAGGCTTGGGAACTGCAGCTATGAGGAAGAGCTGCGTCTTGGCGGCGGAGCTAGGTCCAATCAGGTGTTTTGCACACCTGAATGTAGCCATGGAGATTAAAGGATTTCTCAAACATGCATGAACAAATCAAAGCAACACTCAGGGTAGGCTTTTGGTGATTGAATAACATTATAACATGATGTAAAGCTCAAAAAATGTGATTTTACATAATACAGAGATATGATCAATGACACTGGGAGCAGGTTGATGAACAACAACCAGTTTCAGAAAAAAATGTTCCAGTATGGACGGAACTGAGTGAGTGTAGAATCTCAGAACAGTTCCAAACATGACAGAAGTCATTTTTCTGCTAAAATGACAAGTGCTAAACTGACAGAAAACTTTGGTTATTCCCAAGTTTTTCATGCATCTTATCCATTTCCATCCATCCATCCATCCATCCATCCATCCATCCATCCATCCATCTTCTTCTGCTTATCCGGGGTCGGGTCGCGGGGGTAGCAGCTTCAGATGGGAGGCCCAGACTTCCCTCGACCCGGCCACTTCTTCCAGCTCTTCCGGGGGAATCCCAAGGTGTTCCCAGGCTAGTCGAGAAACATAGTCCCTCCAGCCTGTCCTGGGTCTTTCCCGGGGTCTTCTTCCAATGGGACATGCCCGGAACATTTCAACAAGGAGGCGTCCAGGAGACATCCTAACAAGATGCCCGAGCCACCTCAACTGGCTCCTCTCGAAGTGAAGGAGCAGCGGCTCTACTCTGAGTCCCTCCCGGATGACTGAGCTTCTCACCCTATCTCTAAGGGAGAGCCCAGACACCCTACGGAGAAAACCCATTTCGGCCGCTTGTATCCGTGATCTCGTTCTTTCGGTCACGACCCAAAGCTCATGACCATAGATGAGGGTGGGAACGTAGATCGACCAGTAAATCGAGAGCTTCGCTTTTTGGCTCAGCTTTCTCTTCACCACGACGGACTGGTACAGAGCCCACTTGACGGCAGATGCTGCGCCAATTCGCTTGTCGATCTCCAACTCCCTTCTTCCCCCATTCGTGAACAAGATCCCGAGATACTTGAACTCCTCCACTTGGGGCAGGACACCCCCCCTGACCCGGAGAAGGCACTCTACCCTTTTCCGGCTCAAGACCGTGGCCTCGGATTTGGAGGCCCTGATCCTCATCCCGGCCGCTTCACACTCGGCTGCGAACCACTCCAGCGAGAGCTGTAGATCATGACCCGATGAAGCCAAAAGGATCACATCATCTGCAAAAAGCAGAGATGAGAGCCTTATTCCACCAAATCGGATCCCCTCAACACCTTGGCTGCGCCTAGAAATTCTGTCCATGAAAGTGATGAACAGAATCGGTGACAAAGGGCAGCCCTGGCGGAGTCCAATTCTCACCGGAAATGAGCCCGACTTATTGCCGGCAATGCGGACCAGTCTCTGACACCGGTCATACAGGGACCTGACAGACCGTATCAAAGTCCCCGGTACCCCATACTCGCGGAGAACCCCCCACAGGGCTCCCCGAGGGACACGGTCGAACGCCTTCTCCAAGTCCACAAAACACATGTAGACTGGTTGGGCGAACTCCCATGCACCCTCCAGGACCCTGCCGAGGGTGTAGAGCTGGTCCAGTGTTCCACGACCAGGACAAAAACCACACTGCTCTTCCTGAATCCGAGGTTCGACTATCCGACGGACCCTCCTCTCCAGCACCCCAGAATAGACCTTGCCAGGGAGGCTTAAGAGTGTGACCCCTCTATAATTGGAGCACACCCTCCAGTCCCCCTTTTTGAACAGGGGGACCACCACCCCGGTCTGCCAATCCAGGGGAACTGCCATCGATGTCCATGCGATATTGCAGAGTCGCGTCAGCCAACACAACCCTACAACATCCAGAGCCTTAAGGAACTCCGGGCGGATCTCATCCACCCCCGGGGCCTTGCCACCGAGGAACTTTTTAACCACCTCGGCGACCTCGTCCCCAGAGATTGGAGAGCCCAACCCAGAGTCCCCAGGCTCAGCTTCCTCAATGGAAGGCATGTTGGTGGGATTGAGGAGGTCTTCAAAGTATTCTGCCCACTGGCCCACAATGTCCTGAGTAGAGGTCAGCAGCACACCATCCGCACTATAAACAGTGTTGGTGCCATACTGCTTCCCCCCCCTAAGACATCGGATGGCGGACCAGAATCGCCTCGAAGCCGTACGGAAGTCTTTCTCCATGGCCTCTCCAAACTCCTCCCACGCCCGAGTTTTTGCCTCAGCAACCACCCGAGTTGCATGCCACTTCGCCCACTGATACCCATCAGCTGCTTCCGGGGTCCCACAGGCCAAAAAGACCCGATAGGACTCCTTCTTCAGCCTGACGGCATCCCTCACCGAAGATGTCTATCAATGGGTTCGAGGGTTTCCGCTGCGACAGGCACTGACAACCTTGCGGCCACAGCTCCAATCGGCCGCCTCAACAATGGAGGCACGGAACACGGTCCACTCAGACTCCATCTCCCCCACCACCGAAGCCAACTCACCACCAGGTAGTGGTCAGTGGACAGCTCCGCACCTCTCTTCACCCGAGTGTCCAAGACATACGGCCGCAGATACGATGAAACGATGACAAAGTCGATCATCAAACTGCGGCCTAGGGTGTATTCATTTCATCTCATAAAAAACAGAACAACCTCAATTATCAGCAAATACTTTACCACTTCGCCATGATCTTCAAGTTTTACTCCAAATTAAATTCATTTCTTAGGGTCTGTGTTAAAATCTTATCTTGCATTGTTTAGTGAATCAAACTGGGATCATTAGTGCTGAGGCTAAATTCCTTAAAGAGCTAGTTAAAGCTACAAACAATATCACAAATTGATTGGATCAAAGACTTGCTTTGAAGTCTTCCCATCATGTCCTTTCTGTTGTTTGCTACATTAGTTTTTGCAGCCCTGTGCACACTCTCCTTCAGCATTTGAGCAGCACAGCTACTTTCCTGAGGGTAAATATCCATATTTTAAAATAAATAAATTATTTTAAAAATACTTTACCTTTGTGTTTTCTGGTGAGTCAAACTTCCTTGAAGCATGTCATTTCCTTTAATACCATGTCTATGGAAGAAAACCCTTCATTTTTGCTCATGTTGTCTCTTCTCTTTGCTAGGCTTGCTTATGACTCACCACATTTTGTCAAGCGAAACCAACTGGAAGGCTGATAGAAAACACATAATCTCATCCTGGTGCATGAACTTTATGAATTAAAAGTTAGTATTCTTACTTCTTCACATGGCTCAATAATCCTAGAAGCTACTGGAGAAAGCTGCCAGTAATTACTTACAATTTTTGATTAAATAAAAACAATATCTGTTGACATAAAAGCAGATCATCATTCATTATCAAGCAAAATCGTAAAAAACAGTTCTGACTAACTGGAGCGTTTCCTACCACTAACTGTTCAAAGAAATCCAATCCCTAGTAAACAGATCAACTCTCAGCAGCTATAACTTAGCTTCCTCTGATCATATAAGTAGCCCTGGAGTTGTTTCTTTCCACTGGTATCTGCAACTTTTCTTTTGAGTAACCTGGCTTTAAGCCGGTTTTCCATCATTTTTTAAATACAATCCTTTGGTAAGCTAGCTCTGAGTACTTTGAGGTCACATCATAAACAGCAGTTTAAATGCAATACCACTAGTGGGTGCCTGCGGACCACCAGTGCTCTGGGCACCACGGTTTGAGAAAGACTGCATTAGACCAACAGAAAACATTTCAATACAAAATGTGGGTTTGATCAAAATTGCCATGATATGTGTGTTTGATGGTGGACCCAAATACAGAAAGGCTGAGGTGGCAAGTAGATTTCATGCTCATTAGGACTACACCGTCTGCACTGCACAGAGCAGGAAATGGCTGAAACAGCCCTGTTTTCACATATAGCAGCTATTTACTGTTGCCATTTAGTGACATTTTTACAACTGAGGTCCCCTACCTGTAAGCTGCTCTGATATTAATCAGAATCTGACTGAGTATTAACAAACTCAGAAAGACAACCAGAGAAAGACAAATAATAAAAGCGAAGAAAGATGCTAAATAATCAGGAGCATGATGAAAATTGAAAATTCGAAATACTGCTTATCTGCTTAGACACAATACATTTACAGTTACTAAACTTTGCAAAAGTAAAAATCATTTGCTTACTTTGTGGCACTTTGCTACCAGAAATTAGTTCTCTACATCTCTGCTCTACCCAGTGTTATATTTCTATGGTAATTAATCCTCTCTGAAAACTGTCGTGTGCGTGAGAGGGGCAGACAAAATTCTCTCTCTGTCTTGGCTCCGTTCACACTGCAGCTGTAAGTGACCCAATTCCGATTTTTTGTCAAATCGGATTCTTCTGCCGTGGCCGATCACACATTAAAATAAATGAAACCTGTATGTGTTCTGCAGTGTAAATGGGCAAATGACCTGAAAGTGTCTTGCATGATGAGTAGAGCGCGCAATAAAGACAGCATTTTCAGTGTTCTGCCAACTGCCATAACAAGAATGCTCAGTGTTTGCGGAAGTAAACCTGGATGCTAACGTTGGAGCATAGTTTACACATTTGAAGTTGTCCAAAAGGAGCAGCATATTAACAACTTAATCCTCATTATAGCCAGTCATAGTTGTTATTCTTTCCGCTTGCATGTGTAGCAGCATAAATGGTACGCTGCCACTTTAAGATCAATTTCGGCTGCTGCATATAAGCAGGTGTCTACCTGCCACAAGACTACTTGCGTCATGACGTCAACTCATTCTGCTTAGTTTGTTTGCTGAGCTGTGCTGGGTAAGCATGGCTGTCTCTTTGTTTGTCAGCTTTTATCATAGCAATTAATGCAAGCTGGTCTGATCTGTTTAGCCTCCCTTGCTGTGCCTCCAACTCCTGGATCAATTTGTTCGGTTGTTTGCTGCCGGGAAGGTAAGCGCTAGCATGGCTAGGTAACATCCGTCTCATGTAAACGAAGCCTTTATGTAGTATTCTGTTACAGCTGCGCTCCATAGGTGACCTTGTGGATCTGTTTGTCTGGCCGTGTAGTAATTTACAGGTAAGCAGCTACCATAAGTCATAGTTTTTATCAGCAGTTGTATTAATAATCTACTCTATTTTTTAGCCTCCTGCTGAGTCCCTGACAACTATTAAATTTGGACGTACACTCGCTGCCGTTTTGCCTACGATGAATTGTTTTAAAAGATTTGTATGAACTTTCCCCCCGCTGCCGGGAGCATTGATGGCACTACAAACGGGATTAAAAAAAAGCAATGTTGTAGTGCTATTGTATCACTGTTTTACTCATATTGTTTCATTTTTTTTGTCTTTCTTTTAGGGACTGAGGCTTCTGTGGTGGCGGTGGTGACCCCTGGTGGCGGTGTCTTGTCTCGTGTGTTTTGTTGGAACACCCCTTTTTTTGTAGTGTGTGTGTTTGCCGTGTCTTTGTAGTGTCCAGGGTGATCCCTTTTCTTCACTGGATGTTGCCCCTTTCCTCACTACTCTCCCCCCACTGGTAAGCCTCAGTTTCCTTTGAAATTTAAACATTTTATAATCAACTTTATTAAAAATGCCTTCACTGTTTTAACTATTCGATTTCAGGTTATTGTTAAATTTAAACAACCTATTAAAGTTTAATAAATTTTTTGTAGAATTGTCTGAATCTTGTCTCATTCCCTGTAGAACGTACCTGTGTCCTTATTATTGGGGCCTGCCATGCAAAGCAATGGCAGGAACCTATTGCTATTCTCCCAAGAAAAGTTTCTTTATTATTATTGGGGCCTGCCATGCAAAGCAATGGCAGGAACCTATTACTCTACACCCAACAAGCGTCTCTTTATTGGGGCCTGCCATGCAAAGCAATGGCAGGAACCTATTACTCTACACCCAACAAGCGTCTCTTTATTGGGGCCTGCCATGCAAAGCAATGGCAGGAACCTATTACTCTACACCCAACAAGCGTCTCTTTATTGGGGCCTGCCATGCAAAGCAATGGCAGGAACCTATTACTCTACACCCAACAAGCGTCTCTTTATTGGGGCCTGCCATGCAAAGCAATGGCAGGAACCTATTACTCTACACCCAACAAGCGTCTCTTTATTGGGGCCTGCCATGCAAAGCAATGGCAGGAACCTATTACTATTGTCGGAGAGAAGCGTCTCTTTAAGTATTATTATTGGGGCCTGCCATGCAAAGCAATGGCAGGAACCTATTACTCTACACCCAACAAAGTGTCTCTTTATAATTGGGGCCTGCCATGCAAAGCAATGGCAGGAACCTATTACTATTGTCGGAGAGAAGCGTCTCTTTAAGTTTCTTCTTTATTTTTCTTCCGTCACCGTTAATGCGGCTCGTACCGCTGGGTGCACACCTACAAATGAGGTATCAAAACGTGCAGAAAATTCACGCCATTGGAGCTATTATTTTTGGTGGGATTTGGGCTTAACGTGGCGACATAATTCGCAAAAAACTGCGAAAAAAACCCCCATTATAAGTCAATGGGAAAAATCCTGGAAATACCCTATTTTTGAGGATTTGCTGTGTCGTCACAAATTCACCTAGAAATGCCATTCAAATTTCATTTTGTAGATACGTCTGTGATCTCTTTGAAAGTGAAGACGGCTCGTCGATACCAGTTACGGTTTGTCCACAATTTGCCTCTAAGCGACCCAAAGTTTCTCATTTTTCTTCAAATTAGAGTGACAGCCCATCTCGGTTCATATCTGGGCACAACATTTCTTTCTCTCATCGCTGTAAATGCTCTGAGTGAGGTACAGATATGAATCTCGGGACTATCGCAGAAGACACATTGAACTGTCATACGCTTAAAACGCTTTTCGAATATGTATTACGGTTCCCGAACAAGAAGGATTTGTTTCCAATGCTTTTTTTCAGTAAAGTGTGTTTGCTCAAACACACTTGTGTGTTTGAGAGCTCACAGCTCAGAGCTCACACCTGCTGAGACCATTATTTGCCATAGCAACGGAACTCAAGAGGCTATTGGCTGCTCATTAGGACTACAAAAACGCATCACTGTAGTTCTATCTACCCTCAGTTGAAACAGATCAGGACTGAGAACTGGCCTTTAGAACTACCTGCTGCTATCGGCTGTATATAACTGATTTAACTCAGTAACTGTTACACATGGGATTAGTTTGGAACTTTAAAATGGAGCATAATAATAATTTCAAAATAAAAGCCTTGAATATTTTACATGACGTAATTGCTCTTTTTGGCCGTATATGACTTTTTCATCCAAAGCAATGTTACACATGGGATTAGTTCGGAACTTTAAAATGGAGCATAATAATAATTTCAAAATAAAAGCCTTGAATATTTTTACATCAGGTAATTGCTGTTTTTGGCCGTATATGACTTTTTCATCCAAAGCACTGTTACACATGGGATTAGTTTGGAACTTTAAAATGGAGCATAATAATAATTTCAAAATAAAAGCCCTGAATATTTTTACATCATGTAATTGCTCTTTTTGGCTTTATCTGACTTTTCCATCCAAAGCACTGTTACACATGGGATTAGTTTGGAACTTTAAAATTAAGCATACTGAAAATTTCAAAATAAAAGCCTTGAATATTTTACATGACGTAATTGCTCTTTTTGGCCGTATATGACTTTTTCATCCAAAGCACTGTTACACGTGGTATTAGTTTGGCCCTCTGAAATGAAGCATACTGAAAATTTCAAAATAAAAGCCTTGAATATTTTTACATCATGTAATTGCTTTTTTTGGCCGTATATGACTTTTTCATCCAAAGCACTGTTACACATGGGATTAGTTTGGAACTTAAAAATGAAGCATACTGAAAATTTCAAAATAAAAGCCTTGCATTTTTTTACATCAGCTACTTGTGTTTTGAGCATTATATAACTATTTTAACCCAAGGACTATTACGCATGGGATTAGTTTGGCCCTTTGAAATGAAGTTTAACAAAACTTCCAAAATAAAAGCCTTGAATATTTTTACATCAGGTAATTGCTGTTTTTGGCTTTATTTGACGTTTTCATCCAAAGCACTGTTACACATGGGATTACTTTGGAACTTTAAAATGGAGAATAATAATAATTTCAAAATAAAAGCCTTGAATATTTTTACATCAGGTAATTGCTGTTTTTGGCTTTATATGACTTTTTCATCCAAAGCACTGTTACACGTGGGATTACTTTGGAACTTTAAAATGGAGAATAATAATAATTTCAAAATAAAAGCCTTGAATAGTTTTACATCAGGTAATTGCTGTTTTTGGCTTTATATGACTTTTTCATCCAAAGCACTGTTACACATGGGATTACTTTGGAACTTTAAAATGGAGAATAATAATAATTTCAAAATAAAAGCCTTGAATATTTTTACATCAGGTAATTGCTGTTTTTGGCCGTATATGACTTTTTCATCCAAAGCACTGTTACACATGGGATTAGTTTGGAACTTTAAAATGGAGCATAATAATAATTTCAAAATAAAAGCCTTGAATATTTTTACATGAGGTAATAGCTCTTTTTGGCTTTTTTTGACTTTTTCATCCAAAGCACTCTTACACGTGGTATTAGTTCGGAACTTAAAAATGAAGCATACTGAAAATTTCAAAATAAAAGCCTTGCATTTTTTTACATCAGCTACTTGTGTTTTGAGCATTATATAACTATTTTAACCCAAGGACTATTACGCATGGGATTAGTTTGGCCCTTTGAAATGAAGTTTAACAAAACTTCCAAAATAAAAGCCTTGAATATTTTTACATCAGGTAATTGCTGTTTTTGGCTTTATTTGACGTTTTCATCCAAAGCACTGTTACACATAGGATTAGTTTGGAACTTTAAAATGGAGCATAATAATAATTTCAAAATAAAAGCCTTGAATATTTTTACATCAGGTAATTGCTCTTTTTGGCTTTATTTGACTTTTTCATCCAAAGCACTGTTACACGTGGTATTAGTTTGGCCCTTTAAAATGAAGCATACTGAAAATTTCAAAATAAAAGCCTTGAATATTTTTACATCAGGTAATTGCTGTTTTTGGCTTTATGTGACTTTTTCATCCAAAGCACTGTTACACATGGGATTAGTTTGGAACTTTAAAATTAAGCATACTGAAAATTTCAAAATAAAAGCCTTGAATATTTTACATGACGTAATTGCTTTTTTTGGCCGTATATGACTTTTTCATCAAAAGCACTCTTACACGTGGTATTAGTTCAGAACTTTAAAATGAAGCATACTGAAAATTTCAAAATAAAAGCCTTGAATATTTTTACATCAGGTAATTGCTCTTTTTGGCTTCATTTGACTTTTTCATCCAAAGCACTGTTACACATGGTATTAGTTTGTCCCTTTGAAATGAAGCATACTGAAAATTTCAAAATAAAAGCCTTGAATATTTTTACATGACGTAATTGCTCTTTTTGGCTTTATTTGACTTTTTCATCCAAAGCACTGTTACACGTGGTATTAGTTCGGCCCTTTGAAATGAAGCATACTGAAAATTTCAAAATAAAAGCCTTGAATACTTTTACATCAGCTACTTGTGTTTTGAGCATTATATAACTATTTTAACCCAAGGACTATTACGCATGGGATTAGTTTGGCCCTTTGAAATGAAGCATACTGAAACTTCCAAAATAAAAGCCTTGACAACATTTTAAATCGTACCGAACGGTGCACGTCCGCCTCGCTTAACGTTCTTGCGGTTCTCCGCGTGCCACTGGTGACGTCGCGGCGTTCTTTGGCGTCGACGCCGATTTGTGGCGCGACGACGCCGGGCCCGAACCCCACGGGGGCGCCTTGGCAGGCCCCGTCTAAATTTCTTCCGAAATTTTTTATACTTCTTTATTTTTCTTCCGTAACCGTTAATGCGGCTCATACCGCTGGGTGCACACCTACAAATGAGGTATCAAAACGTGCAGAAAATTCACGCCATTGGAGCTATTACTTGTGGTGGGATTTGGGCTTAACGTGGCGACATAATTCGCAAAAAACTACGAAAAAAACCCCATTATAACTCAATGGGAAAAATCCTAGAAATACCCTATTTTTGAGGATTTGCTGTGTCGTCACAAATTCACCTAGAAATGCCATTCAAATTTCATTTTGTAGATACGTCTGTGATCTCTTCGAAAGTGAAGACGGCTCGTCGATACCAGTTACGGTTTGTCCACAATTTGCCTCTAAGCGACCCAAAGTTTCTCATTTTTCCTAAAGTTAGAGTGCTTCTCTCGCTGATTAGAGTGAGAGATCAAGACAACTTTTTCAACCCAAATCATTTTTGAAATCGCCATCACGCCCACAAATATCGCACGATTAGTATCAAAATCGCTCCTGACATTGATACGCCTGTCTGCTCCGGTAAAATGTTTTCGAAATTTATCTAGACCGTACGGTTTTCTGTCACGGTGCTTCAGAGCAAAGTGATGCGACAGGATTTTCTGAGGCTCTCAGGCTCTGTCAGTAACAGTTCACACCTTGGTGTGAAACTTATTTAACATAGCAACGGATCTCAAGAGGCTATTGGCTGCTGATTTGGACTACAAAAACGCATCATTGTAGTTCTATCTATCCTCAGTTGAAACAGATCAGGACTGAGAACTGGCCTTTAGAACTACTGCTGCTATGGGCTGTATATAACTGATTTAACTCAGTAACTGTTACACATGGGATTAGTTTGGAACTTTAAAATTAAGCATATTGAAAATTTCAAAATAAAAGCCCTGAATATTTTTACATGACGTAATTGCTCTTTTTGGCTTTATTTGACTTTTCCATCCAAAGCACTGTTACACATGGGAGAGAGACTCTATAGGCACCCTTCTGTCAAAATTTAATCGGAGTTTGATGGATGAGTAATTAAAGACCCTAATTAATTGATTGCTATTAATCCCCCCCCCCCCCCCCCCCCCCCCCCCATCCCCCACCCATCCCCCACTCCATCTGTTACGCCATCTGTTATTTCGGCTATGTGTTTTAAAAATAGTACAATTAAAGAACTGAGTTTGATTTATGACCCTAATCATTAATTGCTAATAATATCCACCCCTCCCCCACTCCATCTGTTACGCCATCTGTTATTCCGGCTATGTGTTTTAAAAATAGTACAATTAAAGAACTCAGTTTGATTTATGACCCTAATCATTAATTGCTATTAATATCCACCCCTCCCCCACTCCATCTGTTACGACACCTGATATTCCTTCACCTTCTGACCTCTAGGGGGTTTGAATTAGCCAATAGAAACAGAGACAAGGGGTTCGGCCTTTAGTGTTTCTGCTATAAGTAATGTCGGAAAAAATCAAGCACTCTACTTGTAAGAGTTGTTCAAGAACTTTACAATGAATGGAACTAAACGAGTTCGTCCTGCTGCTGAGAAAAATGGACCTACCTCCTCTGCATCAGCTGATACGGATTCGAAGTTACCTAGCCCTAAGACATTCGCTAAGATGATGAAGTCAACACCGTTAACAAACAAATACCTGCTTGCTGAACAAGAAGAAGAGCGTGCTGCTGTATATGAGATCCCAATAGCAGTGAAACCGGATTTGGGCCCAGTGTTGGATAATCCTGTAAGCTCACCTTCATCGCCTGATGCATCTGCCTCAAACACTGTGGATAAAAGAGAAATAGTGACAGGCGGAACGTCTCTTCTATGCGAGACCCCGATATCCATCTATGACAACTCCAGGCCTAGAACGGATGCCCCAAAGAAATCGAAATTTTATCTGTGCCGCGTGCAGAGCCCGGTACTTGGATCCCTCAAGGCAGACTGGTCTTTAAAACCTCATGGTCTATGGGGGTCATGGGGTTATGTTTTCCGTTATGAGACCGGAGAGCTTTACCTGTACCAGCTGGACAAGGATGAGGAGCTTTCGCCGATATCGGATACATGCAGCCTCACCTATAATGACTGGGCAGTGCTAAGGCTCGCAATTCCTCGTGCCAATGAAGATATGGAATTGGCCTTAGAGCAAAATACAAGAGAAGATGAACCTGACCCTCGATCTGCAAAGAAAACCAGAAGACAGTGTTTCCCAACCGATACTGAAATTGGAAAGGGACACATTCTTTTCAGCGCAGTGTGGGAATCGAAAACTACTGAATCTGGGCGCTGGTCCTTAAGGGCGAGCAGACGGAGGGGCGAGAGCCTGAATTCCCCAGACCTGTTTGTGTTGGAGGCTTTCAATGTGGACTGTGGTGTATTCAGAACCATGCTGGCTCTCCCATTTGAGGCCTGGTCTGAGAAAATGACGGAAGTCGGGGATCGGATTTCAGAACTGTTCCGAAAATCTCGCTGCTGGCTCGATATTTTGGCAGTGAAGAAAACTCTGACATTTCCTGTCCTGCCATCCTCTTCTGGCCCGACCCTCTTCTGAGGACCCGCCCCTCTACCTTATATAATGAGACCGCTGCGAGGACTTCTGACACCAGACCTTTAGAATGGGAGAAGTAAGGAGCTATGGACTATGGGGATCAAACTGGGGCGAGTCCAGTTATTCTACAGAGAGCCTCTTCACTCCTCCGTCTCCTGGAAGCTACAACATGGGTCCATATTACCCGCCTTCTCCTGTTTTATACTCTTCCTCATCAGCATCATCTCCAGCACTCTCTCCTACAAAATTTCTGATACCGAGTACTCTAGCTGAAGAGGGTATCCCTCCGACAGCAGCAGCAGCAGCAGCAGCAGAGGACTCTGAGGAACCTTCTACCACCTACACCCAACCTCCAGCACTGGCAGCAGAGGATTCTGGAGAGCCTGCAACCGGCTACTCCGAACCTCCACCTTCTCCAATTCAACAAGAAGATGAAATTGATGGATGGATACCGAGCACGCTGATTGGTGGTGTAAAAACAGCCTTACTGCATCTATTCAGTTTAATCTGTGCCAAGTATGTCAAGGAAACCTGCTACGGCTGCAAAACAGATCACCCAAGCCAGCGACAGCATCAGTGCCTGGAAATACCGGAGGAAGAATATTACCAACTCCACTTTCATCGCATCACACAGCGACTCCTGACTCCACGATTCATTCCTGCTGTCCAGAAATTGCTGAAGCAGCGCCACATACAGGTTGAGGATGCAAAAGTGAAGATGATTGCAGAAACGGTTTTACACGAACTGAAATCGGCATTCGGAATCCAGACTGCAATTAACGACATGTATCAAAGCATGTCCACTGATGAAAAACTCAACCAGCTTCGTTCTGTTTCAGAGTGTTACACTCAGAATGAAAAGTAATCTCTCTTCTGTTTTGACTTGTATTTTTCTAGTTCTATAGATTTAGTTTAAGTATTATCCTTTTCTTCATCTTATTTAGCATGTTTAAGTATTTTACTCATTATCCTTTACTTGTGTTTTATGACTGATTGACTAGCATTAAATATATCTTTATACACGTATTATCGGTAAAACATTTAATTGTAATTTCTAGTAAATAATTGTACTGTTTGTGATTTCTTACTATTAAAGCAAGAATAAATCCTTTGTACTACGATCTGGTTTTGTCATTATTTATCATCCGTCCATCAAAGCAGGTGACACTAGGATGGCTGGGAAAAGGTTAATGAAAACGGTATATTACACTCCGTCACATCCCGGTAGTTTAGGAGGAATAGAGAGATTGAGAAGAGGTTTGGAGGATGAAACGGGAAAGAAGGTTAAGGTGGAAAAAGTACAAGGTTTTTTATCGGAACAAGACACTTATACTTTGCATAAACCTGCACGCATAAATTTCCCAAGAAACAGAGTTTTTGTCACGAGGCCTTTAAAACAGTTTCAAGCAGACCTTTGTGACATGCAAGCTTTGGCTGAGGAAAATGATGGTTATAATTACTTATTAACAGTCATTGACATATTTTCTAAAAGAGCATACGTACGAATTTTAAAGAGGAAGACTGCGGATGAAGTGGTAAAAGCCTTTGCATCCATTTTCAAAGATAGTCAGACTCCTAAAAAATTGCAAACAGATGCGGGTAAAGAATTTTTTAACAAAAAATTTAAAGCTTTAATGAAAAAGCACGGCATTGAGCATTTTGCCACAGCAAGCGAAACAAAAGCCTCGGTGATTGAAAGGTTTAATCGTACATTAAAAACAAGAATGTGGAGATATTTCACCGCTAATAATACCCGTCGTTACGTCGATGTTGTGCAAGACTTGGTGAAAAGCTACAATCACAGCTACCATGCAAGTATTAAAACTACCCCTATGGAAGTGAATTCAAAAAATGCCTTTCAAATCTTTCAGAACCTGTATGGTACGTCCTCGAGCACACGTCGCAAGAATGCCAAACCTAAGCTTAAACCCGGGGATCTGGTTCGATTATCTAAATTACGCGGCGTTTTTGATAAAAAATATGAGCAGAGTTTTACGGATGAAGTGTTTACTGTGGCTGATACCATACTCCGATCCCCTCCTGTGTATAAACTGAAAGATCTTGATAACGAACCAATTCAAGGTTCTTTTTATGAGGAGGAGCTTCAGAAAGTGAAACTGTGTAAAGATAAAATGTACCAAGTGGAAAAGATATTAAACCGACGCACCGTAAGGGGGGTTAAACAGGTTTTTGTGCAGTGGAAAAATTGGCCTCAGAAATTTAACAGCTGGATCAGACTGGCTGACCTTCAAGATGTATAAAAGACACCTGCAGTAAATCTTACACCTGACACAACATCATGGAGCGCTCGGTAGAGGATGAAGGGTTCTACGTTACTTTACCCTCAAACGCGGGTTTAAATGTTTTTAAGGATAATACCATTTCAAGTTTTCGTGTGAATTTAGCACAGCATATTAATTTAGAAGGTTCCTGGCAAGTTGCCTTGACAGAGATTTCTTATCCCCACACCTGGTATAATGTCCCGGAAGAATTAGCTTACTTTGAATGGAGGGATAGAAAAGTGAAAAAGGTGTTTCGGGAAAGTATTACTCACGGATACTACAAAAACGCAACACATCTGGTTGGAGAAATCGAAACTGTCCTTAGAGCAATAAAATCTGACATTTACTTTGAACCGATTTATACGTTTGTAAATAAAGTATTCTTTCAAGTAGGAGGACAATATCAAATACGTTTTCATGCTCCGATTGCTTACATGCTCGGCATGGAACCTGGAAAATGGTTAACTTTTGATAGAAAAGCTTCTCAACCAATGGACATGCAAGCAGGATTTTACATGATTTATTGTTACAGCGACGTGGTCGAACAGCAAATAGTGGGGGATAGTTATGCTCCTTTGCTGCGTACGGTTAAAGTGGACGGTAAATTCGGTGATATGATCACTCAAACCTTTAATCCCCCCGATTATCTTCCTGTGGCGCGGAAACATATCGAATCTATTCAAATAGAACTGAAATCAGACCAGAACGTTCCGATAGATTTTACCTATGGAAAGGCAATCGTGAAATTGCATTTTCGACCTGTGAGGTCACGAGGAAGCCTGAGATAATAACTGTATGAACTTCGATGAGAAACATTCGTATAAAATACGGCTGATGATAAGGTGATCATTCATACGGGCTCACCCTCGCAGCGTGAAAGAGAGTATTTACCTTAAGAGAAGAACTGTATAAATCAGGGGTAACATGAGTCAAATAAATCTGAGAGATGATCCTCACCGGTTTGTACATTATTACCATAACCAGGTAGGGGGCGCGTTACCTGGTTTCTATGGGGCGCCGGTGATGTACGGCAGAGGTATAGGGGCGGTATTCTCTAGATTATTCAGATTTGTGTCGCCCCTAGTCAAATCAGGTTTCGCCCTGGCTAAACCTCACTTAAAAAGAGCAGCCGCTAATATTGCCACAGATGTTCTAGGCAAAGCTATGAATAAAATATCTGGTTCTAAAGAGGGTCAAGAAGGGTCAGGAATTATGGTTCTGTCAAGAAGAGCAAGGACGCGCCCACCGGGAGAGCGTGCGCATAACTTACAAATACGTAGAGCACTGAAGCGAAAGAAGTCAAACGGAAGAAGGAAGGCTAAAGCGAGGAACTCTGTTCCTAGCAAAGATATATTTCAATAAAACATGGCTCTTTTGCATCACAAATCACCGGAATGTACTTTAGCCGAGTTAGATTTATTTTCAGCCCCTATGACCCAGCTATCTATAGAAGATAAGGTCTACACTGAAATTTTGCCGCTGTCGGCTCTTACGGACAACGGTCCTATCGAATTTATGATCCCGGGAGGAGAGAAATATCTGGACTTAAACGACACCCTGCTTCATCTACGCATCAAGATCACCAACGCCGATGGTAGCAACCTAGCTAATGACGCTGCTGTGGGATTAATTAATTATCCTCTTAACACAATATTTTCCCAATGCGACGTCACGTTGGGAGACCGTCTGATATCTCAGTCGAGTTCCACCCACCCTTACAGGGCAGTGATTGAAACTTTACTTAATTTCTCTCAAGATACGCTGAGAAGCCAATTTAGCGCAGGTCTTTTTTACAAAGATACGGCGGGAGCCATAGACTCTATAGTTGTAAATAATGGTCCAAACCAGGGTTTAAATAAAAGGGCCTCCTTCACCGCTGAGTCCAGAGAAGTGCACCTGTTGGGGGCACTGCATGCCGATATATTTTTCTGTGAGAGGGTGCTGCTTAATTCTGTGGATTTAAGGATTAAATTAACAAGAGCCAGCGATGCATTTTGTCTGATGGGAGCCCGTGACTCAACTTTTCGATTGAAAATTTTGGGGGCTTCTCTTTTTGTGAAAAAAGTATCGGTTTCTCCCGCGGTCCGTTTAGGACACGCTTCTGCTTTAATGCGGGGAAATGCGTTGTACCCACTTTCCAGAGTTAATGTTAAAACATATTCTATCCCTGAAAACTCAAGAATATGTACTCAGGAGAACCTATTTTTGGGGGCTATACCAAAGTATATAGTTCTGGGAATGGTTCATCACGAGGCCTTCACAGGAAGAAGGGACTTGTCACCTTTTCATTTTAAACATATGGACGTTGAGTACTTGGCTCTGTGCCAGGAGGGCAAACAGATCCCCGGCAAAGCTTTCCAGCCCCAATTCAACCAAGGAATATCGGTCAGAGAATTTTACAACATATTCTCTGCATCAGGCCGTCATCTTAAAGACCTTCCGCTGAGCATAGACCGAACTGATTTTAACCAGGGATACTCACTGTTTGTCTTTAATCTCAACCCTGGAGAGGACGCAGACGCATTATCACCGGTTTCTAACGGAAACTTGAGGTTAGAGATCCGGTTCAGAGTCCCATTACCACACACGACCACGCTAATCGTCTATACGTGTTACGATTCTATTCTGGAGATCAATTCTAAAAGAGAGGTTTTGGTGGATTATTATTAATCATGAATAATCATCAACTTGAGAGTCTGCTACACCAGCTGTTGGGGAAAGTATTTTGCGGAGTCTGGGCATGCGATGAACTGTCTTTGCTCTCACACGAGTACGCAGGACCCGCATATTTTATTGTGAACACGCATCCTGCTCACATGCCCGGAGAACACTGGCTAGCTCTTACTTTGGAAGGGAACGGTATTGCCACGTTTTTTGACTCCTACGGCTTTCGGCCAGACTTTGATTTCTATCCAACAAGCATCGTAAAATTTCTGAAAGACAGGTCTTCAAAAATAATATATCATAATAATCAACTTCAAGATACTCTGTCTGTTGTTTGCGGTCATCATTGTGTTTATTACTTATGTAATAGAGCATGTGGTTTATCAATGCAACAAGTGCTTGATTCATACCCCGGGGATGTGAAAAAAAACGATGTCATGGTTTCAGATTTTGTGAAAAAATATCAGCGCTGTGTAAAACACCAAAAGTTTTGTTCTTTTCACCACGGAACATGTTCTATGCAAATGTTTAAAGATTGTCACAAATTGTTAACATGATTTTCTAATATTAGTGTATTAAAACAAGAGACTGTACACCTGAAAAATTCTTTAATAAAATATTTTATTGGAAAAAAGAATTGTTGTCAGAGAGTTTATGGAGTAAAAGCAATCCAACGTGATGGTTTTGTTCTTTTACGCGTACTTTGTCTGTTTCTGATCTTATTCTGTAGATCAAATTTAGGGGATAAGATAAATTTCTTTTTACGAGTACTTTTTACATCCGTCACCTCATCCCCAAAATCAAATTTAGGGGTTAGGATAATCTTCTTTTTTTCTCTTCTGGAAGGGGTTTTGACACCGTCTGTCTTGACACGCAAATATTGTTCACGAGCTTGTGGATTATTAACAGACGATACCGGGAAATTTAATTCATCCAGTGTGGAAAGGAAATCGGTCCACCCTGCAGGCAGGAGGCTTTGGGATTTTCTTTTAAACGGGAGCAGAAGGTTTTTGAGTAAATCAACCAAATGAGAACCTTTCATGACATTTCCTTTATAAACAAATTCTGCTTTAGATGTCCAACCGCTGTTACTTTTGGACAGCTTTTTCAAAATGTATTCAGCATTTTTTCGATCTCTTTCAGGAAGAGCTTTCACAACTTCATTAGCAGTTTCATCCAATTCGGTAGTTTTTTGAATAGAATCATCTTCACGGTTTCTAAGTTCAAGATCATCCTTGGTACGCTGCACAGTCACAGAAAACTGTGGCTCTTCTAGTTGACCTTGCTTGATTAAAGATAGAGATCTTTGTAGCAAAGCATCATATTTCTTAATTTTCTCGTATGCAGTGAGCCCTGATTCATTCAAAATGGCTCTCATTTGAGAATCCAGATCCTCCTCCGCCGCATCTCTGATTGAAGTCTTTGAGGAGTTCAAATGTTTAA
Source organism: Xiphophorus maculatus (assembly GCF_002775205.1). Taxonomy (NCBI): domain Eukaryota; kingdom Metazoa; phylum Chordata; class Actinopteri; order Cyprinodontiformes; family Poeciliidae; genus Xiphophorus; species Xiphophorus maculatus. The sequence goes on from NC_036463.1 coordinate 22,642,030, forward strand.
ACTGATGAGGTGAGATGAGAAACATCTTTTGAGATGTTTTAAGAGCCATTGCTTTTGTTCTATCTGCTGAGGATTCCGCCCACTAAGTTTCCTATTAACGGAGTCAGAGCAGCTAGCAGGGGGAGAATAAATCCTCCTCCTTGACTTTTAAGAACCAGCTGTTTACGCTTTAATCCGGTTCTTTTATCCGCCAACAGTCTGATAATTTTTCGCTGCTTTTTCAATTTCCGGTGTTGAGAAGGTGTTAGTTTAATATTTCCTTTTAGAATGTTCAGAGCAATCTCACATAAAGTTTTAAGAAAATCCGGTGAGCAATGAGCTAAAATATCTTTACGCTTCTGAGGGGTGGCCTGGTAAAGAGCCCTGAGCATCGGAGCATTCCTTTTTATGCGTGCAGACATTCTGACTTACTTTGATTTAGGTACATACACCACTGGCGATTCGCCGGGTAATATCCCCGTCCTTAACCTGTAACGTTCTGGGCAGCTAGGAGTAAGATCTACGATTAAATATCCGTGAGCTTCTTTGGTTGCGTCTTCAAAACTCTCCAGGAAACTTGCTTTAGCTGATGGGAAGACTTGACGCGCTAGTATATCCACCTGTAATTTATCTCGAGGGTTCTTAAAGAGCACCATATAATTACTGTTGAGACTAATGGTGCGGCTGTATTTTCCCTGTTGAAATACATTCTGGGTGAGATATAGAACAGACATATTTCTATGATGTCGATATTGGGTGAACAATTTGGCTACTTCAGGGTGGTTAGAAGCCTGGAAAATGACATCATCCAAAATGACCAAGTGACTTTGATTCACAGGGAATAATTCTTCGTCGTCAAAAGAATCAGGCAGTCCTTCCACAAATTTAATATTTTTATTCAGTTTTTGCAATTCAGCATATAATGGTTGAAAAGAAGTAAAAATCCAAACAATATTGTCCGGTACAACATTCATGACATGCTCAAGATTTTGCAACATTTTCCCTACAAAGTATGATTTTCCACAGCCACTTGCCCCCACGATCATACATGAGAAAGGTGAATTGAACCTAGGGTCAAAGTATACCTCTTGAACATCGTTGGAATAAGACATTTTTATTTTTTTATTTTTTCCTTGTCTCTTAAACTCTAATAACCAAAAGGTAGAGTTGAACCATCAGGAAAAAGCCTGCGTTTGTCATACACAACCTGAAACCTTTTAAGAAATGTCGCGTTTCTTAAAACGAACCCTTTTTTATCGCGTTTTATGGTGTGTTGCGGTGTTTTGATAACACCGTGTCGGGACCCCTCTAAGTACCCTCCCACCAGCTCTCTGATGCTGTCAAAATTGACTCTCTCGCTGCACTCATAAGTTTGAGTGATGCCTTTCACCCGGATCACCACTTTCTTTTGATTTTTTGTCTGGTAAGCATAACTTTTAGGCCCCGCTGCTACAAATTCCTGAATGGTGTCACCTCCTAATTCGTCGGTTAAATCACCGAGATAATTTCCCAGTTCTAGAGGACTCTCACCATCTTTTACCACATAGATCAGGCTGTCTGTGTCTATGTAGAGAATCTTATCCTGCACTCGCTCCAGACAGCTGAAAAGTTTTAAACGAGCATAAGCTGTGGTAAATGCTGCGATGAAAATATTATTTGATTTGTTAGGACGAATGATGCAACGTTTGCTGTAATTCCACTGGATCAGACAGGTTTCAGGGTTGATAAAGTGAAAGTACTTCACCACGTATTTACCTGAGAAAAAAAAATTGAAATATTCATCAGGATCACTTACAAAGCTGGTCTGAGAGAGATCATTTCTTTGCGCAAACTTTCCCCAGAAGCTATTGAGACACAGTTTAGCTACTTGTCTTTTAGCAGGATTCACCTCAATTTTCCCAGCATCTAGTTGAATACCTTGATTAATTTGATAATCTCTCACATATTTCAACCTGCTCTCCTGATCCATCGCTTCAGGGGGATAACCGCTGGCTTCCTGTTTCCCCTTCAAAAAGGTGTGAATGTAGTCTTTAAAGATCGAGCTACTGCTTCTCTCAAAATGCCAGACCTCAGTGATTTTTCCAAGACGATAACCGCATTGCAATGCTTTTTGAAACTCCGCACTCACCCAAACACCTGTCAGAGATCGAGCCTCGTCCTCATGGGTGCAGATCCCCGATTGATTGTTAATATCTGCACATGTGCGGCAAAGAGTGAAAACTAGCTTACCCCTAGATGTCTTGTAGGGTAGAACTGGAAAAAACAGGCCTCGTGGAGGATAAACGGTAGCTCTGATAAAACCAAAATAGTTGACTGGATCATCGAAATCTTTGTAAATGAGGGTGGGGTGACCTAGCGGATATTCACACGTAGCATTTACATAAGGGTAGAGAGATGTGAAGTCCACATAATGCACAGACTCACCCGGTCCAGCTGTGAACCTGAGCTTTAGAGCACAAGTTCGACCTCCGTACAGAGCGTTCCGAGGGACCAAAGGTTCTGGCGCATCAAATTTTTCCAGGAATCTGATTACCCCTGGATCAGACTTTTTCATTTCATCCCACTCATGTTCCCACACAGTCTCGACTCGAACACCATAAACGGCTTGCAGAATCTTAGATCTTTCAACCGTAGCTGCATAAATTTGTTCAAACGGTACTTTTCTCAAAGGACACACTTCAGTCTGCTTGAAACACCGAGGGCAGGCATGGTAAAGACACCCGTTGAAAGAGAATATGGTGGCTAAACCTGAGATTACTGCGAATCCGTCGACAAAATAGGGTCCGATTTTGCGTTCGCCCGAGTTTAGCGCGTGCTCAATATGTAAGTTCTCACTGTCCATCTTCCACTCTAGCCACTGAATTGAAGCATTGGAGAAAGTTTTGGACCCACGCCTGTAATCTACAGCGGATGGGATCGCCAAGGATTTCTCCGGAAGAAAATTGGTCACAAAAACCTGCATGCATGCAGAAGCAATTGTGATGTTCTTAAAGGGATCCACATTTGTCTCCTTAAAAAACTCCTCTCTGAATTTAACACAACCTTGAAAAAGAATGTCCACATCATTTTTGCAATAATGCAGGGATTCTTTCTCAAAGTCAAAAATGCCTTTGGATGCTTCACCGTACCAGTCAGTAATTTTCTGCCTCTCATCAGGATTCATAAGTTTGACGCCGTACGAATCTAAAGGAGGAAACACACCCACATACTTGAGATGCTCTTCAGCGGAAAATTCGTGGGGAAAATATCCTTTCGAGCGGTCATGGAAGCCCAGTGCTTTCGGCATGGCACTCAGTTTCATAGTCAGAAATGACAGGCTATCAATAAATTTCAATTTGTAATCGGGGTCTGTAAAACAAAGAACTTTTCCTCCTTGCATGATTAGAAAAGGCTTGATACCTAACTGCACCATAGAGTTAAGCAATAAATAACTATCAAACCCACGTGCATTATGTGCGATGAAGGTGTGTCCCTTAAACATTGGTCTTCGGAAATGAAGAAGGAATTGCTGTGCACAATCCAGGCCATAAGCGTGCCATTCAACACCTTTAACAGTTTTTGAACAGACTAGAAAGGGTTTATGTACGCCGCTCTGATCGACAAATGTTTCAAAATCGTAAAACACTAGTTTGTCATGAAGTTTGTCATCAATAGTACTGGTTTGAATGTAGCATTGATGATCGTTAAGAGTTACATCTGTACCAGGAGGTAGATTTTTTTCACCGCAAATGACACATTTTGATTCGCAAATGTGTAAAGTTTTCTCTTTGTTCATAGGAACGCGATACAACCTTTTACACGTAGAACAAAATTTGATCGTCTCGCAATCGCTTACACGCATTTCAGCATGAGGTCTGTTGCGAGGTTCTTTGTGCCTATCGAAGCATGTAGAGTTTCGACATATTCTGTTACAGTCATCGCAGTGTACTGGGTTGTACTGCAATTGTCTGCAGCTGTAGCCACAGCAGACACCACAGTAACCTTGGCAATGATGGGTGTTAGAATTATTATGACCGCCGTAACAAAATTTGCAAATATATCTCGACCCGGTAAAACCTGCAAGATTCCTAATGCCATAGAAGTGATTATTATGGAGGAGGAGAAAGCAGGGATTTGAACGATTTTGGAAATCTGTTTCAAATTTAGATAAAGCCCTATCTTTTGAGGTTCGATGAAACACTACAATTTTTCTTTGTAGAATGTTTTCAAACTTTGCGACGTCGCTGAATGTAACCGCTGTCTGATCAGTTAGACCTGCCTGATGCTGCCACTTTCTTCCCTGTTCAAGAGCTTGTTTATCTGTAAATTCAGGGTGAGCTACATGTGCAAGGCTGGTAGCAAAACACAATTTATTTCCTGTATTTTCTACAATATACAGGTGACGCCTCTTCTTATTAATCAATTCACATTCCAATGTTCTTTCAGCCTTACGTTTTGAACCTCCTGTAGGATTCCCGACTATCTGGAGAATCAGCTCCAAATTACTTTCTGAGGGCAGCTCTGCATTAGATTGAACCAGCTCATCTAAAAATTCCTCAAATGCAGGCAGGATTGCGTCGTTATCAGTAACGGAGATATTTATGTGATGAGAAATATTACCCCACACTAATTCTAACTGTACAACGTCATTACGATCAGCTATTGATCTTGCAGTATTAGCCAGATCAGTTAAAACATTCATAACTGCGGTGTAGAATTCAGCGATGTCAGGTACAGTTTGGGTTGGAGGCGCGATTGATAACGATCTCCTTATTTCAATGTTATTGAAACGCTGACGTTCAATTCTCTGATTTTGATCTAGATTACCTCCTCGCTGCTGTTGCTGCTGTGCTTGATCATCTGCTGCAGAAACTGTTTCAGATGGTGACATAGATTCAGTATTTTGAAAACCTTCATCTAATGAAATGCTAGACGAAGTAGCCGATGAACCAACGGGCGAGTTTTGCGGAGATATACAGTTATTTAAACCGCGGACTGCATCGTCAATTTGTCTGAAATAGTCTGAGACTTCAGATGCGTTTAAAATATCAGAGATTGGTGATCTAGCAGGGCTAAGAGCAGGGCTCTGTGAAAAGTTATTTTCACCGGTATTCAAAGCTGAAGCGATTGTTTGTAGAATCTGGATGGAATTAATAATTTGTTGGGAATAATCTGATTGAGATTCTGTATTTTGAAAAGTTTCATCCAACGCAAATGAGGTAGCCGGTGAACCATTGGGTGAGTTTTGCGGAGATATGTAGTCATTTAAACCGCGGACTGCATCATTAATTTGTCTGAAATAGTCTGAGACTTCAGATGCGTTTAAAATATCAGAGATTGATGATCTAGCAGGGCTAAGAGCAGGGCTCTGTGAAAAGTCATTTCCCCCTGTATTCAATGCTAATGCAAGTGTTTGCAGAGTTTGGATATTGTCAGCTATTTGTTGAGAATAATCTGATTGAGATGATTCAACTCTAGCTTGTTGGTGTTCCATTCTTTACTGAGTTATAAGAGACAAATCATACATGATTCATTTCACAATCACCTTTGCATCGGAGGAAAGATTATGCAACACTGTTCTGCTGGCTTGTAGCAGGATTTTAACTTGTTCTCGGTTGCGAGCCAGAGCTTGTCGTCGTCGTCGTCCTCTGTCCGTAGGAGGTCTGTCCAGCAGCATGAAAGATTCTGCAATAAATAATTAGGAATAAACTTCTAGCAGCTATGAAATGTGATTTTACTAGATAAATTCAAATAAAATACCTGTAATCATTCCATCTAATAAAACGGTTCTGAATTGGAGATTATGTGCTCTCCTCTTCCTCTCCCAGCCCCTGGGTCCGGAAGCTGTGGAATATATTTAATATGATTACAATCAGTTAGGTAAGGCCGAATTAAAGCATTACTGAAAAAGTATTTAAAAAATAAATAAAGTAGATTAGGATAAAGTAAATACAAAAAATAACATAGAATAAATTAATAAATAATTTTTTAAAAAAAAAAAGCATGTAGCATGTTAGAGGGGGTAGTGAACAAACATTGCACTTTAATTTTACAATAAGACAAACTGGAGTCTCCAACTTGACAAGAACGTAGCTCTTGGCGACTTGTAAGGTTTTTTTAAATTTTTATTATTTTTTTATTTTTATAGTGGTATGTGTGGAAATAAATACACACGAACTCCTTTTTATTACGTCTGCTTTCATGTCCGGCTTTATGTCAACAAGACATACACACGCACGCAGAGAGAGAGCAAGGGATCTTCTGCGGGTGGGGGGATCGCTCACCCACCCCTGGCCATCGGCTGTTATGTCCTGGAGACAAAAAAGCGCATGCACACACACACACACACCCCTCCCCTCTGCTGTCTCTGTGTGTTGGGGTGGGTTGAGTAAAGTTTTCAGTGAAATGTTCCCAGTGTAGAAAAATATTCACACCCCTCCCCATGTTTCGTATTTTAAGGTGTTATAAAGAGAAACTTTATTAGAGTTTACGTTACGGATATATATCTTTCTTTTAACTTAAAATAACAGTTTGAAAATTGGGACTTGCATTGGAATCAGACAAGAGAAGCATTAAAGGTATATATCTTTATTATCTAAAACAAATAATTAAACTTACATGGCTGGAGAGAATTAGTAGGCCTCTCAGGTAGCGCTTCTGGTTCCGCTTCAGGATCTGGTTCCGGTTCCGCTTCAGGTTCTAGTTCCGGATCCGCTTCAGGTTCTGGTTCAGGTTCAGGTTCTGCTCTCTGTTCGATGTCTGGCCTTGCCCTGGCAGCCTGCCGTGGTGTGGGAGGAGGCGTGACGGAGATGAAATCAAATCTCTGCCCTGAAGGCAGGTCTGCCACAGGTTCGTCTTCCGATTCAGACGAGATGAGAATTACGTCTTCATCACGGGTTATGCCTGTAAAATGACGAAAAAATAAATAATAAAAAAAAAAAAACAGTTTCTTGATTGGTTAAGATAGTTGTTTTAAAAACAGAAAAAAAACTTACTGTGTACTCCTGTCTGAACAGAACCGGATGGTGTCAGAGCCGTATTCACCAGCTGTGATGATCTGATAGCTTCAGAGTCAGTTCTTTTTTTATTCAATGACAAGCGGTTCTTCCTAGGATTCTCCCGGTTATCTGTAAATATTAGAGTAAAATTAGAGTAAATGTTTTATTTTCTCGCTTTTAGAATTCTGGTTACAGAGATATTAAATTACCAATTGTATTGTTTAATCCTGTGTGGTTCTGGTATGTCTCCTGAGTATTGGCAAGATCTGTAAGCAAATAATATTTTAAATTATGTTACAACTCTGGCTAAAAAAGAAAAAAAAGGTATGCTGAAAACAAACTTACCGCTTATAAATTCCGACTCTAAGACAATGTTTGGATCTTCTGAGACTGCCCCTAAAAATAAGAAAATCATTATTAAGCATGATGCATTTCTGTATATACATATATATATTCAGTATATGATTAGAGAAAGACAATTTGAGAATTGTATTTACTTACGATCGAACAACGTGGATAGAACCTGAGAACTTATAGCTGCAGATCTTCCTGTAAAGTCAGACATAATTCAAAATAATACTTCTTTAAAGAAAATTAACAAGTTTGGAAATACAGCTGGATTTGTAACAAAAGTCAGTCGAAATTCTGGAGAGCTGTGATTCTTACCCTGAGATGACGTCTGCTTTTAAAAGAACGCGTGAGGTATATGTCCAGCTTTAAGTCTTGTCACACACGCAGGCAGAGAGCAAGGGGGGTGGGGGGGTCCTCTGTGTGGGAGGGGTCACTACTGACCCGCAGCTCATATCATATCATCAGATTCTGAGACTTGCATCATTAGAGCCACCTAGGCCTGTTTAGCCCCTGTCAGATATTCTTCATAAATAAATTTACAGATGAGGAACATTTCCTGACATGTATTACACTAGCAACTGTTACAGAAAAAAAATCTATGAGTTTAAATGTATTTAAACCAAGATTTACTATTTTGGAGAAAACATGAAGCAGTAGGAAGATCAGCGCTGATTCAACAGCAAGAAAAAGATTGAACAAAATCATTCACAATGATGCCGGACCAAATTCTGGAAAAGTCTGGACAAATTCTTTAACTGCGGAAAGATATAAGTTAAATTTGAGTAGGCCTGTTTACTGTCTGTCACATATTCTTCAGAAGTACGTGTACAAATGAGGAACATTTACTGAAACGTTTCACACTAGCAAGTGTTACAGAAAAAGAAAATCTATAAGAGTTTAAAATTTAAGCGATGAAGGAAATCACAAACTCATAGTCAGCACTGATGTGTTTTTCATTTGCTCACAAGTGGTCACATGTGCCACTGGCACACAGATGGAGTGCTGCAGATCCTGAGAGCTGATAGCTGATAGTCAACCAGTATGGTGATCAGAGGTCATCATCCTGAGGGGCTTTTAACCCACCTCACACTTCTGTTTAAAACCAGAGGTAACTACAACAATGCCTCACACAGATGGTAAGATCCCCTCTCGGGCGTAGAATCTGGGCACACAGATGGAGTGCTGCAGATCCTGAGAGCTGATAGCTGATAGTCAACCAGTATGGTGATCAGAGGTCATCATCCTGAGGGGCTTTTAACCCACCTCACACTTCTGTTTAAAACCAGAGGTAACTACAACAACGTCTCACACAGATGGTAAGATCCCCTCTCGGGCGTAGAATCTGGGCGCTGATAGCTGATAATCAATAAGCATGGTAACTAGAGAACGAATCTGTGATGTTTTAAATTGTACCTACCGGATCTATATCCTGACTGGATATTAGTTGTCCGGAGACAGAGTATCACGCTTGCCACGTGTGGTGACCAGAGGTCATGGGAACCATCCTGAGGGGCTTTTAACCCACCTCACACAGATGGTAGGACCGTATCTCCCGCTTCACATATCAGGAAGATATTCTGTTTAAAACCAAAGGTAACTACAACACCCCAAATCTATTTAAATATACTATAATGTTATATTATTCTAGATTATCTAACACTTATTGTTTTTTCATACTTTAATTGTATTATTCTTAAAACTCAATGTTTTTTCATACTTGTACTATTTTTAAAACACATAGCGGGAATAACAGATGGCGTAACAGATGGAATGGGGGATGGGTGGGGGATGGGTGGGTGGGGGGGGGGGGGGGGGGGGGGGTTTAATAGCAATCAATTAATTAGGGTCTTTAATTACTCATCCATCAAACTCCGATTAAATTTTGACAGAAGGGTGCCTATAGAGTCTCTCTCATGGGATTACTTTGGAACTTTAAAATGGAGCATAATAATAATTTCAAAATAAAAGCCTTGAATATTTTTACATCATGTAATTGCTCTTTTTGGCCGTATATGACTTTTTCATCCAAAGCAATGTTACACATGGGATTAGTTCGGAACTTTAAAATGGAGAATAATAATAATTTCAAAATAAAAGCCTTGAATGTTGTTACATCAGGTAATTGCTGTTTTTGGCTTTATGTGACTTTTTCATCCAAAGCACTGTTACACATGGTATTAGTTCGGAACTTTAAAATGGAGCATAATAATAATTACAAAATAAAAGCCTTGAATATTTTTACATCATGCAATTGCTCTTTTTTGGCTTTATTTGACTTTTTCATCCAAAGCACTGTTACACATGGTATTAGTTTGGCCCTTTAAAATGAAGCTTAACAAAAATTTCAAAATAAAAGCCTTGAATATTTTTACATGACGTAATTGCTCTTTTTGGCCGTATATGACTTTTCCATCCAAAGCACTGTTACACATGGGATTACTTTGGAACTTTAAAATGGAGCATAATAATAATTTCAAAATAAAAGCCTTGAATATTTTTACATCATGTAATTGCTCTTTTTGGCCGTATATGACTTTTTCATCCAAAGCAATGTTACACATGGGATTAGTTCGGAACTTTAAAATGGAGAATAATAATAATTTCAAAATAAAAGCCTTGAATGTTGTTACATCAGGTAATTGCTGTTTTTGGCTTTATGTGACTTTTTCATCCAAAGCAATGTTACACATGGGATTAGTTCGGAACTTTAAAATGGAGCATAATAATAATTTCAAAATAAAAGCCTTGAATGTTGTTACATCAGGTAATTGCTGTTTTTGGCTTTATGTGACTTTTTCATCCAAAGCACTGTTACACATGGTATTAGTTCGGAACTTTAAAATGGAGCATAATAATAATTACAAAATAAAAGCCTTGAATATTTTTACATCATGCAATTGCTCTTTTTTGGCTTTATTTGACTTTTTCATCCAAAGCACTGTTACACATGGTATTAGTTTGGCCCTTTAAAATGAAGCTTAACAAAAATTTCAAAATAAAAGCCTTGAATATTTTTACATGACGTAATTGCTCTTTTTGGCCGTATATGACTTTTTCATCCAAAGCACTGTTACACATGGGATTAGTTCGGAACTTTAAAATGGAGCATAATAATAATTTCAAAATAAAAGCCTTGAATATTTTACATGACGTAATTGCTCTTTTTGGCTGTATATGACTTTTTCATCCAAAGCAATGTTACACATGGGATTAGTTTGGAACTTTAAAATTAAGCATATTGAAAATTTCAAAATAAAAGCCTTGAATATTTTTACATGACGTAATTGCTCTTTTTGGCTTTATTTGACTTTTTCATCCAAAGCACTGTTACACATGGTATTAGTTTGGCCCTTTAAAATGAAGCTTAACAAAAATTTCAAAATAAAAGCCTTGAATATTTTTACATCATGCAATTGCTGTTTTTGGCTTTGTATGACTTTTTCATCCAAAGCACTGTTACACATGGTATTAGTTTGGCCCTTTGAAATGAAGATTAACAAAAATTTCAAAATAAAAGCCTTGAATATTTTGACATCATGTAATTGCTCTTTTTGGCTTTATTTGACTTTTTCATCCAAAGCACTGTTACACATGGTATTAGTTTGGCCCTTTGAAATGAAGCATACTGAAAATTTCAAAATAAAAGCCTTGAATATTTTTACATGACGTAATTGCTCTTTTTGGCTTTATTTGACTTTTTCATCCAAAGCACTCTTACACGTGGTATTAGTTCAGAACTTTAAAATGAAGCATACTGAAAATTTCAAAATAAAAGCCTTGAATACTTTTACATCAGCTACTTGTGTTTTGAGCATTATATAACTATTTTAACCCAAGGACTATTACGCATGGGATTAGTTTGGCCCTTTGAAATGAAGGTTAACAAAACTTCCAAAATAAAAGCCTCGACAACATTTTAAATCGTACCGAACGGTGCACGTCCGCCTCGCTTAACGTTCTTGCGGTTCTCCGCGTGCCACTGATCACGTCGCGGCGTCCTTTGGCGTCGACGCCGATTTGTGGCGCGACGACGCCGGGCCCATGCCCGACGGGCGCGCCTTGGCAGGCCCCGGCTAAATTTCTTCCGAAATTTTCTAGTTCTTTATTTTTCTTCCGTAACCGTTAATGCGGCTCGTACCGCTGGGTGCACACCTACAAATGAGGTATCAAAACGTGCAGAAAATTCACGCCATTGGAGCTATTACTTGTGGTGGGATTTGGGCTTAACGTGGCGACATAATTCGCAAAAAACTACGAAAAAAACCCCATTATAACTCAATGGGAAAAATCCTAGAAATACCCTATTTTTGAGGATTTGCTGTGTCGTCACAAATTCACCTAGAAATGCCATTCAAATTTCATTTTGTAGATACGTCTGTGATCTCTTCGAAAGTGAAGACGGCTCGTCGATACCAGTTATGGTTTGTCCACAATTTGCCTCTAAGCGACCCAAAGTTTCTCATTTTTGCTCATATTAGAGTGACAGCCGACCTCGGTTCATATCTGGGCACAACATTTCTTTCTCTCATCACTGTAAATGCTCTGAGTGAGGTACAGATATGAATCTCGGGACTATCGCAGAAGACACATTGAACTGTCATACGCTTAAAACGCTTTTCGAATATGTATTACGGTTCCCGAACAAGAAGGATTTGTTTCCAATGCTTTTTTTCAGTAAAGTGTGTTTGCTCAAACACACTTGTGTGTTTGAGAGCTCACAGCTCAGAGCTCACACCTGCTGAGACCATTATTTGCCATAGCAACGGAACTCAAGAGGCTATTGGCTGCTGATTTGGACTACGAATACGCATCACTGTAGTTCTATCTATCCTCAGTTGAAACAGATCAGGACTGAGAACTGGCCTTTACAACTACTTGCTGCTTTGGGCTGTATATAACTGATTTAACTCAGTAACTGTTACACATGGGATTAGTTTTACACTTTAAAATTAAGCATATTGAAAATTTCACAATAAAAGCCCTGAATATTTTTACATGACGTAATTGCTCTTTTTTGGCTTTATTTGACTTTTTCATCCAAAGCACTGTTACACATGGTATTAGTTTGGCCCTTTAAAATGAAGCTTAACAAAAATTTCAAAATAAAAGCCTTGAATATTTTTACATCAGCTACTTGTGTTTTGAGCATTATATAACTATTTTAACCGAAGGACTATTACGCATGGGATTAGTTTGGCCCTTTGAAATGAAGCATCCTGCAAATTTCAAAATAAAAGCCTTGAATATTTTTACATGACGTAATTGCTCTTTTTGGCTTTATTTGACTTTTTCATCCAAAGCACTGTTACACATGGTATTAGTTTGGCCCTTTGAAATGAATATTAACAAAAATTTCAAAATAAAAGCCTTGAATATTTTTACATCATGTAATTGCTCTTTTTGGCTTTATTTGACTTTTTCATCCAAAGCACTGTTACACGTGGTATTAGTTTGGCCCTTTGAAATGAAGCTTAACAAAAGTTTCAAAATAAAAGCCTTGAATATTTTTACATGACGTAATTGCTCTTTTTGGCTTTATTTGACTTTTTCATCCAAAGCACTCTTACACGTGGTATTAGTTCAGAACTTTAAAATGAAGCATACTGAAAATTTCAAAATAAAAGCCTTGAATATTTTACATGAAGTAATTGCTCTTTTTGGCCGTATATGACTTTTTCATCCAAAGCAATGTTACACATGGGATTAGTTTGGAACTTTAAAATGGAGCATAATAATAATTTCAAAATAAAAGCCTTGAATATTTTTACATCAGGTAATTGCTGTTTTTGGCTTTATTTGACGTTTTCATCCAAAGCACTGTTACACATGGGATTACTTTGGAACTTTAAAATGGAGAATAATAATAATTTCAAAATAAAAGCCTTGAATATTTTTACATCAGGTAATTGCTGTTTTTGGCTTTATATGACTTTTTCATCCAAAGCACTGTTACACATGGGATTAGTTTGGAACTTTAAAATGGAGCATAATAATAATTTCAAAATAAAAGCCTTGAATATTTTTACATCAGGTAATTGCTCTTTTTGGCTTTATTTGACTTTTTCATCCAAAGCACTGTTACACGTGGTATTAGTTTGGCCCTTTGAAATGAAGCATTCTGAAAATTTCAAAATAAAAGCCTTGAATAATTTTACATGACGTAATTGCTCTTTTTGGCTTTATTTGACTTTTTCATCCAAAGCACTGTTACACGTGGTATTAGTTTGGCCCTTTGAAATGAAGCATACTGAAAATTTCAAAATAAAAGCCTTGAATATTTTTACATCAGCTACTTGTGTTTTGAGCATTATATAACTATTTTAACCCAAGGACTATTACGCATGGGATTAGTTTGGCCCTTTGAAATGAAGGTTAACAAAACTTCCAAAATAAAAGCCTTGACAACATTTTAAATCGTACCGAACGGTGCACGTCCGCCTCGCTTAACGTTCTTGCGGTTCTCCGCGTGCCACTGATCACGTCGCGGCGTCCTTTGGCGTCGACGCCGATTTGTGGCGCGACGACGCCGGGCCCATGCCCGACGGGCGCGCCTTGGCAGGCCCCGGCTAAATTTCTTCCGAAATTTTCTAGTTGGGGCCTGCCATGCAAAGCAATGGCAGGAACCTATTACTATTGTCGGAGAGAAGCGTCTCTTTAATATTATTATTGGGGCCTGCCATGCAAAGCAATGGCAGGAACCTATTACTCTACACCCAACAAGCGTCTCTTTATTATAATTCTTTATTTTTCTTCCGTCACCGTTAATGCGGCTCATACCGCTGGGTGCACACCTACAAATGAGGTATCAAAACGTGCAGAAAATTCACGCCATTGGAGCTATTATTTTTGGTGGGATTTGGGGTTAACGTGGCGACATAATTCGCAAAAAACTACGAAAAAAACCCCATTATAACTCAATGGGAAAAATCCTAGAAATACCCTATTTTGGAGGATTTGCTGTGTCGTCACAAATTCACCTAGAAATGCCATTCAAATTTCATTTTGTAGATACGTCTGTGATCTCTTCGAAAGTGAAGACGGCTCGTCGATACCAGTTACGGTTTGTCCACAATTTGCCTCTAAGCGACCCAAAGTTTCTCATTTTTGCTGAAATTACAGTGACAGCCGACCTCGGATCAGATATGGGCACAACATTTCTTTCTCTCATCACTGTAAATGCTCTGAGTGAGGTACAGATATGAATCTCGGGACTATCGCAGAAGACACATTGAACTGTCATACGCTCGAAACGCTTTTCGAATATGTATTACGGTTCCCGAACAAGAAGGATTTGTTTCCAATGCTTTTTTTCAGTAAAGTGTGTTTGCTCAAACACACTTGTGTGTTTGAGAGCTCACAGCTCAGAGCTCACACCTGCTGAGACCATTATTTGCCATAGCAACGGAACTCAAGAGGCTATTGGCTGCTGATTTGGACTACGAATACGCATCGCTGTAGTTCTATCTATCCTCAGTTGAAACAGATCAGGACTGAGAACTGGCCTTTAGAAGTACTGTTGCTATGGGCTGTATATAACTGATTTAACTCAGTAACTGTTACACATGGGATTAGTTTGGAACTTTAAAATGGAGCATAATAATAATTTCAAAATAAAAGCCTTGAATAGTTTTACATCAGGTAATTGCTGTTTTTGGCTTTATTTGACGTTTTCATCCAAAGCACTGTTACACATGGGATTACTTTGGAACTTTAAAATGGAGAATAATAATAATTTCAAAATAAAAGCCTTGAATATTTTTACATCAGGTAATTGCTTTTTTTGGCCGTATATGACTTTTTCATCCAAAGCAATGTTACACATGGGATTAGTTTGGAACTTTAAAATGGAGAATAATAATTTCAAAATAAAAGCCTTGAATATTTTTACATCAGGTAATTGCTGTTTTTGGCTTTATTTGACGTTTTCATCCAAAGCACTGTTACACATGGGATTACTTTGGAACTTTAAAATGGAGAATAATAATAATTTCAAAATAAAAGCCTTGAATATTTTTACATCAGGTAATTGCTGTTTTTGGCTTTATATGACTTTTTCATCCAAAGCACTGTTACACATGGGATTAGTTTGGAACTTTAAAATGGAGCATAATAATAATTTCAAAATAAAAGCCTTGAATATTTTTACATCAGGTAATTGCTCTTTTTGGCTTTATTTGACTTTTTCATCCAAAGCACTGTTACACGTGGTATTAGTTTGGCCCTTTGAAATGAAGCATTCTGAAAATTTCAAAATAAAAGCCTTGAATATTTTTACATCAGCTACTTGTGTTTTGAGCATTATATAACTATTTTAACCCAAGGACTATTACGCATGGGATTAGTTTGGCCCTTTGAAATGAAGTTTAACAAAACTTCCAAAATAAAAGCCTTGACAACATTTTAAATCGTACCGAACGGTGCACGTCCGCCTCGCTTAACGTTCTTGCGGTTCTCCGCGTGCCACTGCTTACGTCGCGGCGTTCTTTGGCGTCGACGCCGATTTGTGGCGCGACGACGCCGGGCCCGAACCCCACGGCCGCGCCTTGGCAGGCCCCGGCTAAATTTCTTCCGAAATTTTCTAGTTATTATTATTATAGAACTTTATTTTTCTTCCGTAACCGTTAATGCGGCTCGTACCGCTGGGTGCACACCTACAAATGAGGTATCAAATCGTGCAGAAAATTCACGCCATTGGAGCTATTACTTCTGGTGGGATTTGGGGTAAACGTGGCGACATAATTCGCAAAAAACTACGAAAAAAACCCCATTATAACTCAATGGGAAAAATCCTAGAAATACCCTATTTTTGAGGATTTGCTGTGTCGTCACAAATTCACCTAGAAATGCCATTCAAATTTCATTTTGTAGATACGTCTGTGATCTCTTCGAAAGTGAAGACGGCTCGTCGATACCAGTTATGGTTTGTCCACAATTTGCCTCTAAGCGACCCAAAGTTTCTCATTTTTGCTCATATTAGAGTGACAGCCGACCTCGGATCAGATATGGGCACAACATTTCTTTCTCTCATCACTGTAAATGCTCTGAGTGAGGTACAGATATGAATCTCGGGACTATCGCAGAAGACACATTGAACTGTCATACGCTTAAAACGCTTTTCGAATATGTATTACGGTTCCCGAACAAGAAGGATTTGTTTCCAATGCTTTTTTTCAGTAAAGTGTGTTTGCTCAAACACACTTGTGTGTTTGAGAGCTCACAGCTCAGAGCTCACACCTGCTGAGACCATTATTTGCCATAGCAACGGAACTCAAGAGGCTATTGGCTGCTGGTTAGGACTACGAATACGCATCACTGTAGTTCTATCTATCCTCAGTTGAAACAGATCAGGACTGAGAACTGGCCTTTAGAACTACTGCTGCTATGGGCTGTATATAACTGATTTAACTCAGTAACTGTTACACATGGGATTAGTTTGGAACTTTAAAATGGAGCATAATAATAATTTCAAAATAAAAGCCTTGAATATTTTTACATCAGGTAATTGCTGTTTTTGGCTTTATTTGACGTTTTCATCCAAAGCACTGTTACACATGGGATTACTTTGGAACTTTAAAATGGAGAATAATAATAATTTCAAAATAAAAGCCTTGAATATTTTTACATCAGGTAATTGCTTTTTTTGGCCGTATATGACTTTTTCATCCAAAGCAATGTTACACATGGGATTAGTTTGGAACTTTAAAATGGAGAATAATAATTTCAAAATAAAAGCCTTGAATAGTTTTACATCAGGTAATTGCTGTTTTTGGCTTTATTTGACGTTTTCATCCAAAGCACTGTTACACATGGGATTACTTTGGAACTTTAAAATGGAGAATAATAATAATTTCAAAATAAAAGCCTTGAATATTTTTACATCAGGTAATTGCTGTTTTTGGCTTTATATGACTTTTTCATCCAAAGCACTGTTACACATGGGATTAGTTTGGAACTTTAAAATGGAGCATAATAATAATTTCAAAATAAAAGCCTTGAATATTTTTACATCAGGTAATTGCTGTTTTTGGCTTTATATGACTTTTTCATCCAAAGCACTGTTACACATGGGATTAGTTTGGAACTTTAAAATGGAGCATAATAATAATTTCAAAATAAAAGCCTTGAATATTTTTACATCAGGTAATTGCTCTTTTTGGCTTTATTTGACTTTTTCATCCAAAGCACTGTTACACGTGGTATTAGTTTGGCCCTTTGAAATGAAGCATTCTGAAAATTTCAAAATAAAAGCCTTGAATAATTTTACATGACGTAATTGCTCTTTTTGGCTTTATTTGACTTTTTCATCCAAAGCACTGTTACACGTGGTATTAGTTTGGCCCTTTGAAATGAAGCATACTGAAAATTTCAAAATAAAAGCCTTGAATACTTTTACATCAGCTACTTGTGTTTTGAGCATTATATAACTATTTTAACCCAAGGACTATTACGCATGGGATTAGTTTGGCCCTTTGAAATGAAGCATACTGAAACTTCCAAAATAAAAGCCTTGACAACATTTTAAATCGTACCGAAAGGTGCACGTCCGCCTCGCTTAACGTTCTTGCGGTTCTCCGCGTGCCACTGGTGACGTCGCGGCGTTCTTTGGCGTCGACGCCGATTTGTGGCGCGACGACGCCGGGCCCGAACCCCACGGGCGCGCCTTGGCAGGCCCCGGCTAAATTTCTTCCGAAATTGGGGCCTGCCATGCAAAGCAATGGCAGGAACCTATTACTATTGTCGGAGAGAAGCGTCTCTTTAATATTATTATTATTATTATTATTATAGAACTTTATTTTTCTTCCGTAACCGTTAATGCGGCTCATACCGCTGGGTGCACACCTACAAATGAGGTATCAAAACGTGCAGAAAATTCACGCCATTGGAGCTATTACTTGTGGTGGGATTTGGGTTTAACGTGGCGACATAATTCGCAAAAAACTACGAAAAAAACCCCATTATAACTCAATGGGAAAAATCCTAGAAATACCCTATTTTTGAGGATTTGCTGTGTCGTCACAAATTCACCTAGAAATGCCATTCAAATTTCATTTTGTAGATACGTCTGTGATCTCTTCGAAAGTGAAGACGGCTCGTCGATACCAGTTACGGTTTGTCCACAATTTGCCTCTAAGCGACCCAAAGTTTCTCATTTTTCTTCAAATTAGAGTGACAGCCCATCTCGGTTCATATCTGGGCACAACATTTCTTTCTCTCATCGCTGTAAATGCTCTGAGTGAGGTACAGATATGAATCTCGGGACTATCGCAGAAGACACATTGAACTGTCATACGCTTAAAACGCTTTTCGATTATGTATTACGGTTCCCGAACAAGAAGGATTTGTTTCCAATGCTTTTTTTCAGTAAAGTGTGTTTGCTCAAACACACTTGTGTGTTTGAGAGCTCAGAGCTCAGAGCTCACACCTGCTGAGACCATTATTTGCCATAGCAACGGAACTCAAGAGGCTATTGGCTGCTGGTTAGGACTACGAATACGCATCACTGTAGTTCTATCTATCCTCAGTTGAAACAGATCAGGACTGAACTGGCCTTTACAACTAATTGCTGCTTTGGGCTATATATAACTGATTTAACTCAGTAACTGTTACACATGGGATTAGTTTTACACTTTAAAATTAAGCATATTGAAAATTTCACAATAAAAGCCCTGAATATTTTTACATGACGTAATTGCTCTTTTTTGGCTTTATTTGACTTTTTCATCCAAAGCACTGTTACACATGGTATTAGTTTGGCCCTTTAAAATGAAGCTTAACAAAAATTTCAAAATAAAAGCCTTGAATATTTTTACATGACATAATTGCTCTTTTTGGCTTTATTTGACTTTTTCATCCAAAGCACTCTTACACATGGGATTAGTTTGGAACTTTACAATTAAGCATACTGAAAATTTCAAAATAAAAGCCTTGAATATTTTACATGACGTAATAGCTCTTTTTGGCGGTATGTGACTTTTTCATCCAAAGCACTCTTACCCATGGGATTAGTTTGGAACTTTACAATTAAGCATACTGACAATTTCAAAATAAAAGCCTTGAATATTTTTACATCATGTAATTGCTGTTTTTGGCTTTATATGACTTTTTCATCCAAAGCACTGTTACACATGGGATTAGTTTGGAACTTTAAAATGGAGCATAATAATAATTTCAAAATAAAAGCCTTGAATATTTTTACATCATGCAATTGCTGTTTTTGGCTTTGTGTGACTTTTTCATCCAAAGCACTGTTACACATGGGATTAGTTTTGAACTTTAAAATTAAGCATATTGAACATTTCACAATAAAAGCCCTGAATATTTTTACATGACGTAATTGCTCTTTTTGGCTTTATTTGACTTTTTCATCCAAAGCACTGTTACACGTGGTATTAGTTCAGAACTTTAAAATTAAGCATACTGACAATTTCAAAATAAAAGCCTTGAATATTTTTACATCAGCTACTTGTGTTTTGAGCATTATATAACTATTTTAACCCAAGGACTATTACGCATGGGATTAGTTTGGCCCTTTGAAATGAAGTTTAACAAAACTTCCAAAATAAAAGCCTCGACAACATTTTAAATCGTACCGAACGGTGCACGTCCGCCTCGCTTAACGTTCTTGCGCTTCTCCGCGTGCCACTGATTACGTCGCGGCGTTCTTTGGCGTCGACGCCGATTTGTGGCGCGACGACGCCGGGCCCGAACCCCACGGCCGCACCTTGGCAGGCCCCGGCTAAATTTCTTCCGAAATTTTCTAGTTGGGGCCTGCCATGCAAAGCAATGGCAGGAACCTATTACTATTGTCGGAGAGAAGCGTCTCTTTAATATTATTATTATTATTATTATTATAGAACTTTATTTTTCTTCCGTAACCGTTAATGCGGCTCATACCGCTGGGTGCACACCTACAAATGAGGTATCAAAACGTGCAGAAAATTCACGCCATTGGAGCTATTACTTCTGGTGGGATTTGGGCTTAACGTGGCGACATAATTCGCAAAAAACTACGAAAAAAACCCCATTATAACTCAATGGGAAAAATCCTAGAAATACCCTATTTTTGAGGATTTGCTGTGTCGTCACAAATTCACCTAGAAATGCCATTCAAATTTCATTTTGTAGATACGTCTGTGATCTCTTCGAAAGTGAAGACGGCTCGTCGATACCAGTTATGGTTTGTCCACAATTTGCCTCTAAGCGACCCAAAGTTTCTCATTTTTGCTCATATTAGAGTGACAGCCGACCTCGGATCAGATATGGGCACAACATTTCTTTCTCTCATCGCTGTAAATGCTCTGAGTGAGGTACAGATATGAATCTCGGGACTATCGCAGAAGACACATTGAACTGTCATACGCTCGAAACGCTTTTCGAATATGTATTACGGTTCCCGAACAAGAAGGATTTGTTTCCAATGCTTTTTTTCAGTAAAGTGTGTTTGCTCAAACACACTTGTGTGTTTGAGAGCTCACAGCTCAGAGCTCACACCTGCTGAGACCATTATTTGCCATAGCAACGGAACTCAAGAGGCTATTGGCTGCTGGTTAGGACTACGAATACGCATCACTGTAGTTCTATCTATCCTCAGTTGAAACAGATCAGGACTGAGAACTGGCCTTTAGAACTACTGCTGCTATGGGCTGTATATAACTGATTTAACTCAGTAACTGTTACACATGGGATTAGTTTGGAACTTTAAAATGGAGCATAATAATAATTTCAAAATAAAAGCCTTGAATATTTTTACATCAGGTAATTGCTGTTTTTGGCTTTATTTGACGTTTTCATCCAAAGCACTGTTACACATGGGATTACTTTGGAACTTTAAAATGGAGAATAATAATTTCAAAATAAAAGCCTTGAATATTTTCACATCAGGTAATTGCTTTTTTTGGCCGTATATGACTTTTTCATCCAAAGCAATGTTACACATGGGATTAGTTTGGAACTTTAAAATGGAGAATAATAATTTCAAAATAAAAGCCTTGAATATTTTTACATCAGGTAATTGCTGTTTTTGGCTTTATTTGACGTTTTCATCCAAATCACTGTTACACATGGGATTACTTTGGAACTTTAAAATGGAGAATAATAATAATTTCAAAATAAAAGCCTTGAATATTTTTACATCAGGTAATTGCTTTTTTTGGCCGTATATGACTTTTTCATCCAAAGCAATGTTACACATGGGATTAGTTTGGAACTTTAAAATGGAGAATAATAATAATTTCAAAATAAAAGCCTTGAATATTTTTACATCAGGTAATTGCTGTTTTTGGCTTTATATGACTTTTTCATCCAAAGCACTGTTACACATGGGATTAGTTTGGAACTTTAAAATGGAGCATAATAATAATTTCAAAATAAAAGCCTTGAATATTTTTACATCAGGTAATTGCTCTTTTTGGCTTTATTTGACTTTTTCATCCAAAGCACTGTTACACGTGGTATTAGTTTGGCCCTTTGAAATGAAGCATACTGAAAATTTCAAAATAAAAGCCTTGAATAATTTTACATGACGTAATTGCTCTTTTTGGCTTTATTTGACTTTTTCATCCAAAGCACTGTTACACGTGGTATTAGTTTGGCCCTTTGAAATGAAGCTTAACAAAAGTTTCAAAATAAAAGCCTTGAATATTTTTACATGACGTAATTGCTCTTTTTGGCTTTATTTGACTTTTTCATCCAAAGCACTGTTACACATGGTATTAGTTTGGCCCTTTGAAATGAATATTAACAAAAATTTCAAAATAAAAGCCTTGAATATTTTTACATCATGTAATTGCTCTTTTTGGCTTTATTTGACTTTTTCATCCAAAGCACTGTTACACGTGGTATTAGTTTGGCCCTTTGAAATGAAGCTTAACAAAAGTTTCAAAATAAAAGCCTTGAATATTTTTACATGACGTAATTGCTCTTTTTGGCTTTATTTGACTTTTTCATCCAAAGCACTCTTACACGTGGTATTAGTTCAGAACTTTAAAATGAAGCATACTGAAAATTTCAAAATAAAAGCCTTGAATATTTTACATGAAGTAATTGCTCTTTTTGGCCGTATATGACTTTTTCATCCAAAGCAATGTTACACATGGGATTAGTTCGGAACTTTAAAATGGAGCATAATAATAATTTCAAAATAAAAGCCTTGAATATTTTTACATCAGGTAATTGCTGTTTTTGGCTTTATTTGACGTTTTCATCCAAAGCACTGTTACACATGGGATTACTTTGGAACTTTAAAATGGAGAATAATAATAATTTCAAAATAAAAGCCTTGAATATTTTTACATGACGTAATTGCTCTTTTTGGCTTTATTTGACTTTTTCATCCAAAGCACTGTTACACATGGTATTAGTTTGGCCCTTTGAAATGAATATTAACAAAAATTTCAAAATAAAAGCCTTGAATATTTTTACATCATGTAATTGCTCTTTTTGGCTTTATTTGACTTTTTCATCCAAAGCACTGTTACACGTGGTATTAGTTTGGCCCTTTGAAATGAAGCTTAACAAAAGTTTCAAAATAAAAGCCTTGAATATTTTTACATGACGTAATTGCTCTTTTTGGCTTTATTTGACTTTTTCATCCAAAGCACTCTTACACGTGGTATTAGTTCAGAACTTTAAAATGAAGCATACTGAAAATTCCAAAATAAAAGCCTTGAATATTTTACATGAAGTAATTGCTCTTTTTGGCCGTATATGACTTTTTCATCCAAAGCAATGTTACACATGGGATTAGTTCGGAACTTTAAAATGGAGCATAATAATAATTTCAAAATAAAAGCCTTGAATATTTTTACATCAGGTAATTGCTGTTTTTGGCTTTATTTGACGTTTTCATCCAAAGCACTGTTACACATGGGATTACTTTGGAACTTTAAAATGGAGAATAATAATAATTTCAAAATAAAAGCCTTGAATATTTTTACATCAGGTAATTGCTGTTTTTGGCTTTATATGACTTTTTCATCCAAAGCACTGTTACACATGGGATTAGTTTGGAACTTTAAAATGGAGCATAATAATAATTTCAAAATAAAAGCCTTGAATATTTTTACATCAGGTAATTGCTCTTTTTGGCTTTATTTGACTTTTTCATCCAAAGCACTGTTACACGTGGTATTAGTTTGGCCCTTTGAAATGAAGCATTCTGAAAATTTCAAAATAAAAGCCTTGAATAATTTTACATGACGTAATTGCTCTTTTTGGCTTTATTTGACTTTTTCATCCAAAGCACTGTTACACGTGGTATTAGTTTGGCCCTTTGAAATGAAGCATACTGAAAATTTCAAAATAAAAGCCTTGAATATTTTTACATCAGCTACTTGTGTTTTGAGCATTATATAACTATTTTAACCCAAGGACTATTACGCATGGGATTAGTTTGGCCCTTTGAAATGAAGGTTAACAAAACTTCCAAAATAAAAGCCTTGACAACATTTTAAATCGTACCGAACGGTGCACGTCCGCCTCGCTTAACGTTCTTGCGGTTCTCCGCGTGCCACTGATCACGTCGCGGCGTCCTTTGGCGTCGACGCCGATTTGTGGCGCGACGACGCCGGGACCATGCCCGACGGGCGCGCCTTGGCAGGCCCCGGCTAAATTTCTTCCGAAATTTTTTTCTAGTTATAATTCTTTATTTTTCTTCCGTAACCGTTAATGCGGCTCATACCGCTGGGTGCACACCTACAAATGAGGTATCAAAACGTGCAGAAAATTCACGCCATTGGAGCTATTACTTCTGGTGGGATTTGGGGTTAACGTGGCGACATAATTCGCAAAAAACTACGAAAAAAACCCCATTATAAGTCAATGGGCAAAATCCTAGAAATACCCTATTTTTGAGGATTTGCTGTGTCGTCACAAATTCACCTAGAAATGCCATTCAAATTTCATTTTGTAGATACGTCTGTGATCTCTTCGAAAGTGAAGACGGCTCGTCGATACCAGTTACGGTTTGTCCACAATTTGCCTCTAAGCGACCCAAAGTTTCTCATTTTTGCTCAAATTACAGTGACAGCCGATCTCGGTTCAGATCTGGGCACAACATTTCTTTCTCTCATCGCTGTAAATGCTCTGAGTGAGGTACAGATATGAATCTCGGGACTATCGCAGAAGACACATTGCCCTCTCATACGCTCGAAACGCTTTTCGAATATGTATTACGGTTCCCGAACAAGAAGGATTTGTTTCCAATGTTTTTTTTCAGTAAACCGTGTTGGCTCAAACACACAATTGTGTGTTTGAGCATGTATGACTCACAGCTCACACCTGCTGAGACCATTATTTACCATGGCAACGGAACTCAAGAGGCTATTGGCTGCTGATTTGGACTACAAATACGCATCGCTGTAGTTCTAACTATCCTCAGTTGAAACAGATCAGGACTGAGAACTGGCCTTTAGAACTACCTGCTGCTATGGGCTGTATATAACTGATTTAACTCAGTAACTGTTACACATGGGATTAGTTTGGAACTTTAAAATTAAGCATACTGAAAATTTCAAAATAAAAGCCTTGAATATTTTACATGACGTAATTGCTCTTTTTGGCTGTATATGACTTTTTCATCCAAAGCAATGTTACACATGGGATTAGTTCGGAACTTTAAAATGGAGCATAATAATAATTTCAAAATAAAAGCCCTGAATATTTTTACATGACGTAATTGCTCTTTTTGGCTTTATTTGACTTTTTCATCCAAAGCAATGTTACACATGGTATTAGTTCAGAACTTTAAAATGAAGCATAATGAAAATTTCAAAATAAAAGCCTTGAATATTTTTACATCATGTAATTGCTGTTTTTGGCTTTGTATGACTTTTTCATCCAAAGCACTGTTACACATGGGCTTAGTTTGGCCCTTTGAAATGAAGCATACTGAAAATTTCAAAATAAAAGCCTTGACAACATTTTAAATCGTACTGAATGGTGCACATCCGCCTCGCTTAACGTTCTTGCGGTTCTCCGCGTGCCATTGATTACGTTGCGGCGTTCTTAAGCGTCGACGTACATTTGTGGCGTGAAGATGCCGGGCACAAACCCCACGGGCGCGCCTTGGCAGGCCCCGGCTAAATTTCTTCCGAAATTTTCTAGTTATTCTATTTTCCTGGAGTTATTCCAGGTGGCGTTGTCGGTTTCCCTTATCTTAAACTTTA
Source organism: Xiphophorus maculatus (assembly GCF_002775205.1). NCBI lineage: Eukaryota > Metazoa > Chordata > Actinopteri > Cyprinodontiformes > Poeciliidae > Xiphophorus > Xiphophorus maculatus. The sequence continues at coordinate 22,667,501 of NC_036463.1, forward strand.
ACATCTTACATTTGGGTTTCCTAATAAAGAAAATCCACCCCAGGTTGCCACACATGTATCAGGACGCAGAATAGTGACGTTTGTCGAGTATCAGTGACGTTAGGTCAGATTTGAATCAGATACGTATTGGATACCCAAGTGGCCTGAGTCGCATTCGAAAAAAATCCGACCTGTGTTGTTCAGACTGTCATGAAAAGGTTGGATACAGGTCGCATTACATCAAAAAATCGGAATTGGGTCACTTTAGGCTGCAGTGTGTTTCAAGTTTCAAGTGTGTTTCAATGCCTTGAAATGCTTTGCAAGGCATGTCAATGCTGTCCTATGCATTGCTATGGCAGACAACAATTAAATTGAATTAAAATGTAGAGGCACAGAAGAAGCCTGCTTATATAAATGTGTCTTTAAATGGGATTTAAAAGATGAAAGTGAGTTTGCCAGTCTTATCTCCTCGGGGACATTATTCCCTGAGGAGATGAAACCAAAAACCCATTAGTCTTCTACACTTCCTGTTTTTAAATTCAGACAAGGCAGAGGTTGTCGTCTTTGGGCCAAAATCTGAAAAACAATCTGCATAGTTAATGATTTAATCTGGATGACATTAACTTAGCTTCTTGGATAAAAGTGAAGGACCATGATGTAATTTTTGACAAGATGTGTCACTTAATACCATTTTGAAAAGATTTCTTTCATCTTTCTGCCTCACAGAGCTTCCTTTGCGAACACGTTCTCAGCTCTTCAGACAAGCCAGCAGCAATTAGCAAACACCTGCCTGGTGGAACTCTGCTCCACCAAGTGAAGCATAATATACAAAATACTTTTCAGTGCAGCACCTGTAAAACCATTGTTAAAGGGTTAATAGAAGAGCCATTTTGTGATGACTTCCTACAGGTGGAGTTTCAGAAAGAGCAGGAGTTTCTTAAAGAGACAGAGGCCCAATTTCAACAAATTAAATTACAAAGTCAATTTTTAAGTCATTTTTGATATATACAGCATTTGTATAACAACTGAAGGTAACATCATTACCTGATTGTGTTGTAAAATGGCTCTATGTACCTGAAAAATATGCAACATCCATCCACCCACCCATTATGTCGGATCGCAAGGGGGGCTGGTGCCCATCGTCAGCGGTCAGCAATGCAACTTTAAAAGACTTGATTTATCCATGTCAACTCAGACTGAAACTTGTTGACATGTGACTTCAAAATGAAAGTATGAATACACATTCACATTTGAACTTGTTTCCATTGACAACAGCGTGGCCATAAACCATGTCCTTCATCATATTAAACTCAAGTTGGGCTTCTGAAGATGAGCTGATTATAAGCAGCCTGAGGGAATTGTGTTCAGTAATGACATTGATTTGTGTCTTTGCGTGTGTGTGTGTGTGTGTGTGTATGTCACTCACCTTCACAAATATGCTCTGTCTCATTCCATCCATCAGTCTAACTACACATGAATCCAGTTAGTTCTTCATTATCATTAACCTTGGCAACTCCCCCCTGTAAGAACACAACCATCTGGTTGTTCTTTTAAAACTTGCAATTTAAGTATTTTTCATCCTCATGCATGCAAACACACAACACCAAGCATAGAAACGATAAGCCACAGTCTCTGCTGGCATTCCAAGCACAACAGAGGACTAATGTTTGCCTCCCTCTCTCTGAGGAGATGAGCAGAGCAATAAAAGTTGGAGCCTCACACGTCTACTTCAGTTAATGAACCTCTGCCGCTGGATCCTTGTTAATGGATTAGTCCATTATGATTAGTTCATGATAGCCACGGTGCCGCCAGTCATGCCGAGATTTGTCATTTTACATGTGGGATCGAGCCTTCGTCAGTACTTCACTTCAATCAATTGATGAAGAGGCACGACTTAATTTGAGTCTGATTGATGAAACAGAAGATAATGTCTTTAATTCAGTTATTGCTGCCATATGGTGCTTCATGTCTGAGATGGTCTGCAGGTATAACACATGCATCAATTCAGAACAATAATTCACAGCAGGCTCAGGAGGCACAATATGGCATGTTATTTTTTTAAAAGAGGAAAAGTGGAAGATGAGAACACCAGATCCAATAATGCAGATGATCCGAAAGTTGCTTTCAAAGCAACTTGGACTTCTATTACACATCAGCAGAAATACAGGCGGATCTTCTCCATGCTATGCTGGATTGATTCAGTGAAAGGAGCTCCAACCAAGTACAGAGTACTTGGAAATGAGTAATTTTTTAGAAGCCTGATGTTCCTGTTTAAAATATTCTTTCTTGTTGATTGTATGCAATATTAACATCACTGCAAAAAAAATAAAATACAATAATAATAATAATAATAATAATTGAGCTTATTTAAAAAAGCAGCACAACCTTATGCAATAAGAATTTTGAGTTTTCTCAACGAATTGCCAACTGATTGTCCTAAGTATAATTTTGTCATTGTGCCAAACATTGTACATTTACATTGTTTGTTTAATTCTCTCAATTCCTTATTCTTAATTGTGTATATATTTGTGGTCTTTAGTTCTTGTTTGAACTGAAGACTACATGTTGACATGAGAAACAGAAAATACTGATACCTGTTGCTTAAAAATTGCATATGTGGTTATATGTGTACACCAACTTCTATGAATATTTTCTGAAGTGCATCAACAGTGTACTTGAAAGTCTTTGGGTGCAAAATGTTTACAGCACAGAGAAGGCCAAAAATATTTGCCAAAGCAGTTATTGAGCAGGGTTTCCCCTAATGTACTATAAGCCTGGTGGCCGCCATGCTTTACTAGCCGCCCCCAGGCTAAGCCTTGCATTTATGTTATTACAAAAATAATAACAATAAAAAAAATTTTAAAAATCACTTAATTTTTTTTCTTTTTATTGAAGCCGGATTGCAAGCGTCTACGTTGCTCTGAGCGTTTCACTGGCAGAGCAGATTTATTCCTAAAATATAGATTTATAATAGATAGTTTTGCAATTCATGCATTTAGAGGTGGACAATAAACATAAGGTAAGTGAGCAACAGCATCTAGGCCTGACTTTGAGTCCTATTGGATTCCAGATGCATTGTGGGTTTCACCTGTTTGCTTTGATGTTTCAGGATGAGAACGGCAGGGAGATGGCGTTGGAGGTAGCCATCATGTTGAAGATGAAGAATCTAACTACCAGTTCATCAGGACAGTTAGCCATGGTTTCTCTGCTGGACTGGTATGAACTGGAGGAGGAGCTGCTCCTAGTGATGGAGAGGCCCATGCCTTCAGAGGACCTCGGTGTCTACCTTAATGAGCATGAAGGTTGTCTAAATGAGGAGGAGGCCAAGGTAAGCTGCTGGATGTAAATTCGAGAGGGTTTTTTTTTAAATATTGTCAGTTACTACTTCAGTTGCTTTTGGGGATTTTGTTTCATAGTGAATATGATAAAATCAGAGGGATGAAATAAAGTGCAATATACCCTCCGTAGAACAATTTTGTAAAACTTTATGTTAATGCATCTCATAATGTCTCTACAAACATTGAAGTGTGTGGGTGTTATGTGACAAGGTGAAAAAATCCATATGAAAATAAAAATATTTACAAGTCACTGTATTTCTCACTGAAGTCCAACATCAATATGTGCAGAATTATGAGCTTCAAATCATTTTTGTCTTTTAGATCATATTAAAACAGGTAGTGGAACCAACGATTCAACTTCACAATCCAAACATCTTCCACAGAGATATTAAAGTGGAAAATGTCCTTATTGAGAGGAACTCTCGATATCCATGATAATAATTTTGAGACCAACAGCTTTCTCAAAAAGAAGCTGAAGATCAACAAGAGGCCTTCCAAAAGTGAGACAAACATTGTATTATACCTTTGCACAGCATATATAAATCTGTCCTCTGTCCGCAGCTCTAACTGTTGTTGCACTTTGACCTCTGACCCTCCAGACTGCCAGGATATTCTGACTAGGTGTCTGAAGAAACACCCAGAGGAGCGTCCCACCCTGGAAGAACTGCTCAATTAGCCATGGTTTTCTTAAACTACACATCGCACAAACATTAAAACATTAAATGTAACTTTTTTTGTTGGTAGTGAGTTTAGTCTTGTTTGGGATGAGGATTAAGGTTTAGGGTTAAAGGACAGGTTTGTAAGTTGGGGTTCTTATGGGGTCTCTGGTTTCCTCCTCTAGTTGAACAACATTTATTTTTATAGCATGTTTTCAGCACCCTCCCATAGGCCTACCACCTGTGAGAGGGTTCAAAATGGTCAAGTGCAGTGTGGAATGGGTGATGGCCAAGGGAGGGGGCCCTGGCGGTCGGATCCTTGGTTGCAGAAGCTGGGGGATGGGTCCTGACTGTTGTTTGTGTTTATGCGCCAAACACCAGTTCAGATTACCCACCCTTTTTGGAGTCCTTGGAGGGGATACTGGAGAGTGCCCCTCTCCAGTACAGCAGGCGCTGTACAGGTCTGTCGTGGTGACGAGAGAGCTGAGTCAAACGGCGAAGCTCTCGATTTACCGGTTGAACTACGTTCCCACCCTCATCTATGGTCATGAGCTTTGGGTCATGACCAAAAGAGCAAGGTGGAAAGCGGCCAATATGAGTTTTCTCCGTAGGGTGTATGGGCTCTCCCTTAGCAATAGGGTGAGAAGCTTGGTCATCCAGGAGGGACTCAGAGTAGAGCCGCTGCTCCTCCACGTCGAGAGGAGCCAGTTGAGGAGCTTCCGGAGCAAGACCACCAGGTTGAAAAACAGTTTCTTCCCTTTAACAGTCAGATTGCTGAACTCAAGTTTCACCTAATTCAGCTTAGTCTCATAAATTATTTACACACTTTTACTTTTTTTAAAAATATAGATATCTATATATCACATAATTATTTTATTTTATGTGTATATTAAATTTCTTAATCTGGGAACTGAGTCAAAATTTCGTTCCACAAAAAATGCAAAGGTGTTATGACAATAAAAAATCTTTGAATCCTACCTGTGATGGACCGAGTTAAAAAAAGGAGGAGACACAGGATATTAGAAAAATAAGTTGTTTTTTTTTAACCCAAAGATTATAAATGACAAAAGCTAAACTGAGATAAAAGATGTCAAAAAAACCAAAACTGAACAAAAAATGTAAACAAACTTGCTGCACAAACAAACATAACTAACCTCACAAAGAAATTACACACAGGAGTTTATATACTGGCTGATCAGACCAATTAAGACACAATAGGGGTAACTAAACAGAATACAATTACAAATAACACAAAAACAAATAACAGTACAGCTAAGTTTTGCTAAACTAAATACCCTAAAATGAAAATCAAAAATATAAAACTTCAAATGCTAATATTTACTTGCAACCAGTTTTCCAGCTTCTTTTCAGAGAAAATTAAAACAATCAGAGGATTAATCTGTACATCAACGATAAAGTCAGTACCAATGCTGTGCCCAAACAAAACAAATACAGGAAAAATGACCCAATTCCACCTACTTAATTATAAAACCCTACAGGAAATTATAAGTCAACTAAGCTCAAGTTCCTGCTGTCTGGATGTTTTACCCACACATTTCTTTAAGAAAGTCCTGCCTGTTATTGCTGCTGATCTGATCCAAATAGTAAACTCATTGCTCTCGTCAGGCGTTTTCCCCCAGGCTTTGAAAACAGCAGTAATCAAACCACTTATAAAAAAGAACAATCTGGACAAATCACTAATGCAGAATTACAGGCCGATCTCCAACCTCCCATTTATCAGCAAAGTTATTGAAAAAGCTGTGTGTAAACAATTAAATAGCTTCCTAACAATAACCAACCGCTTTGACTCCTTCCAGTCTGGTTTTCGTGCTCACCACAGCACATAGACTGTCCTCGTAAAAGTGTTCAATGACATCCATATAAATACGGACTGTGGGAGAACCACAGTGCTGGTTCTGTTGGACCTCAGTGCAGCTTTTGACACTGTTGACCATGACATATTACTGAATCGACTGGAGAGTTGGGTCGGACTCTCCGGTCCAGTGCTTAACTGGTTTGAATCTTACATAAAGAACAGGGATTTCTTTGTTTCAATTGAAAACTTTTCATCAAAGAGGTCAGAGGTCACATGTGGGGTACCCCAAGGTTCAATCCTAGGACCCCTTTTATTCAATATTTATATGCTCCCACTAGCTCAGGTTATAACAGGAAAAAATATTAGCTACCATAACTATGCAGATGACACACAGCTCTACATTACGATGTCCCCAGGTGACTCAGAGCTCATCCAATCACTGAACAGATGTTTAGAACAGATAAATGTGTGGATGTGCCAAAACTTTCTCCAGTTGAACAGAAACAAAACTGAAGTTATTATTTTTGGACCTAAAGAGGAACGATCTAGAGTCAATGCACAGCTTCAGTTATTACAACTGAAAACCAGCGATCAGGCCCGAAACCTGGGAGTAGTGATGGACTCTGACCTGAACCTCCAGAGCCACATAAAGACAGTTACAAAGTCGGCCTTCTATCACCTGAAGAACATTTCCAGGATTAAAGGACTAATGTCTCAGCAAGATCTAGAGAAACTCATCCATGCATTCATCTTTAGTCCTATTGATTATTGCAACAGCGTCTTCACAGGTCTGTCCAACAAATCAATTAAACAGCTGCAGCTGATCCAGAATGCTGCTGCTCGTGTTCTCACTAACACCAGGAAGATAGAGCACATAACACCAGTTTTAAAGTCCCTCCACTGGCTCCCTGTAGCTCAAAGAATAGACTTTAAAATACTGTTGTTAGTTTACCAATCACTGGACGGCTTAGCACCACAATACATTAAAGATCTGCTGTTGTTGTATCAACCTTCCAGACCTCTCAGGTTTTCCGGTTCTGGTCTGCTCTGCATCCCAAGAACCAGAACCAAACGAGGAGAAGCAGCTTTCAGCCACAAATTTGGAACAAACTTCCAGAAAACTGTAACTGCTGAAACACTGACTTCTTTTAAATCTCAACTAAAACCCCACCTGTTTAGGATTGTATTTGAAACGTAATCGATTACAAATTTATTGATGGAACTTAACTTAATGCTGTGTTTTGATTATTGATTCTATATTGCATTGTGTTTCTGTGTTTGTAATGATGTAAAGCACTTTGAAATGCCTTGCCGCTGAAATGTGCTATACAAATAAAATTTGATTGATTGATTTACTTGAATACAAAACTTATCTAAATAAAAAAACTACAAATTCCCCCTGCCAGCAGAAATTAGTGGTGCAGTCCAATCAGCATTTAAGTCTGCTGAGCCCTGGCCCCCATCTTTTGTCTAGCAACTCAAAGGCAGGTAAGAACCGGCAGGAAAAACAAACAAAGAGTTAATCTAAAGCAAACAAAATTAACTTTAAGCTGATATAAATACATTTCAATCTGGAGAGACTCAGACGGAGATAGGAAGACAATTAGAAGAGTTTATTGACGAACCGAATTTAAAGTCTTTGGCGCTCGGGCCCCGGCTGGGGATAACGGTTATCGCAGCGTTAGCGATAGACTTCAGATGAGCATCCCCGATGCTGTTAGGAATGTCATCCCCCAGGGCCCGGCACTGGTGGTGGAGGTTGAAGAAGGGTGCGGGCCTCAGGACCGGGCGAGTGGAGGAGAAGGGGTGGTGGTGGGTTGAGCTCGGCTGGAGAGCGAGGGACACGATGAATGAAGGTCCTTATCAGCTGGGACTTGGTCAATGATTGGACGTGACGTGGCTTGGTCCGGCGTTGATAGGTCGACGATTGTGGGCAGGTCGCTTCAATTAATGGGTCCCGGTGGGGATAAAAGAGTCTTCCAGTTTGAATTTGCGCCTAGGCTTCATATGTTAACTAAATGTAACAAATAGAACAAATGCATCCAAATCAACTAATAAATGTTTTTATTGAAACTAAAGTGTTGTGTTTGTATGAAAAAATAAATTGTACATAAAAAGTGTTATCGACATAGAAGTGTGGCCATGGGTTTGGCCATCACACTACCATTTATCGTCTTGAGGTTCAATTATGTCTCTGCTTCCTTCTCTGCACTATCATTCTTATTTCTTCTTACCTGTTATAATAAACAGAAAACCCTGTTGCTATTGCATCACCTCTGTTTTGTCTCTTTGACCCCAATCAGCAATTATCCCCTCCACCCTCCATTTTGGACTCCTCCTTTTATATAAGGACAAAAAAAGCCATAGTGTTTATGTTAAAGTGTTTAAGGATAACACTCTCCACATTATTTATAGGTTTTTTTGTATGAGTTCCCAGACTATTATTTATTCTACTATTTTTGAATAAAACACAATGCATCCTCTATTTTCCCAATGTTCAGACAGTCATACAGGTGCACCTGTGTGGCTTGATGGTCATAGAAATTGCAGGACTGGCTATTGGCTTCTTGTTAACCTAACAGTAGCCATGTTTGGTGGGTAGCACTTCATACTATTTGTTTGTATACACTGAAACTGCAACACACAAACCGTCATGTTGTTGCTCTGACTGGTAAGACTTAGTTTGGGGAGAAGTGAGCACACCTCCAAAGTCAGTACGTCGGTTTCATTATTGATGGTTTCTAACTTATGTGGGAGGTTTCTGCACATCCACCATCAGTTTTGGTATTAAGCAAGCACAACAAATTAGCTGTAGTTTCATCAGATTAATCTAAAATGCGGATGAAGCTTCTTTGTGTATAGAGGGATGTGTGCTGGTCTGTGCCAGTTTGAGAAATAATCTAACATCCATATAAGATTTATGCAAGAAAAATTTGTCTGATTTTAATAACCACTGATGTGAAGACTAAAGTTTTATTTTTGTTTTTTTATTAAAGCCTTTCTCACCTACCAATCTGAAATACTAATCATGAAAATATTGCAACAGAATGAGCATGAAAGCAGTAGAAAGCAAATAATGTCTAAATCAGGGGTCTCAAACTCCAGTCCTTGAGGGCCGCAGTCCTGCAACTTTTAGATGTGCCTCTGCTGCACCACACCTGAAAAGAATAATTAGGTCATTAGCAAGGCTAGGAGACGTGATATACACAAGAAGGAGGCAATTAAGCCATTACATTCCAGTGTTTTAAACCTGTGGCACATCTACAAACTGTAGGTCTGCGGCCCTCGAGAACTGGAGTTTGAGACCCCTAGTCTAAATGGACAATTTAAATGTGAAATTGTACAAGCTAGATTTGAGGGGTTCTTTACATGGAAGCTTAAATTAATTATTTGGATTTTTTTTAGGACACAAGCTGCCCCTCAGTCCTGATGCTTTACACCTTAGACCTTTGAATCTCTGCCAGATGGTGTGAGAGCGAAAAGGCTCTGATGTTCATTAGTGCCATGTTCATAGATGATGAGGATGGTATGTCCAGAAGTTACATTAATTCTGTTTTGAAAACCACACAGGAGTGCAACCATGAAGCTTTGCCAAAAAAAAAAAATGTTGCAAAATAAAATTGATTTAAACTGAAGAACTATTAATAGAACTCAACTCTCAACTAACTTCATAAGACAAATTTCTTTTTAAACAGCTGAAAACGTTCAATTCTGGGCAAACTGCCATTTGAGTGAGCCATCTTGGTAACCCATTCTATAAGCACCAAAACGAACAACTAGGGGTGCACTGATTGTACCGTAGTTTTTTGACCAATCGTTGATTACGCTCTTTAAAGAACCTGACCTGCTGATTGCAATTTTAGCCACCACTGATTTTTTGTCTGAATATAGTGAGAAAGTGGCTGAGCTGGCAACAGTGGGGTGACTATTGTTAATTTCAAACATGCAGACATGAACTGATGAATTGGTATGTCTGTCCAACCTCTCACCGCAGAGCAACAGAGGACGGTAGTTGATCTTTAGACCTTTGTTGTGGTAGATAAGATCATACATAAATCGGCTTCACATGTAAATATCTGCCAATCACCAATCTCCCAAAATAAAGGAAATCTGGGCCAATTTATCAGTGCACCCCTGTACACTTGGTGGTGTTCCACATAGAACACAAAATAGTACCACTGAAAAATGTATTGCTTTTACTAAATACTTATCAGAACTGAATAGAAAATTGTATAGGATGGGTGTCTCAAATTCCGAAAATTCTATTGTTGATATGAGAAAATAGCATTTGAAAACGGTATTTTGTTATTAATCAGGTTGTTATTAAAATTTGTTCCAAATACATTTCATTGTGAGAAATTAGCAAATCCAGAAGAAATCTATAGGTGGCAAATACTATTTTACTTCAGGTGAAGCATGCATTCAACATTTACATTTTCCTCAGGTCTTGTTATCAAACTTCATGGTAATATATATCCTTCCAATAAATCGTCATAAACAGATAAGCCAATCTCCATTAAAAAGGTCCTACTTGATGGCAGGAGTCCAGTTGATAACACATCGTCTGAGGGCGTTATTTACCAGGGCGTTGCTTGCTTTATGATCAGAGGTCACTCACACTTCCTGTGTGTGCTTGCCAGATCAGTGAATAGTGCTTTGCATGTTAAGCAGTAGACTATTTGCTTCTACAGATTGTAATATTTACAAGCAGGACTGGGCAGCAGCAACACTTCTAAACTGGGATTCAAAACAGTTGCCAGTGGGGTTGATTTGTTTTAGGTCCATGCAGGGTTTAAAGGACAGCCACGACAAAAACTTTGTGTCATTATAGACAAACACGCCCCGCCACCCATGTCGTCTTTACTTCAAAATTTTAATTTAAATGATTTTGTCCGTTCTTGTCGGTACGTCCAGTTTCAAGAGCAAGGGAAGTGTCCTTGGAGCTTTATAGGTGGAATAAACTGGCGACAATGAAAAAGGAAGAGGCTTAATTCATGAATCCACCGATCCAGACAAAGAAAGCTTTATTATGAAAGCCAGAATGAAAATGAGGATAAACATAATGTTTACAAATACAGCTGTCCTCAATAAAGATTATTCTGCTAATTTCTAATATGTTAGACTGTTTGTGTAGGTGTATGTCATACAAAACTGTGATGTTCACATTGTACTGTTTTCTGTTTGAGCCAATCCTAGTCACGCCCCTCATTTCCGTTATTCCTCGCACCTGTGTTGCTTCCTGATTGTCTCCCCTCTTAAGCCTCTCTCAGTCGCAACCACGCTGCCAGATTATCGAACGCTTTCAGCAAGTAGTTTTCCAGCACTTTTACCTCGCCCTCATAGCCACGACCACGCTTTGTTCCTCAGACCTGCCCCTTTTGCCTTGCCCTTGTCGGACTGTTACTATCGCACTTCTGGATCTCGACCCACGCCTGTTTCAGTTACACCGCTCTCGCCCACTCCCTCGGATTCTGCCCTTAGTCCCGATCGTGCATGACCTCGGCCCGTCTGACTAAGGATTCGGATCTGGATTTGGTTCTTCTGCTGCCTAACTAGTTTGTACGCTGCCCTGCATCAGCGCTTCCCTCCCCAGGCTCTTCCTGCCGAGCTCTGCGTCAGCACAGCATCTGCGCTCCTCCTGGTTCCTCAGCCGATCACTTCAGTTACTGATCGCCAAGCCAGGTTAGTGTTCCCTTCACACACACGCAGTAACAGATCCTTTTGTTGCTATTTGTCCAGTCACCGATCTCTCCTCTCCGCCCCCCTTCGCAGTGCTGCAGCGGACGATCCTGCGTGCCCGGTTTAAGCTGCCTTTTAATAAATATCAGAGTTTTCTGCTCACTCCTGTGTCGTGGCTGATTTTCTGGGTCCCTCTAGTGAACCATTACACAAAACCTGTCTTTTATTTTATGTATGCTCATTATTTAAGGAGCCTAAGAACACCAGTAACTTTCTTTACCAGTAGCATCAAAGTGGACAGACGTCACATGTGGAGTACCCTAGGGTTCAATTCTAGAACATCATTGTGCTCCCACTAGCTTAGGTAATAACAGGAAAAAAGATTAGCTACCCTACCATAACTACGTGGATGATACACAGCTCTACATTACAATGTCACCAGGTGACTTTGAAACCATTCAATCACTGAACAGATGCGTAGAAGAGATAAATGTGTGGATATGAAAAACTTTCTCCAACTAAATGAGAACAAAACTCAAGTTATTATCTTTGAACTTACAGAGGAACAATCTAGAGTCAATGCACAGCTTCAGATATTACAGCTAGAATCTAGAGATCAGGCCTGAAATCTGGGAGTAGTGATGGACTCTGACCTGAACCTTCAGAGTCACATGAAAACAGTTTCAAAGTCGGCCTTCTATCACCAGAAGAACATTTCCAGGATTAGAGGACTAATGTCTCAGCAAGATCTGGAGAACTTCATTCATGGGTTTATCTTTAGTCACATTGCTTACTGCAACAGTGTATTCACAGGTCTGCCTAAAAAATCAAATAGCTGCAATTGATCCAAAACACTCTTGCATGGGTTCTGACTAAAACTGGTGTGATGTGCTCTTTCTAACTAGGTTTAAAGTACCTACACTGGCTCACTGTTGCTCAGAGAATAGACTTTAAAATACTGTTGTTAACTTATAAATTCTTGAACGGTTTAGCACCACAATACATTAAAGACCTGCTGTTGTTGTATCAACCTTCCAGACCTCTCAGGTCTTCTGGTTCTGATTTTGCTCTGCATCTTCAGAACCACACCCAAACACGAGGAAGCAACATTCAACTTCTATACACCACAAATCTGGAACAAACTTCCTGAAAACTGCAGAACAGCTGAAAAACTGTTCCTTTAAATTCAGACTTAAAACACACCTGTTTAGAGTTGCTTTTGAAACCTTACATATGAAATATTGATAAACATTCAGATGTGTAATAATGCCATTAGACGAAATGTTTTGCTTCAGTTTTTGACTGTCTTCATTGGCTGTATTTTTGTGTGTCTCTCACAGTGGACACGCGCCTAAGATGAAAATTTCAGACCCTTCATGATTTCTAAGTAGGAAAACTTGCAAAGTAGCAGGGTTTCAAATACTTATTTTCCCCACTGTGGTCTTCCTGATTTTGGGTTAAACTCTTTTTTCTTTTTCTTGACTAGTTTTTTGACTCGATAAGAAATAAGCTGTTAATTAACCACCCAAACATTGTCACACTGTTGTCACTATCTTCCTTGTGTTTTGTTAGCACTGTAAAATAAGCATTCCTATGCAATATTAAATAACATTCCACAGTCTCATATGTGAAGATGCTCGGTCTGCAGTGCACCAATGAAGATTTACTCATAGCAACATGATGGCAGAATGTTTGAAACTAAAAGTGATTCTGACAGCGTGTTCTACATTTTGTTTAATTAGGTTGATATTTTTATGAACACCTACAGGCTGTCATAAGAATTGAAATTTTATTTGCAGATAGACGGTTGATCATTACAAATAAAATAAATTAGATATTATAAAAGAATATCCAAAGTAACATTCTCTAACCATAGTTAATCACTGTGTATTCCATACAATTGGGCCCAATTCACATGCACTGTTCAAACAAGGAGTGCAATAAAAATGTCCATTCACTGTGCAGAGTTACACCAATGTACGTTTGAGAAAGTCCTCCTCCTTTCCTCACATTTATACCTGTTTGACATGTTCTGTTTAAACTCTGCATGATTTGCAAATATGTTTTAATTATTAAAAACATATTTTGAGTTATAAACTCTAGAGCTTAATGGTGTACAGGACAACATAATTAATTCTACATCCATATTCTAATCTTGTTTTAATAAGGCTTTTGCTTAATGAAAGACTTTTAAGCAGGCAAGGCAATGCAGATAAAAACAAAAAAAAATCATTTATGTCCACAGATGCTCCAAGGAATTATGTAAAACCATAAATCTAAAAGATAAATTATGAAAAAGACCTACTCTGCGCATTCAGTCTGGTCTTTAACTGGGATAATGAAATGAAGGTGATGTAAGCTGAAAAAAAACAAAAAAAAACGGGAGCCTTTTAACAAACCAAAGCGCTAATGTTCAAACATCATACATTCTATCCTAAACCATAATGGTCATTTTCAGATTTAATGTTTGTAGAACTACTTGATGAAACCTTTCTTAATACCTTTAATTGAATTTCTGTCTGTGTATTTTTTCTTATATGACATTTTAAACATGATGGAAAATGAGCCTTTCAGAGAAACACATCTTGATTTCTTCCAATGACGTTTCGCAAAAGCAAAATGCTGTAATGCTTTTTGACAGTGCAGCTGTCTCATGGTTACAAATGAACAGTGAGTAGATAACAGGAGCAGTGGTCTGGACCATGTAGTTTGTCATTGATAACATTTAATTATGATGCTTTGCTTTACAGCGCAATGCACAACCTGACACTGGATTTCAACCTTGAGATTCTAAACACTAAAGGCTTCTCACATTAGCCAACTACTGTGAGAGAAAATTACTGATGTCGTAAAGAAATGATAAAACTACTTTGCATTTCATACACAGCAACCACCGTTACATCTGCAGTGTATTGCTGGGAAGTTTTGAAGGACAAATTAAGGTTGTCTCCATGAAGTCACATAGCTGCATGGCCACTAGCAGAGGGAAATAGGAAATATCCAAAGGCTATCAGTCTGCACACCCATGATAAAATGTCATGATTTTGCGATGTAAATTTAGTTAGACTTTGTTAAATCATACATTCTGGATACACTGTATACATTTATCTATACAATTCAATTGGAAAACATTAAAGTTTAAAAACTAAGAAAGAATATGCCATTATATATGGGTCATTACTGAATATGTAATGACCCAGGAATGGTCAGAAAGGAAACAGAAAAAAGCCAAAACACAAACATCCATGGATAACTTCCACGTCTTTATTCCTGGGAGTTATCCATGGATGTTTCAGATTCATCTGTCTGCAGCTTTGCTGCACAATTGTGCAAATTGATAGCACCATGGTGGCCTTGACCTCTGGTCAAAGATTGGTCCTCCAAAGATCGCCCAGTACTTGATCCACAACAAGTCCATTCTCCTCGACGTCCTCCTCCAGCAATCGCCAGCATCTGAAACCCAGTTATTCTGCTCTCCTTGTGTGTTTGCCAACACAATTTAGCAGTAAGACAAACTCCAATGAAATGAACACTTGAGTCTGGATGCAGGTTCTTTACTCCCACTTTATTTTGGTGACCCAAGTACTCGTATGACATGGAGTAAACTGTAACATAAATAAAATAGCTGCATTTATTATGAGCACAAAAAAGTCACAACAAAGAACACACTCCTGACTAATAAGGCATTAAATAAAATCTACTCTTAAATACTAAATGAAAACTTACAGACGGTGATGTCGATGGCATAAACAATAGGCGGATTGTGATAGATTCACCTCCTCATGTGTGACTGAGCAAACAATCCCAACAAAATGGCTCACTTCCTGTCCCAGACCCACCTTGACCTTCAAAATAAAAGCCTTACTACTCCAACACAAAAACCAAAACTCACAACAAATTGAAGAGCAGAACACTCCCTGCCTGGTATCTCCCAAGATGCCACATAATACTTAAAACTTATAGACCTGTTAATCTTCATTCTTTAAAAGCATAACAACTTCTGTAATATGCCTGAGAAACCTTTTGGCGATTCCATCCTTGATGACCTTGACCTCAATCCTGCGGACCTTGCCATCGTTGCCTGGGAAAGTGTCAGTCACGAGAGCCATGGGCCAATCATTGCGACATGTACAATCATCCTTCAGCAAAACAACGTCACCCTTTTTAATATTGGGACTTGACTCCTGCCATTTGTTGCGGAGTTGTAGGGTGTGAAGGTATTCGTGTCTCCAACGATGCCAGAATTTGTCGGCCAATCTTTGAACTTGACGCCACTGTTGCTTATACAGATCCTTTTCAGTGAACACCCCTGGAGGAGGTAAAACACTCTGCTTCTGAGTGAGAAGCATTGTTGGGGTAAGTATCTGTGGAACATCTGGATCTGACGAGACAGAAACTAGAGGTCTTGAGTTGATGATGGCTGTCACCTCTGCCATAAGGGTGCACAGGTCTTCATGAGACAAGCTGGAGGAGGGAGTACGAATCAACATAGAGTCTAAGATTCTCCTTGCGATTCCAATCATGCGTTCCCACACACCCCCCATGTGTGAAGAGTGAGGTGGATTGAAACGCCACATACATCCTTGATTGTTTGCATACCTCTGGACTTCTGATTCCGTCACCATTTTGTGTAAATCCAGCTCTCTGCAAGCACCAATGAAATTGGTCCCACAGTCTGAGTGTAGCTGCTTAGAAGGACTACGGATTGCAAAGAACCTTCTTAAAGCGTTGATGAATGAAGAAGTGTCTAAGGAGTCAATGACTTCAATGTGAACTGCACGTGTGCTCATGCAAGTGAACAATACAGCCCAGCGCTTGCTCTGAGCCATGCCTCCTCTTGTGCGCCTAGCTGTCACACTCCAAGGACCAAAAACGTCCAGACCAGTGTAGGTAAAAGGTGGTGAAGTGCTCAGTTGTTCTTGAGGGAGATCTGACATCTTCTGCTTCTCTCTGTTTTTACGTAGCTTTCGGCAGATGACACATGCATGAAGAACAGCACTTATACAACGCTTGCCACCAACTAACCATATGCCAGCAGCTCGAATGGCGCCTTCAGTGAATGTCCGACCTTGATGCTCAACCTGCTCATGATAGTGTCTGATGAGCAACGTGGACACCTGGTGTTTTCCTAAAAGAATGACTGGATGCTTTTCTCTGTCGCTTAAATCAGAAAGTTTAAGCCTTCCTCCAATCCTTAGCAGGCCTTCGGAATCAGCAGTCGGATTTAGCTTAGTGTTAAGGAGAAAAGTTATCATGTTAGCTTAAATTTTGGAAAAGCATGGCTCTCCTTTTCCTCCTGTTAACCGGGTCGAGCGGGGTTCTCCGCCAGCGTCCTGCAACCGCGTGCTGCTAAAAACGAAACAACAACAAAACGTGTTGACGTCACAGATCACGGAGTTTTAATCTCAAACAAAGCAATCGACAACAAAGTTGCAGAGATACAGAGATATGCATTTTCTCATGAAAATAAAAACACACAAGGGGAAGACAGACAAACACAAAACACATAAGACAGACAAAGGCGCCCAACGTGGAGTAAAAAGATGGAAAAAACTCTAACTCCGTTTTCTGGCCTGGAGTTTTTAAACAGAAGAGGAGTTTCCCTATTTAATATATGCAAAAAAGGCGCTCCGTTCTTCGTCCAATTAGAACTCCCTCAGGCCCCCTGATTTATAGCAAAGGTGCCTGTTTTTTATCTAAGCAGAGGGCGGACTACCCCGTGGTCATCTCTGCCTGATACGGAAGATCCCTGGAGCCAAACGTCCTAAGATGAGATTTCACAGACACCTGCGTAGCCCCCACTCCCATTGGAATGCAAATTTATTGCTCTGTTGTGTCAATGGGGAAGAAAAGGCCCTGTTTTGTTTGAATGTCTGCTGTTGTGAGCTCCCCCATGCTCCACAGAAAACTGTTCCAAATAAAGTGTTGGCTATCCCTTTACACATGTTGTAAGATTAAGTGTATTTTTAGCATTAAATAATCATTTTCCTTAGCAATCCCCCTTTTGAGGTCTTTTTCAAAAGACCTCAATAAAAATTGAGTAAGCCTTCTAATACCGAACCAAAACTATGTATGAAAAAACGAAAAAAACGAAAAATAAAAAGACAAAAGAGTAACGTACCCTAATTACATACAATCCCCCTTTGAAACAAAACCCAAGGTGTAGAAAGACTCAACCTAAAAAATATAAAAACATAAAACAAAATTATCACAATACAACCAACACAAGACAAACCAAAAACCCAAAGTATACAATAAAAAATAAAGCAGGGACACACATATAAAAAACTAGTAAGAAATGCTCTGCAACTTCAAAGACAACATTCATCACAAAATTACAAACCATCGAAACAAGAAACACACAAAATTACAATCTGCTGCACGTCTTTTCTGTTTTTTTTTTTTTTTTTTTTTTTAAATGTCCATCGACAGTCTCTCAAAAAAAAATATGAAGTCTTCGTCAGGAATCGTTCAAAAAATGCGCGCAAAAAACAAAACGACAGTCCTTGTCAGAGTTCACAACGAACGAAAAACACGCAATAAAAGTTTATGATGATCCTCTTGCAGCTTGATCTTCTTCGGTCAGAAACCTCAGGCTCCCACCTGAGCGTCCGTTGCTCACTGAAAATTGGATTATTATGCCAATATAACCGTGAGTTTCAAAAAAGAAAGTGAAATCTCCTCGTGAGGAAATTAGATCCTAGGAAACGACCTGTCACAGGTTATTAAAACAGACATTTTGTTTTCAACATGAATTTCATTAGCATCAGAAACACAATTACAACATTCTTTAATATCATCTGCATTACTGTCAGCATAATCAAACGATGGTTTCACCTAAAAATAAATTTGTCTTGTTATTTTCCATCCGGGGAAATTATTTTAATCCTTTTTATCAAAGAACGCAGAGTTTGAATGAGACCACATCCACAGGGCACCAGGAAACCAAACTGAAACGACAAAACAGAGATCAGATTTTTCAAAAGCATCATTCATTTGTGTATTTAACACAAACATCTGCAATTCACTGTGTGTTCAAGTGAATCCTCCAACGCTCGTGGCTCTGTGGCTGCTATCTTCGAAATAAGTGTGAAGCCGCTCCTCCAAGCAGCCCCACCCCCGCCTCGCATGACAACAGCTTGTGTGACAGAGTCCAAAGCCCCACCTGGAGCTCAAAACTCCAGGGCAGTCTGCGTGTGCAAAAACCACGAGCAACTCATCCCGTGAGGCCTTATCTCCTACTTTGTCCAGTTCTGTTCATCAAATGGTGGATGTGATCCCTTCAATTTACGTTTCTATTATGTTAAACTATTGTTCCTACCCGATGGAAAACAGCAAAACCTTGTAATCACCCGCTTCAAAAGACATGTTTCCAAAGTAACGTTTTGCCAGAATATTAAACAAATGCAGATCTTTTCTTAAACCAATCTTGTAAAAATAGGATCAAACAAACGAAACAAAACAAACACAAAAACCTAAAAAATGTAGTTGTAAAGCTTACATTTACCATCAAAAATGAAAATCGCCGTGAATTAAACCGTCCCATTTAAATTACTTTTATAGAACAAACTAGATCCTATCGGTTATTTGTCTAAATCATTTTACATGCGTTTCTCAAATAAAATTCAAAAAATTAAACCTGGAGAAATTATAATGTAAATGTATGCCTTAACAAATCCAAACATTTTCAAAATATATCAATTTTCACCTCGGCTTTTACTCGTCGTCGAATTTAAAGTTTTATTCAAAATCGTTTTAAATGGATGCAAATCAAAACAAAAATCAAGTTTAGAAAAACCATTATAATCCCACCTGCGTACTTTCACTGATTAGTGATAACTTTAATCAAGAACAGATTCTTCAAAACATTTCGTAAAACATTCATGCTCCATTAAATTAATGCTCTGAAAATGGCTGACACATTAATATTTGTAATTTCTATAATTATTTTCCCAAGTTAATTAACCAAAATATGCTTCATTATCACTATAAATTTTCCTATTGATTTCAAAATACTTTAGCCCATAATCAGAACATCTTTTAATGTAGAACAACTCAAATCCATTTAAAATAAGCACATATTTCACCAGACAATATCTTTCCTTTCACTTTTATGTGTAGCACAGATCAGACATGTTCCTCAAAAATTTGTTTAAGTATTATAAAAGATAACCCATAACATATTCTCCCCCTTTTTATGATGCATTATCAGCTAATGCATCATAATTCCTATGATGTGAAATAACGATGTTGATGAAACAGGGTTATTATTTTAGCCGAGAAAAATCCACCCATATTCAATGCTGCCCCCGTCCTAACAGGCAAACATTTCAAAACAAACAGAACAATTTATGTTAGCATGCTTCAAACCTTCAAGATTGCTATTTTCAAAAAACATTTCACATTACAGTTTTAAAACTCAGTATCCAATTTTACTCTCATGATTATCAAATAAGTCGTTGTAGAAAACTTCTCAAAAAATTTCAGCAGTGTTTGACAAAACATGTGTACCAATTAAGACTCTGCGAAGGTTTTGCATAAACGAACCAGAGAGACGTTGAAAAAAAATACAAACACAGTTAACAAAGAAAATCCAAAAATAATAAATTGGGCCCCTACTGAAATCAACAAAACAAAAAACAACACAGGTAATAACAGAACGACGTAAGCACAAACTGACCTAACAAGACATGAGGGGAACTTAGATAACGGCTGATCAGACCATTAACACACTAAGGGGTAATTAAACACATAATCCTAAAATACTGGTCAGTATATCACTAAATCTACAAATGAAAGAAATTAAACTAAAGACCAAATTTCCCCCTCCCCTTTCGAACGGGTCAAGAGGAAACTGGTGACTCAAAAGAAAGACAGTAAGTTGTTATATTTAACAAATAGACAAAGAACTGACACAAATAGCTAAATAAAAAATCAGACTAATGAAAACAAATTTAAAGATAAAATCTAAACCACTCACTACTCAATATATAAAGTAATATGAGAGGAAAACAGAAAATCATTACCAAGAGTGTCAGCGTGTGACAGTCGACTCAGTGTTTTGACGCTAAAAACTTATATTTAACATTTTCCACATTATTCCTTACTCACTATGTATTTGCTTGTTTAAACTATCTACTTTAAAGAGAAAATGTTTCACTAAAGCTAGGAAACCAAACTGCATCAAAAATCCTGTCTCATGTGATGAGAAAAGACTCTCTACTCCTACCTATAATCTATAATGTGAAACAATACCCTAAAATTTAAACAGCCAATCTCTATGTTCCTTAGGAAAAAGAAAAATTAAATCCTTTTGAATTTTTAAAGTTTATAAGTTGTATTTTTAAAGTCACTACACTTATCCGAGCAACGTCTTCTGCCAGAGCACAAAGCAAATCTATAACCCCACCATAAAACCCCTCCCTCACCTCTTGGAGGGGCTGATTTTATGGCAGGAAGAGAGCCGATAAGGATTTCAGGAGGAACACCTAATTCTTTATTAGGCTTTGGCACTGGAATCATCAGATATGTTTTAGTTCCTCCTACTTTTAAAAATGAACTTACATGCAGATATTTTGTCAGGAAGTACTGTAAACGATGGGAGAGAGTATAATTTGCCTTACAGCTGCTGGTGCTCCCTTGCTGAACTTCTGTGAGCAGAGGTTGCTTCGCACTTAAAATTAGTGGTATACAAAGAGGCTTCACATGTTAATTAGTTGAATCTAGTGGGGGTAGAGGTTACAGCACAGCTGTAGCTCGTTCTCCCGTGCTGAACTTCTGTGAATGGGGTTATAACTTCTCCTTGAGCTCCATTAGTCTCATGTCTAAATAAACATACTTGTCGCTTCTTCTTGTTTTGTTCTATTTATTTATTTTCCTTAATTTTCTTATTTTATTTGCAGCCCCCTCGTCTGTCAATAGGCACTATTTAACCATCTCTTATTACAGTTTAATATTGATTCTCTACAATAGTTCCATATAATGTGTTTTATTAACCAATAAGTTATTTTAAACTTAATGTTATCCTTCAACAACAAATCTTGTAAATTTTAGCAAACATTTCTATATTTAACCAATTTCTATTTAACAAGAGAGTGACTTCTAATTTATCCTGTCTAATTATCCGTAAGTCCTGTAGACTTAACAATATTTTATCCATCTTAAAGTTTTGGTCTGTTTGAAAAAGACTGATTGTGAAAATATCTAGAGTCAGTTGCATATTGCAGTTTGTTGTTATCTGAACAATTACCTCTTACAGTTAGAGCCTGTTTCTCTAAAAATCTTCGTTTTTTCTTATCCTCAACTCATGAAAAAAAAAAGTCCTATTTTACTCATTGTAATTTATTCCATTTTCCTACTACCTTCACAGCCTTAGAAGGAATAATTAACATTATATCCACTATGTAGTTCTCAAGTCTATATAAATTTTTATTTAATTTATTTGATTGCTGTACCTAATCAGTTATGTATTTATCTATTCACCCATTCACCATATTTATGTATTTAACTATTAATTTGCCAAGACAGCATTTCTAGAATCCTCTGTGACCTCATATTCTTGGCTCATTCTTTCTTATTTTATTTATTTATTTATTCAACCTCAGAACCCATAATTTATTTTCAATTTGTGCAGATGATGTATTTTATCAAGATTCTATCCTTTAATCGCCTTCCAAACTGTACACTGCAGGTCACATTTTACTGCTGTTATCGCTTAATTTAATAATTTAGTCCAAGTTAACACAGAGGATGTTTGTAAAAACTGGAAATTTTGCACCACATAACAGCACTAGAAAATTGCTCTGTATTTTATATGACATGAAATACCCAGTGGTATTTTATCTCCAATCACACACTCTCTCACACCAACATGAATTGCAACACAATACAAAAACACAAAACATGTTACAGAAAACACAAAACACACATCCGGCCAGGTTTCATAGTCAGTCAGAATTTCATCAGTCCCCAAGTGTCAGTCTGTGGTCATTATTCTATCAAATTTTACTGTAATTTATATCAATTTTACTAAAGTTTATATGAAATTTACTGAAGCTTCAGGAATTGTCCAATGTTTTATTAACATATTTTCATGTGTCAATTTAATTAATTTTAAACTCCAATCGTCAGGAACCTTTTAATTCCCCGTGCACGTTTAAAAAGAGAGATCTCAAAGTTATGCTAAAATCAAACCACAACCAATAATTTTGTTTTCTGGTACCAGTTTAGTTTACTTAACTGTTATTTTTATTTTTAGTTATTTATTTATTTTTAAACTAAAAGACCACGTGTCGCCATCGTCCTACTTTCCCGTTAAGACTCTTCTACGAACCATAGCGTATAGCACGTGTCGCAACTCAGTGTCCATAATAACTTCACAATAAAACACAGCAAAATCAATGCAAATTAACACAAGCAGCGCTATTTAAACACAGCTTCTCACTCTGCACAGACACACAGCCAGCCCGAACTCGCGCACGCACACGGCCACATACACACACACACACACACACACACGCAGATACACACATGCACACATACACACATACACACACCCAGAGCTCTGGAGCAGACAGCCACGTGTCGCGGCAACAAGCACAGATCGCCACACACAGGGAAACACAAAGAAACACAGAGAAACACATAGACACAGAACACAGTTTTTGAGAAAAAACAGGGGGGGAAATAAAATAGAAAATATAAACCCGGCGCCGGTTACAAAAATATAAGATGCATCATTTTACCCGGGTGCACTCAGTCCTTAATTCTACCACAGAAAAGGTGATTCAACCTGCTTTTAGTCCTTAATTCTACCACAGAAAAGGTGATTCAACCTGCTTTTAGTCCTTAATTCTACCACAGAAAAGGTGATTCAACCTGCTTTTAGTCCTTAATTCTACCACAGAAAAGGTGATTCAACCTGCTTTTAGTCCTTAATTCTACCACAGAAAAGGTGATTCAACCTGCTTTTAGTCCTTAATTCTACCACAGAAAAGGTGATTCAACCTGCTTTTAGTCCTTAATTCTACCACAGAAAAGGTGATTCAACCTGCTTTTAGTCCTTAATTCTACCACAGAAAAGGTGATTCAACCTGCTTTTAGTCCTTAATTCTACCACAGAAAAGGTGATTCAACCCAGACACAAACTTTCCCAATTTTTTCGAAGGGACAGAAATAAGCCTTCAGGAAAAATTCACTTAAAACCTAGCCTTATAACAGCGGTAACGTTAATCCGACTGCTTGGACCTGCCATGGTCCTCTGTTCCTGTGTCTATTCAAATCTATTAACAACAAAGTCTTTTAGAAGTACCTTCATACATCTGCAGTTTTCCATCCCTGTAGTCACACACCAAAACAGTCAGCACCGATCGTCCACGTGTCGCAGACACGGAAACAAATCAAAGAGTCTTACCCGACTGTAGCGTTCGAGCCGAACCGGGCCAGCGCGTGACAGCTCCACCCGCTCAGAATCCGTAACCGAACGAGCCCCCAAATTGTTAAGGAGAAAAGTTATCATGTTAGCTTAAATTTTGGAAAAGCATGGCTCTCCTTTTCCTCCTGTTAACCGGGTCGAGCGGGGTTCTCCGCCAGCGTCCTGCAACCGCGTGCTGCTAAAAACGAAACAACAACAAAACGTGTTGACGTCACAGATCACGGAGTTTTAATCTCAAACAAAGCAATCGACAACAAAGTTGCAGAGATACAGAGATATGCATTTTCTCATGAAAATAAAAACACACAAGGGGAAGACAGACAAACACAAAACACATAAGACAGACAAAGGCGCCCAACGTGGAGTAAAAAGATGGAAAAAACTCTAACTCCGTTTTCTGGCCTGGAGTTTTTAAACAGAAGAGGAGTTTCCCTATTTAATATATGCAAAAAAGGCGCTCCGTTCTTCGTCCAATTAGAACTCCCTCAGGCCCCCTGATTTATAGCAAAGGTGCCTGTTTTTTATCTAAGCAGAGGGCGGACTACCCCGTGGTCATCTCTGCCTGATACGGAAGATCCCTGGAGCCAAACGTCCTAAGATGAGATTTCACAGACACCTGCGTAGCCCCCACTCCCATTGGAATGCAAATTTATTGCTCTGTTGTGTCAATGGGGAAGAAAAGGCCCTGTTTTGTTTGAATGTCTGCTGTTGTGAGCTCCCCCATGCTCCACAGAAAACTGTTCCAAATAAAGTGTTGGCTATCCCTTTACACATGTTGTAAGATTAAGTGTATTTTTAGCATTAAATAATCATTTTCCTTAGCACTTAGTCAGTGGGCTTCCTTTGGGAAATTCATCTCCCTTCGAGAGAATATCCAGTTCTTTAGAGAGGAGACTCGCTGCACAGCAAGAATAATTGCTGTTGTGGCTTTCAACAACTCATCAGTGGTAAAAGGTTTTGGACACCAGTGCCAACCACTACATTCTGTTGTCTTTCTTTCCTTCTTGAAGGAATCCTTAACATGAATGAGTGTTGCGACTGCTCTTTGTAAAGACTTCCAAGAAGAGAATTTTGTAAACCTCTGAGGATCCAGTTGGTTGATCTTTTGACTTGTGACACAGCTTGTTACTTGTGGTCGAATTTCCACATCAGAATCTGGATTGATGAGCTCAAAGGTCTCTTGCTGTTCAATGGTCGTCTGTGATTTGGGTAAGAACGCTGGACCTGTGAGCCAGCTGATCTTAGTGATCTTTGAGGCTTGGACTGACCTAGAAGCATGGTCAGCTGGATTATGCTCCGTAGGCACATACTTCCATTGGTTTGGTTCTGTAGACTGGCGGATTCTCTGTATCCTGTTGTGGACATACACATAAAAGCGTTTTGACTGATTATGAATATAACCCAGCACCACTTTACTGTCGCAGTAGAAGGTAACAGCATCAACTTGAATGTCGATCTCTTGAACAATTAGTTCGGCCATTTCCACAGCTGGAACTGCTGCACAGAGTTCTAACCTGGGTATGGTTGGTTCAGTTGGAGGTGCAAGTTTAGCTTTTCCAAAGACAAAACCCACATCTATCTGGCCGTTTTCGTCTGTAGTCTTCAAGTACACTACGGCACTGATTGCTTTGGTCGAAGCGTCTGAAAACACACATAGCTCTTTCCGATTTGCATTTGAGCAAGAAGTAGTATAAGCTCGAGGAATGTCAAGATGTTGCAATTGCTGTAGCGAATCCTTCCATGTCTCCCAAACCTCAGCTTTGTCTTGAGGGAGTGGGCTGTCCCATTCGGTTCCATCCATGGTGAAGTCCCTGAGCAACGACTTGCCTTGAATGCTTATAGGAGCAACAAAGCCGAGAGGATCGAAGAGACTATTTATGGTGGAAAGGACACCACGTCTGGTAAATGGTTGGTCACTGATAGATACTTGGAAGGTGAATACATCCCTTTTGACATCCCAACTCAATCCAAGGCTTCGCTGTGTGGGTACTACGTCTCTATCCAAGCAGAGGTCTTTAATGCCCTTAGCATGATCTTCAGTTGGAAAGGCTCTTAAGACTTGGATGCTGTTGGTTGTGATCTTGTGAAGTCTTAAGTTTGACTCTGAAAGAGATGCTTGGGCTTTCTGTAACAGAGAAATTGCCTCTTCTTCTGTTGATGTGGAAACAAGGCCGTCGTCAACGTAGAACTCCCGCTCTACGAAGCGTTTGGTTTCTGGCCCATACTGTTGCTCTCCCTTTATTGCAGCTCTCCTGAGACAATACGTTGCCACAGCTGGAGAAGGGCTGTTTCCAAATACATGAACCCTCATCCTGTACTCGATGATGTCCTTACTGGAGTCATTATCTCGATACCAAAGGAAGCGCAAATAGTCTCGGTGATCTTCTTTTACAACAAAACAATGAAACATCTGTTCTATGTCGGCCATGACTGCTACTCGTTATCTTCTGAAACGAATGAGAACTCCCAATAGACTGTTATTCAAGTCTGGTCCGCTGAGCAGCACATTGTTTAGGGAGATGCCATTGTATTGAGCACTTGAGTCGATGACAACCCTGATTTGGTCAGGTTTCCTC
This sequence comes from Xiphophorus maculatus, assembly GCF_002775205.1. Classification (NCBI taxonomy): domain Eukaryota; kingdom Metazoa; phylum Chordata; class Actinopteri; order Cyprinodontiformes; family Poeciliidae; genus Xiphophorus; species Xiphophorus maculatus. The sequence continues at coordinate 22,693,978 of NC_036463.1, forward strand.
GGATGATAGACTCCAAACATTGGCAAGTACCAGTACTCTTTTCCTTTTGGTAGTGGGGATGCTGGCTCTGCGTGATTGTTGTCGAATATCTTTTGCATAAAGGCAAAAAACTGGTCTCTCATTTTTGGCTTACACTCTAATGTGCGCTGAAGTGAAGAGAGGCGATTCATAGCTTGTTCACGATTGTTAGGCAACGGCGGCCTAGGGGACTTGAATGGAAGTGGGGCCACCCAACTGTTGGAGCCGTCCTGAAAAACCTCATTGTCCATTATTTGCAGAAACTGTTTGTCTTCTATTGAGAAAGCCCGCTTATTATCATCTGCTGTTCTCTTAAAGACTGTGAGGCCGAGTGAGTCGTGATCCACCACAGCAGTGTGGTAACTGTGAGATAGTCCATTTACTGGACTGAAGTTGACCGTTTGCTTGAGATAGATGTGTTTCTCACAGGGTCTGAACAGTGAGGGCCTTCCATCTTCTAGAATGTTTGTCTTACAGTTATGGACAATAGGCTTATGGACCTTTCCCAAACAAACATCACCCATTAACACCCATCCGAGGTCAAGCTTTTGTGCAAAAGGAGCATTGCCTGGACTATTGATCTGTTGTCTCACCTTGTGAACCCGGAGAACATCCCTACCAAGGAGGAGAAGAATCTGTGTGTCATTATCCAATGGCGGAATTTCACTGACAAGGCTCTTTAGGTGCAGATGATGAAATGCAGCCTCTGGCGTTGGTATTTCATCACGATTGTCCGGTAAATCATCACATTCGATCAGTGTTGGGAGTGGAAAACTAGTTCTGTCATTCACTGCCTTAATTTGGTAGCCATTTGCTCTCCTGCCAGAGGTTGACACTAAGCCAGCGCAAGTCTTCAGGGTGTAGGGATATGAGTCTGCTTTGATTTTAAATAAGTTGAAAAACTCTGACCTGGCCAGAGATTTGTTGCTCTGGTCGTCAATCATAGCATACATTTTGATAGCTTGTTGTGGTTGTTCTACTGGGTAAACCTTGACTAGACAGATTTTTGAACAGGATTTTGAAGTGAAGCGGTCGCCACAAACTTCAGTGCACAAAGGATTTACAACTGGTGCTGGTATAGTGTCCTCCTTTTCAGGCTCCCCGCCGTCATCTATCACAGGCTTGATGGACCAGTGGGAAGAGCTGCGATGTGCTTGTCGCTGTCGCATTCATCACATTTCAGTGCGACTTTGCAGTCACGAGTGAGATGAGTAGTGGACGAGCAGCATTTAAAGCAGATTCCTTGATCCTTCATGTAAGCCTTGCGTTTTTCTATGGTTTTTAAGCCTGAAGCCACGACACTTCTTCAATGGGTGAGGTTTGTTATGGATGGGGCAATGCTGGGCCACATCACCTTTAAGTGGTACTTCGTTTTGTATAACTCCAGAAGAGACTTTAGTCTTGTGCACTGAAACTGGGGTTCTGAAATTAATGTGACGTGAGAATGGATTTTCTGTCACAGAACTGCTTCCAGAAAGGGCAAAGCTAGGATCGTTTCTAGTTTTTGCTTGGTAGCAAATGAAGGAGGTGAAAAAGGAGAAGGGTGGATAACCAACCTTGTAGTCCTCTTTATACTTTGACCCCTGAGTGATCCATTTTTCTTGCAGGTTGTATGGCAACTTTTCCAGAATGGGTTTGATGCCGCGAGCTGTGTCCAAGAATGCCAAGCCGGGCGGGTAGCCATCCTCTTTTGCTGAGAGTAGCTCCATCAGCAGATCCCCAAGCTCTCTTAACTTATGATTATCTTTGTTTATTATTTTAGAAAAGTTATCTAACTTCTTGAAAAGAGCACTTTCTATGACTTCTGGAGCACCATAATATTCATCCAGCCTGTCCCAGGTCATTTTTAGTGCAATGTTTGGGTTGTCAATATGAACAGCTCTTAAGCGTTTGACATATTCAGAAGACTCCTTACCAAGCCATTTTGAGATTAAATCCAACTGTTCACTGGCAGTGAGATCCAAATCTTTGATAGTGTTTGAGAAAGAAGATTTCCATGCTCTGTAGGACTCTGGACAATCATCAAAGTGTGTTAAACCAGTGCTCACAAGCTCTTTGCGTGCCAAATATTTTGCCATGTTCATCATTACTGAAGACTCTGGCGGGTTCGTGTGAGAAGTGTCAGAGTACTGTGGAAAAGCTAACTTGGTATTTGGCCGAAGTATATTGGACTTTGGTTCTTGTAACTGTACCTCACTTTGAACTGGGAAGCCATCTTCTCTAGTTAGCTGAGCTGGTGTAGTCTAGATGCGAGCGGTCCGATATGGGTTAGATGCTTCTGAACTTGGTTGTGGCTGAAATGGTGGAGGCCAGCAGTCTTTCACAATATACTCCTCTTTATTGATGTTCTTGGTTGGTGGTTGTGGGTTGTTTTCAATGGGATACTCTGATATCAACGACATGTTGACAGATTCAGTGTGTTGGTTAAGCTGCATAGATTGGTCTTTGATGTAGTCACTTACACGTTCATGTGTATTCTGGACCACGTTGGGAAGGCTTTTCCAACTATGGTGTTCTTCATTCTCTAAATCTGCTGCTGCTTCCAAAACTTCGGCTTGGGCTATAGCAGCAGCAGCTTCTTTTTCAAGATTAAGAGCTTCAAGGTTGGCTTCTAGTCTAGCTTTGTCAACTTTAATGCTGATCTCTCTCTGTGCGTATGAAACACGTGCACGAGCTGCTTCAGCTTTAGCCTGAGCATATGCTGCTGCAGCACCAACTGATGACGTACTTGAGCGTTTTGAACTGGAACCACCACTTTTACTGCTTTTAATCGACGCCCCATCTTGAAAAGGCTTTATGTCTTTTGGTCTTGCTCCTTCGAGGTGTGCTTCCTCCATATTTTTTAACGTAGCCGCTTTAATGCTGTTCAGCCAACTGCGCACCGTCTTTTACTATTCTGCTCTCCTTGTGTGTTTGCCAACACAATTTAGCAGTAAGCCCAACTCCAATGAAATGAACACTTGAGTCCGGATGCAGGTTCTTTACTCCCACTTTATTTTGGTGACCCAAGTACTCGTATGACATGGAGTAAACTGTAACATAAATAAAATAGCTGCATTTATTATGAGCACAAAAAAGTCACAACAAAGAACACACTCCTGACTAATAAGGCATTAAATAAAATCTACTCTTAAATACTAAATGAAAACTTACAGATGGTGATGTCGATGGCATAAACAAAAGGCGGATTGTGATAGATTCACCTCCTCATGTGTGACTGAGCAAAACAATCCCAACAAAATGGCTGACTTCCTGTCCCAGACCCACCTTGACCTTCAAAATAGGGTAAGGGGTAAAATAAAAGCCTTACTACTCCAACACAAAAACCAAAACTCAGAACCTACTTCACTACCACCTTGTTACCATTGTCAACATTCTCGTGCCATTCCCTCACCCAACTAGGTGCTGCATTTAGAAAATCTTCCAAATAGCCTCATGTCCAGTTCAGTGAGAGTCATTATCATGTTATTCTCTGTCAGTTGGCACAGTTGTAAATCTATATGAATTAGAATCAAACTCACTAAACTGCACCCAGTGAGTTTGGTGCAGCTCGGCTTGAATCTGTGAAATTTAGAGTCAAACGAATGATAACAGCGTCTAATGTGACTTCGCCACCACATCCACATCCTTCATTGAAATGGGTCAGTGTTGGAAACTAGGTCAAACCAACATGACACAATTTCATGTTAATTAGGTCAAAGGGGTCAGATTGGGGCCGATCAGGGTAAAACATTGCACTTCCTATTGTCATTGGGCGTCATCATGTCATTATGTAATCATTTGACCACTGGGTGTTATAGGGGACTGGATGTTGATCAATTACTGAAGGCTTGGTGTCTCTAAGATTTTGTGTAGGACTTATAACAGCTTCATGTTTCATGGCAAGCAGTCAAATTTTGAGGCTTAGCCTCGCCCCTCCAGCATGCATGAAAGCTTGTTTTTGATAACTTTGATTTGGCAATGCCTTATGAACAAACTGACCAAGTTTGAACCCGATCAATTAAAATCCCTAGGAGGATTTTGATTAACTGTTGACCTGGAAAATGTTTTACAACTAAGGTCAATATGTCAGCGAAATTGATATGAAAAACACTAACATAATGTTTCAAGGTGCTAAACATAACACTAAAAAAAACATAAATAGTTATTGAAATAATGTTCCTTGACAGAAATTACAAACATATTAACATTACTGGCAACATTGTTTTGCATGCCACATAAAAAAATAAAAAAATAAATAATAAAAAACTTCAAAAGAAAAATCATGGGAATGTCGCAGAATGATCAACTTCAATAGCATGTGTACCTTTCTGTCAAAGTTCTTTACTCGTGTGTTGTCAGCCACCCTGATGAGTGGCCTTTATTTAGGCAGCTTTCCTAAAACAACAAGACAACTCTTTCTTACTTTAAGGTAAGACTCCATAGATGCAATTAGGTATCAAGTGGAAAGCACATATCTAGCACATATTTAGGACCTAAGCATTCATATTTCAGCACATCACAGTGGGCTTGTTAGACACCACATCATGAAACTACTGAAAGTTAGGCATGTTGCTTTATATGTCTTGACAGTGTATTTAGGCAGCAGCATCAATTCTTTAATAGCAGAGATGCATGGAAAATTGAGCTTAACTTCAAAGTATAGCTTGTGGGTTTTCCATGTGTTTCAGTTGTCCATTATTATTGTTAGTAAAGATGAAAGGAGAGTTTGATCTGAAGAGCTTTTAGGGTCTCTGCTCTTATCAGAGGGTTTCTCTCTTTAGCTGTATGTGGTGAAAAATCTTATGTTTTAAGTAATACTTTTCATTTTGCTTAAATATAAAAGAAAAATGATATTTTCCACAGAAAAAAGGAAATATAAGTATTCTTAAATGCCTTCTTTAACCAAATAGTTTTCTTATGTCCATATTTTGGGCAGTATGCCTTTTTCATGCAAAATTTCTTTCTAGCCTCTAGGGTGAACATGTGGGCTTTTGTCAATTTTGGTAATAGGGAGCTAATTTATAATATTGTTATTATTGTGGTAGAAAACAAGCTTGAAGCTATTTTTAACCTTTTATGGAAAAGAGAATCAAGTCAACTAGCAAAGAGGGGAGGGGCAAAAATATTGTTTATTCATTGTAATTTGACTAGGTTTTTGATTTATTTCACTCACTGAAACAATCTGGATTTTTTTTCAAATTGTTTGTTGTTTTAAGTTACATAAAGTATTTGGGATTTTTTTTTTCTCGTTGCTTAGGCAACTGGTAAATGAAAATAACATGGATGATGGTGACTGGCCTAAAGATTTCATATCAGACAGTGAAGAACAGATTCAGTTTTTTAGACAGTGCATGTTTCAGCTTTATGTGTAAAAACCATGTATTCTCTTGCTGGTTTCAAAGTCAGGTCAGAACTGGTTCTTAATGTTTTACCTGGTAAAGCAAATGAGGAAGAAATGAGTTCATAAAGATCTGTGTTAACATAATGCCAATAAGGAAAGATATCAGCAATAACCAGAATAAAGTGACTGCTTCATATTAGTGTGACTCTGTGTGCAAGTGTAAAACATTTGAGATATTTCATAATCCAAAGGTTTAATATCAAACTCTAGGCCTCAGCTAGTGTGTTAAATGGTCAAATTTATGACAGGAAGAAAAAGACTCAAAATATGTTTTTTGTAAGGAACGGTCACCAAGTAAAAATCTCTCCATTTGTTAGTACCAAGAAACCTTTGGACAGATAAGAATACATTTTTGGCTATAATACACAGCAAGACATTTATGAAATGTCTTATTTCATAAATTGTGATTGTGATTTAGAGCTGGCTTCCTCACTGTCTCTGGGTCTAGTTAGAATATCTAGAGCAGGGGTCTCAAACTCCAGTCATTGAGGGCCACTGTCCTGCAGTTTTTAGATGTGCTACAGGTACAAAACGCTGGAATCAAAATGGCTTAATTACCTCCTCCTTGTGTAGATCAGTTCTCCAGAGCCTTGCTAATGACCTAATTATTCTATTCAGGTGTGGTGCAGCAGAGGCACATCTAAAAGTTGCAGGAAAGCGGCCCTCGAGAACTGGTGTTTGAGACCCCCGATCTAGAGGTTGGTAAGATGTGCCTGCAAAACACATCCACATGATCATCCCTCCACTACCAAGATAAGATGTTTGTGTGAGTTTATTTTTTTATTATTTCTTTTTATTGGATTTATGCAGCATGAACTTTATCTGATAAAATGGTAAGTTTAAATGAAACATCACAAAGGGCAAATATGAACACAAATGTTTTGTTTGTGTTTTCTTTTACTAAATAATATTTTATGCTGTTGTACTCTGATATCCGATGTTGTTTAGCACAATCCTTTTCTTTTTTCACTTTCCTCCACTGTATTTGATCAACACACACCTGGATGCTTTTGCAGTTTTGACGTTCTTCATATACAGGAGGATCAGCAACTACAGAATTATCTGACAACACTCAAATATAGCGACCTAATACAATTTGGATAAATCTATGAAGATTTATCCAAATTGTATAAATTTGGATAAATTTATACATATGATATTTGCATATTCACTGATAACAACCTTAAAGTAAACTGCAAGGGTGATTTACTGTTCTAAAACATGTCTTACTTCTTCTTATCTCCTCAGTGGAGGAGTGCAACAAACTACAGGATTAATTCCTATAATACTGAGACTGGATTGAGAGAAGAGAGATGATCAGGAGGACACATAAAAATTATGACTTGTGGGGTATATAAATATTGCCAAAAGTATTCACTCACCCATTCAATTACTTTCATGGACACAAGTGGATAAAATCTAGCATCATACTGTTTTAAACTGACTGTTTTAAAACATTTCTGAAAGGACGGGTCGCTTTCAGCAGCTCCATTCAAATTGAGTTCCAATTAGGCCTGTCACGATAGCAAATTTTGCTGAACGATTACCGGTAATTGTTTCAAAAGTTATTGTGATAAACGATAATATTGTTTGAAGACCTTTTTACACTGATTTAATGGAAATGACATAATAATGCATGCGATTTCCTGCCAAAGATAGATACACTTTATTTTCAAAAGAATATTTAACACTGGAACTGATCAACAAAATAAACAAAACAACCAAAAACAAAAATAAAATGGATTCTCAGTCTCCATCAACAAAAAACGCACTTGGAAAAAAACTAAACATAAAGCCACAGTGGAAATAAATACTGCATTCAACCAAAAGAGTACAGATTATGAAGTCTGTATACTAGATTGCCCTTCAGTAATCATTAGATTTAAATAGAGAAAATGGGCACATCGACTACCTGATGCAATAGTTCACACTACACGATTTTTGCTCCTATTTTTCCCCTTACAACAATCTTAGAACGTTGGTCTTTCTAAGATTGTGTGGTGTGTTATGGTAGATCGTCGTTGCCGCTCCGATCCAAATCAGGGGTTTTCCCCGACTGGAAGCGTTAACTCAGCCTGTTGTATGTGACAGGCAGCCAATCAGAAAGCGTGGATTCTCCTCCGTGCTTTTTGAGGGGAAATTACAGAGGGGAATCCCAAACAGCTGACATGTGGAAACAACATTAATATTTATTCAACATGCAAAGAATATAGAAATGACAAGAGGAGGAGTTGGAGCGAAATTGCTACCGCAGTAACTTTTCAGCTGTTCTTCGTTAATGTGAGTAAATAGGTTATAATGATTTTTCATTCAGTCAGGACTGACACTAGCCACATGCATTGCAGGTAGATTGTAGTAAAGCATGATTAATGCCTGGTTTTAAAATTGGTTAACTGGACTTGTAGTCATTATTTTGTGCTAGGGTGGCCATACTTTACTGTGGGAAAACCCGGACAATGCATTAAATACAAAAATAAGACAATCTTTTATAGAAAATGGTTTGATAGGGGAATATTACTTGTAAGCCAATTATTAAATCCAAATGGTTATTTATTGTCTTATTCTGATTTTATGTTACATTTCCAATTTCCTGTCACCCCTAAAGAATATGCTGTGGTGTTTGACGCAATCCCCAGTGGGTCATTAAAGCTTTTATCATCTTTACCTCCAGATCCAATTCACACAGTGCCAAATTTTGATCCATACTCCATTTATGTTGATTATGATTGCCCTTTTTTAAGTAAGAAAACAACCAACAAAATGTTAAGAAAGATTCTATTATGAGATGTTGTTTTTTCACCAGCTTGTATATTTTATTGGTCCAACATTTTTGAAAATATAAATTGGAAGTGGACTTGGATACTCCTAAAAAAATACTTAATAAACAATAAAGTAAGAGAAATTTCTTATAAAATTATTCACAATGTTTATCCTGTTAAAGCATTATTGATAAATGGGATTTGGACCCTATGTGTACTTTTTGTAAAAATAATGAGGAAAAGCTTGTTCATCTTTTTTGGGATTGTAATTATACCAAAATATTCTGGAGAGATATGTCAATTTTTTTTATCAAAAAAATCTCAATATTATAAAGATATTTTGTTTGGGATGGAGAAATGTGAACTTGTCAAAACAGAATTTTTATATGTTGTCAACTTTTTTATTATTTATGGTAAATATCATATTCACACCTCCAAACATTTACAACAAAAACCTAATTTCCAGATTTTATTATCTTCTATTAATATCTATTTAGAATCCTTAAAAATCAGCTCAAATGCTAAAGCCATTCAAATCATTACTGCCCTTAAAGAACTGCAACCCTCGAGCACCGATTTGATTTTGACATTGTAAAATAATTGTTCTATGTTCTGTAAAGCCCATTTATGTTGTATCTGTTTGTAACTATTATTGTTCTATGTTGTTCACATATGTTCTTTGTTTGCAATAAAAAAAAAAAAAAAATGCAATGTAAGCTATTTAATGTGTTTTGAGGCAGTTGACCAAAATCCCGGACGATTTTTAAATTCCCCCCGGACATCTTTTTAGGTCTGAAAAGTAGGACATGTCCGGGAAAAAGAGGACGTCTGGTCACCCTATTTTGTGCCCATTGGACACCACACGGCAGGAACGAACCGATCGAACCGTTATACCTAGGATTTCTGTCGGCTGTGTGGTCTGTCAGGGTTTGAAAATGGGCCGACAATCGGCTGACAAGCTGTAAGATCGTGTCGTGTGTGCTGGGCTTTACACTAAGGAAATGAGGAAGGGAGAAGTCAGTGGAGAGCACCGGAGTTGAGCCTTTTTTCATTCAGTGTCATCAACAGAAAGAGAAAAAGGCTGGAAGAGACGATAATGCTGATAATTAAAATGAGGTAGATAGTTTTAATTTATCTACGATTAATTGATTTATCGTTTATTGCGACAGGCCTAGTTCCAATTAAATTTAATTGAATCCAATTCAGTTTAGTGCCAACTCACAAGAAATGTAGCCTTAGAGTACTTCTCACACACATATTTGCATGAATTCCGATCTGATCCTAGTTCAGTTTGTTACATTAACTGGTGATAAGTTTTCTGTCAAATTGTAGCATGTAGCAACAATCAACAGCCACTTGCATTACGTTGTACAGCAATCCCTAGTGCATGCATCATGCATGTAGAGACGGCGACGCAAAGAAACCTTCCTCCAAACCAGGATCAGAGTAAGAGGTCATCAGCCTCACCTGGTGGTGGTCACCCGGTGAAGCAGATGCATAGCAGCCTCGCCTGTGTCAGACCGCCACAGTGCAGCTATTGCTACAATCCAGTAGCTTGCCAACATCACATACAAATGTGTGTGTAAATGATTAAATATAGTGTGAAGTGCTTTGGGGTCCTCTGGACATGACAAAGCAAATACAGGCCATTTACCACGAGGAAGAAATGGCAGGAGTAGCTCCTTTAGCGGCTTCAAAGAGGGAGGTGTAACAACTTTAGAAAATGTGCTTTATTTTTTATTATTATAATGTTTGAAATTTCACCAAATCCTTATTAACACTGAATAATCCTATTTCTTTGTTGTATTTTAAGAATTTCATTATGTTACTTATTTTGATAAGCACTAGTACCTGTACTGTCACTTTAAGAGAGAGTCTTATGACATCAGCACTGTACTACCTTCAGTTGGCGCTAGGCTGACTAAGAAGAGGTAGGAACTTTTCTTTGCTTTAGGTTACGCTCACGTTTTATGAAATATATAAAATAATTGTAAGTACATGCAGCTGTGAATGTTAATTTGTTTAAATCCATACAGAGGAGCATTCTTTTTGACAAGTTAAAAACATTTTTCTTAAATGTTAGAGCAGATATTGTTATTAGTTAGTCACAGGGTTTCTCCATGTGTTTGTCTGCTAGGGGAATTCCGACTCCTGTGAATGGAAGAGCTGCATGTTAAAGGGATTTTTATTTCTATTTGTGCAGGTATGTGCATTTGGTTCTGTTGTTCTACAGTGTTTAAGCTGGTTGTGTTTAGGGAACAAAACATCTAATTTTTATTTTTATTTTACAAGAAATCTACATTTTTTATTATTGTGGATTTATTTAGGAGAACAATAGTACTGTACTAGCTTGAGGTGGCGCTAGGCTGCCTGAGAAGAGGGGAATTCCAACTCCTGTGAATGGAAGAGCTGCCTGTTAAAGGGATTTTTAAAGCAGAGAAATTATTGAATCTTCCAAACAGCTGGAGGTCAGGAGAGTAAAGTCTCAAAGTCTCCATTAAACCACTATTATCTGCCTCATGTAAAATATCCACAAATAACCTTCTACAGAGGTTATCCAGTCGGGAACATGGATAACAACAGGATCAACTTTACAAATGATCTCCTCACTGATTTCAGTCGCTTTTTTGTCACATAATTCTGGCACAGCAGCACAGATGTGCACCCATACACACTGTATACCCTTCAATAGATGAGCAGTGCTGAATTGCCATGGCAATGCTGAACTAAAGAGATTTCCAAGTAGCAGCACGATGGCAGGAATTCAAAGAGAAGATAAATCCAGACATCTTCAGTAAAACAATCAGAAGCTAAAAATGCTTCCAGTAGTTACGGCAGAACAGGAACCGTGTCAACTAAACGCTGTTTCATTTCTGAAAGACTTGTGCAGTTCTTGTTATTTAAAAGGAACTCACCTGAGAAGCAAGTACATCCTGTGCTCTTAAGTTTACATGCCCTTGCTTAATTTGAGAATTTTGACAATGTTTCACAAAAAAACATATTTATAATACAAAACCTGTTTGTCACTCATGGTTTTAAATATTAATGGCAACTACCCAAACCACAGTGATCTAAACTTTACATAACCTAGATATTACTGCTTGAGACATGCACAGCGTCTGCGCTGATGAGTTTATAGTACCGTATTTTCCGCACTATAAGGCGCACCTAAAAACCTTCAATTTTCTCAAAAGCCGAGAGTGCGCCTTATAATCCAATGCGCCTTATATATGGACCAATATTGAGCCACAACAGGTCTCGCAACTACGGTAAGCAGCCGCCGACTTCATTTTCCCCCGTAGAAGAAGAATCGCGCTGTGCACACTGGGTTTTGTGTAAAGACCCCAAAATGGCTCCTATTAAGAGACACGCTTACGACGCAGAGTTTAAGCTCAAGGCAATCAGTCATGCAGTAGAACACGGGAACAGAGCAGCAGAGAGAGAATTTAACATGAACGAATCAATGGTGCGGAAGTGGATATATATTGTGATTGCACTAACGTTTGATTTACCGTAACAGTATCAGACTGTTTTTAACGTGTTTATTGAATCGAGGAAAAGTTCCCCTCCACTATATGTTACACCTTGCTGTTATTAAAAGATAAACTGTGTCACGAAAATACCACGTCACTTACTTTACCTCAGGGAAAATAATAAAACAGCTGTTTATTCATTTTGGGAGTGAACAGAGTTTTCAGAACGCTGGTTTGTAATTATTAATAAAGTTTGACTGACCTATCTGACTATTTTGTTGACATTCCCTTTAGCGCAGTTCCATCTAATGTATGCATAACGTAACCCCAGCCTCTACTGTAGCATCTATTCTATGCGCTTTATAATACGGTGCGCCTTATATATGAAAAAGGTTTTAAAATAGGTCATTCATTGAAGGTGTGCCTTATAATGTGGTGCGCCTATAGTGCGGAAAATACGGTAGTTGAATATTAATGTTGCATCAATCTTGTCATTAATTTTAAATGTAACACATCAACAGTCTTCCTCTGGGTTTTATGTCAGCAGTGATATACTTCTCCTTCTAGGCCTTGTTGACGTCTCTCCATATATCCCAAAATGACATATGGAGAGAAGTCAACCAGGCCTTTATGGCCACTTTTTGTGGCCATAAAGGGTAACTTTGTTCCAGACGTTTTCAGGCTTTTCTGCCAATAAAAGCCTATTTTGGTCATTGCTATTGGCATAGCAATGACTTTCTTATGACTTTCTTGATCAATTTCTTTCAGATGTCACCTTATTGTGCATCTTGAAACAACCAGACCACTCTTTTTTTCTCAGACTTCTGCATATTAACTGAGGTTACTTTACGTAACATGTAAAGTGTTTGCCTCATGAGTAATGTTGGAACAGCTGGGAGGTTAGAAGCCTGTTAGCGTATCTACTGTGACCTTTAGTAATAAGCAAGTCCAGCACACAATTCCATTTTATTCCTTTCAACATCAGTTAATGTCAGTTTTGGAGCCAACACATACTGGTGTGGTGCACTTCAAACTGGCTTTCAGAATCATTCTGATGAATGATCCCAGCACAGGGTCAGCAGTGGTTATCAAAATAATACCCTTGCCAAGGTAATGGTCTCCCGCTGGTGCACCTACAACTAGGAACTGAAAGATGACAAAAAGAGGGCTTAGAAAATGAAGTCAGAAAGAGGAACAGGATAATGCAGAGATGTGGCTACAACTACGGCATTATGGCAAGCTGTATGTCATGAGTTAGTTCTAGAATATTTTGTTGGATTTTATATACTTGTTGGAGTAGCTCTGTCACAGTCTTTGCTATTTCTTCTTTTTTCCACTCGTTTTTGCAGTCTACACTTTTTCTAAAAGAAACAATATTAAGTACACAGGAAAAATAGGAGAGTAATTTTTTCGGAGTTAACATCATTTTCATCTAAAAGAGTCCTGTTTATACATTAAAGAGTGAAATCATTTCCATTGGTCAATAGAATCGGAGTAAAAAAATAGAGGAAATTATATCGGAGTAAAACAAGAACACGCCCACTGAAGTTCCTTAAGTTTCGTTTCTTCCACCATCTTGTTATCCTGCAGTGGAAACAGAGGCAACGATTAGCTGTGTGCCAGGTAAGTCCCCAAATGGGTTGTAGATATATTTTACGTGGGGTTTTATGATTTTTTTTTTATTATTAAGACTAATTATGATGACGTGCTGCTGTATGGTAGTGGGGGACGGAGGGGTGCAGCGAGGAATTAACATGGTTGGCTAACTAGTTAGCATGTGTGCTTCAGCTAACTTAATTTAGCCGTTTACAACAATGTAAGCAGAAAAAAAAACATCAGTGTTGTACAATTCTACGTCCATTATTTTATTTTCACAAGTCAAGGCTGCCGCTATTTTTAAGCTGAGAAACGGAGTTTAAAAGAGGAGCGAGCTGTACTATCGGAGCTAGCTCTGCTAGCATGTGGAGTCAGTATTCCGCCCAGAAAATGGCGCGGGAGGACTATGCTAGCAACTTTTCATGAACGTAGAGCAAAGATTAAAAAAAAAAAGAATTAAAGTTGTGCTTTGTATGCAAACTGTGTAAGTTGTCAGTAAAACATTTTTGATTTACTATTTTGTCCATAAACCCCGTTTATATCGAGTTGTATGGAGCTGATATGTTTTTTTTTCTGTTTTAGTTGTGGTAATTGGCTAAATTCAAGTAAATCCTGCAACCAAACTGCACAATAAGTTCCCAAGCTTTATTTATTAAATCCTAAGATGGATGTGAGAAAGTTTAACAAAATGATTTTTAAAACCTTCACTTCATCTAGGTTGAGCAAGATTTTACATTGATGTTTGGGGAAGCCATCTCTGCAAAGTTCCTGGAGAAGTGGCCCACTGTCTACAAGCAGAAAGTCCTCAAACAAAGTCGTGGTCTCACACAGTCTGATGACCTTAAGAACCTTCTTGACAATGCTGAAGGCACAACAGAAGAGGAAAATGGTAAGTTGCAATGACTTATAAAGAAAGTGTTTACTGTAACAGAATTTTATATGAATTGGTTCAATATAAGTGCACCTCCTCCTGCCCTCAGTGTTTGGTAAGCTTACTCTGGAAGTATTAACATCGTTGCAAATAAGAAGTTTTGGTAACTTATGTTTATTTTACTTTTTCTTCTAGGATGGGACATTGACATGCCATCCATTTTGATCCTAGTGCACCTCCTGCCACCGTCACCTCATGGGCGCAAGAGACCAGGAAAACTCTCAGCCAGACAAGCCAGTGAACATCTTGTGAAGTTTGTCAAGGTAAGGTTACAGTAAAGGGAACATTTATGTTGATCAAAATTCTCTATTTTTCCCTTTTTATATATATATTTATTTATTTGTATTTATTTTGAAGTTGGTCTTAAATTTAATTTCAAGTGACATTTAAAAGATGCTGAAAAGTAATTTGCCTTATCTATTAGAACCCTCTCTTCTTTGAAACCCAAGACTAATCATGTTTTATTCTGTTTTTGCCACAGACAGGAACCAGCATCCAGGAGCACCTTGATGGCATCGCAGAAAGCCGTCAACCATACCTGCTTGCAGTAGGGACTCAGAGGAGCGTGATTCACAAGTACTTCATTGTGATTGACAAACATGCCATACCTTGTAAATCACAAGGTTCTCTTGCCTGTTTTGATGAGCTTTTTAAAGCTCACTTTGTGTTCGGCACTTCATATGATCATAATCTGGTCAATGTGTACAACTTTCTGCAGACCGCCATTTATGAGATAGATGTTGAGACAACCAAAGTGAATCCTAGGGTTGCAGAGTTGAGGGCTCGGATGCTGCGTTAAATAGTTGTTTTGCTATGATTCAGTTACCAATCAACACCAAGGTATTAAATGTAAAATGGGCCAAACATCATGGAAATATGTATCGTGCAGATTTAGTTGTTTGTAAAGACGTTTTTTGTGAAATGCCAGTTTTCCATAAGATCTACAATGTTGTTGTGAAAGATGAGAGGTTACTGTTTGTTACATTTGCTCTGCAAACAGTGTGTCTGAATGAGCATTTCAGTGCTTTTCAAGTTTTGTATACAAGAGACGGACCTCATGTTATATATGTAGAAGAGCTTTACTGTTACAAAGCTTTTGATTTACAGGTGTCATACAGTCATGAAGATGCAAATGTTTATATTGTTCCATACTGTTTCCTGTGAACAATAAAAATGGCTGTTCAAATACTGATTTCTGGTCTTTGCATTGTACTCTTACAAACTCAGCTGTGTATTATAGCTATAAAACAATTGCTTAGTGGGTGAAATAAAGTTAAATTTGGCACTGCTTTAGAATTTAATTAAATGTTTAACTGCACAATATGGAATTAAATTAAATTAGGAGTAAAATTTTATACTATTAAGAGCACAATTTTACACTATATGGAATAAAATGTTCTATTTTGTGTAAAATTTATTTTTAGTTAGACTAAAATTTTTCTCTACTTAGAATAGAATGCAATTCTCTTTAGAGTAAATTATATTCCACTTGGAGTTAAAATACGGTAGAGTACTTTTTCTTTTAAACAACTTGGAGTAAATTCTCTTGGCATTGATTAAAATTTTTGCACTAAATGGTGTTGATTTTAATCTGTAATTTCAACTCTTCCATGAGAGTAAATTTTACTCTATTTAGACTGGGACCAAATGTTGTCTTTTTTAGAGTAAAATTTTTTTCAAATTGAGTACATTTTAATCTGGAAATTTTACTGTGTATTTTCTAGACACAAAGCACTATTTTATAGCACAATATCGCTTTCTGCGATGCCATCAAGGAACTATGTTAACTTTGGTTGTTATAAAAATGCTGTATATTAGCGATGGGTCCGGCAACACCAATGCGTCGGCGCATGTGTCAAGCCCATAGACCAAAACCCGTGTCGATGCGCGTATTGATTTCAGCAAGTCACGTGATCGATACAGAAACTGTTTTGAAATGATGTTGATGCGCCAAACTGTGTTTATAAGGAAGCGAATCTGTCAACAGGATGCATTTACCAAAAAGATTCTTTCTTTTATTGTACGGCGTCAACTATGGAGCCTCAAGGCAAACGAAAGTTTTCCGCAGTGTGGGACCATTTTGAAAACATCAGAAAACAAGGTATTTGTTTTCATTTCGTTGTTTCATCCGGTTCTTTTCAGTTTGTACTTGATCTATCTGAATCCAAATTCAGCTGAAATTGAGTCTTACTTTATTTTCATATTATGTTCTGCAGGTTAAGTGTCACACATGTTTGACAGAAATGTCTTATTTAAATAAATTCACCTCCTCAATGCTGAGGCATTATAGGGCAAAGCATGAGAGTGAAGTCCCAGATACAACTAGGATAAATTCAGGTATACAGCCATTCTACAAATTACTCAGTTGCTTTTTATAAATTATTTCATATAAATGTATTGTTTACTAAATTTTTTTCTACAGCAGGAGAAGTTGTGTCAAAAAAACAGAACAGACTAAATTACAAAATGTTGGAAAAACTTATTTTTTTTAATGAAAATGTGTGAAAAAAAAAAAGTCCACAAGCATCCTCATTCCAAACATGTTCACTTTCATTTTCATCACTTGGTACATGTTCACATTATTTATTGACTATATGAAAGAATATAAAATATATTTTGAATTTAACTGAAGATATGAAATAATACAATATATAAAATACAATGACTTAAATCTTATTGTATAGACTAGGTCATCAAATCAGTCTGTCAACTAAGTTGCCTGTAGAGATTTTTAATGTCCAGCAGGTGTCGGTATTCAGTGACGCAGCATTGACAGTATCAATACAGTTTTGCTATGGGTCGAAACAATACATGACGCCTCATTTACCCACCACTATTTTTTAGTGTTTTTTTGCTTCCCTGTACTCCTGGTGCTAACACCTGATCTTTCTCTCCAGAATTCCTGCAAACACCACTATCAGGAGGCAGAATCTCCAGTTGAATATGCTTTTCAACTAACATCGTCTTAGAGTTTTCTCAAATCAACACATTTTTTCTTCATGCAGCTCCTCTGGAAGCTTCACACTTATCTGTTCCAGCGCTCTACTCACCTGCCTGTACACTCTCTGGTGATTGGACCACCCATCAACTGCATCCTGAAAGAAAACAGAACAAAGAAAACGTCAAACTACCAAGCTCCAAAAGCTGGAGGGGAGTCTCGCCACCAAGTGCAGTTTGTCTAGTTTGTCTGGTTTGTCAAGCTGCCAGCTTGTTCGTAGTAATATGAATAATTGCAATTGTAAAGTTTATGGAACTCTTGAACTGATGCCAGCTGCTTCTCAAAGGATGCATAGTTTGGTAAACTTCTGTAAGGTTGATGGATATAATGTGTATGTGCATCAAGGCAGAACTGCAGTTAACTCTGCCATGTAAATCTCATATGAACCCGAGACTAATAGAACACACAGTACTATGAATAAAAAAGCAGTTCATTAATTTTCCCCTGAGTTGCAAAAATAAGTAAAGTTCAAGGTATGGAGCTAAAATAATCTTTTATGTGAATTGTCAGTATAATACTAGTTTAATGGTCCTGACTATTAAAATAGGTTGAAAAAAATGGTGCACTTTGCCAGAAGGCCATTTAATGCCTGTGTGGTCAAATTAACTGATTGGAATAATCTGGCTATCAGAGATATTAACCAAATATTTTTTGAGAATTAGTTCTAAATTAGTGACAGAAAATGCTGAAGGCCATCAATCACTTTGACAGATTACAGTTCACAAACCCTCACCACTTGGTGCAGATGTGGAGACTTTTTTTTTAAGGTTTTATCGGCTTTATAGTGGCCAGAGTGGTTAGACAGGAAAACAGATTGTGAGAGAGGGAGAAGATATGTGATAAAAGGTCATTGGGCTGTGACTCTGACCCTTGTTGAGGACTAAGACCTCTGTATGGAGGTTGCACACTCTATGCCTGCGCCACTGCAGTGCCCTTGCAGACATTTTTAACTTTACCCACTCAGTAGATTGTGGTGGTAACTAACTCAATCCAAACAAAAAATAAAAATTCCCACCAGAGGTTTATCTTTGACCTGGTCATCAAGAGCTGGCAGCGCATTGAAGAGTTATGAGAGGAGACTTTGAAGAAGTGACCTGTAGTGATCATTGATAGGTATTTTTCCTTTCGAACCTACATAAAAGAAAGAACCACAGACAACGTATATGAATTTCATGTCAAGCTTTTGCAAAAGGAGAAGTCTCCGTCAACTGCTCCTACGAGCAATTCACAGAGCGTTCTGACCTGCTTCTGCATGAGCTCCTGTTTTTATTGTCAAAGAAAAACAGGCAAGGGGGCAGTCAGGAAAAACAACAGAGGTCGTAAACCTTCTAATCCAAACAACTAACAACCCAGTTCCAGATGTGATATCTGATCAAAGGTCTGAGCCCGGTTCAAATCTCGGTCAATACTGTCAACAAAACAAAATACGACTGCTCACAGGTAGTTACTAAATTAGGAGGTGTTCTTGCAAAAGGATTTAAGGTCTGAGAAACTCAGTGTTAACTATTTCTCATGAAAATGAACAGACAGTAGTGACCTGCAGGTCAGTTAAGGAAGAGAACACTTTAAACAGAAAATCACAATGATCTATAGGCTGAATGTGAACTAAAGTAATAATAAAATGATAATACCAAAAAATCTCTAACAATCATAGACCGGTGCAACTGAACCTCTGGTGCAGAAGCAATACATGCTGTGGGATTTTCTTTCACTAAAGCTTGGAGTTGTAGAATCAGGAAAGACCTCATTCAGGTAGTTTGAGTTCAAACACAATGCTAAATGTTCCCTGATTTCAAAACTTAGGCTGAAGTAAGCTTGTAATTCCAGTCTCCAGTGTGGCAGGAGAGCGTGAATTCATCCTCCAGATCAACATCAGAACAGACATGAGACGTCGTCTGACCAAGGCAAATGTTCAAAACTTTATGACAATAGCCAATGAAGCAATCCCTCTTGAGACATTTGATTACACAAGTTGGTGAACAATTTAAGATCATTCAGACGAGGAGGACGATATGAGACTGAGTTCAGACCACAGCAGGTGATGCATTCATCACTTCAGTGAATCCTTTAAATTAAACATGGGGCCAGTCAGTGTTTTTTTGTCACTGCGTAATGACATGATGGGGACTCTATGTTCAGTTTTTGGAGACTGAATACAAATTAATTTCAATGAAAGATGTAGGAGTAAATTTAGATGAGTATTATCCATCAATCCATCAACTTTGTTTGAGTAGCACATATCAGCAATAAGGCAGTTCAAAATGCTTTACATCATAAAAACAAGTCGTAGAACACACAGTCAACAATTGAAACACTACATTTTATCAAAGAGAAGCAATGAGAACAGCATTTATTATGCATACCACTGGGAAAATTCCCGCTGGGAAATATGGTGGAGGTGCAAACATGCTATGGGGATACTTTTAATTTCTATGACTTTCATAACTATTTTAGAGTTGATGTAAAGATGGATGGGGTTAAAACAGGGCAATCCTGGACAAAAACGTGTTAGAATCTAAAGAAGATTTGAAACTTACATGGATGTCCACCTAGGACAGTTACCCTAAACAGAGAGAGCTACCATAGAATGTCTAGGTCAAACTTTATCAATATGTTAAAATGGCTCAAAGTCCAAACCAAAATCAAATTCAAAATCGATCACAAGACTTGAGAAATTTGTGTTTAGAGGGTATAAAATACTATAAATGTAAAGTTGGAATGTCACAAAATGTGTAAAGTCATGATTATTTGTGCTTTTGCAAGTCATAGTGTCTTTATGCAAATGCCTGAATCTGTTTCATGTCCTGCCTGACCTAGCTGAGGCAGAGGGCTGCCCAACTCGAGTGTGGTTGTACATATATATCACATAAGATAAAACAAAATTCAGTTAATATGCAAGTGACTTGTAACATATTTCAATTCAGATTGTCTACAGATCCATTCCCTCTCTCCTGAAAATTGAAACCTGAATACCCTTTTAAGCAAGGTCTGAAGGATAGGCAGAATATTTAAAAATATTATTAAATCTATAAACATCTGACAGCATTTCACTCTCCAGTTGTTAAACAGCATGGTTCAACTTTCAGCTGAAAGGGAATCCATTAATCAAAAGGCTGGTGGTGGTCTCTGAACTGTCTTTGAAATGTCTTTGATTGGACATAAAATGACTTTTTCTCCTAAAATAGACAGATTTAACTGTTAAGCAGCAGCATTAATTAGGACAAGTTTTGATAAAAGGTATTCAAATCTTTATTTTTAATCTTTATCTGAGTGTATATTTTCTTACATGTAAAATGGAGTTAAATGAAAGAGACCCCATCATAATTCTGTTAAAGGAGCCTTTCAGTTGTAACTAAGTTTTTTATATGTGCCACCACGCTACTAAACTCAGCTGTTCATCCTACAAATACTTCCAGATGTGGCACTGTTTAATGGTAAATATAAAGGCATTCCAAGAGGAATAGGTTGAATTCCTATTTATCTTGTAAATTTATCTTGACAATTTTTGTTGTGTAAATTGTCAAGATAAATTTACACAACAAAGAAAAACAGACAAAAGCAGAAATTTCCCTGTGTTTTGTGTTATGTTAACGTTATTTGAGTATATCCAATCAAAGATATTCCATGTTTAAACAGCAATTATAAACAGAATCAACAGTCACTTCTGTGTAGAAGAGGTCAACATAAACTAACAGCTGTCACATGTATCAGTCAACTCATCTACAGCTAAACATACTCAGAACTTTATGAATTCAACTAACTAGCTCCAACTAACTTGCTGTAAATCTTGGATAAATATTTCAACGGTTTTTGCAGTTTCATGGCTGAGGGAATTTTATTTTTATTTATCTCATTTGCCTAAATTCTAGGTAACTTTTAGCCAAAGCCTTCGTGCATTTCTAATGGTGGAGTCAGTCAGTTTGTTTTTTAATTTTAAGGACCTTATGTAACCATTTTATATGCATGTTACTAAGCAGTCAAAGACTGGCACATGACTCTTAATGTTTATATTTTCAGTGTTACATTGACAATGAAAAGATCTGTGTTTAGTTTCAAAGGTTTAATAATTGTCACACTCTGAAGAAATAAGGCCGTTTGGCCTTCGACTCCCCACAGAAGGCCTGGAACTGATTTACTTCCAGTTGGTGAAGTTGTCAAACACTTCAGTTAGACTGTTTCTTGACCTGTGGATTGGATGTGCAGCAAACTGATATCTTGTGGGACATCAAACAAAAGTTGTTGTAAAGGTTTGTTCTGAACTTCTCTAAGCATTATAAAAAGGGTTTGGATCTAGTTCAAAGTGGATCTGCCTTTGAACATATCTATAAGCCAAAACTAACCCCAAAAACATATGGAATAAATGAAAAATTTAGCAAATTTAAATCTTTATTCAGAAACAATGACTGGTTGAAAGAGTTTGTCTTGTTTAACTGTCTTTGACTCATTATTACCTCGTAAATGTTGTTAGGACCACTTTGTTATGATTATCTCAATGCACAAAGTCTGATAATGAAGGTAATTTCTGGTTCTGAATGCATTTCTGCTTTAATTGTTGAACACCATATTAGGAATCTCAAACACAATGTTTTCTAAAAGTAAAACAATAATAGCAGTAGTAGCTCCTATAGTGGACAAACAGCTAGACAAATCAGCTGTGCACCAGTTTTCAAAACTATTGGATGAAAAAGAGCACACACAGTCAGTTACAGCAACAGCTCAGCCAATAGCTTGGTCTAGGAGAGAGACAGGGCTAAAAGAAAAATTTTACTGGATAGAGTTGTTTAGCTCTGGTCAATTCAGCATCCTGTGAGTTTTAAACAAAACTTTCCAAAGCAGCTGCTTCAAATAGCTAAACTTAGGACTTAGTAAAACAGAATTTCATCAAGTCCTGCAGAGGAGTGGCAATGAGCAATTCATTTGAATCAGAAAACCTCTAGTTGACACAGGGCACTGGCCCTCAGGGTTAAACACTCCCTGTACATCAGTAGTTGAGCTTCATCAGGTGGCTGATGATGTTTGACTGAACCAACCAGTAGGACTTGCTCTTTTTTTGTTGCTGAAGCCTTTTAATCTGAATTTTCATAATGGATTTTTTTTTCTTCACAGTCGAGCCAAAAGTATTTCATGATAATAATCCAGGGAGTTGGTATTGATTTCAATATGTCTTTGATCTTCCTCCTGCCTCAGTGGACCACAAGGCTTTCTCCCAAATAAAAATTGTTGTATATCAGGATGAGGCAGAAAAATCACCGCAGTTCCTCTGAAAGAGTCTAAAGTTCAAAGTGAACTCCAGCCATGTAAACACTGTGTTACAGTCTCATGTCTGACCAGAATGATAAACTTACATCAAAGGGCGCTGGCTTTGACAGTAGTCCAGCTAGATAAAATGCCAAATTATTTGATCAGAGAGATAATGTTGAATCCTAAACCTCTTCATCGTACTACAAAAAAAAGTATTTGCTCCTTTACAGATTTATCATATACTTGCTCTTTTTTAGTCAGACCTAAATGGTTTTTTGGTCACTGGAATGAATGAAATAACACACAAAGTCAACTTGGGTTAGTGCAAAATGCAGTTTCTAACAGGTGATTTCATTCATTAAGGTGAAATAAAACTATCAGCAGCAGCCTGGCCCTGTGTGAAAAAGTAATCACCACCTAAACCTAATAACAGCTTGTACCATCCTAGGGGACAACAAGTGCTATCAAGGGGTTGTAATAAAGCCAGTGAGTTTTTCACATCACTGTGGAGGAACTTTGTCCACTCTATCTAATCTATTCAGACTTGTTTTAATTGAGCCACATTCAGGGGAGTTTGAGCATTAAGACCCTTTTTATGGTCCTTCCACATAATCTGAATTGTCCTTAAACCCAGATTTTACCCTTAACTAGTGATGTTACGTGATGTGCCGAGGCTTCGAGGCGTGTGTCGAGTAATGAAGGGGGCGTTTCCGTAAAGCGCGTATCGAGGCTTGCTTCATTTAGGGGAGGAGCCGAAAACGATGACGTCCGAAGCCTCGCTGCCTGGCTGTACCACGTGACTGCTTCGGGAAGTGGCTCAGATGTTGGCGTGGGGTTTGACAGCTTTAGAAACCCCGCAGGCTCCATTCAAAATGTGGGTTGTTGTAGGCGAGTTGCGGTCAGTTGAGAGAGTGGATAGAGTTTTGATAGTTTGGATAGCAGAGTTTGGATAATGGTTATTTAGTTTGAGACAGTTAGTTCGGTGTTTGGAGAGTTTAGTAGATAGATAGATAGATAGATAGATAGATAGATAGATGATTTAGGAGCGCGAGGGTAGGAGTAGGAGTAGGATGGAGCCGGCGAGAAAGAGGAGGATTTCCCCTATGTGGGAACATTTCGATTTGATAAGCCCTAACAAGGTAAGGTGAACTGAACATTTGCAGATGCATTATGTTTGCTTATGAGGAACTGTATTTTTCACTGTTTCTTATTTTCTGTAAAGGTGAGGTGTTTATTGTGCTCCAAGGAGTTGGGGTACAATAATAACACCTCATCCATAGTGTCAAAAAAGAGAAATCGTTTGAAACCAAAAATTGTGGAGAAATTGTTGTTTCTTAATAAAAATGCATGAAATCATCCAAGTTACACAAGCATTAGCCTATTCACCACCCCCTCCCTAGTTCCACAAGCACTTTCACTGTCCTCTGCCTGATTAAGCCCAGGCCATTTTTCTAGAGTCACAGAAAAACTTTATTACACAACATGCCATATCACATGACACTACTATTTTGGGAATAATTACACACAGAGGATACATTCAAACAATATTTTATTATACACATATGTGTATACATAATTTATGTAGACAAATGATTTCGTCCTACACCTTTTGTGACGTCATTCCCAAGAGCCATAATAGACAAAAATTCAATGCATCACACGTGTTAAGATACAGCTGGCTGTGATTATACACCTGGCCAGTAGGTGGTTTCGTGTGCACATGAAACCTCAAGAAATGAACCCTTTCTCGAACCAGTTGGCTCAAGTGGTTCAATGCCTCATGAGGCTTCATCTCACCATCACTACCCTTAACTATCACTCTCAAAACACTACATGTAAGTCAATGGTTCCACAAGGACACTGGTGTCATCATGACAGTTAGGGGGTTAAACTAGGTCATTCCAAAATCCTCATTTTTTGTTTTTTTGTCATGAATTGCGGTGGTGAGAGGTGGTGAGGCAGACACAGATGACCCAGGTGAGATGAATAATGGTTGTTTTAATGATAAATAAGCATCAAAAACAGTCTAAAACAAGTCCAATAACACAGGCAGCACGACTGAGCGGAAACCAGGGCTCAACGCTGGTAGCAACTGATTACGACTGGACACACGAAGGACTGAGCGCACATTAGACGAGGACCCAACAAAGACACAGACACACAGGTGACACTAAATACACAGGAGGTTAATCAGGGAATGAGAAACACCTGGGAGTAATCAAAGGGAGGACAGGACAACACGAAGACTCGGGGACACAGAAAACTCTAAATAAATACACAGAAAAACACAGAACATGACATTTTTTCTAACCTTTCCAATGTGAAATTGATGATGTTTTTCAGATATCTCTATTTCTCATATCTTAGAGTAGAATTAATGGCTCAATAATTATGGCAGTTTGTCCACAGACAAGCAGCCACTGACCCTTATACTTCCATCATCTGCTTTGACTTGTACATATGATTCTCTTTTCTTGAAACTGAATTAGTGCCATAGATAGACTGATGGACACCTTCTAGTTTTATCTCATCAGTTTACATCATATATTTTTTTATTTTTTGCCAAATCAGAGATGGTTGCTTCCTCAGATCTTTTAGCCTACTTCATTATGTCAAAATGATTCTGTCCGAAGGACTTCTTGATTCCACAAGTCGCGTAGCAATCAGGACTTGGTGTATTTTATGAAATGAAACATTTTCAAAAAAGAGTTGATTATTGATTTAGCAAGAAGGGGATATTACATTTTCACATAAAACCAAGTTTGTTTGGATCACTTTTTTGCCCTAATGAATTGCATCATTATCAGAGATTGCTTTGTGTATTTATGCAAATCATCTTTGTCAAATATGAAATTAGTTTGTTCAAGGTTGACAAGACAGATAAAAATGGGAGAAATCATTGCAGGAACAAATACTTTCCCCAGCACTGCAGGACGTGTGAAAAATATGTTCATCAATAACTATATTCCAGAATAAATGTAAAGCTAACTTTAACTCAAACAAACCTTGTTTCTCTGAGTGTGCCAGGCATAAAATCTACTGGCCCATGACCAAATCTAATTGTAACCCTTGGTCTCAAACACAATGCTAAAACAATTGCTAGCTGATTATTTAAATGTATATTCATCCACCAGTATTCTTCTTTCCAAGTGGATCATTGAGAGAAGCCTGCGGGCCACTAATCCTAATCTTTTTAGAGGATTATCGGAGCTGGCATATTGACAGGCAGCTGCACAGACACACATCAAAATACTCTAAACGTAGCACTGAACTCTCTGTCTCTCTCATACACACACGCGCACGCACGCACATGCCCCTCTCACCTCCCCACACGCCCACACACACAGAGACTTTCAAAAGTGTACGCTTATATTTCTTTACTTTGGTCCAGAGGTGAAAAGTCAGTCTTAACTCTGATGCAAATCCCCTGAACTCATTATGCAAAGAGGCAAGAGAATCACCAGATTTATGGAAGTAGGGAGCACAAGTGCTGCATGGAATATTGGAACACTTTGATCCTGAGACTAAATCAAGTGTAATTGTGTTCACACTTTGAATTGATGGAGTTTAATGTGACCGACCATCAAGTGCACTATAGGCAACCTCTTCAGAAGGTTTCAGTCTTTAGTTCTGTCCTGACACTTGCATATAAAACATCCAGGGTATGTAGGGAATGCAAAACATTGATCAAAGGGACAGAGAACAAGGTTGTTTCATATATGAAAACTGCCATCAGTATATGTTAACTGAGATCCATCTATACGGAATGTGAACACTGAGTCTGAACTAAGGTTATGTCTCACATATAGAGAATATAAAAAATATACAAACTTCTGATAAAATGCCAAGCATTTATCATTTGTCAGAAAGCTTGTTCCACCTTAACCCATTTAATCCCAAATTTTTCCCAGACATGAAAATATTAAATCAGATGTCATTTATGGCCCTATGAACTAATCAAGGGGTAATAATTTTTGAAAATGTGGAAAAATATATAAAAAGGTGTGTTTTATGATTGGTCACAATTGTGACCGGTGGGATAATATGGTGCTCTTACTAAGATGAGATAAAAGTGTTTTTTCCAAATAGAAAGATCATAAAAGGTGAACATTGTTTCTTTATTTGAATATACCTTGCCACTGCATTACTTTAGTGCAACATTTGCTCTGTAAAGTACAAATTTGTCTATCTGTATATTCTAAACCAGGGGTCTCAAACTCCAGTCCTCGAGGGCCGCAGTCCTGCAACTTTTAGATGTGCTTCTGCTGCACCACACCTGAACAGAATAATTAGGTCATTAGGGCTCTGGAAAACTGATCTACACAAGGAGGAGGTCATTAAGCCATTTCATTCCAGTGGTTTGTACCTGTGGCACATCTAAAAACTTCAGGACTGTGGCCCTCGAGGCCTGGAGTTTGAGACCCCTGTTCTAAACCAATGTAAATTTGAGAGTTTATACATACTTATATTGAACTTAAGTCAGTTGTAGTGTTATGTTATCCCATTAACATATATCATAAAGATAGCATCTATAGTAGAGGCCTTCATTTATATTGCTGAAAATTATGAACATCTGTCAGTCACACTGTCATAAAGTAATAAACTTAGTCCAGGGGCCTTCAACTCCAGGGATTTAGGGCCGGTGTCAGGCATCATTTCCATCCATCTCTGCTTCAATGCACCTGAACCAGGTGATTAGCAGGACTCTGGAGAACTGGACTGCATACTGAGGAGGTCATTTATTTAATTCAGGTGTGTTGGACCAGAGACACACCTGAAAGCTACAAGATACCGGACCCCAAGGCCTGGAATCAAAGGCCAGTTGTTTGGCTCTATCTTACCATTTGGTGACTTTGGTATTCTCAATTTTGGGTTATTTCATCCCCTCCTTAATTTCCATGAACTTTATTGAAGCACTCAATGTGCAATAAAACCTTGAATTTCTCCCAGGCATGGGTGGTGCAAAAGCAACATATCTGGAAACGATTCTTGCATTGACTGACCAGTAAGTGTCTTGGTCACATCTTGAAAAGAAGTGTCCATTTGAGATCTATTTCCATGACCTACTGACTTTGTGCCAAGCCTTTGCATAACATAATAAGCCACAACACGTGAGAAGGTCAGCAAATCAGTCGTCCTTCCTATGACACATTTTTAAAATAATATCTAAAAGGTAAATGTCCTGTATTTATATAGTTCTTTATTAAGTCCAAATGACCTGAAAGTGCTTTTCTCCATATTTAGTCATTCACCCCTTAACGCACACATTCACACACTGATAGCAGTAAGCTACTATATTGTAGTAGCTTACTGCACAGTTTAAGCTTTCCTGGCACAGTCTGACAGAAGCAAGGCAGTCATACCCTGGCACCACCCGATCCTCTGACTATCACCGGCAGGCATGGCGGGTGAATTGTCCTCTTGATCAAGGCCACAACGACTGACAAAATTAGGGTTCCAGCAGGTAATCCACCAGGTACAAGATAAACTCCTACCTCCTAAGCTACAGTCATCCTATGTTCAAGTACGCTTTTGAGATGGGCCACCACCACTTCTTGGACTTGATCATGACTCTGTAGCTTGAGGGGTTTTGGTCATGAAGGTCTACACCTCTCAAGTGCTCATTGATTTATTTGACATCAGTTTCTGTGTAGTTCTTTCTCATCTTTGTTTCTACTGTGAAAATATTGTTGTCTTTCTAGTATTTTCTCATCTTGTGTCAGAACCATATTTGGATCCGCTTCAGTTTTAAAGTGTACATCGAAGAGACAGTTGTCCCTTCATCATGAACTTTGCAGGTGGTAAAGGAGTGCCACTGCAGTCCCACTGGTGAAGTGGGAGATCATCCTCTTTTCCCATTAACTGATCATATGCATTCAAAATCAGGCATGGAAAAAGGCCTATTTTCCCCTTTTAGTCCATGTCTAAGCCATCACTACCAAAATCAGTACGGATTCCATCCTTTGCATAATGTTGTAAGCTTTGTCTGGCCATCACTAAGTCCAACAGATCAATAACCACACTCAAAATTAATCTTAAAAAGGAAGAAGTTTGGAATTAGAAGAATATGGTATGTATTTAAATAAACATACCTAGGTCAAATGTATTGTCACGCCGGTCACTATTGTGAGTGTCAACATGTTTACACACCCTGCTCACACACCAAACCAAGTTATGTAAATGCAAAGGTCAATATCATAACTAGACACTTTAAAGATAACGTGCACCAAAAATCTTTGTCGTATGTTTATTTCAACCTACATTGCTAGCCTCTTTGGGAGGTTTGTGGCACTCTTCTTCTCGCCAAGGTGCAACCAAGATATAAATGGCTCTGGTCATGTGATAATTTTCTCTAAAAATTTGATACTGCATAAGTATTATCCAAACACTCTAAACTTTCAATATTTACTGAACATTAACCGAAAATTTAATCAGTAAGCTTTTGGAGTCCTTGAAATTGAAATAAATTTCTCGGGCACTATTGTGACCGGTGGGTTTAAATGGGTTAAATGTGGAAATACCATGTGCAATTTAACTGAAAACAATCACATCTATAAAACATAAAACCATAAACTGTGCAACAACCTGTTTTCATAGCGGTGGCTTCCCTTAAACTCAAACAGGCTGCAGGGTTCCAGTTCTGGTCACTCACATGTGCAGCGGAGCAGGCTGAAGTCTGCAATGGACAACAAGGCCTAGGCACCGCTAATCTGGAACACACTTCAAGCCAGACTACCTCCAGAATTTGGGAGTTGAGCTCTGAGGAACGAGTTGCCTGCAACACTTATGGGTTCAGCTTGAGCATGCTTTTCATTCTAGAGTCCAGTTTTCTAATGGATTAAAAATGAGCAAGATCCAGAAATCAGACCATAATCTGGGGATGGTTGAAAGATGTTAATTTACAATAAATGGAATATGCAAAACGATCGACTGCTTCCTCTTCAGATCAGCAGTCTGACCTTCTTCTCCACCACAGATGAGGTGAAGAGGAAGGTCAAATTGTGACAGTTTTCTTCATATTTATATTCTATTCTTCATATTTATATTCTCATAATGAATAATAACACTTTGAATTTATGGAATGTCAAGAGAAAATGCTTTCAAAGCTCAGCATATCCGCCCAGCTCCAATTTTTCTTTTCAGATCTCAGCTTTCCATGTAGACCTCCATCCCTGGTCAGTCTTTGTAAAGACAGGTTGGCTTTCTTTTTCCTGGTGATTTGTTCAGCAAGACTTTGTATTTGTAACTTTCTGGAACTTTATCCCACTATGAAGGGAGTGGGATAAAAATGCGGATTGTTTAACAGTTTGAAGCTCTCAGCGGAGATTTACTTTCAGTGAGGTAACATAATAAACTCCGTTAAAATGCTCTCAACGCTCCAATAAAATCCGATTTTTGATGCTCGCAGGTTTGCATCCACAATATTGGATGTAAAGAAAGATCACTTTCTTCTTAGGCTTCACCTTGATTCTGACTGAGACTTGAAAACCTTCAACAAAACATTGACTCTGTCCTCCAACACACTCTGTATCTGCTGCACTGTCTTTATATCACATCTCAAGAGCCTTTCTTCAATGTTTTTTCTACAACATCAGTGGAAATGCAATTTGCTTAAATGTTTCTATATATTTTTTTCCCCTTAGTGTTACCTCATGCTAACTACTAGAGGCAAATAGTGAAGGCCCTGGTGTGCTTTAGCCAAAGGTTCCTTCCTACTAAAATAACTCTCTTTGCAAAGAGGCAACTGTTGAACAGTAGAGTTTTTCCTTTGAAAAAAAGTGCAGTTCAGTGAGGATTTATTTGCAGACTCTAGAAGTGGTTTAATCAGAGCAACTCAGTATATTTGCCTATTTAATGTTTTAGTTTATATCTGTCTCAATGCTCTGCAGGTTTTGTGTATGTCTCACCTCAAGATAAGTACTGCGGAGTAATTTCTTTCCCAGCAAGTAAGTATTTGGTTTAGTGAATGTATATGAATGCTTTAGCCTGGAGTGAAGTGAAATCAAATGAAGAGATTAAAATTCTGATGCAAGTGTTTGTGTTGCTCATAAAATGTGGAAAATGTTAGATGTACCTTGGGTATTGGTGAACACAAACACTCCTTAAAGAGATAGTTTTTCATTTTAGACTCGAAGCTAAAAAAAGATAAAATTTTGAAATGAACTGACACTTAAGACTTTTAGAAATAAAACAGCACAAAAGTTCATAACGCAACTTGAAAATGAACAGCTTTGAATTAAAGCATATTATTTTTCAGCAATGAGGAATTTGTGGGATTATTAATAGATGATTTCAAAATTTTAAATATGGCTCTCAGAATCTTAACGTGTAAACAAAAACAGATTTAATTTATATTAGATACTAAATATCTTAATATTGAAGTCATATTTCAGAGATTGTGAATGTGTGATTGAGAATGACTGATTTCATTGTAACACATCTCTGCCCTGAAAAGCCCTAAGTCTGAAGTTATTTCATTATATTCCATGTCATGAACATGATACCAGCATTTCATCTATTTATTGTCTTCAATCTGTCCAGTGACCTTTTCTCTGCAGCTGTGTTTGACATCTGTGAAATAGTCTGATTAGCTGAGTGTGACAATGGGAGCACAAACTACTTATGTTTCTGTGCAAAATAAAAGCATGGGTTTTAAGCTGCACCTTAGAGTTTAGAGTTGCCTTACTAAGTGTGTCATTGATCAACATAAATGATTTGTATTTGCTTGATCATTTTAATACTTGACCAAATCTAATGTTTATTGCTTGTTTTATAATTGACAGTATGATGGTTTTACGATGTTAAGCATGTTGAATCGCCTTGTTGTTGAAATGTGTTGAACAAATAAACTTGACTTGACGACTGTTAGACACTCTGGCAACTACCTGTAACAATACTGCTTCCATTCAGTTCTTTTCTATGAATTGTGTCTATAAGTACAGTTAAGTAAATCCATATTCACCTATCTTTCTATTTAACACACATCAGTACTTTCTTTGCCTCCACTGACATTTCACATTCTTACAGCGTGTGCTGTTGCAGCAAATCCTGGACATTCCTAATGACTGTGAAAATGCCGGTTTTCGTCCCTGTTTTAACCACCGTGTGATTGAAAATGCATATATGGCAGGAAACCGTAAAATTTTTCTGTCCATTAAAACTACTCCAATTCACATAAGTCTATGCTTCTAGAGAAAAATGAGTCCTCCAGATGTTTATTCTGTCCGTGTGAGCACGACTAATGTGCATTGTGTGTTTAATGACGGCTGGTAAAACTTTGATGAAAGCTGTGCAGCAGTCAATGACCCCGCCTTCATTTGCTTTTAACTCTCCTTTTTTCCCTATCTCTGCTGGCGCAAGATGACATTTTTGACTACTGACAAAGCTTTCAATAAATTAACATCTAAATAACAAGATGTTCGGAGTGAATGCCCTGCATTCTTAATTACCTTTTTTTCAGAAAGCTTTTTTCCCCCACACATCAAAGATTTTTCTTTACTGTTTCGCACAAATAAATGGTGCAAGAGGGATGAAGTAATATTTGCTTCTATGAAAGATGCCAGAACAGTTTTTATTTGAATAACTTCCACTCACAACCGATTCATCCTGTGGAAGCATAAGCAATTTGCAGAACTTCAGTCTTAGTGGGAACTTTGAACAGGCTCTAAGAGAAGGCTGACCCAGGTCTTCTAAGACCTTATTTATGAGACATTTAGTTCAAAGACTGAATTGCTTCATAAAGAGAGGTTTCTCCACAGTGTAACCATGCTACCATGACAAAGTTTGCCTAAGTAAAACATCCTTCTTGTGTCAAAATCTTCATGTATAGTAAGTAAAAAAAAAATTCGATTTGTTATATAGATTTTCAACCTCAACATGCATTCTAGCATTTCATTACATGGCTTCTTTGCCCATGGCACTGAAAAGGAGTGTAATGATGCATGTAAAGAAAATAGTGTTTGTTATGCAGCTTTGGAAAAGGCAACAAAAAGCCAATTAACTGCCAGAAGCAAACACTGCTCTGTGTTTCTCCAAGGTGTTGTAATGGAAGCCAGGTTTGGACAGAAACTCAGCAAATCTCCAAACATACAAAACGAAACAGAGACAAAAATATGTTTTGACGGGGGGCTTTGTCTGATCATCACATGTTGACAATGTAAGAAGTTTGGTTCATATTATCACCCAGACCTAGCGTACAACTTAAAATGCCTAAATCAATCAATCAATTAATCTATTTATTGGTGAGGTTACCACTCTGTCATATGGCCACAGTCAAACAGTAAAACTAAAGCGATAACTTTAAAAAAAATCTGAATCATGATCCATTCATCAGCTGGTTATACAAATACCAACTGTAACTACTGCTAACACCTGCACTGTTTGGTCCCTTTAGTCCAAGGTTCCTTGATAGATCATTGAAAGCTGTTGCTTGTATGTCCAGCATTCCAGGATTCTCCCTTTTTGCTTCAGCCACAAATGATTTCTACCCATTCTCTGATCTCTGGACGTCTCATTTCAGTCCCCCGACCATGAGTTTGGTCTGACTCTTTGACAAGTGTTCAGATGTCTGCCTGTCCAGACTCATCGTTCAGTATCACTAGATTTTCTGATATTTTCATACCAACCCTGACCTCTCTTTCGTTTCTTTTCCTAGTCACCTGTTGTGGCATCATCCTGTTCACCTGGCGCACCCTAGTTTTTTAGTGTTATCAACATTACATAAAAGAAAGAAAGAGTTTTTCCTCTCTCTGAATGAGTTCATGCATCAATCCCAAAAAGATTACCACCTTCTCTTTTGAGTCTTTATATATTCCCTGACTCTTTAACCGCTACTAACTTGATTTTAATCACAAAGCTTCCTTGGATGTTTCCTGATTATCACCATGTGCAAATTGTTGTTAAGTTTCTTTTAATGTCCTCTGTATTTTCAGGGCTCTTGCTATCTGGGACATTATGCTAAACCTTTTTGACTCCTTGTTACTTTGGCAAAAAGTATTGTTAAGTTTGTTATTAATGTATTCCTCTTTATTATTTGCTAATTTTTGAAACACCAAATCATTTCTGGTTCATAAAGCAAGCTGGACAGGCAACAAAAATCATAGACAAAATATATCAAAGGACATAATAAGAGCATAGAGAACATGTGAAATGGAATCAACAGAGAGAAATAAATATAGTATTGATAAGCTACAGCTGAAACCAGATGTTTAGATAAACCTTCACTGGAGGGACTGACCCCCTCAGACTGACCTGGAGGATGTGATGAGAAGAGGGATTCTGGACCTGTTGCCTGGATGGATGTCTTTGGGCTTTGTGATGGCTCCTTCTAAAACATTGACAGTGTTGCCCTTCATAACTTATAAAGAAGCTTTAGTGGACAGAGTCAAACATCTCCACTTGGACAATCTCATATCCAGAATGGTGCTGGTAGGACAAATGATTTGCAAACAGAGGTAAATTGTCTCAAATCTGAACTTAGCAGCTCTCACTCTCAAATCTCAGATTTACCGTAATAAACTTATTTAAAGAAAGTAAAATGTAACATCAAAATCAGCAGTAGGACCGTAGTGTCTGATAAAGACATACTGTACATCTTTATGTGAATTAGGGATAAACACTTTTCATTCATTTTTCTATTTTGTTTATTTTTTTAGATCCATCAGATGACACCTACTGAATGACTTATTGACTTTGTAATCTGTTTTGAAACATAAGAGCTATAGTTTCTCAGATTCCCTTCATTTTAGGTTCTACTAAATAATAATGACACACAACAGAGAATTTCACCCCAGCTGATTAAGCTGTTAGATTCCTGTTGTACGTTGTAGGTCACTAGTAGGAGTAGTTGTGGTTTGATTCTGCTTCCTCCTAGATGTCAATGTGCCGTTGCGTAAGGAACTCAACTCCATGTTGGCACAATACTGAACTGTGTGTAGGTGTATGAATTTGTTTGCATTAAGTGAGTGTGGCTGGGTACATCTGGTTCTAACTTTGACTGGTATAATTAGAAAGGTGCTATGTATGTTCAGTTCACAGAAAAATTTTATTATTTACATTGTTTCTTGTACTTTAGTAGATGTTCTTAATCAGAGTGACTAACCATCAATTGTTGATTGTTTTAGAGAACCACTGTCCACCCCCCCATTGCTGCACTTCGTCGAAGCTTGAATTCCAGTTATCTAAAAAATGTGTATATTTCTCAAATAATAGTTCTTCATATTATATTAAAATTATTTTACTATGTTTATATCGTGAGATGTACATTAAGTTAATCACAACTGCCCAGTGTTGTTGCATGCTGCATGTGTTTATGTGTTTTTTCTTGCTCAAAGATATACTGTATCTCATAGGCTTGTATTATTAAACTGTGGCTCAGTGGTGAAGTATATATCTTGCAAGGTTATAGGTTTGATTTGAGCTTCCATATCAATGAGCCTCTGAGCAAGGAACGTCACCCCTAGCTGCTAGCGAATCTACATAAATATGTATAAATGTGTGCACCCTTTTAAGTGTGGGTGTGTCTCCATATGTAAAGTGCTTTTAATGGTCAGTATGACTTTAAAGGCCACACATAGTTTCAGTTCATTAAAAATCTGTAGATAATTAAAAACATTTTTGACTTTCAATCGGTTTTAATTCAGTTTTAGAGCTTAACCTCTGGGAAACTCACAAATGATGGTTTTAGATCCTGAGATGAGGTCCTCTCTCCTTTTCTCCTTCCTGCAGTCAAATGTTGGACTTAATTTGATTCCACCTCTACATTTTCATATAGTCTGAGTAGCCCTCTATGCCTTTAAGACATATGAAAGGACAATGCCTTATACCTGCCTGTACTGTATTCCTCCAGCAGTATTGCCTCCGAGGGCTTCCTCAACCCTTCCCTTGCTTACTTGGATTGGACCCACAGCTCTCCTCTGCATGCTCCTGGATTTCCCTGCTGGCATAAATGTACATCCCAGTATTGTATAGGTCAATGCGTTTGGTGTACAAGTGTAAGCCATATCTGAGATTCAGCTGTAGAAAAACATTGAAAACCACTTTTATTTTAATGTGTTAACTTGGATCTGATTCTTAAAAAATATTTTTTAGCTTAACTCTCATTAGACTTGACATTAACCTTCCATTTTCTCTGTGCTCCTACCATAACATTTAGCATTCTCTTTGATTTCATTGTAAATTAGAACTCATTCATCCAGTCACTTTTACTAAGAAGCAGATTTTGGCCAAGTCAAATCATTTCACTTTTTGTGCAAAAATCATTTTAAGTTTTGGATATTCAATGATTTGCACATCTCTTTTGTACATTAAATTTTAACTATTTGGATACTTACAATATTATTATGTTAAGCAGGTAAAAAAAATAGTTTACTATATATTTTTTGTGATATTTGTTTTAAATTTTTTTGTGTGGCTATTTTGGCCCCACATGATGAAAAGTTTAGATGTTGGTGGCTTAGATACAAATCATGAACGGCTTCTTCAGCCTTGACTTTTTGTGGCCTACACTTTGACTACACTACCACACTCTGACTGGTAGATAGATATCTGTCTTGTCAGCAGTCCTCACTAGGCTTGTATAAATCATAACATGATCACAACTTAACATTTCTGTGTTAAAATCATCCTAATTGTAACATTCTACTTTTCTAACATGTTTCATTTTGATCTTTCATTAGCTGTAAGACATAATTACAATCGATTATCATGCTGGTAATACATGTGTAATTAACCCATGTAGCAGAAGATTTTCCCTTTTTAAGCATCAGCACAGTACATAACTTCTTTTGACAAAGTGGAGATGGATATATTATCCTGTTTTGGGCATACATTTTATGTCCCATTGTCAAACAGTTCTGCTCTTGAATTCTTGTTTCATTTGTGCAGGGCATACAATTATTTTAGGTTTACCTTTGAAAACTGATGTTCTGATGCTGAAAGTTGTTAAGATGTTTGTGTAGATACAGCTGGAGCGCCACTCACTATCTTGTTCTATCTTAAATGAACTTCAGTAAGCTCTAAAAAGCAGTCTGCTTCCCTGCTGCTCTCTGGGAAAAACAGAGCAACACAGTTAGACCAGACATGCTCTGTTTGTCCTCACTCAGCTTTAGCTACTTCATGTTTTCTCCAGAATAAATTATTTTTCAATGGTCACCATGCAGAACTAAGCTCAACATCAGTTAGAAAAGCCTTCTGATTTCCAGTTGGTATGCCTTTAAGGAAAGAGCTGACATGAATTTTTTGAGTTCTGCATCTCTTGAAGTCATTACAAATTCCTGTGATCACTGAGCATGTTATATGAGATAATTTGCTTTTATCTGATAACAAGGAGTGTAAGCTTAGGACAGATGAATGTTTTGCATTGTAAGAGCAATATCATTTTGCCTGCAGTTAGT
The DNA here is from genome assembly GCF_002775205.1 of Xiphophorus maculatus. Taxonomy (NCBI): domain Eukaryota; kingdom Metazoa; phylum Chordata; class Actinopteri; order Cyprinodontiformes; family Poeciliidae; genus Xiphophorus; species Xiphophorus maculatus. The sequence goes on from NC_036463.1 coordinate 22,730,770, forward strand.
CTATCACTTAAAACAATTAGGTCAAACCTAAGTCTAACATCTGCAATTAAAAATGTCTCTTTCCAAATCTGTAAAGATGTCAAAGGAAGCCTGAACACCTGGTACTTCACTACTTACTAAAAATTTAATTAATTACTCTTTAATGTAGTGTAAGTTTTTTTTTCAGCTCCAGTTTGTGTTCAGCCGTCCGTTTTTTAAATAATCTCCTTTCTCCATATGAGGAGGCTACTGGTCTCCAGGGTTCGATTCGCTATAAGTCTTCTCCAATTCTCTTTCTTTCTGTTTGCTGCCTATTATAATTCATTTTTACAGAACTTTACTTCGCTGTTAGGTGATTAGAAATGCTTTGCAAGCTAATGTAAATTTGTCTATAAGCAGTAGAGATCAGCTTTGGTTTTGGCTGCTCTGAGATGGGCCTTTGCTTTAGTTCGCTGGACTAACTAATCTGGATTTAAAATAAACAAAAACATCAAGATGGTTTTAACTAAACTGAAAGAATAGCCCTGTAACATGATCTGAGAATTACTTGAAAGGACTAAAAATATATATTTCTGTGCATATGTTGGAGCTAAAGCCTTACCAATAGACTAATAATTTTAACAGATGAAGATAAAATTAGCGATGGTGTCAGGATCTAACATCTTTATACAATATGGTCAGTTTATCTTTGGAAGTTGGTTGCCACCAAACTACATCCAAAGGTAGATTTGATGCACCATGTCCCATTTTAAAAATGTTTTAGTTCTTTAGTTATTAGCCTATATTTAATTCTGACAAAAGGGAAGAAAAACAACACAGTATTCTAATGCAAACAGTTTAGTGGTGAAAAAGTGCAGTAAGGTTTTATCCACAGAGAAAAGGTTGGCAACCTAAAGTCAAGCCAAACCAGTCCAAATTGCAATTTAGATAGGTGAGATTTTAGATGATTGATGTAAAAAGTAGTAAAAAAAACTGTGAAGAGGAAGGTGCATTTTGCATTCAGCCCTTATTTACCTAATGGACTCTTGTAGGAATTGGTCTATTCAATTTTTCTAAAGGTATTGGAGTAAAGTGAGTTGGTTAAAAATGAATAGACCTTATTTTAGATCTTTGTTAGTAAAAATCTTTAAAAATGTATCAGTTTAATTCAGTTTCACAACCACTCACTATGTTGGTCCATCTCAGAAAATCACAGTAGAATTTATTAAAAGTTCATAATGTTTGAATACTTTTGCTGGGAATTGTATCCAATGTTGAGATTGTAAAGCTTGAAAGTTGAACAACCAGTCATTGACATTCAATTGTTAAAATCTTTAGAATGACCTTCAGTTTAGTCTACAGCTGAAATGATCAGAGGTAGATTATACATTTTATTCTGTACCACTTGTTGCCTCACAGTAAAACTTATTTTATTCCTTTTCATTATTTATTTTTTTTATTTGCAAGTTTTCTGTTGAATTTGTCCTTCAGTGGCATTTGTATGTTCTCACTGAGGTCAAAGCAAACCCTGCAAGAATTCTCCAAAATGCTGCATTCATAAACTTAGAGGTTGTTATAGAGCTGCTGTGGAATGATCTTCAGATGAATAGATTCATATATTGTACTCCTTGCTGCCTCTATAAAATAGATTTTTTTTTACTTTTTCATCATTAATAGTGATAAAACTTTGTTCTGAATCAAGCTGCATACTGTGGTGTTCAAGTCACAGATATGGACTTCGGTTGCATGATTTTATGCAAATGTTTTTTATCCCTTTAAATGACCTTTTAGGCCTTGTTTGGACAGTCGACCTTGACTTTTGTGAAATTGTGGTCAGGTCTATTACACAGGATGTCACAACAATATTACTGCTCAGATGCAACTCAAGTCATGCATGATAATCCTGTTAGCCACGCTGACCTCCTGGCTAAAGATCCTCTCTCAAGACTGGAAAACATGTTAAATCTCAGGCTATTTCCACCTTGGCCAGGCAGAAAATGTCCTTCTTCACAAAACAAATGCTGTATTGATTTAACAGCTTGCAAGGAGGGCTTTGTCTTTTTTCAATTGTAGGGCCGTTTTTCTCAGTGTGTTGCTGCAGAGACCAAGCAACTGTGTGCACTTTTTTTTTTTCTGGTACCTTGTTCTGCTTGTAACTGTTGCTGTAGGAAGATGCAGTGTGTTTTTTGAATTAGCTCTCAAAATGTTAAACATTACACTCTGAAATATGGCCCATGGATCACTTTAATGTCTTTTTAAGAAATATGACAAGCATCCAGGAGGTAATTGTTACATTTAAAGTCTGTTTTATGATTAAAAAACATTCAAAAAGAATGAAAACCAGTTTTAAACAAATACAATTTATTTTAATGCTGAATGTATTTTTGTTATCTTTCATTGTGGAGGGTTTACTGTGTCTTAATAAGTAGCCACTTTTATTAGGTACATGTTTTCAGTTTCATAGCCAATCACATGGCAGCAACTCAATACATTTATCTGTCCAGGTGTGGTAAAGATGACTGGCTGAAGTTCTCAGTCAGCAGCATAAAGGAGAAGAAGTTCCTTTATGGTTAGTGTCAGGTGAGAAATCAGTGAGCAAACAAGAAAATATTATGTGAGCCGAAATGTCTTGTTGATGGGAGAAGAGAACGGGCAGACTGGTTTGACAACAGACAGGTTATACAAATGGATATACATTACAATAATGAAATACAACAGAAAATATAACACTACAAGTTCATTTCTAATCACAATACACAAGCATAAGTACAGACTTAATCACTGTCACGCACACATGCGCACACCCGGCATACAGTTAATTATTACATATTACACAACAGTTTATATTTATGTAGCTAACAAAACAAATCCAACTAAATTATTTTGTAAAGATGAAGCTAAATTTGCACCAACAAGAATCAGATTTTAGAAGCAAATTCAAAATAGTTAAACACTGCAATTAATTATAATTAACTAAACATCGGGAGAAGTATACAGTGATGGTGCTGATGATTAAATTGGATGGTGGAACTGTATATTCCGACCATAATAATTGTATTTTCACACCACAAACCAACTACGTAATGCATTCCATAATGTAACCTTCCTTCTAAAATATTTTCATCTTTCTGACTGAAGTTATCTATATTCATCTCCCTGCTTGGCTTAAAGGACAGTGCAGGGAAAAGAGTCTAATATAATTTGAAGTTGACAGCATGTCAGTGTGTTGTGTTTATGTGCCTGGCATTCCCAGTTGGTATTACTATAACATGCAAGCTAGCAGACTGAGAGTTTATGCAAATGAAGCTCTTTTACCAGAGTCCCTGGCCTTCACCAGACTTGCCTCTAAATGCAGCACTGCAAAGTTAACTTATTGCGAGTTCACTGTGGGTCCCCTGTTTTTCCATTAATTATAATCCTGTCAGCGACGTCCCAAATTTGAGAAGCGAGGGATACTCCCGTTGGCGGGTGCCTTAACAGCGTCGCCATGGATGCCTCTGTGAAGCTGAGGGAAGTGTGGGCTAGATTTGCTCCTCTACACTGGCAGGCAAGGCTTGCATTATGCTAATGTAACTACCAGAAAAAAAATAGGGTGGAAAAGAGAGAAAGAGAGAGAGAGAGTGAGAAAAGAACAGAAAAAAAATCAGTGTGAGGAAGAGAGGGAAGGAGCCATGGTGTGAAAGCGAGCGAGAGAAGTCACATAGTCTACACATGCGGGGGCGAACATGTTGTCATCTCTTGCATTTAAATGCTCCCCACTCACTCTTCTCCACACATCATTTAAACTGGGTCAGAAAAGTGGTGGGAAACCAATTCAAATGCATTTGTAGAGACTGAAACCATCTGAGTAAAGCAAAGCCACATTTCAAAGCTAATATCCACGTAGACATAGTCTCATTCTTATCACACTTTCTAATCCAACATTTGTTTGCTCCTTTTTACATTCACTTTGACCTTGGCTAGGATGTTTCCAAGCTGCTGGTGAAGCCACACAGATTTTGAATTTACTAATGGCATCATGAGGCACAGTGAGGCACAGTGAGTCACATATTGCTATTATAAGTGCCCTCATGAAATGACTTTTATATTCCCTCCCTTTTTCCCCAGGAACTAAAGCATGAAAGCATTGTATGACTCTATCCAAGTGCTGGCTTATTGTAGGGCATAAAGCAGGGGTCTCAAACTCAATTTACCCAGGGGCTGCTGGAGGTAGAGTCTGGGTAAGGCTGGGCCTCATTCACACACACGGTCTCCTCAGCCGAACTTTTCTGATTGCTTATTACCATATTTGGCCGTAGTCAGGCGCTGTAACAGCCGTAATTGTGTAGTGTCTCTTTAAGATACTCTAGTAGTGCTAATGATGTCAGAAGTATGCGCCACGGCTTCTCTGTAGAGAGCGTGGGAGAAACGTGCTAGACGGACATGTTAGCTCCCTAACTTTTTAGTAATGTTACGGGTTGTTTGGACACTGCTCAATTTTCATATCTGATAATATAGCAGCCGGTCACCCGGGCTTTGTAAGGTTGGTGAAGACCGTATTTATTAAAGGACAACACTGTGGAATTCCCAGTACCAGTGTGGTTGTGAGTTTTTGACCGTCCTGACGAATCTGCCGCCTCCTCTCCTCCCTTAAACACAACCCAAGCGTTACAGCGCCTAACCTTAATTACGTTACACTGATCAGCAACTTCCGGGTCTAGACTGGATGCTGAAGCACGTGAAGCGGGAGCGGCCGCGGAAATTGCGCATGTACGGCATGCAAATAATGACAAATAGAAAATGCAAATAGGCCTGGCCGATGTCCCGCCCCCGAGAGCAATATACTCCACCGTGATTGGTAAGTTAGTGCAGCTCCGCACACAACACTGAAAAGTGCCAATTATATCAAACTCGTGGGCCGCACTAACATTAAACTTTCATATTAAGGCGGGGGCCACAAACTATCGTCCCGAGGGCCGCAGTTGGCCCGCAGGCCGCGAGTTTGCGACCCCTGGCTTAAAGAGAATGCAAACTGAGGAAATTGTTGAATATGTGTCAAAGTAAAGGATAGTTTGGTAAGCACATTCTCAGCAAGAAGCAAACATTGGACCAATGGACTGGTGAATAAACTTCTGTTTCTGTGCCATCAATAATTTGACTTAAATTTCTTCTCATGTACATTCCTACGTCAATTATAAACGCTTCAAAATGTTACAAAAACTTCAAGATTTTCATCAATAACCTTGAGTCAACCTGGTGAAGGAATGAATTTGAAACTACAAGAGAGAAGAAATTCTGGCAAGCTTATTAAGTCTGAGAAATTAAATAAAATAGTCCAAATTTACAGCTGAATTATCCCCTGAATAATCCTTCACAATCCTCAAATGAAGGATTTTGGCTTTACTGATGAACAGTGAAGTTTATTGGGAGTAAACCTTGAGTTTCACCGTAAGAGCTGTATACACAAACACTAAAGGACAGTGTACCCTACAGAACACGCTCTTACAACCGTATCAACTAAAAATAACGTTCACTACTAAAATATTGACTCTTATACAAAAACCAAACCAGTATTCTTATACAATAAAGCAAATTTACAATTCCAATCAATCAATAAAAGAAAGATCCTTGTTTACAAAATAAACATACCTTGTGCCTCTATTAAAAGGGCGCAAGAGTTATCTACATTTTATTAACTCTGTTGCAACTTGTCTCCCGTTCTGTTGTTAAGCTGCCGTTTTATAATATAAAAAACAGAAGATGTCTAATCAAAATAAAAGCATCAAGTTAAAAACTGGAAGTCAATCATATATTACACAAAATAAAATGATGTAAATGCAATAAGTGCAAAAAGTGGAATACAACAAATAATACAACAAATACAACAAATAACCCCAAATAATTTGGGGTTAGTTACAACCATCTTTCTCTAACTTCTGACATGCAGTGTAGCTACTGATGGAAAAGACAAAAAGGGTTATACTGTATGTATGTAGATAAATGAAGGATAAAATTAATGAAAGAAATAAAACAGAATTAAATGGAATAGTGAAAAGTAACTTGAACTAACTTAAACTAATTAAACAAGACACAAAAAGGATTAGCATGAAACCCAATACATGTAAAAACACAGTCTATCACCCGTGGTGTGACGGATGAGGTGGAGGAAACATCATTGGAATTACTAGGACTACATAAAATCAAAGCGAAAGTGTCTGAGACAAAAGGAATGAAAAAGAAAAGAGAGAGAGAAAGAAGAGAGGAAAGCCAAATTCAAAGTTGTATCCTGAATCCAAACATCTCAGACACAGACGTTTTAAACCAGCACAGCAACAAAACACCATTAGAATATTCCAGCACATCAGCAAATTTTAAGCAAAAAGTATCTACATTTAAAATATTACTAAACGCCTTAAACATATAAAACAAAAATGACTAAGTCATCTTATTTACCTATTTGGTCCTTAATTGATGCTGTATTTCCTACGTGTGAGATGATCGGCTCACTCAGGCTGGAGATAATGTCTGGGTCCAGAAAAATTATTAACATGTTGAGACAAGCAGACAGTCACAGCGCTATTTTACCCAGTCTGTGAAAGAGATCAAAGCTGAGCTTCAACTCAAAATATTCTTGGATGGCTATGTTCTTCTTCTTTTCTATTATGGCAGATTGCAAGCAACTTTAAGGTGCTGCCACTTACTGTACATAAATGTGTAAAAGCATTAAGTCATATCCATTAAATTATGTTTTTTAATTTTGTATCACAAACATAAATAAGTAATACTTTTGGTAGCAATGTTTGCAGCTACCAAAAGTATATAAGTTTAGAAGTTGTTTAAAATTTTCAACAACAGCACTAAACATAAAATATTTTCCAGTTCTATAGCCAAAAGTTGAATCATCCAATCATCCAGCAATGTCTCAGGTTTCCCACTCGGATCTATGTCTTCCATTTTGTTAAAGTTATTGTTTTCTTCATTTGTAGGCGTGCTTAGTTAATGTCGTGTTTTGCACAGTTTTCCTGCTAAGCTCTTCCAGCTCTGTCAGGTTGCTGGGGGATAAGCTGTAAACAGGTCTGGGCTTTGACTGGGACACTTAAGGACATCCACCTTGTTGTCTTCAAATCATCTCTGTGTAGCTTTAGTTTTATGTTAATGGATTCTATTGTATATTTGTTTTTGTCAGAAAAGTCAAATTTTGTTGTCATGATTGATTTATAAAAGCAATAAAAAGGATAAAACATCAAAGGGTGGAATACTTTTTATAGCTTATGCTATTTTATGTGCTTACTATGTTTTGAATTCAGTTGGTTTCACACTCTATAATTCGCTTGAGGTCTATAATGACTTTAAAGAAACTTTGCTGAAACATTTCAGGCGTTATCTAACTGTCTGATGCTGTGTATCGTCTGCATAAACCTTCTCTTCTGCTTCCTCTGCTGATCAGTTTGTTTTTCATGATGTCTCTGAGTGCTTTGCGGTGCTTTGTTTACCATCATTGCAGGTTAGATGGTGTCTGCATTGATGGATGTGTCCTACAGGAGTCTGGTCCTAAACACACCCCAATACACACCAGTGTGTACAACAAGGACAGCTTGATTGATTCATTTTCATCCTGATTCCTTAATTTGTAATTACTATTATATTTTTACATCATTATCCCGAGCAGCTCCCCCACCGACCGGAGGATAATACATCTTTATCCACTCTTGCGCTTGGTCTAATTGTATCTCTCTAATTTAAATTCGCTCAGTTTATTAGAGGCTGAGTTCCCAGAGAGTGATAAAGGCTGGCCTCCATGTAGCCTGTCAGTTTTATGATTGTTTGGAGTATGAGTTAAAGTACATTAGCAACTTGTGAGGCTGTTGCTCTTCATTTGAGTCTGACAGAAGTAATGCAGATGACAGTTCTTTTTGTTTTTTCTTTGCCTATAAAAGGGCTGTGGTAAGCTCATTTGACACAATTCACTCAGCATTTTTCACAGGAAGCTCTGAAGAACAAAAAGAAGAGCAAAAACAGATATTTAGCTCATATTGATTGAATTGAAAAGACAATGATTTGCTAATTAATGTTTCTGCCAGCCTCTGAGCAAAACATGCAGTTGAAGCCAGATAATTACATACCCTATCTAAAAGGATTTTTTTTTGTTCTGTCTTACAGTAAATCAGACTAAACTTTTGCTGTTTTAGCTCATTTAGGATTATAAGACATTTTCAGATTACCAAATTTCCAGAGTAATGGGAGATATGATTTTTTTTAAAGTAATTGCATACATTTACTTTGTGTATTATGATTTTCTTCTGTTACTTTAATCAACTGTATTTGTATATTTTATTACATTAGCACATTTCAGATAAGTTCAGTTTCACACGATAAAAACATAATGAAACAAGCAACACACCTTGCATTTTGCCAAATATAATATAAATAATCAAGAATAATAATCATCCAATATATTATTCACTGCTCCAGTCCAGCTCTAAACTAGTATGGGTTTTAGACTTAACTTAAAGATGCAGTATGTAACTTATATATGTTTTTCACATATTTGCTAAAACTGTCACACAGTATGAGACAGATAATTGGTTTAAAAAAAAAAAAAGCTCTTTTTTTGCTATGGTCCTATTGCCATCTGTAGAAATTAGCTACTGCCAGTAAGAAACAACCAATCAGCGAGTCAGGAGGAGGGTCCTAGTGCTGTCAATCATGTTTGTGTACCTTATATGCCAAGTCTTAAGCCATCCATTGGTCGGGTAGAGAATATTATGAAATAGCACTGAAGTTAATACAAATGTCTGCTTATGAACTTGTACTGTTGGTTTATCTGCTACAATCTAAATAGTTAACTAAAGTTAAGATCATTAGAGCTTCAACAGTCTGTGGTTACAACTGTGTCCTGTTTGTCCATCTCTGTGTTGTTTGCAATGAGAAGGGTACTTGATTTTGGGTAATGGTGTGATCAGTGGTGTTCAAAGTCAGTCCTTAAGAGCCAGTATTCTCCATGTAACAGATCCTTCCTTTGTGTAGCACACCTGAATCAAATGATGGTTAGCAGGCCTCTGCAGAACATTGACATGCTGAAGAAGTAGTTGGACCATTTCAATAAGCTGTGCAGGAGCAAAAATGCCGTACATTGCACAGAATTTGAATGTGACACTGTACAAGTGTGGTGTGAAAGTAATTTATGCAAAGCAATTAAAGATTTAACCTGGGCTATCTTTTACCTAAGGACCCATGAGTCGGTTGGTGGTGCATTAGCTGGACTGAATGAAAAGACCAGTACAGTAACAGAACAGTAATTCAACCTCACGACAGAAGACTTTCCTTCACAATGAACGATTTTGGGCCGAGAAATTTAGATTCATCAAAGGAAACTTTCTGTAGATCTCTGGTCGAGCTCCATATACTGAAAAGTCTGACTCTTGCACATTCACTTGTAGGGACTGGTGAAAGGTTTAGAACATAAGTAAAAAAACTAGAGCTGTCAGAAAGAATTCAGTTTCTGCTGAGTTCCTTGTTTTAGAATGTTAAAAATAAAGAAAAAACAACTTACTTTCAGTTTCCTTTTGTCCAATTTTCCACTTCTCCTTACATATCCAATTCTCCCATCCCTGTGGTACATCTACTGCATTGCCGTTGGCCTCATGCCTTAGCAAGACAGATGAGCTGAGTTTTTGATGTATGATCCTGCAGGTGAAAGCACAGCCAAGAGAAGTCTGACTTGCCTAAATAAGAATTTAACCGATTCTAAGCTTTAAAACAGAGAAAAGCAAGCAGGAAGACTTTCTTCTGTGTGGGGTTCTTTTCCTGGGTGGGGAGTGGGGAAATCATCACTCCTAATCTGCCACTGCCTTAAAGAGCAATGTTCACCGTTCTGTCGTTTTTTCTACTCTACCTGTTTCAACAGACAAGGTCAATCTGGCTTGTCAAGCCCCCGTCTGGGCTCTGGATTGAAGGAGAAGCCACCTGAGGATCTCAGATTGGCTGAAAGATGCATCACACCCTCACATGCCACATGATTTCCAATTCTTCCTTCACCTGTGACAGCACAGAGTTCATGTTCATGTGCAGCTCCATGCGTTTGGGTGATGAATCAAGGGGAACTAAGTGTGTGTGATGGAGTGTGTAATTGCAGGGTACAAAAGGCCACTAATTTCAGCCCTTGAACAGCCACTTGCTCAGTCCATCCGTTTCTTAAAATGCCCTTCTGTTTCAGTTTGACCTACATCGCTCAAGTTAATATCTCCCTACCTTCCTCTCTGTGAATAATTTCTCCATGCTCACTTATATATTTAATCACTTAATGCTACCATTTACTAGCTCCGACATCAACGGCAGTAAAAAGAAAAAAAAAAGGGGTTGTGAAACACTTAGCTGTTACTACTATTATTGAAATTTAGCATTGTGAAGGAGACAACATTTTTGACCATCAGTAGACTAAATGGCTGCTGACTGGGCTGTCTTAACATAGATGGCTTTAGGCGCCCATGAATCCTGAGAAGTCTTATTTATCACAGTCACTTAAGGGGGCACACAACCTTTCTTCTCAGGTTCCAATAGGCTTTCAGCTCAACTCAATCTCTGCTGAGTTTGAGTTGAGATTGAGTTAAGTATATATATATATATAAAATTCCCTTCTCACCCACCGCAGGTGGTTCTTATCCTCTGAGCTCGGGTCCTCTACCAGAGGCCTGGGAGCTTGAGGGTCCTGCGCAGTATCTTGGCTGTGCCAAGGACTGCACATTTCTGGACTGAGATGTCTGATGTTGTTCCTGGGATCTGTTGCAACCATTGGTCCAGTTTGGGGGTGACTGCCCCGAGGGCCCCGATGACCACAGGACAACACAGGACTGTTGTCTGAGACAACAGGGAACGGAGGTATCCGTAGATGAAAGCCACGGATATATATATATATATATATATACAGTACAGACTAAAAGTTTGGACACAACTGTGAATGTTTCAGACAGGCCCTAAACACCAGAGCAATAGAGGCCCAGATCTACCACACCAGACAAGACCCAAGGTGTAGGTTGTGCAAGGAGGCCCCTGAGACAGTCCAGCACATAACAGCAGGGTGCAAGATACTGGCAGGGAAAGCGTACATGGAACGACATAACCAAGTTGCAGGCATAGTGTACAGAAACATCTGTGCAGAATATGGACTGGAAACCCCGAGATCAAAGTGGGAAATACCCCCAAAGGTGGCGGAGAACACCAGAGCTAAGATCCTGTGGGACTTCCAGATCCAGACAGACAAAATGGTAATGGCGAACTATGTCGTAGTGGATAAACAACAGAGGAAAGCCGTTGTGGTGGATGTAGCAATACCAAGCGACTGCAACATCAGGACAAAGGAGCACGAGAAACTAGAGAAATACCAGGGCCTCAGGGAGGAACTGGAGAGGGCCTGGAAGGTGAAGACCACAGTGGTGCCTGTGGTCATCGGGGCCCTCGGGGCAGTCACCCCCAAACTGGACCAATGGTTACAACAGACCCCAGGAACAACATCAGACATCTCAGTCCAAAAATGTGCAGTCCTTGGCACAGCCAAGATACTGTGCAGGACCCTCAAGCTCCCAGGCCTCTGGTAGAGGACCCGAGCTCAGAGGATAAGAACCACCCGCGGTGGGTGAGAAAGGAATTAAATATATATATATATATATCCTCTAGATCAGTGGTCCCCAACCACCGGTCTGCAGACCAATTGGTACCGCGTCGCGCAAGAAATAATGAACTACTTCCGGATCTTTTATTTTGAAAATCCTAAACAGGATTTTACCGGTTACGTCTTGCGCGTCAAAATTGAGCCAACTTGCAGCAGAATGAGTAACAAAACAACATCGGAGTACAGTGAACCCTCGCTATTTCGCGGTTCACCTTTCGCGGTCTTGCTGCTTCGCGGATTTGCATCGTGCTTTGTGTTCTGCATTCTGATTGGCTAAACAGTCTGTCCGCTTCTTCTCTACCTGTGTGTCAACAACGTTGCGGTTTAATATGTACACGTACGTAAAACAGTTTGCCAAATTTAACGTAATCGATAGTGGCATGTCGGTTTATAAGAATCTTTTTGCCCAGAAGAAAAAAAAGCGACAACAACTACCGATAACTATGTTCTTCTCTCAAAAAAACACACCTGCACCGTGGGCATTAGAAGAAAAAAACCCCGCTACAGAGCGGAGTCAGGATTCAGCGGCTCAGTCAGAAGAGCAGTGAAATACACCTGAGTCACTATTTGTCCTACTGTACTTTGTTTTTTTTCATAATCATTTTTTATTTTCTCCCGTTCTAATCCAATAACTTAGGTCGCGGTGGGGCGGCGCTGATCTCCGCAATTTGGGCACGGGAATCCACCTTCAGTTCATATTAAAATTATTATTTTACAGTACAGTAGTTATTTGTAAAAAAAAAAAAAGTTTATACAGTACTTTTTATTTGTTAAACAAATGTTTGGGCCTGTAAAAAGGTTTTGTTCTTTGGTTTCAATGTATTATGGAAAAAATAAAGGTTCCTACTTCACGGATTTCGCCTTGGAATGTAATCCCCGCGAAAAACGAGGGTTCACTGTACTGCACCCCCCACCCGGCTCGATACTTACGACGCGCACCCCTCCCCCCACCCCCACCCCCGTCCGCAGCAAAATTGCGAAGGGCTGACCGGTCCGCGCGAAAAAGGTTGGGGACCACTGCTCTAGATGACCCTCCATCTTGAGCTTCCAGAGGCACCAGCAGCTTCAAATAACTGTTTACTGCTTTGTAAGGGCATTTAACAGCTGCTCTCTTAATCTGATGAATTTGTCTAACAGAAACCTTCCTCATTATTCCTGTATCTGCACAAACCCATCTTTGCTCAAAATCAACCACAAATCTCTTCACAGTACGATGATAACGCTCCAGTTTTTGTTAAATATCTAATATTTTCATACCTTGTCATACGGCACTACACTATCTGATGATTTTTGTCAGCAGAGATCCTTTCTCTTTCCCATATTGCTTGAAACCTGTGGCCTGCTTAATAATGTGGAACATCCTTCTTAAGTAGATTTTCTTTAATTGAGCTCACTAATCAACCCAGCTCTTTGAAATTAATTATAGTGATTCAAAGAGCCCTGACACACAATACCATCTATAAATTTAATAGCGCAACAAAAAAATAAATCTTTATGACATTTTAATCCAATTTGCATAATAATTTGGAACACAGTGTATATATATAGTACAAACACAAAGAAAAAAAGAATGATTTTAGCTATTTTAGACTCAGAAGGGAAATAAAGGAGATATTCTCAATATATTATTCATGATTATCAAAGATTATTATTTGTCACCTAACCAAGTACTTATATGTATTGGTATTAATTTGATTTTCTGTACAACTGGAAGTAAACTGAACCACTTTTTCTTGTAAGGTGCCTTAAGATCACATTTGCTGTAAATTTAAAATAAAAATGTAACTACTTTATTTGCAAATTTTAAGAACCTTAAAAACTGAGTATCAATGACCATGTCCATCCATTTATGACTAAATAAAGGGATGACTGTTTAAATGACTGCTTCTCTGATGCACCATATGTTGCAAAGCTCTATGACACTCAACTTTGTAGTTCAATGGCCTCCACAGTCACTAGATTTCCACGAGCACTCCTTTGAAATGTGATTCAATTGGAGATTCACTTCATGCATGTGCAGATTACAATTCTGCACTGACTGAATGATAAGATGTCAACATGGTACAAAGTCTGTGAGGAATGTTTGGAACACTATGTTGAAACGTTAAGTAATGTTTCTGACATCTTTTTTAATCTTTTCCACAAATAACAAAAAAGAGAGTTCAGTTTGCTAAGGCATACCAGCTTCTTTTCTACTTTCAATATCCAAGTTAATGTTGATCAGAATGTGGGCTCAGCTTTGATAAAGATCCTTACTATGTGTTACGGCCCTGGGCCTTATGGGCTGGGTTGTAGGTGTCTTGTTGTCTGTCTTTGTGCTCCTCCCCTTTACAGGTGCTGCTGATTTGTTAAATGCGGAGGATGTAAATGGCCAAAATGCTGTGAAAATTGGAACTACAATCCAAAATGGTTAACTTCTTGTTTGGTGTAGACCATGGCTACAAGAGACTTTTCCATACATCTTGGAGAGTTGTACAAGCGTACAAAATGTCATGCCTCTATAAATAAGGTCAATGAGCAGATTATTTTTGAAAGATGCCAGGGGGCACCGTGGAGCCGTTTCTGTTGCAATTTTTGCAACAACCTTAAAATGCGTAATTTTGATGCAAACTTGATGCATCTGCAAAGTTTATATATATGCTGAAAAAACAACACCTCCTAATTAAGCACCTCCTGTTGTCATTTGTCAGGCTTTTTGTACAAGAAATTTAAGATTCTTGTCTCTCTAAGAAATTTTAGATTCTTTTGCAATAAAAGTCACAGGTTGTGCGGCTTTAGAAATATTTAAATAGAAGGAATTTCTCACTAAACCCCTTCCAAAATCTACATGGAGAAGAAAAAAAGATTTGGGAAAAAATAACAAGTAAACAAACTAGACACCCAAACATTTTTTTTTGAAGAACTTAAATGGCTCGATTTTTTTAATTTTTTTTTACTTGATTTCAAGTAAGGTTGCCTAAGTGCTGCAGAAGTAAGAAATATTGCCACCTGCAGGTTGGAATTGGCAGTCACTTAAACTCAAAGTTTTTTACCACTTTTGCGAAAAAAAAAAAAGTAAAATGGTGAATTGCATTATTGCAATTCACATTTTGTTCCAAATTTGTTCCAATTTGACGTACTGACTGTTTTTTGCACTTGTCGAACGAATAAATTATTTTCCAAAAGATGTCTCTTATCAGTAGACAAGTACGAAATCTTGCATCCATTGCCAGCCACACAATATGTCACATTAGTTATCCCCTGAGACTGCAACATCAGTCAGGTCAGCATTAATGATCTGTTTCCATCTGGTTGTGGCTCATTAGGCTTGATGTGTCCGACCGCAGAGTAAACGGCCATCTGATGTGACCTACCCTGCAGCAGGCAACTTAAGGAAAAGACAGTTAGTCCAGTCTGACTTGCCATACTTCACTTATCCCTGCTACCACTGTCATCATGTAATGGAGGAGTGAGGATGGAGGCAGACAGCTCAGTACAGAGCCTCTGCAGACTGGGACAAACTCCCCAGTGAGTCAGTCAGACAGGCTCCAAAAAGTTGGACACTAACTTAATTAGAGACTTATTAAATTATAGACCAAGGGAATTGATATTCTGCCCTGCAGCTAATGCAATCATATTTTGCATTTCAGGTTTTTTTCTCCCCCTCAAGCAGCTTGACTTTTGCTTGGTTCATTTATTTTCAGAGTGGCCATCTCTTCCTGTCTTTGGTGGTAATGAACCTCTACAGGGTATCCTTGTACTGTGTCTTTCTTGCCATGTTTTATGTCATGTTCAATTATTTGCTGTCATTCTTCTCGGAAAAGCTTTCAGAAAAATCTTTGCAACTTATTAAGAGTCATTCATTATCAGTGACTCATTGATATGATGACTTTCATAAGTAATTTGTTTAATTCAAGTACACATGCACATTAAACACCCAGAAACAGGTGAGCAACAGAGATTGGTCTGCAAATATGAGACTCTTTCCGAACATGAAGGAACTCCACCAAAGTTTGTGGGCAAAAAAGCTTACCGTAAATTACAAATTTAGAAATGATAAAGAAATGGAGTGGGGGAACTAGATCTGAAATATAAACAAATAAATAAAAGTATTTGAAGAAATACGCTTTATGGTTTTCAAAAAATATATAAAAACATGAAAAGCATAGTGTTTGGATGTATACTGCAGGTCAGACTCAATATTGTTCATGAAAAGGTTTTTGCCCACTGTTCATGTTCAGTCAGCCGGAATAGAGAGGAAAATCCAATGTTGAGAGCAACATCCAATGTTACTCAACATTGGATGATTCAACATTAAGCATTTTTTGTTGTTCTAAATTGTTATTGTAAATTGTTATTGTTTATTTACGAAGCACACATTCATCAAACAACTTACTACGAAATAATTTTGAGGGGCACATCATACATTGAGAGTGAATACTACCGTTATTAAAACAAGAAACCCAATTAAGACAACTCTGAACCTTTACACTACAACCTACAACCACCACTGTGCCACATATATGGAAATAACATACTCAATTACTGATTATTTCTGTACAGACACAATCAATCATCCTGTCTTTACGTGTGAAGACTTTGTCATAGAGCTGAACTCTTCGTTTCCATACATTCTTTTCTATGGTCATGGAGGCCAACACTTCAAGAAACCTTTGTCCTGCTATATTTCTGGCATACAGTAGAGAATGTCCACTCTGCATTCGCGGTGGATATAGAAATAAACATGACCAGAGCTGGAGCTCAACTCTGGCTTTGCTACATTTTCTTAAAAGCACTCAAAAGTCTGGAAATGGCTTGCTGTCATCCCGCTGCCTTGGTCAGATAACTCAAATTGGCAAACCTTCTGTTCCTCCAACCACTAAGTCATTCACTTGCAAAGACATTCCCAGCATTATAATTTGCTCCTTAGAGGCGGTCAGTCTATGGTACTGGTACCATTGGCTGCTATATCTTCACAATGTCCAGTTCTTTGGAAAAAGTCAGTCTTGAAAATTGATTTTTATTGATTTGAGAGGTCAAGTCCATTTTTCCTTCTTCATCTGCCGCTCTGGGCTTAAAAAAGGAAAAAACAAAAATGTACAAATATTGATATGCGCATCGCAGATTGCTGAAGCCTCAAGTTTGGGACTTGGGACTAATTTGTTCACTCTGACCATCCAGTCAGAGGGCACAAAACGTCTGACATCATTATAGGCCTTCTAGCAAGTTCTGTGAGGTGAATTTGACAGCTGATGGGTTAGTCAATGTAGGCCTGCCTTATGGATTCTGAAGGCGCTGAGTAGATTAGATTATCCCTTGCAGCACACAGAGATGGAAATCTGATTGGTCAAAACATTGCTAATCCACACTGCCAAGAGAAATGCTACAAGAAAGGATAGATTATTGGCAGTAAATTAATAAAATTGAATTGAACAAACATTCTAATTTAGGTTGTAAATATACTGTATGTTAAGGATTCTGAAAATGTTCTGGTCTATATTTGTGTAAATATGAATAGTCTTGATCCAGGCACTCTGACTGTAGGGTGTTCATCAGAGAGACAACCTGGGGGAAGAAACTGTCTCCATGGCGACTGGTTTTCTTGACCCTGGACTTGGAAAAGGCCCTGACGGACAGAAGGTCACCTCTGTTCATCCCTTATTGTTTGTTGCAGTTTGGAGGTGTCCTGTCTTGTGGATGAGCCTAAACACACAGTGATGGATAAAGATAGAACTGACTGAATAACAGAGGTGTAGAGAATGACCAGAAACTCCGTTGCCAGGTTGTGCTCCAGACAAAACAATTAGGTTGCAAACCAGAAAAGACCACTTTTCTGAGTATAAAGGAGAGTCCTCCCCTCTGTGCTGGAGGTTTGGAATTTCATTAAAAACAAAACATGTGCTCACAAAACTTGCGCAGGAGGTGACAGTTTCTGAAAGTTCATTTAAATCTGTTCTGGAAGCTTCAAAAACATTTCAATCTGTACTGAAAATGCAGACATATAGAATTTTTAATTTCTGCATATGGGTTGGAATGAAATGAAGCAGACAATAATCAGTTGGAAGACGAAAGTAAAAAAAAAAAAAGTATTAAGTACTTAATATTTGATGACTTTTTATTTTATCCAGCTACTTTCAGGTCTTTTATTATAAAGGTCTTACTGTATGGAGCTGAGGTTGTTCTGCTGCTGCAGGATCGCCGGTAGCAGAGAAACCTTACTTCAGCTTCTGATCTACAGATGAGCCAAACTCACTGCACTCACCCAAGGCAATACCACTGGGCTTTCAATAAACTAATGATTCATGGTACTTTCACAGCTCGGAACAAAAGGAAATTACTTTCCTTGTATGTCCACATTCATATTCTATTATATCCTGATTTTTATGTGATAAGCCACAGTCCTCAGGGCCAGTAGCTAATCAAGTGTGATGATTAACCACAAACACCCCTGCAAGCTTTCTGCAATGTGTCATTCTTCATGTTTCATTGAGTCCATGAGCTGAAGATAGACTGTCTCTGCTTTTTACTTTTAACTGAGTATTCTCACTGTGACCTAAGGTGTGGCTGGTGGAACATATGGCTGCAGCCACTGGCTTGAAACAGATTCATAATCTAAAAGTCAGAATGTACATTTATATTTCAAAACCTAAAGAGATCTTCAATTGAAGAAGTAATGCTGAAAATGTCACCTGTAATCATTCACAAAATATTTTCTTGTATACGCATGTTTTTTTTATTTCTATTCACACCAATATAATGTATTGTGACAACACTGGCCAACAGATAGCTTTCATACAATACCCTTTGGTAGAAGCAGTGTTGTATAGTAACGAAGTAAAAATACTTCACTACTTTACTTAAGTATATTTTGGAGTACTTCATACTTTCCTCGAGTATGAAAATTTTTGATGACTTTCACTTTTACTTCACTACATTTCCGAACTTAATTGCGTACTTTTACTCCGATACATTTTCAATGTGTGGTTTAGTTACTCGTTACAAAAAAGCAAGAGAGAGAAACGAAGTGTTTTGACCCCACCTACTGATTAGCAAGTAGCAAGCAGGCTACAGAACAAAGTCCGTAGCCTGCTTGCCTGGGCTTGTTCATCACCACCAATAGGATACACCTGTTTCGCTTCTCCCATTAATCACAAAGCAAGTCTCGCAATCACCAGTAGCCACATGGAGGAGGAGACGGAGACCACAACGACTGCAACTACGTCGGACACGGCTCCAGGGGAACCACCAGCTGGTGATGAGAGCCCATGGCCTTATTTAAACACAATATACTCTGTCGTGGGTGTTAAAGATTCGTCGTACCGCATGCAGTTTATGTTATTCCTGCCCGAAGATGTGGAAATTCTATCTTACAAAAACTCCCCGTCCAACTTGAAGAAACACATCAAGGTAACGTCTTATGAAATGGTTATTATCCTCCTGTTTCAGTAACTATAGCTTGGTCACTAGGCACTATTGTGAAATCTTGAGCATAACCTTACCCGTATAAATGAACTTTGTTTGGCATTGTTTCAGTTCCACACGTGGTATATTTAGCTGAGGCCTAATGTTGACTGTAGCAGGCTACCTAGACTCCTCTGTTCAAGGGGGGGCAGAAGCCATAGCGATAGCAATTTAGACTAAATTTAACAAATATAGGAAAGGCATGCAAGTTCAAAACCAGGTTTACAGATGCCAATAAGCTGCATTTCCCTCCCAGTTCTTTTTTTCTTTTGCATAATGACCAGTTGTGTGCACTACCTACTGACTGTAGCATTGACTGATTCACTGATTTGTGAAGTAGAGTAATCGTAACAGCTCTTTTTCTTCAGGTTGGCCGCATTTTCTGTACTATTTATTTTTCTCATTTTCAGCACTGACCTTACTTGAAGGGAAAACTTAAGGCTTACAAAAACTTTGCATTTTCTGTCCTGGAGGGTATACTAAGAAGCTGGTTCAGTTGTAAAGCAGGTTAAGTTAACCTTGTGCTATAGGTAAAGCACCTAATTTTCTTAACTAAAGGATGCCTGCAGGTATATCTATTAGCAGGTTTAATTTTGCCTGCACTTGGTTGGGTACATTATTTTAAGTGTATTTGACAAGTTTACCAAAATATAAAAAATGTCATTCAAACTGCATTTGCTTTGTTTTACTTTTTACTTGTACTTTTCATTACATTACTTGAGTACATCCATTTTTACAGTAATTTCCATACTTAAGTACAAGAAGTTTCAGATACTTTAAGACTTTAACTCAAGTAACATTTCAGTCAGTGACTTCGACTTTTACCAAAGTCATATTTTGGAGAGGTACTTGTACTTTTACTTGACTCTGAGATTTCAGTACTTTATACAACACTGGGTAGAAGACACCTCTCTGAATAAGGTTCAATGTACAAGGTACCTACATTTAAATCTGCAGTGTGTTACTTTTATAAACATATATATATATATATATATATATATATATATATATATATATATATATATTGCACATATATATACCAGTAGGGTAATCAGATACCCTGCTGGAATAATTAGCTGGCCAAAGGAGGAGATAAAAGCCACGGATATTAAGACTAGAAAAGTACTAACAATGCATGGAGGGTTCCATCCCAAATCCAGCACCCTGAGACTGTACACGAGCCGCAAGGAAGGAGGCAGAGGACTAGTGAGTGTGAGAACCACAGTCCAGGACGAAACAACTAAGATCCATAAATACATCAGGGACAAAGCCTCAACAGACAATGTGCTCAGTGACTGTCTCAGACAACAGGGAACGGAGGTTGAGGTGCCAGAGATACCATCATGGGTGGACAAGCCCCTACATGGGATGTACCACCAGCAAATAACCCAAGTGGCTGATATCAGTAAATCCTACCAATGGCTGGAAAAAGCTGGACTCAAGGACAGCACAGAGGCCCTCATCCTGGCCGCCCAGGAACAGGCCCTAAACACCAGAGCAATAGAGGCCCAGATCTACCACACCAGACAAGACCCAAGGTGTAGGTTGTGCAAGGAGGCCCCTGAGACAGTCCAGCACATAACAGCAGGGTGCAAGATACTGGCAGGGAAAGCGTACATGGAACGACATAACCAAGTTGCAGGCATAGTGTACAGAAACATCTGTGCAGAAGATGGACTGGAAACCCCGAGATCAAAGTGGGAAACACCCCCAAAGGTGGCGGAGAACGCCAGAGCTAAGATCCTGTGGGACTTCCAGATCCAGACAGACAAAATGGTAATGGCGAACCAACCAGACATTGTCGTAGTGGATAAACAACAGAGGAAAGCCGTTGTGGTGGATGTAGCAATACCAAGCAACTGCAACATCAGGAAAAAGGAGCACGAGAAACTAGAGAAATACCAGGGCCTCAGGGAGGAACTGGAGAGGGCCTGGAAGGTGAAGACCACAGTGGTGCCTGTGTCATCGGGGCCCTCGGGGCAGTCACCCCCAAACTGGACCAATGGCTACAACAGATCCCAGGAACAACATCAGACATCTCAGTCCAGAAATGTGCAGTCCTTGGCACAGCCAAGATACTGCGCAGAACCCTCAAGCTCCCAGGCCTCTGGTAGAGGACCCGAGCTCAGAGGATAAGAACCACCCGCGGTGGGTGAGAAGGGAATTTTTATATATATATGTATATATATATATATATATATATATATATATGTGCGTGTGGGCGTGTGTGTGTGTGTTTATAAAAGTAACACACTGCAGATTTAAAGTTGTGCAAGAGAGTTAGTATATATAATATATTTTCTTAGGATATAGTACATGCTTTATCACAATAATAATAACTATGCTTTATCGTAATAATATATTTGTTGTCAGCCTAGTGCAAATATCTCCCGTTGTTTCAATTTTGAAATCTTAAACACTTTTTACAGCTTGTTACACTTGAAGCAAAAGCCTAAGCAACATTTTTAATGTTTCAATCTTACTCTTTGATGTTTCTGTTGGCACCTGCGGATTTTCCCTCACTTCTAGAATAGAAATAGAAATAAATTCATCTCAGCATCTCGAGCCAACGGACTGGTCAGACCATCCATTCAAAGTGACCTCTGTCTCTCTGCATTTCTAACCTCCCCACCACCAATCAAACTGATGAGAATTAGGTGCCACCCTTTCAGCCATGCCTGTCTCCTCTTTAATTGGCATTTGATATTCTGCGGTTGTCATTTCAAGGTGGAGAACAAGGGGTTGCCATTCAGCGCAGCTCTTGTGGAGGGAGGGGTTGAAAGTGTCATCCCGTCTGATGGCTTGGTAATATGTTTTGGGTTACAGACATTCCTGAGCCATCCATCTTTCCCCTTATTCAGAGGACAGAGACTTCATTTAGGCACCCTGTCCATCAGCTAAATGCTGTACTCTTAAACCTTTCACTCATAAGCCGACTCATTTTCTTGGATGTCCAAACGTATAAGCGGAAATTCTTGAAATGTTTTCACCTTTGCCTCTATGATTAATACACCCAGCTCCTGCCAGAACTGCTTTGCTATTATATCAAAAATAGACTTAGTAGAAACTTCCTTTGGTCCAGAGAGAATCACAGCTCCTAATGTTCTCAAAGTTTAATTTTAGCAAAAATTAGATCTTGCTAGGTGTTTGGGAAATGAGAATGCAAAATGGTCCCCAGCATTGTTTTTAATAGCAGAAGGAATTGCATTCTGTGAAGGTGCATGGTGAAATTAAATTAAACATCAACCCACTGCCTTCTGGGAAGCCCACCATTCTAGTACCCAGTCTTGTGGGTGGACTGCTTAAACAGCCATTTGAGTTCTGCTTGAGCTATCAAGCATGCTCATGTCATAAAATGGAATAGGGTAAAGCTTCCATGTGGCCAGAACTTTTCCATATTTCTAATATTTGTTGAAGATTTACCTAAATGTATCTGGAATTAAAAAGCAACAGAGACTAATACATTTACATAATGTTATTTATAATCCCCATCTTTAGCTTCAAGATCTAGCAGGGCCATCTTGCCTTACATAAATTAAACTGCAAGCAATACTCTATGTGAATATGTAGAGCAAGGCTCTACATAGTCACAATAACGACCTTCACTTGTGTCTTACATATAAATTGTATCTTTTCATCTAAACCTCCTCCCTATTGGACAGAATACTGAGAGTTATCTTTACTCATAATACAGCAATTACTGATCTTGTTGTCATGGTGATTATCTTTTGATTCTTATTTAATTCCTTCAATGACTTGCACTAATAGAGATATTAACTGACTGCCTCATTTTTAGCATAACTGTGAATTCAGTTGCAAACATTTGCTGTAGAACCTCTCACCTTGGTATCGTATAACAATACGTCCTGATCGTTTTATCGGATAGATAAAAACAATTTGCCTGATTGTTTTTGTGCTTCAGCAGCATAAAAACAGTCCTTGATTGTCACTGCAGGATCTGGGCACAGTATTCCTATGCTATGACCCAATCGTGGTGGAGTTACACGAGTTTGGTTTGGTGTTCTAGCTTAGTGGCCCTGTCCCAAAAGGGCCAAAAAGCAACCAGTAGTTGTGAAAATACCAGACAATGGGCAATACTGTTTTTACAAGTCCTGTCTAATTTGCTGCAATGTCTGCTCCACCTTTTTCAGTTCTGAGCATGGATACCAGGTTTGTCCAACCCCATACAAATGAAATTTTTGAGTTGATGTTATCCAAGACTGGAAATGACAAAAACTAAGTTCTAAGTGTAAGAAGGTATTAAAAACTCTCAAATTGTTGATTTTTTTTAATCTCATAAATGTTAGTTGGTGGATTTCCAGTACATGAAAAAGTGTTTACGCGGTGAGAATGACAAGATGTCTGTTTCATAAAATGTTGAAACAAAGTAAACATGGACAAATAAATGGCTTGTGCTTCCACTTTCACTCCTGGGAAAGTTGGGATGTGTTAGGATGGATAAATCCACAGAGATCTATTTTCCCTTTTCAATAACTCCCTGCTTTTACTCCACAGCCTCTATGGAAATTGTTAGAAAATATTCTATAAAGGTTCATCTGGCAGAACAAAACACCAAGATTAAGATTCAAGGTTCTCATAATAGCAACAGAGAGGAGGCTCAGGAATAACAAACTAAAACCTTTATTACTGGTCTGCTCAAATAATAGTGGTGTCAATTACCCAGAAACACAGCAGGTTTCTTTTGAGGAACACTCATTATTAAGAACCTCATTACCAGGTATAATTTACTTCCTCATGAGTAACATACTGAAGACTGTGTTCAAACTAAAGGACTCCTTTACGCTTCCTTCAACTGACCTGAAAAGGATTCTACAGGGCAGTTGAAGGAAGATAGAAGAGATCCCACAAAGATAGAAAAACATTTAATTGGCTTAGTTCCCTTGAAAACTAGGGAACTATGAAAAAACAAGTCCCCTTACTTTAAAAATCTAATAATGCATGTGTCAGATAACACTCAGCATAATAAACATCAATGGGAGTTGGAACCAAATGTCAACATGTTGGACATTTCATTATGCTGGCCGCCACAAAAGAATCAGGAGTCAACTTAAGAATTTGGCTGGAAGTGCAAACGTACAGTCTATGTTTTCAAACCTTTCTCAAAAGTTTTCTTTCAAAGAATAGTCACCCACAACTTCTGGCTCTGTCCTCTCATACAATATTTTTGTAAAAGTGTGCTGGAAAGAATACTAAAGGAAAAAAACTTCCTTTTGATCCTGTTTTTTTTATTTATACTGTGTTTTCTGACTTATGACCCAATTAATTTGCTACATGTTCCTCCAATGATAGACAGGAAGATGATTATGGTCAAGTAGATGAGGATCAACCAAGCAAATGTGGATCATTGGATACAGAAAATCAAGCTAAAATTTAATATGGAGCCATTAACTGCTCAATTGAAAGCTCAGAGCTTTGAAATAATGTGGAACCCTGTTGTGATTTTTAGGTTCTTTTTATGTTACTCTTTTCCTCTCCTCCTGCACTTGTCTTGCCTGCCTCTTCCCACCTCCCCCTGTGTGATGACAAATGGGAAATTTGAGATTCTTTATCTGAATAATGATATGAAAGTCTCAAACAGAGGATGAAGTTGTTTGTATGCAAATTGCTTGTTTTGGGTTGATAATAAAGTAAAATAATTGGTTATTCCACACTAACTGGAGAATATTTAAAATCCAGGTTGGGATTTGTAAAACCAACTTGAGAAAAGTTCATTGAAAGTCCTCCATTATAAAGGGCACTGTGACTTTCAAAGCACCTCTAAAGTAGCGGTGTTTTACAGTTCAGATTAGCATCGCCCGTAGCCCAACCCCTCGACTCTGACGGCCGAGTTTGACAGATAAATAATTTTATGGTGAAGCTGTAGAAACAAAAACTGTGACAAAATTAAATGCACTTTTAATTACTTATGTGCATCAACTAATATAAGTTTTCATTTGCCATGATTTCATGACCTGTTCAATTTATTAAACTGCCTGTACAATAAGTTATTTTAACATTTATGGAACATTTATTTTATGGTACATATTACTTGGTGTAATTAATGATTTATTGATGTATTTAATTATTTTATTTTGATTTATAAGCATATCTGGTAGATGTGTTTTTTAGCATGATAAGATCCTGGAGTGTCCAGGTGGGAATTGCACTGTGCCTTTGCTTCAATCCTCACTGGATCAAACAGCTTTACTGTTCAAGAGATTAAAAGCATTTAGCTCAAGACCTGTTCACATCAGATAATTATGCGTCCTCTGTGAGCCAATAACAAGCTGACAACCTTTTGTATTGGCACTCACACTTAACAGTTTAATTTATTCTGTGTGCTAGATAACCACTTACAAGTGAAGTGTTCAACATGTCCACAAAAATGTTTCAACAATTAAAATAATGCTTAAAGGATAGATGTAACTTGTGTTAAAGACCTGGCTGTTTCTGAATGGGGTCTGAGTGAGTCGGAATAAGACCTCACCTTATTGACAATCATTAATATCAATATATCCTACATTTTTGAAAATGTACCATTTCAAATGAACAAAAAATTCTTATGTTTCAATGGTTTAAATTGCTTTAGCTAGAATAATAAATAAAAGTGGCAAGGTGATATAAGCTGCCCACTTCCCTGTGTTACTGCCGGTCAGCTGGCTGAAAGAAGGCTACCGTACTTTCCAAATGTTTTCAAAAAAGACAAATTTGGCAGTTTGGAAGCTGCCAAAACTGTTAATGAAGAAGATTTTTTCCAACAATTCCTTAAATGTAGGCAAAGTGATGAGGAAACAAAGCTTAGGTGAGACACCTTGAAGTGTTTGGCCAGCTCAGGGGCTCAGGAGGAGAATCAAGAGTGAATTCTCTGACCCATGACAGCAGTTGGGTGAATGGAATGTAGAATGGACTTGGAAGGTTTCAGGGAGATTCAGTTCCGCATGGGCCAGTGAATCTTGGGGAAAGTTTCTTAAAGGCTCATATCAAGGGGAAATCTTTTGAAGAAACGTTCTAACCTGGCAAATACTGACGTGCTGGGACTGTCTCACTGTTAGCAAGGCTTTTGAAATAAAAAAAAAACAATATCTAACAACAGTAGCATTAAGTTTGTACAATATCTAGTAAAGTAAAAAAAATAGATCATATTTTGAAATACATCTATATACATTTTCCTGAAAAACCATTGAAGTTAAACTAAAATACAAGAACAGCTACACACATTTGGAGAGAGTTGCAGAAAATGTCTTGGCAAAAATCTTGGCAAAATTTCAAACTGGACCCAAATGTTCCACTGCCTATGAAACTTTTTCATTGCCTTTTAAGTGTTGCCTTATTGATTACTTTTAAAAATCAACCATCAGCTTCAAAATATGACGTTTTTGACAAAAAACATACAAATAATGTCAAAATGAAAACTGATTTCAACAAAATGACAATTAAATAAAAATACTGAACATAAAATAAATGAATGCATAAGTATTCAATCCCCTCCAGCAGTATTTAGTATTTGCCCCTCTGGCTGCCATCCAGGGAGTCTGTCTGCATTGCTCTCAGTCAACCTGCAGTTTTCCTCCATTCTCCCTGCTAAACTGTTCCAACTCTGTGAGGTTGGTGGGGATCTGCTACGAACAGGTCTGGACTTTAGGCCACTCCAGAGTCTCCAGTAATTGTTGTCTTCAAACTGTTTTCTGTGTAGCTTCTACTGGATATGCTTTGGGTCATTGACTTCCTGCAGAGCAAATGTTCTCTGAAGCCATAGTTCTCTGGCAGATGGAAACTGTCCTCAGGGATTTCTTTGGATTTTGCTGCATTGATTTTTACCTTCTGCGATTACAAGGCTTTCAGGGTGTGCTGCCAAAAAGCATCCCCACAGTATGATGCTTTCACCACCATGCTTCACAGTGGTGTGTTTGAGGAAATGTACAATGTTTGGTGTCGTCTTGTCTGATGGTCAAAAAGCTCCATTTTGATCTCATCAGACGAAAGAACTTTCCTCTACTTGACCACGGAGGCTCTTCCCACCTGCCTTTTAGAAAACTAGTTGAGATTTGATCTGACTTTTCTTCAACAGTGGTTTTTTCAATGCCTCTTTCCCATAAAACTCTGACTGATGAAGAACCGGTAGTTGTCGTCTGCAGAGTCTCTCCATCTCAGCTGCTGGAGTTGGGAACTCCTTTAATGTAGTCATTGTAACCTGGTGTCTTCTTTTATTAGTCTCCTTTTTGCACAGAATGTGAAGACGGCCTCATGTAGTCAGATTTACACATGTCTTCATGATGATTTAACTCAACTCTATGAATGTTCAGGGCCTCACAGAGGTTTTGCCTCCATGTCCTGACTGATACTTTTTAGTTACATTTTATCTGACTGGCTGGAGTCTTTTGTCTTTATGGTAATAGTAGTCAGGAATCCTGATGAACTAGTGAATGGAAAAAAAATATAACCTCTGACTGTTTGGTCACCTAATGAATTAATTTATTGGATGACCACTGAGTTATGGACTGCCACAGCAGCCTTTGGCAGGTTTTGCTTCCTTTGGCTCACTTCTTTTCTTTTAAACCTTTAACATTTTTCTTCATTTCAATCATGTAAATGAATGGAACTATCACAACACGTATGCCTCACTGAGCCTCACTTAAAGTAAAAAGTTCCTTATTAAACATGTGACTTGAATTTGCAAACAGAACAGAAATACTCATACAAAAAATTAATAATCAAAATAAAAATTATGACATTTTTGTGCATTTAGAAGCATTATTTCCTTGCCACTGACAGCTGATGTCAAATTGTAATGAGTGTTTGGATAGTAACACATTTCTTCACAGTCAGGTGGTGGTACAGCAGGATAGGCAGGTATATGCGGAACCTTCACTTTTCATTTCCCTCATGTTCCTGTCAGCAGTCAGAGCTTTTAAAGGGCCCAGTAGGAGCTGTCAAAGTCTACTTAAAAGTGCCCACAGAAAATAGTTTGAGGCCTCATTCAGTATAGCAGAGGAGTTGGAGTAATACACATCCTGGCAACCAATAAACTACATTGGGCCTTGATGCAAGTCTTCACTAACACACAGAGAAAGAAATCAATGAGTATTATCAGCCTGCTCTGTAAAACCTTACACTTACTTATTCACAAGAAAATTTTTGATAAATGTTAGAAATATTATGTTTTGTTATCTTTCTTACATTAGTAGTTTTATATACTGCTCAAAAAAATAAAGGGAACACTTTAAGTGTTAAACACCTGTTTAAGTGTTCCCTTTATTTTTTGAGCAGTGTATTACTAGTTGTTTTATATTTAAAGGTTTAGTGTTCCCACCCCAGAGAGGAGGAACTTGTTAAACTGTGTGTAAGACATAACTAAACTTTTCTTGACCTCAAGCATGTTTTTGTAGGTGCTATTTTAGGAAAACTTCCTGAGATACTCCTTAGTTGCCTCTAATTGTCTGTGTGTAGAATTTAGTTTCTGTTTTCCCTTCCTTGTTATCAGGGTAGGCCCCCCTTTTTGTTAAGATCACTCTCCCACATTCCATTCACTTCCTTTCCCTGCTAATAAAAAGACAAGTTCTGCAGCATAATGGCAGAACGCAAGGAAATCGGCTTGTAGGAACTGATCCTCTGTGTCTTCTCAATTCTTGCAAAAATTTGGTTGAAAACTAAGTAACGTTGTCTGTGGTTCTTTTTATATAGATTGAGAAAATACCTATCAATAAATAATATAGAAAACCAAATTATCTGTTTTCATATAATGTGTCTTGTATGTAACTATGACCTGTTTATTGCCATAAGCTGAGCAAATAGTTAATGACAGAGAGGCACTTTATGGGTCTCTGAGTGAACACATAAGTTACAGGAACTGTGGCCTCAGGAGAGCAATTAAAATTAAATAACAATACTCTGAGTATTATAACACCGTCTGTGACAATGTTTGTTCCTGCTGTCAAATGTTTGCTGTTGGGCCGGTGAATTATCACACCAACCATAAGACTGTGCATTTCTCAGATGCCTCTGCTGTGATTAAAAGTTTTGAAGGTACCAAAGCAAACAAACACATTTGCTGAAATCCCATGCAAACCTCAGCTGTACAGCTGAAAATGGTTCTGCAGCAAAGGCACTGCACTGGCCAGCTGGGAGTTTAACCTTATTTAATCCAGTAATGTAGTTATATCTAGATTACAGTATATTTTAAGTAAAAATATGTGTTTTGAGCGATGCCTAAATTTTACACAAAGTAATGTTTTGTGAACACAAAAATAGGTTGGCACAAAAGTAGCAGCCAGGGCAAGGGCTTCTAGAATGCAGTCAGGCTCAAGCCTTGGATTTACTAGCCAGTACACCAACAGGTGCTGTTCTGTTGACGTCCTGCAGCTTTTCTCCAGGGATGTAACAGAGTTTGTATGAATGGAAGCATGGCAATACTTATTAACAATTTACTTAAGTACTTTCTCACTAAAAGTAAGAATAAGGTTGTGATGAAACCTTCCAAGATATGGCCGTTCATTTATAGAGACAAGCCCAGCAAGGAGAACATTATTCAGAAAAGCTTCCAAAAGGTCAATGATCTCCAAGAAGGAACTGCAGATAACCACAGTTCTGGTGTGATTGGACAACTATTAATAATGCACTGTAAAAAGCTGTCACTCACTGAAGTTTCGCTTTAAATTTCAGCAAGTCATCTTCACTATATCCAGATGCCTAAATGCATTGAGTTGCTAATGTTGTATTTTCTTTCTGTTTTAGCCAGCAGAGAGGTGCATCTAATAAAGTGGCAGGAAATTATACAAACCCTCTAACCCCAATTTTTTTAGCTGTAGTTTGTAAGAAAAAAACCCAAAATAAAATCTGACTTTATTGGACATTTTTCTAGGCGAGTAACGTTGTCTGTAACACGATAAGCATTTGCTCATCTTCCCTGACAGCTGAGATGAATCAGACAGAAGAGCATTTATGATTGGGGACTCACATCTCTCACTGGGCAGGTATAAGTATGGGCAGGATATAAATCACTTTGGGGATTTTGGGAACCTTTTTGTTTCATTTCAACCATGTTCCTGTCAGCAGACACCACTGTAAAGAGCCCTGCGGGACCTGTCAGTCTGTATCAAAGTGCACATAAACCTGAAGTCAATACTTGACACAGTTTAGCACAGAAATCAGAGAGTTGAACATATTTGCACAGTAAGGATGCCCAGACATTAATAACAATGGATATAACAAAAGGTAAGTTTCATAGATAATATCCAAGTGTCATGTTTTTTATTGTAGAATACCTTTACTATAGCATTTAGATCTTTCTGTATTGTGGATTTTAAAACACGGTTTTACACTTAGAATGCACATACGGTATGCTTTGTAATTTGTGCATTTACCAGAAAATTGACTCTTAAGTAAATTATTTCACACATTTATTGTGTCTTTAATTCCATGGTTCTATTTCAGTGCAGAAAGGGTCATCTGCATTACAAAGAAGACGTGAAAAAAATTTCAGAGTTTGGTTGTGACTGGTAATGGAAGGTTAATTTTATAATGTGTCTGACACTTAATTTCTAACATGTATTATTTTTTGTGACAAACATATGCAAGTTTGAAAATCCCCAAAACAGTACAGTAAAAAAACAACCAAAAATAATAATAATCATAATGAAGAAAATATAAAATTTAGAAGCTTTCATGCTTACTATCTGTTAAAAATTGACTAATATAACTCTGTGTGTTTTAAGAGTACTTAAAGAGCTCAGGAAGCCGTCTGAATAATGTTTGCTGTGATTGGTTTATTGTAATCTCAAGCTGCCAACAGCCGTTGTTGTTGTAAGAGCACATGTTCAGTGTTAGATGAGCAGAAAGTTTGATGAAGTAATCGTTAGAGACCGTTCAGAGCTGTTTGTTCAAGAGACTGGGAGCGTGCAAATGAATAAAAGTAAGTTTTTTCAGTATTTAAGCAGGATTTGTATATCTGTGCAACTTATATATATATACAGACCAAAAGTTTGGACACACCTTTTAATTCAATGAGTTTCCTTTATTTTCATGACTATTGACATTGTAGATTCACACTGAAGGCATCAAAACTATGAATAACACATGTGGAAATATGCACTAAACAAAAAAGTGCAAAACAACTGAAAATAGCCCTTATATTCTAGTTTCTTCAAAATAGCAACCTTTTGCTGTGATTACTGCTTTGCACACACTCTGCATTTTCTTGATGAGCTTCAAGAGGTCGTCACCTGAAATGGTTTTCACTTCATAGGTGTGCCCTGTCAGGTTAATAAGTGGGATTTCTTGCCTTATAAATAGTCATGAAAATAAAGAAAACCCATTGAATTAGAAAGGTGTGTCCAAACCTTTGGTCTGTACTGTATATATGACAATTTAAAGAGTTAAGATTATGATAATGTGGTTTGTGATTTATTTGTGGTCTCTGCTAGACAAATTAGAAATAACTGTTTATATCAAGTGAAAATAATAGCTTTTGTAACCAGGATAATTTTTCTATACTAGATTTAGTTATTTTATTTTTTATTTTGTTAGATTTAATTTATTTTTATTTAAAAGTTTAATTAAAATCCCCCTTTCTTTAATCTATTTAACACCAACCAGGCGAGAACAACATTGTTCTCGCGCGGGTTTGACGTCATGTGACAGCTGCACGTCAGCGTCCTAAATTGACGTTTATTTAGGACTTATATGGCTGCTAATCGCACCTTAGGTAGAAAACGCTGTCGGACCCTGACGTACAGACGGGTGATTAATCAACCGAACGTTGTAAAGATCACAGTTGGTCAAGAGGGAATTGCAGATCCCTCGCTCAAGGAGTGGCTGAAGGGTCTAGAATACAGCAAGGATTGTCTGGCTTCATGCTGACCAGACTGGCGAGCTAACGTTTAAGCGGATCCGGAAATACAACACCTATTATCTGAGGAAACTCTTCCGAACTGGTTGGAGATTCAGCTCAACAAGTCTTCACTGAAGGAACTGGATTATTATTATTATTTTGTTTTTTCCCTTTTATCATCAACAAAGACTGGTTGACTTCTTTGGTATAAGGAACCCTTTTGGACTTTAAATTGTGGACTAACTTGTATATATTGTAAATATTAATACAACTCACCAATTTTTGCACCACCTAGCTGTCTCTGTGTTTTTACAAATTGCCACCTCCTCCAGCAGACGAACCTAGTTTTTAAGGGATCACTTGGATTGATTTTAATTTGGATTATTTCAAATCCTACTAATCCTAGAATGCAACACGGGTTACACTTTCATTTGTTTTGTCTTCTGTATTTCTTGTAGACCACTCTCAGCTCTATTTAAGAAAGTTTGGACCTGAAATCTCTCCTCTCATTCTTTACCAGATGCTCGTGGTGGATGTACCATTTAAAAGAACTAACACTATATACTCCCTTTATTATACTGTATATAATAAGGAATATTATATTAATATTATATTATACTGTATATAATAAAGGGAGCACATTATCAGCAGGTAAATACTGAAAAATATTGTACATTGAAAAAGCTGCAGCAACACTTATTTTCATCTAGAGTTATATTAGACAAAAGGAATTTTGAAGCTGTACTTTATGACCAGTCGGTTGTACAGCCTGTAAAGATACAAACAGAAGCTTACTGTAACCCTGTGAAGGTTTTACATAAACCAGCCAGAGAAATGTTGAAGAAAGTTCAAAATATAATCTTAATTTATTAACAACAAAATCCAAAAATGATAAATTGGGCCCAAACTGAGGTCAACATAACAAAGTACAACTCAGGTGGTAACAGAACAAACTCAAGCACAAACTGACCTAACAAACAAGACATGAGGGGAACTTAAATAATGGCTGATCAGACCATTAACACAAACTAGGGGGTAATTAAACACACAAAAAATCTAACAAATACTGGTCAGAATATTACTAAATCTGTAAATGAAATAAATATCAGAATTTAACTAACTTTCAAAAAGAAGAAACATTAAATAAATGGTAAAATTAAACTAAAGACCAAATTTCCCCCTCCCCTGGTGAATAAATGGAATGGCCCGCTGAGGAAGTTTGACCGCCATGTATGGACATCAATCAGCTGGGGCTCATCTCTAATTTTCAGCAACAGGTCCAGAGGAAACTGGTAACTCAAAAGAAAGAAATTAATTTGCTGCATTTAACAAAATATACAAAGAACTGACACATAAAGTTAACTAAATGGGGTGCAGAACAAATAATTAACCAAAGAGTCAGACTAATGAAAACAAATTTAAAGATAATAATCTAAACTACTCACTAATCAATATGTAAAGTAATATTAAGGGAGAACAGAAAACCATTACCAATTCTGTCTGTGTGTGACAGTAGGGACAGCTGTCACAAACCCCAAAGATATCATCATGCTGTTACATAGCAGCCCCACCATGGTGTAAAACAGTTGGTATCAAAATGCATTATTGCCACCTACTGTTAAGAGTGGATAGACAAGACCTCTAATGATTTATTTATTTTCCTCGGCTTCTCTGCCCAGCCAAAGGCCCAGGACCCACTGAGAGGTTCTTCAATTCGATTTTGTTTCAAAACCCTCCATTTTAGAAAGATTGAATACTTCTCTTTGTTGGCCAGTTTGAAGATATTCTCTGCTTTCATGCTTTAAGAGAACCTGAGACATTTACCTTGAAAAAGAGCATATGGTTGCTGTATACTAGCTGCTGTATATGAACTTTTCCTGTGCAATGAATACACTCATTTATTCCCATTAACTGGGTCACTGTTGATAAACAACTTGAGATTTTTGGGGATGATGCAACTTTCTTTTACAGTACAGCTTAAGAAGCAAGACAACCAACAGGGGCCTAGAGATTTTTTGTATTTGGAATGCACTCATCCCTACATTCCTACCACCCACTGAGGAAATTCAGACAAGTCTAGTAAAATGTTGAAGAACCACAGAACGACTTTTTGCCAGTTTTAGAAGGAGAAGTGGGCAACCAGCAAGTGGGAGGTTGGAAATTTGATTCCTGCTTTTGCCTTTGGGCCAGGCACCTTATCCTATTTAGGGTAACATTAGCATTTTGGCTAATTTTAACTTATACACTAATTTTAACATACTGAATGGACTAAGTCCATGTTAGTCAAAATTCTTGTGATGCTATTGACTACATTTTAGCTAAGCTTAGTATTGATGCTAATGTTTAGCATCAGAGTGCTGGGTTCCAACCAATGGGCACACTTTGGCAGGCCCAGTTTAAATTTCTTCAGAAATTTCCTTGTTATCCCTTCATGCTGTCCACATCTTGTCTGATTTTGTAATAATGGCTTGAAAAAGCTGCAGTACCAGTTCCATGTAGGACATACACACCAGCATGTTGACTCATCAGTGGGCAGAGTCTTGTTGGATTATTCATGCCTCCTCAGCGCCTCACAGTTTGCAAGTCATGGCTGTTTAACATTAACTCAGAAGGAAGATTAGGATATGTGCCAGACTGACTCCAAATTGTTTGAGGTTGTTCCACTCAGTGTTAGAAGGCTGAGTGCCTTTTCCTCATTTAAAAAGAAAAATTGCTCTCTATTTAACTCCCTCAGGACTGCAAGGTTTAATTGCACTATGAACAGAGCTTCTGCAGTTAAACACTTTAGCGCTTCCTTTGTCTTTGTTTTTCTGGTACCTTTTCCAAACTCCTTATATGTTCATCAAGTCAGCATGATGAAGCTGAAATGCCAAGTCCAAAGCATTTAAAGATGCCTAAACAACAGCGAGGCAATTCAGGAAAGAGTTTACCAGACATTAAAGACCTGGTATGGGACAGATTAGGCAGTGCTAGAAGCTGCCAAAATCCTCCATATTTAACCTATCAAACTGCGAGCTGGACAGAGTCTACAGCATGCTTTGCATTTGTGTGCAGACTTCTCCAATATTGTCTATGTAAACAAAACAGGCTAAAACCAAAAGTGACATCAGGAAAATTCAGAGGCGGTCTTCATATTGCTGTCAAATCAGCTCTAAATTCACTGGTAAGAACATGGCTGCCTGTTCAGCATACATAACAGTCACATACACTAAACCTGCAACTTTTTTACCTTTATGGAACACGTCTGTGAAATATTGTTGTTGATCTCCGGTGGTTCTGCAGGCACATGGCAAGGTTGCTATGGCAACACACTTCCAGCAGGTGAATCAAAGCTTAATTTCAAATCAGACCACATTTTTTACAGGAAGTAATGAAAGTATCTAATGGAAACCACAGGAAACCTGGGTAAAATGGGCAGAGGAGATGAAAGACTCTTAAGTTATTAAGTCTCTGACATGATCACCCCTATTTGTCATTACATAGTCTTTGTGACAGAGTCCAGTAAAAAAAAAATAAATAAATAAAGAACATGGTACAGTTTTTATGAGATTATTTTAAGGTATTTATTTTGTGACAACATCTTGTAAGAAAATGAAGGGAGCCTCAGACAAAGATTATTGCTGGTCAAAATATCAACACACGCAGAAATCTTACTTTATTGTCTTTTAACAGTTTAGTTAGCAGGCTTTAGTGACTTAAAGGTCATTTCTTATTTTAGTGTAATGTTTTTCATGTATAAATTCCGGAAGCACCAACAGGTCTGTTACAGAGAAAAATATAACAATACAAAACTGCCATAACCCAGTCATATAGGGATGCTCCAACTTAAACTCGTGTTGTTGAAGCATTTAGTTTTGACACTCAGTCTTCTTGAGAACAAACTTTCCTCAGTTCTGATAAATTAGAAGATTTGAGTTAGGAATTTACAAACATGTCTATTTGTAGTTTTTAGCCTATAAAGATTCAATTAATCTCCATGTACAAAGACAGAAAATCTAGACCAGACTAGACTCTCCTGAACCTTGAATTTATCATGGTCTGAACTTAAGGGCCATAATTTTGTAAAGAAACAGCACTGTGGTTCACTGTGGTTGCCCATAACAATGGGCATGGTATTGTGATGGATTGAAATGTGGTTATTTCAGAGGCTGGCTAGTCTGATTTGGCTGAAGCAGTGGTCAAATCCAACCAGCAGGGGGAGTCTAGCGCTTGCGCTAGCTATAGTGAAGAGCACCGGAACTTCCTCCTTAGTTAATAATAACCGTTGGAGCAGAAGCACCGTGTCCAGCTCTTTTATTAAAACACTCCCCTTCTTCAGGTATGAGTATATATATATATACACACCTGTATATTGTAAATGAGTTTATTGACTTTCAGAAAGCTGTGAGTTCTTTTGGCACTCCGAATGTTAAATTCTGTTGTTAGCTCCGTTGTTAGCGCTGTTGCTAACATACTGCTGTTAAATCTAGTTAATAATAACCGTTGGAGCAGAAGCACCGTGTCCAGCTCTTTTATTAAAACACTCCCCTTCTTCAGGGCATTTACATTTGGAGGCACCGCTCGGATGTTGATGGTGAGGCGCTGGAATCCTACAGTAGAGGAGAACCCCCCATATCAACCATCCCATTATCAAAACCCAGGTAGTGGAGAGTGCAGCTACAACAAGGTGACGCCCAGCCAAGAGGACTGTGTATTCTGAGGTGCAGAAAAGCTACTAGGAAACAACAGTTCTGTGGTAACTGGCAAACACTATTCTTCAGCACACTTTACCACTGACGTAGAAGAAGAAAAATATATATGAAAAAAATGGATTCAGAAATGGACAATCTACAGTTTGAGATTAAAGGAGCCCTCTTCCAACTTACCAGTGACCAGCTGAGCGAAATATGTGATTTCCTGGGAATTTCAGGAACAAGCAAAGACAATATTACAGGCAAAAGTCGTAATATTCTTGTTTCAATGATCAGCAAGTATATTGAAAGTGACGAACTGAGACAATTAGAGGATGAAGGAATGTCAGCTTTGCTGAGTTTAATGGACATGATAAAATCAGTGCAGACAGTTGTCAAAAACAGCGCAGCAGAAAAAGAAAATGAGGAGGAGGAGAAATTAAGCAGAGAACTGGAACAACTAAAACTCATAGTTCAACAGAAAGAAACTGAAATGAAAACCCTGGCAAACAAAAATACAAAGGACATTAGAACAGCGTTTGCCCAGGCTTCCCCTGCCCATGAAAACAACCCCCCATGGAGAAAAGAATTTAAGATCTCAGGTCAAATTGGCGACCCTGGACAAAAGGACAGGTTAACATTTTCCAGTTTGGCCCGCCAAATAGACAATGGTCTTAGCAAAGGTTACCCTGAACCAGAGATAGTGGATGCTGTCATTAGGGCAATAGTACCTGGCCTACAACTGCGCAGCTACTTAGAAGGAAAGAGTGACCTGTCCCTTCCCACTCTTAGGAGAATCCTTCGTTCACATTATCAAGAGAGAAGTGCAACTGAGTTATATAAACAACTTACCACAGAAGTGCAGAGCAGCAGAGAGACAGCACAGAATTTTGTGATCAGAGCAATGGACTTGCGCCAAAAAATATTGTTTGCTTCACAAGAGGCTGAGTCTGGCCTTAAGTACGATCCTGCATTAGTGCAAAGCATGTTCATGCACACGGTTCTCACAGGCCTTCAGAGTGATAACATAAAGACTGATCTCCAACCTCACTTGTTGAAATCAAGTACTTCAGATGAGCTGCTCTTAGAGGTTCTCAATACTGCCTCTGCTAATGACAAAGAGAGACAGGATAAGAAGAGAAACACCACACAAAGGTCCACCGGTGTGCACGCAGTTCAGTCTAATGATACAAATAATGAGAGGAGACATGGGGGACACCAAAATGTTGCTGCACTTTCCCCAGATGTGCTGTCTGACCTGAAAGAAATCAAAGCAGATATGGTTTTGCTCAAAGATCTCAAAACTGAAGTTGCACAAATCAGAGAATCCATTTACAACAAAGAAGATAAAACTAAATTACAACCTGATGTGTGTCAAGAAGCAGAATATGGTTTTCCCCACCACAGGGCTTATGCTACTCCACAGCTTGCTCCCTGGAGCACCGAGGGTGCAGCTGCTCATCATCAAAGAGGACCTCTGCAGGAATATCAAGGAACCTATGATCCGAGGTCAATTAGAGGAACTACTCAATTTCAACAGAGATTTGCACCACAAAGATACCCAGTGCCACGCCCCAGACCAAGGTGCCTTGCATGTCAGCAGCAGGGAGAAAATTTCTGCCAGCACTGCTACAGGTGTGGAAGCAGCGAACATTTCCAGGCTGGATGTAGAGGATATCAACGCACGCCCTCCACTGCAAGGGAACACCCTTTAAACGAAGGAAGGTTGCCCCCGAGGGACAGGGAGTAACCATGTGCACCAAAACGTCCCAAAAATGTGTCAATTGTGGAAGAATGGAAGGATCCCAAACGTTTGGACAATGTTCAGTGTGCAAAAGAGTACTTTACTGTTCCAAGGAGTGCCAGGAGAGTCATTGGCCAGAACATAAAGAGTGTAAGCCACCCACAAACACTGAAACAACTGCTGAAAACATACATCTATGCACAACTATGACAGGTAAAAAGAAAAACACACTGTCACAGAAAGACTCTACATTAGTTGACCTTGTTGGGAAGAAGTGTCTTGTTAGCTGCTATCTACAGCAGAAGAAAACACAGGCGCTCTGGGATACTGGTTCGCAGGTTTCTGCAATTGATGAAGCCTGGAAAGCGGAGAACATCCCAGATGCGAAACTTCGAGATATAGCAGAAATTGTTAACTCAGATGATCCCCTACAACTTGAGGCTGCTAATGGCACAGAAATGCCATACATAGGATGGGTAGAAGTAATGTTTAAACTAGCAGCTGGTCTTGAAGGGTTCTATGTTCCAATGCTTGTTATGAGAGGCAGCCATCTTCCCCGTCCCATAATAGGCTTTAATGTTATTGAACGTATTATTATTAACAGACAGAAACAAATGAACTATGAAGAGACAGAGGAACTTTTAAAAACAGTGAACATGGCTTTCCCAAAACTAAAAAAAGGAAATGAAAAAGCTTTCATTAAAGCAGTGAGTGTGGAGCGAACAAGTGAGTACCTAGTTAACACAGCATGTCAGAGAATGACTGTACCAAGCCGTAGTACCGTCCAAGTAAAATGCAGAATAAATGTCCGACCTTTCAAAGAGGACACAACTCTAGTGTTTGAGCCAGATGAAAACCCACTGTGGCCAGAGGGACTTCAGTTTTGTGACACACTATTTCGAATACACAGAGGTGCACAGCCCAATGTTATCCTTAGTGTACAAAACCCCACTGATCGTGACATTACACTAACAAAAAGAACAGTTATAGGCACAGCACAGTCAGTTACATCTGTGTATCCATTCAGCCTAAACGACGATTCACATTTGTCTGCTTCTGTAAATCAGATTCAGACCCACCATACCAAAGATGACGCTCCCACAGAACCCTGGGATCCACCGATTGATCTCAGTCACCTGAATGAGACTCAAAGACAGATCGTACGTGAGATGTTAAGGGAGGAGTCAGATTCTTTCTCCCTATCAGACAGTGATATTGGCTGTATAGAGAAACTACAGTTAAAAATTAAACTGAAAGATTCTGAACCGGTTGCTCGTACCTACATGTCTGTTCCTAAACCATTGTACGATGAAATGAAGAACCACCTAACTGATTTGATTGTGCAAGGATGGATTGAGAAATCTCACTCATCCTATGCTTCCCCCATTGTTTGTGTCAGGAAAAAGTGTGGTTCGTTGCGTTTGTGCATCGACTACAGAGAACTAAATCGGAAAACTTACCCTGATCGACAGCCAATCCCCAGAGTTCAGGATATTATGGATGGACTTGGTGGAAACACCATGTTCTCACTGCTTGACCAGGGAAAGGCGTACCACCAGGGGTTCATGGCGAAAGATAGTAAGGAGTTGACAGCTTTTGTCACGCCCTGGGGCTTATATCAGTGGGCTAGGATTCCATTTGGGCTTATGAATGCCCCAGCAGCCTTCCAACGCTGCATGGAAGAGTGCCTAGAAGGGCTGCGTGACAAAATATGTGTACCATATTTAGATGATACACTAGTTTTTAGTAAAACATTTGAAAGTCATGTTAATGATGTTCGAAATGTTTTGCAAAGACTCAGACAACATGGGATAAAACTAAAACCCAGCAAATGTGAGCTGTTTAAGAATGAAGTCCGTTACCTCGGGAGGATTGTATCAGCCGAGGGAAATAAGATAGATCCTTCTGACACTGCAGCTGTCCAGGTTTTAAAAGACAAAGAACCAAAAACAGTCGGTGAGTTGAGGCAAATTTTGGGACTGTTAAGTTACTACCGTCAGTATATCAAAGATTTCTCCCGCATTGCTGCCCCTCTGTATGATCTAACTAAGGGGCCAGTTAAAGATCAGAACCAGTCGTGCTGTAAGGGGAGGAAGTCACCAAACTGCAGGAATGCAAAAGTAGTGCCATCCCACACTCCAATTGAGTGGACAGACAGTCACCAACAAGTTCTTGAGCAACTGATAAATTGTCTGACTCAGCCACCCATATTGGCATTTCCAGATTTTTCTCTCCCATTCGTTCTTCATACAGACGCATCCAGTAAAGGCCTTGGAGCCGTACTGTATCAAAAACAAAACGGAAAGTTGCGCGTCATTGCATATGGATCGCGAACACTGTCAGCACCAGAAAAAAATTATAATCTTCATTCAGGCAAATTAGAATTTCTTGCTCTTAAATGGGCCATCACAGAGAAATTTCGCGATTATTTATACTATGCCCCCTTTTATTCACCGTTTACAGTGACAACAACCCCCTAACTTATGTGTTATCAACTGCAAAGCTGAATGCCACAGGGAGTCGATGGGTTGCAGAGCTCGCCGACTTTAATTTCACAGTTAAATATCGTCCGGGCAAAGAAAACATTGATGCTGATAGCTTGTCTCGGATGCCACTGGATGTAGAGAACTTGATGGCTGAGTGCACAGAGGAGATGTCTTATGATGCTGTAGGAGCGACTGTAATGGCAGTAGAGACACAGTTCGAGCCAAATGCCTCCTGGTCAATGCCTACCTCTATTTGCAGTATGCTAGACACTCAGGGGAACTCTGTTTCATTAGCCCCAGCAGCTATACAACAAGACCAAAAAGATGATTTACTTATTGGGGTGGTGTTGCAGTCCAAATTGTCTGGAGTGAGACCCCCACGACATGAACTAAACAGGCTTGGGCCACAGGGTCGGTGTTTAGTAAGGGAATGGGATAAATTGGAGTTGGATGAATCTGGGGTGCTTTGGAGAAAGACTGTCCACAGGAAGCAATTAGTTCTTCCAGAACAACACAAAGCAAGGGTCCTAAATGACCTACATGATCAGATGGGCCATCAGGGCACTGATAGGACAGTATCATTGATCAGGGATCGTTTTTTTTGGCCCTACATGCGGCGCGAAATAGAACAGTATGTAATGAGATGTACCTGTCTGAAACAGAAAAGACCTAGCCGTGAGACAAGGGCTCCCCTTGTAAACATAGTCACCACACAGCCCTTTGAACTTGTGTCAGTGGACTTTCTCCATCTAGATAGGTGTAAAGGTGGCTATGAATACATATTAGTGATTGTGGACCATTTCACACGATTCGCACAGGCATACCCTACAACATCAAAATCTGGAAAGACAGTAGCTGACAAAATATTCAATGATTATGCACTAAGATTTGGGTTCCCAGCACGGATCCACCATGACCAAGGTGGCGAGTTTGAAAACCAACTTTTCTCTCAGCTCTCCAAATATTGCAG
The DNA here is from genome assembly GCF_002775205.1 of Xiphophorus maculatus. Lineage (NCBI taxonomy): Eukaryota > Metazoa > Chordata > Actinopteri > Cyprinodontiformes > Poeciliidae > Xiphophorus > Xiphophorus maculatus. The sequence goes on from NC_036463.1 coordinate 22,772,511, forward strand.
TATGGCAGGATCAAAGACTTCCCCATACCACCCTCAGGGAAATGGTCAAGTCGAACGCTTTAATCGGACACTGATTCAGATGCTCAAAACCCTCACAGACAGGGACAAGACAAACTGGAAAGACTCTCTGAATAAACTTGTCTTTGCCTACAACTGCACACGCACAGAGGTGACAGGATTCTCACCATTTTATCTGTTATATGGCCGCTCCCCAAAACTACCCATTGACTTGTTGTTCGGTCTACCAGCAGAAACCGGTAACCAGGATCACCATGCTTATGTTGAACAGTGGAAAGAAAGGATGCAGCAGGCGTATGCCATTGCACAAGAAAATGTGCAGAAATCTGCCCAAAGAAACAAAAGAATCTATGATGCAAAAGTAAGGAGCTCAATGTTGTTTCCAGGAGACCGGGTGCTAGTGAGGAATTTGACTCCTCGTGGTGGTCCTGGTAAACTCAGGAATTATTGGGAGGATGTCATACATACCGTTGTTCGCCAAGTGGGAAAAGATGTCCCAGTGTATGAACTAAGACCTGAACATGGGAAAGGAAGATGTAGAACACTTCACAGGAATCACATCTTGCCTTGCGATCACTTACCACTGGAAACTAGGACAAACAGACCTGTAAAGAATAAAAGAAAAGCTACAGCAAAAGAGGACACTAGGGAGGAATGTGAGGAAGAGGACGATGAAGATGATTATTATCCCATGAACTTATTTCATTCATCAATTCAGCCAGCGACATCAGCAAGTGAGGCACCTGTAGCTACACCTGATTCTTCTGAACCAGCACCAATGGAGCGCGCATTGGAAGCTCACCAGCTTGACTTTGATTCTGAACATCAGTCAGGAAACCAGGTGATTCAAACTCAACACTCACCTGATACTGGTGCAGCGACATCCATGACCCCAACTGATCACACTTGTTGCTCTCCTGAATGTGAAATGGACATAAGACCACATCGACCACAAAGACTGCGTCGGCCCCCAAAGACACTAAAATATGATAAAATGGGTTCTCCATCGTGTTACAGTATTGCTGCACTTCCCTCTTATGCAAGACTTCCAACTTGGATGCATCCTGTACAGCTATGCAACAACCAGCACCTTTACTTGTATGGACTGTAAAATGAAATATGTGGACTTTTTCCAAATGTGGCATTTAAGAAGTGATAAGGAAAACAGACTGGTTTTGAGGATGCTTAAGGCACCAGAAGTGAGGACATTATAAACTTGCTTATATGATTTGTAAGAAATACTGTGAACTGACTTATGTGGAAATTTAAAATTTCAATGTTCTTTAGCAGTGTTCGTGAGGCATTTACAGTATTACTTTCCCTGAAATAAACCGTCTCCACCTGTGAGAATCATGTTCATGTCATAGAAAGGCATACAGAGCCATCTTCTTCAATATGAATACATACATGTAAAAACCAACAAAAAAGTCTGCCTCCTTTATGAGATTTTCTAAAAATGCTTATAACATCCTATTTTACCAGTTCAAACACCAAACATATTTTAATATACATTAATGTGCCCAGTGGAAATCCTCTTAGCACTACTGCTGAAGCTGTGACTATATCCTTCTTTATCTCCTCTCTTTGGGGTACAGTCAATCAGTGCAAAGGGAAATGAGTGGTGCTTTTTGATTGGTTGACTGGTCTAATCTTCATTTAGACATAAAAAATGGAATTTACATTTTTAATGTCCACTGAAAAAAACCTAGACACAAAAAACTAGAATTTCCTTGAAATTGATCTTTGGTAAAAAAAAAATTATATTACACTTTTTTTTTCACTGGGTGATCTTTATAATTGAATTTGAGACACACATACTGTTCTGGGTCAAATTGACCTGCTGATTAAAATCAAGATAAATGAATCATGCAGAGAGTATTTATGTTTTCCTCCACTTCTGCTGAGTGTCCATTCAGTGTGGGTGGAGTTTGCCACGGGAACAGAAAAGATTCCTGTCAAAAGTTGTGTGAACACCTGCTTTCTCGCAGTTTCCTAGTGAAGTAAATAGAGTAGTGAGAAAGTGGGCTTGTGTGTGTCGGGGTGTGAATGTACAGTATGTGTGTGATGATATATGGTTCATAGCTGCAAGGAAACATATAGAATTGGACATTTTGTCATCTTTTTTTGCACTTTAACCTGACTGCCGGGTCAAACTGACCAGAACAGTGTCTATGTAAAAGGTAGACCTAGGGGTTGGTACAAATGTGTAACATAAATACATTGTCAATTTATATGTAGGGGGCACCTATTAAGACAAATAGAAAAAGTTTCATGCAAAAAAATACTTCCAACTATTTTAAAAATATTTTTAAACTTTAAAATGGGTCAATTTGACCTGGAACATAACAGGAGGGTTAAATGCATTAGAAACACATCCTATTACCCACAATGCCTACAGGGCCATATCAGAGTGTGAGGATGAAACCCTAAGGCTTTACACACAGTGCTTTTGGAGTATTGATCATTCTGACCTGCTGTTTAAAAAGGAAATAATAGTTAGTACTCCTTCTCCTTGTGAAATCCAGTTATAGGAAATTAATAAAAGTGGTCATTTGAAAAACTTTTTCAGTAAAAACAAGCTTTAAAGAAGTGGAAGGCAGCATATTAGAATACTGGTTATCTGAAAACCAGATTTCTGACAAGTTAGACCTTGCAAAAGCTAAACAGTTAGCCAAGAACTGGAATCATCAGAGAACAAAGAGTTTTTCTATCAAAGTTCAGGATCTGTAGGGCTCTAATTGAACCGTTTTGGGGTTTTTTTGTAATAATAAAAGCTATGCGCTTATCGGCGACCCTCTCTGCATTACAGCACCAGAACAAGAATTCCTAAAGGAACAAGTGTTTCCAGGATGTGTATTTCAATCTGTTTGACCCCAGAGTCCACTGTGAAAATCTAAGGGGTAATCTAGGTTTTATATTCCTAAAGATTGTTTTCTGTGGAAGGCTATTTCATTTCCACCAGTAAAGCACAAGACAGAGTCCAGCAGTTTTCTGTGCTTTTATTGCTTTAGATTTTGTTGGGACCTTCACAGTTCCTCCAAATATATATATATACACTGCTCAAAAAAATAAAAGGAACACTCAAATAACACATCCTAGATCCGAATGAAAGAAATATTCTTATTGAATACTTTGTTCTGTACAAAGTTGAATGTGCTGACAACAAAATCACACAAAAATTATCAATGGAAATCAAATTTATTAACCAATGGAGGCCTGGATTTGGAGCCACACACAAAATTAAAGTGAAATAACACTACATGCTGATCCAACTTTAATGTAATGTCCTTAAAACAAGTCAAAATGAGGCTCAGTATTGTGTGTGGCCTCCACGTGCCTGTATGACCTCCCTACAATGCCTGGGCATGCTCCTGATGAGGTGGCGGATGGTCTCCTGAGGGATCTCCTCCCAGACCTGGACTAAAGCATCCGCCAACTCCTGGACAGTCTGTGGCACAACGTGACGTTGGTGGATGGAACGAGACATGATGTCCCAGATGTGCTCAATCGGATTCAGGTCTGGGGAACGGGCTGGCCAGTCCATAGCTTCAATGCCTTCATCTTGCAGGAACTGCTGACACACTCCAGCCACATGAGGTCTAGCATTGTCCTGGATTAGGAGGAACCCAGGGCCAACCGCACCAGCATATGGTCTCACAAGGGGTCTGAGGATCTCATCTCGGTACCTAATGGCAGTCAGGCTACCTCTGGCGAGCACATGGAGGGCTGTGCGGCCCTCCAAAGAAATGTCACCCCACACCATTACTAACCCACTGCCAAACCGGTCATGCTGAAGGATGTTGCAGGCAGCAGACCGCTCTCCACGGCGTCTCCAGACTCTGTCACGTCTGTCACATGTGCTCAGTGTGAACCTGCTTTCATCTGTGAAGAGCACAAGGCGCCAGTGGCGAATTTGCCAATCCTGGTATTCTCTGGCAAATGCCAAGCGTCCTGCACGGTGTTGTGCTGTGAGCACAACCCCCATCTGTGGACGTCGGGCCCTCATACCATCCTCATTGAGTCGGTTTCTAACCGTTTGTGCAGACACATGCACATTTGTGGCCTGCTGGAGGTCATTTTGCAGGGCTCTGGCAGTGCTCCTCCTGTTCCTTCTTGCACAAAGGCGGAGGTAGCGGTCCTGCTGCTGGGTTGTTGCCCTCCTACGGCCTCCTCCACGTCTCCTGGTGTACTAGCCTGTCTCCTGGTAGCGCCTCCAGCCTCTGGACACTACGCTGACAGACACAGCAAACCTTCTTGCCACAGCTCGCGTTGATGTGCCATCCTGGATGAGCTGCACTACCTGAGCCACTTGTGTGGGTTGTGGAGTCAGTCTCATGCTACCACGAGTGTGAAAGCACCACCAACATTCAAAACTGACCAAAACATCAGCCAGACAGCATAGGTACTGAGAAGTGGTCTGTGGTCCCAACTGCAGAACCACTCCTTTATTGCCATCGCTTCTCGGCCTTTTGGCTAAGACAGCGGTCCCCTCCTTTGGGTGGTGATAGCGGTAGTCTTTGTGACTTGGCTGTTGCCACTGATTTAGAGGTTCAGTAAATTTTGTCCCCGGTTAAGATATTGACCACTAAGTAGTGGAAAATATCTTTTACCTTTTATTTGTATTTATTGGTGTTTCTTAACTATTTATTGGTTTTAGTAAAGGTTTTAAACCTTTAACTGGTGGTGCCTCCACCATGGCGGCTAGCAATGCCGGCATGCGGAGGCACCACAGTGTTCGATTTTTATTTAAGGAAAGAGAAGAAGAAAATAGAATAACGAGATTGGACTTTTCCAGGAAGCTTATTCAACAGGTGCTGAAGTTTCGGCCAGATGACCTGAATTGTATCCTTACCCTGCCTTTCAATAAGAGATATGACGTAAGTTTTTGCTCTGCCGCACTTCTTAAGGATTTTTGGACACGGTTTGAAAATGCTAAGACCCAGTTTTCAGCTTTTGACGTCGAGAAACTGACTGACAACTCCCTGAAAACGGTGATTGTCAGGATGTTCAATGAGACTGTCAGTGCTGAAGACATTTGTATGTGGCTGGGTAGATACTGCACTGTGAGAGGCCAGGCTATGAAGGTGCGGGATGTGGACGGCATCTGGAACTGTGCTTGGCGGGTCCCCATTAAACAATGGGAAGACCCCCAAGGCTTCCAGGGCCTGAAGCATCTCCCCTCAATGATAGTCCTGGGGGAGAACAGAGGCTACATTCACTATTAAGGCCAACCCAAACTGTGCCGGAAGTGCGGCGAGCATGGTCATCTGGCCGAAACTTGTGAAAAAGTTTTCTGCGGTAAATGTCGAGAAGTGGGACACACTTTTGATGAATGTACGAACGGGCGGAAATGTAATTTGTGTGGTGGACAGGATCATTTGTTCAGAGACTGTCCAAAATCATTTGCAAATAAATTGAAAAAAGGAAAAGAGACGTTAACGGAAACGGCTAATGAGCGAGTGGAAGCAGCTGGGTCGGAAAATTCAAATCTCCCGCCAGGTCCTCTGATTGGAGGAGAGGAGGAGAGGGCGGGAAGCGGGGAGGGGAAGGAAGCCCCCCCCCAGACCGAAACATCCAGTGAGGGGGGGGGAGATGCTAACCGAAGGCGGAGCTAGCTCGGACTCTGAGGAAGAACAGACTGACAGCAGCGATGATGCCCCCCTCCCCGACGCCCAGCTGGCTAAGAGGCTGGCATCTGAGTCACCTCCCGACCTTACCCCCAAGGTAGGGAAGAGAGGAAGGCTGGAGGAACTCTTCGGTTCTTTCGGACAGGAATCCAGAGCCTTCCTCGCTGGCTCATCCAATGAGGTCTTGTTCCTAGATTTTGCTCACCAATCAACCCCGGAGGACCCAAACAAGGTACCGGCTTTAGAAAGACGGCCGACACCGAGAGTCCGAAGGGGGAATGGAGCTCCAACCCGACCTGCACCACCATGTGGGAAGGAAGAGCTCTGTTCACAGGACAGTCTCTGAACCCGCCTTGTTTTAACGACCGCACGTTTTTTAACATGGTTTGAACTTAGTCTTATCTTGTTTTAATCCTTTAAAATGTCGTACTTGATTTTAGCCATCATACTCATGACTCTCACCTTCTCAACCATCAATGCTAGAAGTGTCAAGTCGCGAGTTAGAGCCCAGAGTGTTTTATCCTTTTTAACCTCCGTACAGTCAGATGTGTTTTTACTACAAGAATGTTCACTCCCGTTTTTAAAGAATTACACCCGGTGGCAGGACTTGTGGCCATGGCCGTCTATATGGAGCGGCTCCGATGAAAATAAAAATGACGGCGTGGCCATTTTAATAAACAACCCGCACATCTTGGTGAAGGGGAGCACCGTGGTGAGAGAGGGATGAGCACTTTTAGCAAATCTGACTTTTAACGGACAGGATTTTAACCTCTTAAATATTTATGGCTTTAATGACAAACACGACAGGTATGACTTTTTAGAGGAACTGCAGCCCCACATGCTGGGAACAAAACCTTTAATAATTGGGGGGGATTTTAATTGCATTTTATCTAGAAAAGATAGGAAAAGAAATAGACAGGATTTTAAGGTAGACAAAACATCACTTTTATTACAGAGAATCGTTAGGGATTTTAAACTAGTGGACTGTTTTAGAACTATGCATCCTGGAGAGGAGGGCCACACCTGGTTCAGTGGTGACGGCTCTATGGCCTCTCGTATTGATTATTTCTTCATCAGGGATTGCGCCCTAACTGATGCTAGATTGTCACCGGCTTTCTTTTCTGATCACCTCCTTCTGTCCTGCACGCTTTCACTTCCTTCAGGTGCGACGACCGGGAGAGGTCTGTGGAAACTCAACCGCTCCCTGCTGGAGGACCAGGTTCTGGTCGGCCAGTACCAGGAGCGGTACCACGGGTGGCAGACCCTCCAAGACCTGTACGAAACACGAGCACAGTGGTGGGAGATGGTGAAAGGTAGGACCCAGACTTTCTTTAGACAAGCAGGGAAAAAGAAAAAGGAGAAAGAACAGAGATGCATGATGGGGCTGCAAAAAAGATTACAAAGATATTACTTTTTAAACCAAAAGGGAATGGATTTTAATAAAGAAATAAGAGAAATAAAAAAAGAAATGAACATTTTAGCAGAAATAAAGTGTAAGGGAGTGATTTTAAGAAGCAGAGAAAGAGAAATAGAAGAAGGAGAAAAATGTAACAGATACTTTTTTAAGAAAATTATAAACAATCCAAGTTTTATTTCTGATTTAAAGTCAGAAAATGGAAACATTGCTTCTAACATAGAAGAAAAGAAAAAAGTAATTGAAAAGTACTATAGTGACTTATACTCAGAAAAAATGGTAAAAGAAAAAAAATATAAAAGAAACTTTGAATTTCCTTGAGAAAAGTATAGAAGACAGCAGTTTTTTAGAGCAGGATTTTACCCTTTTAGAGCTTTTACAGTCTTTGAAAAGTTTTAAAAGAGGAAAATCTCCAGGCTCAGACGGACTCCCTGTAGAATTTTATTTAACCTTTTACGATATTTTAGCACCGGATTTACTTACTGTTTTTACTGATTTTAGCAAACAAGACACACTCCCCGATAGTTTTAGAACAGGAATAGTTACACTTTTATACAAAGACAAAGACAAGACAGATCTTAAAAACTGGAGACCGATTACCCTTTTAAACGTTGATTGTAAGATTTTTAGTAGACTTTTAGCAGCCAGGATGCGTCGAGTGTTGGGGGATTTAATCCACCCGGATCAAGCCTGCGCCGTCCCGGGAAGGAGGATCACGGACAGCCTGGTACTGATCCGAGACACCATCTGTTTTGCGAGAGACAGAAACATTCGGCTGATAGTCCTAAATCTAGATTTCGAGAAAGCGTTTGATCGGGTCTCGCACCAGTACCTCTTCCAGGTACTGCAAAAAATGGGTTTTCCTGGGAGGTTCGTAGCGTGGGTGGGACTGCTGTACCGAGACATCTCCAGCAGATTCATGGTAAACGGGGTTCTGACAAAAGCAGTGAAAGTGAACTGCGGTGTCCGTCAGGGTTGTCCGTTATCCGCCCATCTCTATGTGGCCTGCGTCGAGCCGCTGGCGCAGATCTTGAGAAGGGACCCACAGATTTTAGGTGTAACGATACCGGGGAGTGGAGGGCAGGTAGCGAAATGTCTTTTATACATGGATGATTTTAACATTTTATGTACAGATCTTTTATCAATAGATAGGATTTTTCAATTAACCGATTGGTTCGGGAAAGCATCAGGGTCAAAATTAAACAAAGAAAAAACAAAAGCACAATTTTATGGACCATGGAAAGAGAATGAAAAATTAGGATGTCAGTTTCAAGTAACGGAAGAAGAACAAAAAATACTGGGAGTAAAATTTGACAAACATGGAGAAGGAAAGACAAACTGGATGGAAATAACAAGAAGAGTAAAACAGCGACTGGGATTCTGGGGGATGAGGAACCTTACAATAGAAAGAAAGATTTTAATAGTTAAAGCTGTGATTTTACCAGTGTTTTTACTCACCAGTGCTGTTTTTATTCCTCTTAGGAGAGTGCTTTTAGAACTACAACGAGCCATTTTTTTATTTCATATGGAACTCTAAATGGGAAAGGATAAAAAGAGGAATAATGTACAAACCCAAAGAAAAAGGAGGAAAAGGAGTCCCAGACCTTTACTTGTTTTTAGGCAGCCACTATACGAGCACCCACCTGAAACAAGCCATGAACCTTTCCAGCAATAACAAAACAAACACGATGACCAGATTCTGGTGCGGGTCCTATCTAGGGGTTGAACGACTACATATTTTTTAAGGTCGACTACATCATGATAATAGTCGAGTCGATGTCGACTAGTCGCGGTGACGTCATAGTGACGTAAGCGCAAAAAACCTTCACAACTACTTGGAGGCTTTATTAGCTATTTTCACGGCAAATATTGACACTCCCCCCCCCCCCCCCACACACACACACACTCTCCCCTTCTCCTGCTTTTACTAAGTCTATTATGGAGATTCTTCGTGAGCAGCGGGGAAAAGTTTGTTGCACAAAGTCGGGTCTGACTTTTTTTTTCTAAACACCGGCTGATGCTGATGATCTCTGGATAGTTACTATAGGAGTCAAATTATCACACTGACTACATGGTGCTTTTGGAACATCACAAGCCAAACCTGTTATGAACGGATCCCGTTTGGTTACAGCTGAATTCAACGAAACCACCTGCTTCTCCTCCGCCCGATGCGCGGCAGGAAGCTCTGCTGACTCAGCAGATTGAACGATTTAAGATATTTTCTAGTCAACGTCAACATGATAAAAGTCGAGTCAATGTCGAGTTGACTAGTCGTTGTGACGTCATAGCAACGCAAGACGCAAAGCTTTGGAGTAACGTACAGGCTTTATTACCCGTTTTCACGGAAAAATACGGCATTTACACAGAACAGCAACAAGTGAAACAACAAAACATCGGGATAGTTTATGATAAATAATAAGTTGCTGGGAAACCAACATTCAAAAAGGAAACGCACATCTTTTAGATGGCATGTAAAAACAATAAAAAGAGGTGGCACGGGGGGTAAATAAAGTTCACTCGCTGTCAATATTCTCTTCGCTAAGAGTTGTTGGGGTTTTTTCTTGGTTGACATGTAGGAAAACAAGGGCATCAACATGAGCCGGATGAAGGCTTGCCCGCTTTCTCGTAATGGTATTCCCAGCGAGAGAGAAAATCCTCTCGCTGGGAGTGCTGGTTGCCGGAACAGCTAAATATTTTCTGCTGAGGTTTGCCAGACGGGGAAATCTGCCCTGGTTGCTGGCCCACCACTGCAGCGGGTTCGCCATGGTGGGGATCTGCGGTAGCGAAAAAAAATCAAGGATTTCTTCGGCAGCAGTGGTGCTGTGTGCTGCTGATCCCCTGTAACTCTGGTAATGTGGCCCAAAAAGTTGCAAAAAATCTTCTTTACGTGTGACTTTTTTCCCGGTCACCGGCTCGCTCTGATCGGGCACGTCCTCCACCTCCTCCCCTTCCTCTCCTACAGCTATAAATAAAATAAATAACGCTAAGTTCATAAATTTTCACTTCATTTGGACATTATAGACTAAAGTTATCGTAAACTGTTCAACCTAAATCAACAGCTGTCATTACCGCAGATCTTTATTTAATCAGCAACATAACATCATAATGTATTAGTTAGATCGTCGTGACAAAGACACTCACGAGCCGGCTAAGTGACATCCTTAGCGGGAAGGGGGCGAGTTTTAGACGGCTCGTGTTTTATAGTGGACTGCAGCTGCAACTCCATCTCCTTTTAAAAACACTGTAAAACCACAAATATGCATCCATCTACATATCATTTAAACTAATGTATTAACTTATTTTTCTTGTGTCTTGTGACCTATACTGTGCTGTCAGATCAGCACAGGCTGTAACCACCGGCAATCACATGACTGCGACTAGTCGACATGAAATGTAAAAACTCGTGAGACGTCCTAGAGTCGACTAGTCGACTAGTCGACTAATTGGTTCAACCCCTAGTCCTATCTTAGAAAATTAAAAATGATAAAAAGCGATTTTAGAACTCCAGTAGCTTTTAACCTTCCTCCTGCATATGCTTTTATACGGAAATTTTTAGAACGTTTTATACTAGAAGGAGAGGAGAGCAAGATTTTAACTAATCATCGTTTTATTATTCCTGTTGTGCAGGACCGGGAACCAGTGACTCCAGTGCGCGGCCTCCTGTACGGAGACGCCTCCACCGTTTGGCGCAACGTGAGCCATCCCGTCCTTCCAAACAGACTCCAGGACCTGTCATGGATGGTGGCTCATGGGATCCTGCCGGTCAGAGCCGTTATGCACTCCCGCGGCATGTCTGCAACGGCCATCTGCCCCCGACCCGGTTGTGGCGCGCCGGAGTCGGTGAGGCACCTGCTGTGGGAGTGCAGCGCTGCTGTGGACCTGTGGGCGAAAGCCGGCTCCTTGCAATTCCCACACTTGCCAGCAAGGGAGGTCCTCGAACCACAGCTAGTGCTGTACGGGGTGAGCCAGCAGAAAATGACGAGAAAGGACTTTGCTGAGATGTGGCTCACCCTCGCCACCATCAAAGACGCCATTTGGACCTCCAGAAACTTGCTGGTGAGCAGGCGCAGGCAGATGCCCCCCGTGGCTGTGATCCGGATGGCGGCAGCAAAAAGAACAACATCAAGGGCTGCAGGTGGCGCGCCAAGGACACAGTCACCAAGAAGAATCGCCTGCGCCTCCGTGGACGAAGGAGCCGGCGCTCCACGAGCAGAGGTCCAAGCAGCGGCGGCCTGGCTCTCCGGGTGAGGCAGGAGGGAAGGAGCTTCAGGGCAGGTTTCCCCTCTGAGCACCAAGTGCTGTCTGGAAGGACGGGACGGCTCCGGACTTTGGAAGGAGTCACCCCGGTCCTGCTCAACTTTTAACACACAGAGATTTTGTGTTTTATACCCTTGTTCTTAGCTCCTTTTAGCATAAATTGATGAACTTGAAAATTTTTTTGAAAATTTCTGTATAACTGAAATAATGTAATTTTTTTAATGCTTACAGTAACAATAAATATTTTTCGAAAGAAAAAAAACCCACTCCTTTATTGAGTGTGTCTTGCTAATTGCCAATAATTTCCACCTGTTGTCTAATCCATTTGCACAACAGCAGGTGAAATTGATTGTCAATCAGTGTTGCTTCCTAAGTGGACAGTTTGATTTCACAGAAGTTTGATTTACTTGGAGTTATATTGTGTTGTTTAAGTGTTCCCTTTATTTTTTTGAGCAGTGTATATATACAGTACAGACCAAAAGTTTGGACACACCTTTTAATTCAATGAGTTTCCTTTATTTTCATGACTATTGACATTGTAGATTCACACTGAAGGCATCAAAACTATGAATAACACATGTGGAAATATGCACTAAACAAAAAAGTGCAAAACAACTGAAAATAGCCCTTATATTCTAGTTTCTTCAAAATAGCAACCTTTTGCTGTGATTACTGCTTTGCACACACTCTGCATTTTCTTGATGAGCTTCAAGAGGTCGTCACCTGAAATGGTTTTCACTTCATAGGTGTGCCCTGTCAGGTTAATAAGTGGGATTTCTTGCCTTATAAATAGTCATGAAAATAAAGAAAACCCATTAAATTAGAAAGGTGTGTCCAAACTTTTGGTCTGTACTATATATATATATATAGCTTTGGGGGCTTTAGGCATCATTAATTGGAATTTATTGTGACAATGAAAAATCAAAATTCTTATCACGATTAGAAATTTATCACGATAGATGATAAACAATACAGTAAATGCCCCTCCTTACGGTTCCTCCTGATGTCCAGAAAGTAACACTGAAGATGGTAGTTGAAGCAGCTATATCTGCTCCTTATTGCAGTTTACACTAACACTGCATCCATTTTGCTCACTCCTGTCCTTGTAGTAGAGAGATATATGAGATTTAAGAGGACAATGTAAATAAAAAAAAGTGGGTGGTGAGGAGTATACAAAGGCAGAACAAGGCTGACAATAAACCATTTGTTCCAGAGATTTAACTTAGATTGTATAATCTATTTCCTATACAAATAAATATGGTGCTACATCTCAGCATACGATGATAAAAAAACAGCAACAACAAAAAACACAACATTTTATATTATTTCCAGTTCTTACCAACAAACTTACTATTCAATATTTTCTTCTCAGTGGCTGACTTTATGATCCCCAGGGCCTCACACTGATTGCACAACTTCCCTTATTATTTCAGAGGAAGGTTTTGCCTTGTTGGTCTTATCCCACAGCATTAAGATAATGTCTCTTGTTTCTGAAGCAAAACAAAAAGTTAAGATTCTTTGTAACTTTAGATCCTAACTGCTTTAGCAGCTTTGGAAAAATTAAAGAGAAATTATCTTTTGATTTAGATGGAAGTACAAACACAATGGAATGCAATACAAAAGCACAAAAAACTTATTCAAGGATTCTTTATCAGTCTGGCAGCAGTGATGCTTTTGGCTTTTGATTGTTATGGTTAGTAGCAGCTCTTATAGATAGAAATAAACAAAGCTATAACAATTTAACCATGTCTCAGTGATATGTTCCCTCTCAGCAGACAGAACAAAAAGGGATTAGGGATAGAAAGCAGACTGATAGTAAGTCCTTCAAATAAATCAAATTGATCAAATGAATTGCCTATACAGAAAAATGTAATTTAATTTCATATAATTTCACATTAGTAAACACAAAGTCAGTCATAAATTTTTGTCTGTGTTCATAGACAAGGTTTTTCTACTTGAATGGGTTTTCTAAATATTTTCCACCTTAAACTACAAAAACATAAATACATTAAGACTTTTTAATCAGCCAATGGAATTTCAGTTTGTAGTTGCCGGTGTAAATCATTTTTCAGTCTTGGATTTTTAGTCATTTTTTAGATAGTGTAGCAGCTCCCCAGCAGTTGAATTACTCAGCCAGTCTCGACGGGTGAATTTAGCGTTTTATTTTTCTTTGATTCAGATCCACCATGATCATCACAGTCACCTCAGTCACTTCAATCACCGTGAAAACTAAAACATATACAAATATTAGAATACAAACATAAACTTACAATAGAAACAACAAAATAAAACGTACCTCGCTGCTTTCACTGGGGAACACTAAGTGTTGATTTCTTCATGCCAAACAGCTTGACAGATCAAGTCATTCATTAGCACAATGATTGAACCAGCTTTATAGGGCCTGCCCTCATTAGCTACGGCAGCCCGTGAGGTACATAAAAAAAACCCCCAAAACATTACAAAGTGTAAATACCATTAAACAAAATAAAATAAAAACCACCAACAATGCTAATCAAAACAGACAAACATCCATAAACAATCTGCGACATTTTTAATTTAGAAAATTCACTTTTAATAACTTACAATAAATAGTCTACAAATATAAATTATTTGGGCAATTTATTTTAAATAGTTCACTATCCGTTACAGATAGCAATATGCTGAACTCATTCCTCAGACTGTGCTGCAGTCACCAAAGCTTCTGTGTGGAACTGGTAAAGGTTAACTAATGCTGTACCACACATTAATACACCAGAAGTAATCTTCACGTAAAGATAACGCATTCAATATGAACATATTATTGACAAATTTATCCAAATAAACATGATAGATTCAGGTTGAGTCATATTCTTGTGAATAAAACAATGCAAACTATGTAAGGAAACATCATCTCATCACAACAAATGTTTACTTTTTGCCTTTAAACTTCTTTTTAATCATTTACATTTAAATTTTAATCTCTAATTTCTCGACAACAGAGTGTGGTAAGGTCAAACTGACTCTTCCTATTCCCACTTCATCCTGATGAAAAGTGTAGGTGAGATGAAATGAGTCATTTTCTACCAATGGCATCACCTTGTGAAATTAAGTCATCGTCAACTCTCATCTTGTTGTGGTTCCTCACAAAATCAAGGAGTGAACTACATGCCTTTTTCAATCTGTAAGTGGGGAAAGGTTTACTCTGTTTTGCATCTTGAATGCCTGTGTGAACTGACATGTCTTCACTGTGTTAATCATTTTCCTCTACAATGTAACATCAGGTTGTGAAATAAATTAGATTTTCAGTCAAATTTTGCCATATTCAAATAGGTATTTTGTCACAAAGAATACTTGCAAACAGCATTGTGTAGATTACTGGATGAGCTGTGTTATGTTTATTGTGTATAATATTGCTAGTGTTATTATTAGTTGAAATACGCCACCTTGTGGTCACTTTAAGTTATTGTTTAAGTTAATAGTAGAAGAAGAATATGGACAGGAAGTGCTTTGCCCAGAATCAAATGGCCGCTCCACACTCCTCCTAGTTCTTTCTTGGTGTTTGTTAAAGCATTGTCTGTGAGTATTACTTGGTAAAAACATTAAGACACCTGTAATGTTACATGATATGATGGTATTGTGTAAAGTTGTATGTTTATAGCCCGTTATTATTATGCTAATGAGTCCGTTTTCATATGCTAATTTTTTGTTGGTAATCGCTAGCTAACATCCTCATTTCATTGAAAGTCAATGCCATGTTGGTCCTTTCTTTTATTTATATCACTCTGTAAAGCCTAGATTGTAATACATTGCATTTCTGTATGTTACAGTTTCACAAAAAAGGAAGGAGAAGAAAATTATTGAACTATCACTGAAGTAAACTTTATTAACCAGTCATCGCCGTCAGGATTTTCTTCATCTTTCAAGATTGTTTAGCTGTTTGGATAGCTAGTGCGAGTATCTAAATAACAAGCTGCATTCATACATATCTACTCTATTAATGTTGCTTTCTGAATTGTAATTGACCATTGTCCAAAGTTGGGCCATGATGACATGTGGAATAAACTGATGGTGTTAAAAACCACTGAATACTCAAGGTTGTCTTCCTTCCTGTCAAGGAAAGCTCATGCTGGTGCTTGAATTTCAGATTAGAGGCAGAAGCAAAGCAGCTTTAGTACCTACTACCTACTGTGGACCATATTTTAACCTTCAGAGTTACTGGTTTGGTCATGAAGGTTGGACTGTTTAGTCCATCTTTGCTTTGCAGATGGGGTAAAGCTCATGATAATACCCAACAAATAATTGTGGGGGACATAGTCACTTACAAAACATTTTCTATTCTATGAAGGAGAGAACTGAGCCCAGAGCAAAGCTTATTTCTAGTCGCGTTGGTCTGTGTCTTGCCTCTGATTCTGCTGGGAGTATACAACTCCATCGATGGGAAGGTGGGTTGAAAAGATGCTTGACAACCTGCTGCTGTTCTGACTGTAGTCACAGATTTGTATTGGTTAACCTCAATGTAGGCAGAAGGTTCAGGAAAGTGAGGTGGTGTGATGGACTGAGTTAAAAACAGGAGGAGTCACAGGACATATTTAGAAAAATAGGGATTTTTATTTTAACCCAAAGATTATAAATAACAAAAGATAAACTGAGCTCATAAAAGAGGTCAAAGAAACAAAACTGAACTCAGGCAAAAGTGTAAACGCATACATTTTGCCATAAATGCATACAGCGCCACAGCCCTGCACCCCCTTGGCAGGTCGGACCACATCTTGGTAAGGATGACTCCCAAGTATATCCCCTTAGTGAGTAGGCAGCCTGTGCGCATCAGGACGGTGAGGAGGTGGACACAGGAGGCAGCTGAGGCACTGCAGGACTGCTTTGGGTCGACAGACTGGGATGTGCTCAGTGGGCCTCATGGGGAGGACATCGACAACATGTCTGACTGAATCACTGAATACATCAGATTCTGTGAGGACACTGTCATGCCAGCCCGGACCGTGCGCTGCTTCTCCAACAAACCCTGGATTACCAGTGACCTGAAGGCACTTTTAAACAAAAAGAAGATGGCTTTCAGGTCAGGAGATAAGGAGGAGCAGAGGAGAGTTCAGCGTGAACTCAGAGAGACACTGAGGACATGCAAGGACAACTACAGGAGGAAGCTGGAGTCCAAACTCGAGCAGAACAGTGTGAGAGATGTGTGGAAAGGAATGAAGAACATCGCTGGAATGAAGGGGAAGGACACACAGATATCT
Source organism: Xiphophorus maculatus (assembly GCF_002775205.1). Lineage (NCBI taxonomy): Eukaryota > Metazoa > Chordata > Actinopteri > Cyprinodontiformes > Poeciliidae > Xiphophorus > Xiphophorus maculatus. Next base: position 22,789,058 of record NC_036463.1, read on the forward strand.
GGGGGCCGGGATAGAGCAAACCAGTTCAACCAGTTTTTCAACAGGTTCAGCTCACCTCCTGCTACTCCCCTACCACCACCAGCCCCCCACACATCCACACTGCCCCAAGTTGTTCAATCCACCTACCGGCATTCTCCAGCACACCACCTCTCCTTCAGCCCCCCATCCCCCCACCCCCTCATCCCCCATCTCCACTGCAGACAACAACACCTACCCCCAGCTAACGGTGACTACAGGCCAGGTTGAGAGACAGTTGGAGCGATTACACCAGGGGAAGGCTGCAGGACCTGATGGCATTACACCACGGATCTTGAAGACCTGCTCCATCCAGCTGGCCCCTGTACTGACAAACATGTACAACCTGAGCTTGAGGCTGGAGAGAGTCCCGCTGCGGTGGAAGCATCACATGTGGTTCCTGTTCCCAAGAAGCCAAGGCCAGCCGACCCAGCGGACTACAGACCAGTTGCTCTCACATCTCATGTGATGAAGGTCATGGAGAGACTGGTCCTGGCCCAGCTGAGGCCTCAGTTGAGGACGTTTCTAGACCCCCTGCAATTTGACCCCCTGCAATTTGCAGGGGGTCTAGCATCTTCCTGCTGCAACGAGCACTGTCACACCTGGATGGTGGAGGAGACACTGTGAGAATCACATTCTTTGATTTCTCCAGTGCCTTCAACACCATCCAGCCTCTGCTGCTGGGTGAGAAGCTGCGGAGGATGGGTGTCAACGACTCAGTGATCTCCTGGGTGACTGACTACTTGACAGGCAGGCCACAGTTTGTCCGTCTGGGCAGTGTCCTGTCTGATGTGGTGGTCAGTGATGTAGGAGCTCCACAGGGAACTGTGCTTTCTCCCTTTCTCTTCACCCTGTACACCACTGATTTCCAGTACAAATTTGAGTCATGTCACCTACAGAAGTTTTCTGATGACTCAGCGGTTGTCGGGTGTATAGGGGACGGAGGGGACGGGGGAGTACAGGACACTGATGGACAGCTTTGTGGAGTGGTCTGACCAGAATCACCTGAGGCTCAACATTAGTAAGACCAGAGAGATGGTGGTTGACTTCAGAAGGAAGAAGATACCTTCACGGCCACTAAAGATCAAAGGGGAAGTGGTGGAGGAGGTAGAGGATTACAAATACCTGGGAGTTGTAATCGGCAACAGACTGGACTGGGCATCTAACACTGACACTGTGTGCAAGAAGGGGATGAGCAGACTCTATTTTTTAAGGAAGCTGAGATCCTTCAATGTGTGCAGCAAGATGTTGGAGACCTTTTATCACAGTGTTGTTGCTGGTGCCATCTTCTTTGCTGCTGTGTGTTGGGGAAGCAGCATCAGAGCCAGCGACTCTAATAGACTACACAAAATCATCAGGAAAGCTGGCTCTGTACTGGGACTAAGGCTGGAGTCCCTGGAAACTGTGGTGGAGAGGAGGACACTGAAGAAGGTTCTGTCTATTATGGACAATAAACAGCACCCTCTCCACCACATAGTGGACAGACAGCGGAGCACCTTCTCACATAGACTGCTCCAGCTCCGCTGTCGTAGGGACAGATACAGGAAATCCTTCCTGCCACATGCCATCTCACTGTACAATAAAAGCTAAATCATTGTTCTGCACTAATCAGTCCAATTTTGCACAACTGCACTGTGGCACACTTGCTGTACATATATTTACATATAGCTACATACTGTAGCTGCATTTTTTGAATCTTTGCAAGGACTGCTCTAAGCTGCTCTTTATATTGACAGCATGTTATATTTTATTTTTATTTTGTCTACAATTGCTACTCAGTGGTGGTTGTTGTGTGTCTTGTCTCTATGCTGTTGTAACTGCGAAATAATTTCCCTGCTGGGATGAATAAAGTTATTCTATTCTATTCTATTCTATTCTATTCTATTCTATTCTATTCTATTCTATTCTATTCTATTCTATTCTATTCTAAACAAACTGGCTGCACAAACAAACATAACTGACCTAACAAAGAAATGCCACACAGGGGTTTATATACTGACTGATCAGACCAATTAAGACACAACAGGGTCACTAAACAGAATACAATTACAAATAACACAAAAACAAATAACAGTACAGCTAAGTTTGGCTAAACTAAAGACCCAAAACTGAAAATCAAAAATATTAAACTTTAAATACTATTATTTACTTAAATAGAAAACTTATCTAAACAAAGAAACTACAAATTCCCCCTGAAAGCAGGAACTAGTGGTGATAGGTTTATTTTAGGTCCTAACCTGCATAGAATCAACCAGAGACACAAATTACTTTGCTGCAGAATAGGAGAGCTGACAACAGACACGGATAGCTGCCGTCAAAGACTGTCTGTGATCAACTCTACCAGATCTTTCTCTGCATTCCTCTTTATTATGTATAGAAAACGGAGGTTGGGCTTCTTCACACAGTCACACAGAAAATTGACCAACGATCTTTACTATAGGATGTTGTGGAACCTTCTGTGGACATGCCCTTACAAGGGCATGAGGCTGACCGCAACCAATCAGTTTCACAGGAAACTGATAACACATGAATCTTTTAACGTTTTTAGATTCCAGGCAAACATCCTAAACAAAGTTAATAATGTACTACAAAAGATTAATAAAGTACTACAAAAGAGAGAAGTCAAGTAAACATAAAACAGAATAATAATATGAAAACATAACTGTTAAAATAAACTCATAAGTAAATGAACCTAGATAATAATTCTTCTAAGAAGTGGTGCAGTCCATTCAGCGTTTAAGCCTGCTGAGCCCTGGCCCCCATTCTTTGTCTGGCAAACTCCAAGGCAGGTAAGACCGGTGGGAAAACAAACAGAATTAATCTTAAGCAAACAAAATTAACTTTAAGTTGATATAAATACATATGCTAACTAAATTTGCGTGCTAACAAATAGAACAAATGCATTCAAATCAACTAATAAATGTTTTTATTGAAACTAAAGTGTTGTTGTGTTTATATGAAAAAATAAACTGTGCATAAAAAAAAGAGTTACAGACATCAGAGTGTGGCCATGGATTTGGCCATCACAGGTAGGAATGACCTAACATCAGGACCCCACTACAGCCATGTATAGCATATGTTTTTGCCAGTAAACGGTGTTAAAAATGCTCAAAGGTTCATCAAGTCAGAACAAATAAATGGACTTACACCAACGGTTGCTTATTCAGTGGGAATTATGCTTGAAAACTGTCAAAACAGATGAGGCCTTGCAGTGATTTCAACAAGGATATTTGTGACACCGAGTTAAATCACAAATGAAGACCCTGGCACAGTTGTAACTTGTCCAAAGAACATCTGGTACATATTAAAATGACAAAAAACACATTCTACCCCAACATATAGAGACATATGAACACAAATAAAGTGCATCAAGCTCACTACAATAAGATTTCAGCAAATTTATCAGTAACATCCAAAGTCATTACAAAGTTATGGCATTCCTGTCTGATAGTCCAGAGTTGATGACATTTGATTAGATCTAGGCTCTGGCATGGGGCAATAACTGGAAGTGTGTGACTGGAAAAAATTACAAATAATGTTTTCCAATAAAGTCTTACATAAAACATCATTAGTTCAGCTAAAGATTTTGTAATCATTCTTATAATATAAATATTTTTATAAGGGGGTATTTAACTTATTTATTCACAATGCTTTAAATTCACAAAGCAACACAGGACAAACTTTAAACTTTTGCTCTGGCCTTATTTGTAATGCTCTTTATTAACCTTGCTGAGTCCATTGCAAGCCTGCGCAAGATGTAACTGGGTTGATTTATGAACAACCACAAGCCGTTCATGTTTAATCATTTATAACAGAACTGCTTTATATAAGAGGTTTCTGCGTCCAGTATGTATTTTGTTGTTTTGGTCAGACAGGATTTTACATTGCAGCTGGATACTAAAATGGTTCGATGACAGGTGAATCTGCTCTGATCAGATCGGAGTTTGGGTCATTTACACACTGATTGTGGTTGAGGACAGAAGTGAGTTTGCCATGACCAAAGGTCCCTCCGACCTCCAGCAGGGAAGGTGGGTGAAGTGTCTTGACCAAGGACACAACAATAGAGCCAGTTGGAAATCAAACCAGCAACCCACCAATTGTGAAGCAAATTCCTGCCACTGTCACCAACATGTGAAAGCTTATCCAAACTCTGGTGCTGCGCAAACAAGTAAAGTTTGATTCAACAGAAAATGTGAGTTTTCATGTCCCACTGAAAGCGAGTTGCCCAGAACACTTCCACATGAAAGGAGACCGACAATACAGCAAATGAAAAGAAGAAATTTAAGCAAAGAAATAAACTGATACATTAATTTATGACCATTTTTAAAAACTTGTCATTTTTAATTTGTTTTTAAATTAAAAACCAATTACAAACCTTCGAAACTTTCCTCGCTCTTTCCATGCTCTAGTCTTTGTAACTAGAGCATGTCATAGTCTTGTTATATTGGTGTGTCCCTGGATTAATGAAAAGGGTTGCTGGAAACTGAGATGTCTGGAAAACTGGGAATCTCTAGGACCAGTTACCTTCACAACCTGGCCATTCATTGGTAGTAAGTAGGTTAAGTTTACTAACTGCTTTGTATCATTTGGATTATCTTTAGCAGAGATTATTGCCCTGCACAAAAATCTCTCTATTCCCACAATGACACTGTGGTAAAAAACAACAACAAAAAAATTATATCTCCATTAAGTACCACAAAATATTGGCACACCCCTCTGTGATTTTAGCTCTGGTTCTAAAAGGAAAGAATATGAGCACAGTAAGCAATGTGATAGAAAGTCAGGATGTGGTCTGACTCATTACTCTTTTTGTACATTCAACTTGTACATTGGATCGCTACAAGTGTAATAAATGCAAATGCCGTCATTCTTAACTAAAAAGCTAATTAGAAACTTCGGAATGCATTTCTATTATTCAGCTTCTAAAGCCTCCAAACTAAAAACTTTTGACTTTTATGCTAATGACTCATTATATTTACGTGGTACAGGATTTGTAAAAGTTAATGTCTTCTTTATGTGCTGAGATGTAGCAAAAATTAAAAATTCTACTGCGCACAATTAAAGACATGCTGGTTGATGTATGCATAAATAATGGATGAAAGACTTCCAAGGGAATGAAAAGTCAAATCTTCTCTGAAATAGTGGAACACTACAGAAGCACAAGCAGTGAACAGTTAGCTGGATTTGTCTTTTCTCAGTCATTCTCATTCTGGACAATTTCTAACAAGTTCAGCCTCCATCACTTCAGCATTAATTTGGAGCACAGAGCATTTAAACCTGGCCGTCTCCACCTTCTGGGTCGCCTTGAGCGTCCACTCTGCCGCTTGATGCTTGTGGTGTGTTGCCAGGCTCAGCACCCCTCCTTTTGCACATTTGAGTTTGGCTTTGTTTTTGCACTTCAACACTTCCATATGCACTCATATACCACATCCAAGCATTTGCATTACACCACTGATACTGACATCCACAATCCATTGTTTGAGTTAATAAATATTCCTTTTTATGCACTTTAACCACTGCGTGGTCTCCCGTTTTTCTTATGACCTTGAACCAGTCGTAACACTATGCCATCCACTACAAAATATATTTTTAGGGAATTGCTCAGAGAATAAACATGTCTGCATGTCTACATTTCAGAACTTGCCAAAATAAAACAGAATAAAAAATGAAGAGTTGAACAGGGGCATTAATGTTCCACAGTTTGTTGCCGAAGTGCATACTGAAGGGAGAATGGATGTGTTTTATAGACATGTCATGGGAACTGCTTCAGATTGATTTACAGCTGCTTTCTCAAGCTTTGTTTCATTTCTCTTACCCCTTTTGTGCTTAATTTTGAGGTTCTGCTCCTTGTATGAAGCCAAGTTAGACTCAGAAGTAAATGTCCTCCATATTTTATTACCTGCTCCCAGATCACGTTTCATCCATTTTTGTCTTCTTTTGTTGCCCATCATGTGTAGCTTAGGGGCTGCAAATGGTAACACTGTTGCCTTGCAGCAAGAAGGTCCAACTGTCCTATCAGACTCCAAGGGGTTAAGGATTCCTTCAGACTAGTAGAGCTGAGGAAACAAATTGCTGCCCTGCAGCAGTGTTGTAGCTCCAGAATGGCTAAAGAAACCCACAAACTCAGACTAACTTAACCTTGATAGCTTCGGACTATAAGGAAAGCTCAAGTCAGTCAAAACTATGTGAAAGTGTGCAATTGTAACACATTTTTAAGAAAATGCTGATGGAGAGGAAAGAAGGAGCTGTTGAAAGAAAAAAAAGATGTCCAGATGTTTTGTCCACACTTTAACTGCAATGTTCACACCTGCAGAAAAGGTCTGGACCAATGGGGAACATGAACATGCACTGTTATCCTTTGCTGTATTTTCTACAGCTAAATACCACAAAATGCCCAGTAAAACTACCATAAGACATCTTTACAAGTAGTTACTGTAATTTGCATTGCATTATGGGTATAGTACATAGTATTACAGTAACTTACTGTATGTTTTGAATTTGCAGTAATTTACTGTTTACACATTACAGTAGTGGTACTGTACTTATAATATACAGTAAGAATTATATTTGATTCCCAACGGTCATCATACACTGTTAGCCTTTGCTGTATTTTTTACAGTTAAATACCACAAAATGCCCAGTAAAGCTACCATAAATAGGGTGACCATATTTTCAGTTGGAAAAACCAGGACACCTTGTAGCGAGGGGGGAGGGGGGGGGTCTGAAAGCGGGGAAACTCTTTTGTAAATAGTAGGTAAACATACATTTGCGCTTTCGTATGTTGTTGGCTACTGACAGCCACGCTATCTATCTTCTGATTAAGAACAGGGCTGCCCGCACTGACGCGGCTCAGGGATTACGTCACACGCAGGGCCGTGCGCAGTGCCCTAGTGCCTGTAAATATAATGGTCCAATGAAGGTAATTTAAAAAACAGGACATTTCCTCACTTTCTAAAAAAAAAACCCGGGACGCCCGGGACAGGACGTGAAATACGGACATGTCCCGGGACATACGTACGTTTGGTCACCATACCATAAGACATCTTTACAAGTAGTTATTGTAGTTTGCATTGCATTATGGGTATAGTACATAGTATTACAGTAACTTACTGTATGTTTTGAAGTTGCAGTAATTTACTGTTTACACATTACAGTAGTGGTACTGTACTTATAATATAGAGTAAGAATTATATTTGATTTCCAACCGTCATCATAGCTGCTTCATCGTGGTTCCCTGTTTCTGTATTTTTACTCCTTTAGTGGTTAACATATTTTTAAGGCAGAAAGAGAGCATGTACTTTTGTTTTTTTCACATCCTAGCTAACATTAACATGCAGTTTATCTAGCTACGTCATCAAGCGTGGCTTCGCTTCCGACTGTTTTCTGATGACGTTTGTTTTAAACTCCGAAGCTTTTTCTCTCCAAGTGCAAGTGCAGCTCTGTCTCCGTGCTGTGGGCTCACACTGCTTCAGCTCGTCAAGACAGGTAAAAAAAACACTTCTTAGAAAACTGATTGAAGCCAAAACCTAGTCTGGAAATGTACATTTTAGATGGAGTTAACGTAGCTTATAGCATCATGCTATAACTTAGCATTACAGCATGAGCTGGTTTGTGCTGGTTAGCCTGGTAACATAACGTTATCTTTACGTTACTAACTCTGGTGTTTTATATAACTGGCATATTGCAACGTTATAAGTTACGTGTCTGTAAATGAGGTGAAAGAAAGGAAAATATGATGTTGTTATTTTTTTTAGCTGGTTCGGAATTAACGTTAGCTAAGGTGCTAATTTTACCGTTGAAGGTTTTAGCTTGACTTTTGCCGCTTAATCTTCCTCGGGCGGCTTTAGGTTGAGATGAGCTCAGTGCTGAGTGTCTGTTAGCATTGTTGCTACATCCTTTGTGGAACAGTATAACCTTAACTGATAATTGATCCCCCCCCTTCTCTTTTTTTATACATCTAATGACTGTTCATTTGTTTAAACCATGATCTTGCAAATGTTAAAAGTGCAGATTAGCTACGTAGGTCAGCAAGGATGAATTTCTAACATTGTTCTTTTTTTTTCTTTTCTTCAGATGATTTTTGTTTTAACTCCCAAGCTTTTTCCCTCCAAGTGGCTGTGCAGTTCTGTCCTGCTGACTGCTAACATAGCTTCATCTCTTCAAAAGACAAGACAACAGGTAAAAAGACAGCTCTTCAAACATATTTGAATCCACAAAATAGTCTGGAAATGTAGAGGAGCAGCTAACCTAATCTATAACTTTGAGCTTGCTACAGCTGGTTAGCCTGCAAAAGTACCATTACATCTCCAACATAGTGTATAAGAGTCTGTAAATGAGGACAAAGGTGAAAAAAATTAAAGTAGTTTCTGTTATTTTTTGAGTTTGTTCAGCCACAGTGGCAGGTGGACAAAAAAGTTAATTTCCAACCCTGGTTACATATAAGGACTGTTCACATGTTTAAACCATGCTCCTGCAACTTTAAGGTTAAGTCAGTACTAACAGGTGCAACTATGTACAGGTGTAAATTCTGCAGCATTTGTACTTCAGAATTTACTGAATTTTGTAGTCATGTGAAGAAACATCAACACACAGCTAATTATCGGTTTGCATGTGGAATAGAGCAATGTCCTGCTTCCTTCAGAACATTTTCTGCATTCAGGTCCCACATGCACAGGAGTCACCGCCATAGCAGAAGTCAGACTGAACACTTGTGGAATGTAATGCTTTAAAAAATGCATTTAGCCCCACAAACTGTCATTCACATCCGCTGTTTCAGAGTGGTAGCAGGATGTAGGGGTAAAGTCTAGTCTAGTCTCCGGGATGAGGTTCTCAAAAACCTGTTGTAATCTGGGTGAACTGGCCCTTTAAATATAAATTACTACCAGTAATTCATATTTAAGAGAGTATTCCTTTTATGTTTTAAAGGTATCTTCCACCAAGATGTCTGTTGAAATGGAAATGACCTTACCCACTACACCAAGGGTAATCATGCTTGGTAAGAGGAATATTTTCTATCACTATAATTTTTTCGTAGCAATGTATGTAATTGTTATGGTAGTCTGTACTTTTACTCACTAGCGTTAGCCTGACAAGGGTTTGTCTATTTTAGGAAATAGCTTGATGTCTGCAACCCGGTGGATGGTCAGTATGGAGGAGAAGGTATTTTTCCAGCCTGAGCAACTACATGACTTTGCCAGCATCCTTGCTGTCTTTTTTGGGTCATATTATGTCTTCAATCTGGAGTATCAGGAGTCAGCATCCACCACGCTGGAGATGATACAATGACAAGTACTCTACACCAAACCATTTATGAATTAAATTTAATGACAGTTTGACTGATGATGAAGAACCATAGCTGATTGCTGTATTGTACGTCTTCATTAAAAAATACAATTAATATATTTTATTTCTGTTAAAAGATTCTTTGTGAGGATCAATCCAGATGTTGGTACCAAATGCACAGCCAAAGTCGGTACAAGCCGCAAGACGGGAAGTCTTGTCAAGAGGAAAGTAGTCAGTGTCAACTCCCAGATCACCACCTTCTTCCAACAACTTGCTGAATTTGAATGGAGGACTTCCAACTAGGTAAGTATTTTACCAAATGTAAATGTTTATTATTTTGTTGTCTTTTCCTCCTATCTTGCATGCTCTGACTTTACTTTAGCCTTTTTAATATGATTTTAATGATTATTTATAAATGGCATGTGATTCCTACACAATAGCCCTTTAGAGTAGCCTGCATCTTTTCTGTGTCCGTGGTAAAAAGTGGATGTCGCTGCATCTCTTAATAAATCACAGAAATGTATAAGTGTGTAGTCGTTTAAGTGTGGTGTATTTTTATACTATGCAGTTTTCAGTTTATTAGGCACACCTTTGCAGTAATCCGTCAGCACCAACAAAATGACTAAAAAGATTGTTGTACTTCATTGTCCGCTTGGGGACATTTGTAGTACGCAATCTTTTGAATTACTGAAGACTGACTGACTGCTTTTGCCATAAACAATCCAAAAACCTGAAGTGAAGCCAGTCCTGCTCATTCTTTATGCAGCTTCTATTATCACTTCAGTCCAATTGATTTTTTTAAAACAAATTATCAACTTAATGCTGCTTTATGACAAAGATTTTATGCATGTGAACATTGTCACTTCAGCTTAATTTGTCAACTTCCTGTCGATTTGAAAATGTAGATAACTTCCTGACCATCTCATGACCTCCCACATTGTCTGTCTTATTCTTTACAGTTCAGCTTCCACAAGATGGATCCCACTGATTTTGTTTGACAAATGGAATAAAAGTTCTTCTGATGTAGGAAATGTGTTCTATGGTTTTGTTGTTTTACAGCACATTATATTGTATTGTGACATTGTTTTTTATGACATTGCGAATATGTAAATGGATTTTATTTCTACAAATCTGCTGAAAATAAATACCTGTTATTCACAGTACTTGGACTAAAATTTCTTTTATGAAATTTTTCGGTTTATGGTAAAATATAATTATCTTAAAGAAATGTAAACTTTAATTTACAGTAAAACTCTGACATTATGTTGTGAAACAAGTTTACAGTAGACCAGCTTTACTATAAAATACAATTACTGTATTATACTAGAAACTACATTTACAGTAATGCAGTTATAACTGTAAAGCACACTCACAGTAAAAATTAACTGTGAAATATCATAACAGTAAAGGTACTGTAGAATGGTAATTACAGTAACTGTTGCCAGTAAGAGTACTGTAGAATGGTAATTACAGTAACTTACTGGCAACACTGTTGCCAGTAAGGGTACTGTAGAATGGTAATTACAGTAACTTGCTGGCAACAGTGTTGCCAGTAAGTTACTGTAAAATTACAATAAAAGGTCTAACAGTGTGTGCCGGGTGTGAATACAGCCTTCAGGTTCTTCTAACATATTTGATAAAAGGAATATTCAATATCATTTTGAACAATTTTGTGAAATTGAAACACTGTGAGTAAACAAAACTAAAGATTTAAAAATATTAATGAAATTCAATTAATATCGAATTTCTAGTGAGGAATAAAATAGGATAAATCCCCAAAATCTAACTAAAAAGTGGTTTCTTTACTCTCTAAGCATTTTGGGGGCCACTGAAGATCTAGGGTGCCTTAACACTAGAAGTGTTCTAGTGTTAAGCCGTATTGTCAACATTGTCTTCCAATAACACAATTACCTAGTTATATATTTTAATTTCCTGACAACTTACATTTTTTAATTCAAAAAGAAAGGGGGCTGCCGGTTGACTGCCCCCACGCCCCGACCATCAGACTTGGAAAGTTTTCTGGGGGAAACCTGGCTACTTCAGTAATTCTTTGAATGACAAATTTTTAGTTCCACTTGAGCAAAATGTATTGACCTAATGTTAATAACAGTGGGTTGTTTATTTATTTTGCTTCATATCCTTCTTCTTAAACGTGAGGAATTTCTTCAACTGATGAGCTGAAAAAAAGCGATCAATTTGTTTTAAGAAATGTTAAGTAAAACTGGCCAAGAAACTTCTGAATCATTCTACATGCCAGATGGTGCATATGTTGATCTGCTTACCGTATATATGTCACCTGATGGACATTCTCAGGTATGCTTTCCAACAGTTGAGACAAGGGTGAACCCCATGGTGAAATCCAAATAGCTGTGTGAGGCCATCAAAAAGAAAACTGCAGCAGCTTAAGAATCTCATAAGGATTTAAAGAGGTCTTGACATAATTCCTCATAAGCATTCCACTATGAAAAATTATGTAGAAGTAGAGAACATTCCTTAAGCTGCCCAGGTGACAGCCTAAGTCTGTCAATTAAGCTCACTCTAAAAGCAGAGTAAAAGGTACATGAAAGAAGTTCCAAAACTCTAAATTGTCAATTAGATGACCAAAACAAGATGCCTGTCACGATGTTAAATGACAAAAGACCCAAATGCAGTGGGGTGTTGAGTAGTTTTTGTCAATTTAATGAAAAAAATGAATAACAAAATCTTACAACAAAAACCATGGAGGACACAGGGAGTCAGAGCAGAGCAACAACCAGATTTAAGATGAAAGGACGGCATAGAAACGGTGGCCAGTCCCCAAGAGGAAATAAAATTATATTACAAAAGAAAATAGTAAAACAAAGTCATTTCAATAAGTAACTGTAGTCTGTCTACTGGATTTGAAAAAGCAACGTGTTAGATTACGTGTTACTGAAAAAAGTGGTCCGACTTCAGTAACTCGTTACTAAGTAACCCACAGACAATGTTTATTAATTTTCAACCAAGCTTTTACAAAAGGAGAAGACACAGCAAACAGCTTCTACGAGCTGCTCACCTTGCGTTCTGAAAACCTTCAGTTAGGGCTTATCATTTATTAGCAGAGAAGGGAGTGGGAGAAAAGGAAAAGCAAGTTTTTATCTTGAAAGCAGGGAGGGGAAAACAGAAACTAACTTCTGCACACACACAGTTTCACAAGTAACAGGACATTCCAGTACATAAGGAATCAGCTGCAAAAACATGTTCAAGGTTAAGGGTAGCTAAAAGGAAAAACACAGATACCTTGATAAATGTCAATGTATCTGCCTATAAACCTACTCAAAAACACTTCCCGGTTCACGGTACTCTCATTCCCTTGATGTCCTATTTTGTTGTGGACACTCTCCAGTACCTGGTCTTTGAGACAAACAGGTAAAAGTAACTGCCAGATCGACCCGTAGGTGCGTCTGGAAAACAATGCCTAAATAAAAGGGTAATAGTAAAGTATTACATGCAGAAATTATTATTTCTGATATGATAATTTGTCTGTCACATCATAAATATTTAACGCAGTTACAATACAGTCCAACCTGCAACGAACAAAGTGTATCTTATAAATCAACTATCACTGTATCACTAAGGTTGCTGCATACCTCAGCATCTCATCATGTATGTTACTACATCTGATTAGATTGGGGTATTAGATGAACAATACCACAAAAATGGTTTATTAAGCTAGAAGGGAGTAAATGTTCTTTTATGAATTCTTGTCCTCAAATAACTACTCCACAAAACAATCCAACAAGAAGAGCCAGAGCACTAAATATAAAGACCCTGACGGTGTAGCGAACAACCCTGCTGTGAACTATCTGCAATGAGCTGGCACTGGAAACGGGACTATTTTCTCTCAGTTGTGTGCCTGAGTGAAAATAATGGAACCAGTTTTGAACCAGGGAAAAATAATGCCACCAACATCAAATGAATGTCACAGGAAAGGTGTGAAAGTAGTTTGCATGAGAGGTAAAGTGTTAACGGTTTGAATTTTAAAACCAGAGTTTATACACAACCAGGGCATGAGCTTCTGTTCAAAAAGTAGTAATTTGTGTTAATAAATGTAGTTTCTTTGTCTTTCAAAGAAGCATTTGATCTTTCAGCAGAAGTTGGGCCACATGGGAAGGTTTTTTTTTAAAAAAAGGGGCAACGTTTTTAATGTTTAATTAGAAATTGCATTTTCAGACATCCTGATCAGTTTTCTTTTAGCTTTTTTGGAAAGTGCAGCCCTCGCATATGATTGTGACAGTGACCCAACCCCAAACAACAACAATGGTAGATTACATGTTTGTGGCACAGCTACAACTGCTGCAGAAGCTCATTAAGACAAAACAATGGGCAAAGAAACTCCACTCGAGCTTTGTTGGTCACCATTGTTGTTTTCTTTTTGTGTTTACCGCTAACTGCAGGTACGCCTGTCCCATACTCCATGCTTAGCGCCACTCAGGTCTGGGGTTAAAAGCAGCATTTGGGGATGTTGTCTGTGTTTCATGTCTGGAAGAGTTTTTGAAACAGATTACAGGTTTCAGAATAAGAAATGCTCCTGTGTGGATGGAACCTTAGAAAATGTAAAAAAAAAATAAGTTGGCCGTTACACATTTCCTGTAAGATGTTTTCAGAGAGATTTTGGCCCCTTCCTCCACACAGATTTTGGAGGAAGAGGCTTCACTACTGATGAAGGTTGTTCTACAATTAATGTTATACGCAAACGTCACAGTAGCATAAATTGGAGTCCTCAGTGTGAACAAAGCACCCACCAGTCAGACTGTTTTTCACACAAGTGGTAAACATACAGTATGGTGTTTTTATTAGCTTTCCTTTTGCCCAGAACACTGTGGTGCTGAGGAAGAATCAGTGTATCAATGCCAGAGGCAGAAATTGTTGCAAAGAAAAGAACAATTTTTCTCTAAGCTGCTACTACCAGATAATGATAAATAATGATAAATGATCAACAAAGTTATTGCGACAATAAATAATATAGTTATTTTTGTTAGGTTGGGGTTCTTTTTCCTGTTTTGCTTTTGTTTTTCCTCTTCTGTTCTGTTCTGGCTTTTCTGGGAAGCTGCCATTTCCTTTCACAGCCACCAGATGTCACCATTGAGCGGAGCCCCTGGAGAAGTGTGGCGGCCAACCTGTAGACGCACCTGTGTCTAATTTTCGAGAGCTGCGGAGGTGCTTCATAAGGACCGCCTAGCTGACACTCCAGTGCCTGAGTGTTTGCCTCATCTGGTAGACGTTTTCCTTAGAGAAAAGCCTCCTAAGATTGATCTCGTGTTCTGATCGCTCCTTGTGTTCTTCCTGTCAGGATTCCTCGTGGCCATCCTGAGACCCCTCGAGGTGGACAGGGCGTTCCCGTCTGGATTTCCCTTTGGTTTTTCTCCCGACGCCATTGGTGTTACCAATCGGCTACCCTCCCTCGTGTACTCACCTCCCTGGTCCCTTCCCGTGGTTTCCCTGCGCCTCGCCACAGACTGGGCCTGCCGGCGCTTCATGTCCCGGGAGCTAATCATCGTAGTCCCCGCTCGGAGGTCAGCTCGCTCCCCTCTTCAGCTACAGGGCTTACCTGCTCGCTCTCCAACGGTAATCCATCTCTCCAGCCGCCGCCACCGACAAGACTTAGCTCCGCCTTCAAGTAAGCACGCTCTGAAAGATTCTCGGAATTATTTCCTTAGATCTGTCCCGTGTCTCACTTCACCTTTGTCCTACAGTCCGACCAGTTTTCCTCCATTCCCAGGTTCCAGGACTGTTTCCCCAAACCCCCCACTACCTCTCCCCAAATAAATATAATTGTGGTCATACCGCCTCTCTTAGTGTGTTCTTGCATGTGGGTAACCCGTCTAGCACCCAACATGACAATTTTGAGACCATTGTCAAGTATTGTTATGGTAATGGCTAGATAACACAAGAGTAGATTCTCAAATAATTCTAATGAATATTTAACTCTGCAACTAGAAAACATTTTAAAGATCCAAAATGAATAAACAAAACAACAAATGAAATGAACTATGAAGTGCAACATTCTCTGTATTTTGGATTTATTTTATTTTTTCCCCTCAGCTTACTGTGCCAAAAGATAGCTCACCATTTCTATTTTAGCTTACTATGTTCACAAATCAAGTCTTGATGCTCAGTTCCATTTTTTTTTTTGCTGAAATCTAATATTTTTTGGTTGCTTATACTGCTAATAAAATTATGAATGGTGCAGAACAAGAACGTAGACATCCTACACCTGCGCTGCTGTTCATGGAATGATTAAGGCTGCCATTTATTGGTCAGTTTTAGAATTATTTTTCAGTGCAGCCTACAGACAAATAAGCTGAAACAAAGCACAACTACACTGAAAAAAAGTGATTTTGGAGAGTGTATATGATTTGTATATGATCTATACAAATTATATAAAATTAATTTTTTTCAGTCAGCCAAGGAATTATAAAATAATGGGTAAATTATACACATGCTACCCACTCGTTAACATTAAAAACCATTACATAGGAAAATACAGTAAAATATACCCCTAAATCTTAAGTCCGTGCTCCAAAGTTGTGCATTAGTCAGACCGCGTTTTTGAATGAGCGGGACTGGGAAGTCTGCATCCTCTCTGCCATCGAACCGTGAGCTAAAGGTAAGCTATTTACATAGGGGTGCTGTGAATAATAGCGCAAAGGCAAATTGTAATATTTGAAATGAGATATTACACTTCACATAAGTGAAGTGTAATATCGATGTTCATCTGTGTAACATGCCATTACTTGAAATCAAAGTTTGAATCTGTCCCTGGCGCCACCATGGCAACTGCAGGTAAGTTGCAATGAAATGTGTTCGCGGTGTGCTTTTTACAAGATTAGCCAACATGCATGACTGTGTCTGACCGCTGGTTTTAAGGTTAGAAACTAATCAACGCCAGCTTTTTCTAATATATTGAATGGGCGGATGTTTAGGCAACACATAGACTGTAAAGGGGATAGTTCAGCTTTTGCCGAGTGGTTAAGGTATAATGGTCATTAAATATCTGCAGGTCTCTGCTCCCACATCACGCTGCACCAAGACACAGGCAGTAAATACACTGCTGTCAATGAGGAACAATTCATTTGTGTATTTTCGCCGCACATGAGAAGTCCCGTCTTAAAATACTACTATACTAACTTTTTTTTTCTTTCGAAAAATTTTATTGTTACTGTAAACATTTAAAAATTTACATTATTTCAATTATCCAGAAATTTTTCAAGAAACTTACAAATTCATCAATTTAGGCTAAAAGAAGCTAAAAACAAGAATATAAAACAGAAAAACTCTGTGGGTTAAAAGTTGAGCAGGACCGGGGTGACTCCTTCCCAAGTCCGGAGCCGTCTCGACCTTCCAGACAGCGCTGGTGCTCAGAGGGGATCCCGCCCTGACGCTCCTTCCCTCCTGCCTCACCTGGAGAGCCAGGCCGCCGCTGCTTGGACCTCTACTCGTGTAACGCCAGCTCCTTCGTCCACGGAGGCGATTCTTCTTCGTGGCTGTGTCCTTGGCGCGCCACCTGCAGCCCTTGATGTTGCTCTTGTTGCTGCTGCCATCCGGATCACAGCCACGGGGGGCATCTGCCTGCACCTGCTCACCAGGAAGTTTCTGGAGGTCCAAATGGCATCTTTGATGGTGGCTGGGGTGAGCCACCTCACAGCGAAGTCCTTTTTAGTCATTTTCTGCTGGCTCACCCCGTACAGCGCTAGCTGTACATGAAGGACCTCCCTTGCTGGCAAATGTGGGAATTGCAAGGAGCCGGCTTTCGCCCACAGGTCCACAGCAGCGCTGCACTCCCACAGCAGTTGCCTCACCGACTCCGGCGCGCCACAACCGGGTCGGGGGCAGATGGACGTTGCAGACATGCTGCGGGAGTGCATAACGGCTCTGACCGGCAGGATCCCATGAGCCACCATCCATGACAGGTCCTGGAGTTTGTTTGGAAGGACGGGACGGCTCACGTTGCGCCAAACGGTGGAGGCGTCTCCATACAGGAGGCCGCGCACTGGAGTCACTGGTTCCCGGTCCTGCACAACAGGAATAATAAAATGATGATTAGTTAAAATCTTGTTCTCCTCTCCTTCCAGTCCAAAATGTTCTAAAAATTTCCGAATAAAAGCATATGTAAGAGAAAGGTTAAAAGCTACTGGGGTTCTAAAATCTCTTATCATTTTTAATTTTCTGTTTCTTTTTCTGTCTAAAAAGTCATACCTGTCGTGTTTGTCATTAAAGCCATAAATATTTAAGAGGTTAAAATCCTGTCCATTGAAAGTCAGATTTGCTAAAAGTGCTCGTCCCTCTCTCACCACGGTGCTCCCCTTCACCAAGATGTGCGGGTTGTTTATTAAAATGGCTACACCGTCATTTTTATTTCCATTTAAACTGCTCCATATAGACGGCCGTGGCCACAAGTCCTGCCACCGGGTGTAATTCTTTAAAAACGGGAGTGAACATTCTTGTAGTAAAAACACATCTGACTGTACGGAGGTTAAAAAGGATAAAACACTCTGGGCTCTAACTCGCGACTTCACACTTCTAACATTGATGGTTGAGAAGGTGAAAGTCATGAGTATGATGGCTAAAATCAAGTACAACATTTTAAAGGATTAAAAAACAAGATAAGACAAATTTAAACCCATGTTAAAA
The DNA here is from genome assembly GCF_002775205.1 of Xiphophorus maculatus. Taxonomy (NCBI): domain Eukaryota; kingdom Metazoa; phylum Chordata; class Actinopteri; order Cyprinodontiformes; family Poeciliidae; genus Xiphophorus; species Xiphophorus maculatus. The sequence goes on from NC_036463.1 coordinate 22,807,007, forward strand.
AAACGGGCGGTCATTAAAACAACGGTGGGTTCAGAGACTGTCCTGTGAATAGAGCTCTTCCTTCCCACATGGTGGTGCAGGTCGGGTTGGAGCTCCATTCCCCCTTCAGACTCTCGGTGTCGGCCGTCTTTCTAAAGCCGTTACCTTATTTGGGTCCTTCGGGGTTAATTGGTGAGCAAAGTCTAGGAACGAGACCTCATTGGATGAGCCAGCGAGGAAGGCTCTGGATTCCTCTCCGAAAGAACCGAAGAGTTCCTCCAGCCTTCCTCTCTTCCCTACCTTGGGGGTAAGGTTGGGAGGTGACTCAGATGCCGGCCTCTTAGCCAGCTGGGCGTCGGGGAGGGGGGCATCATCGCTGCTGTCAGTCTGTTCTTCCTCAGAGTCTGAGCTAGCTCCGCCTTCGGTTAGCATCTCCCCCCCCCTCACTGGATGTTTCGGTCTGGGGGGGGGGGCTTCCTTCCCCTCCCCGCTTCCCGCCCTCTCCTCCTCTCCTCCAATCAGAGGACCTGGCGGGAGATTTGAATTTTCCGACCCAGCTGCGTCCACTTGCTCATTAGCCGTTTCCGTTAGCGTCTCTTTTCCTTTTTTCAATTTATTCGCAAACGATTTTGGACAGTCTCTGAACAAATGATCTTGTCCACCACACAAATTACATTTCCGCCCGTTCGTACATTCATCAAAAGTGTGTCCCACTTCTCGACATTTACCGCAGAAAACTTTTTCACAAGTTTCGGCCAGATGACCATGCTCGCCGCACTTCCGGCACAGTTTGGGTTGGCCTTAATAGTGAATGTAGCCTCTGTTCTCCCCCAGGACTATCATTGAGGGGAGATGCTTCAGGCCCTGGAAGCCTTGGGGGTCTTCCCATTGTTTAATGGGGACCCGCCAAGCACAGTTCCAGATGCCGTCCACATCCCGCACCTTCATAGCCTGGCCTCTCACAGTGCAGTATCTACCCAGCCACATACAGATATCATCAGCACTGACAGTCTCATTGAACGTCCTGACAATCACCGTTTTCAGGGAGTTGTCAGTCAGTTTCTCGACGTCAAATACTGAAAACTGGGTCTTAGCATTTTCAAACCGTGTCCAAAATTCCTTGAGAAGTGCGGCAGAGCAAAAACATGCATCATATCCCTTATTGAAAGGCAGGGTAAGGATACAATTCAGGTCATCTGGCCGAAACTTCAGTACCTGTTGAATCAGCTTCCTGGAAAAGTCCAATCTCGGTATTCTATTTTCTTCTTCTTTTTCCTTAAATAAAAATCAAACACTGTGGTGCCTCCGCATGCCGGCATTGCTAGCCGCCATGGTGGAGGCACCACCAGTTAAAGGTTTAAAACCTTTACTAAAACCAATAAATAGTTAAGAAACACCAATAAATACAAATAAAAGGTAAAAGATATTTTCCACTACTTAGTGGTCAATATCTTAACTGGGGACAAAATTTACTGAACCTCTAAATCAGTGGTAACAGCCAAGTCACAAAGACTACCGCTATCACCACCCAAAGGAGGGGGCCGCTGTCTTAGCCAAAAGGCCGAGAACTACTATACTAACATGTCGCCAACATATGAAATGACTGACGTGTTTTCTGTTGTTTGCCTGTTAGCTCCGTTAGCTCCCTTAACATGGCTGCTAGAGTCGGTCTCCGCCGCCGTCCGTTTAAAAACAAAATGATCCGATCTCCAGATTACCTGCATGCCTGCGTACGTGTGTCTCTGTTGTTAAAGTTTAGCATTACTTCTCAATGTTTTATTTTTACAATCTCATGAAGACTCATGTAAAGATGACGTCTCGCACGTCTTTTCCGGTCAGTCGTCATGGAAACAGGACGCTCATCCAGCGTGCTGGATGTGGACCAGAGTGGAAACAAACATGTTGTAAAATGAAAACAAAGTACCACTGTATCCAAATCTTTATGTGTGTAAACACCCACTGTTTACACAGTGGGTGTAAACAGCACTGGGTGGGTGTAAGCTGCACCTAATTTTTTAAAGGAATTGTGTGTTCAAGTAAAACATTTTAGAATTGATTTTATATTATATTGGGTATTGTTAAAACGTCAGTGCTTAATAAATGTTTTCAGAATCTTGTAATATTGTTTATGAAGCATATTACATCTATGAATATGATCTATGAAGCTAATTCTATGAAGAATGAATATTAATCTATGCAATTGCATTGCCTTTATTTTAGTGAGGTAAGTACAGTTATTTCTGCACAACAGACCCTTGTCAGAAAAAACAGACAGACCGCTCTGATCAGAGGAGCACAGAGAAACTATGCAAAATATTTACCTTATGTTTAGTTTCTACCTTCATTAAAGAGCCTCAGACTAATTGTGATGTTAGATAAATGACTTGTAACTTGTTGGTTGTTAAAGGGAGAGTGGAGGGTCAATTCCACATCATGGTTTAAAACCAAACCTGCATAATCAGAACCTTGGACTCGGTGTCACAGCTCTCGTCTCTGCGGCATCACAATTCTGGGCCCCATAATCTCTTGTTTATGAGGTTGTTCATGAGGCTAACATGAAGGTAATAACCTCTGAACTATACATTAGCCCTTATATATTTCTTCTCCCAGGTACATGTCTGATCATTTCTTTTTCTCTTATTTCTGTTGCAGCCAGAGTCTTTGTATGTGGACACTCAGTATTTGCCCTCTCTTCAGTTCCTCTTGTCTGTCCTCCACAAGCAGGGACTCACTGATAGACCACTCTGCTTCTAGGGCTGACAGACTCTCCCACGTCCCCACACCCAGTGTATTCTGTACAGGTATGCAAGTTTGCTAAATAAAATAAATAACATTGACCTTAAAGGTGTAGTTACCTTAACCAAACACCTCAGTTATGGGAAAATGAACTGGAAATGCAAGTTGTGCAACTTCACAACATCAAAAAGATTAGACCTGCTGAAACACAGGTTCTGCTGAACATCTGCTCTCCTTTAGATAAGTTGAAACGTATTGAAACAGCATCTTCATTAAAATTAAAAATGTGTATCTTTTTTGTTTCTTTCTTTTTAACATGTAGGAATGTGAGGACTACAGACACAAAACATTGAAGGTGATCATGATGCACAACATCATGGCTGAGGAGGATCCATTAGATGTGTCGATTGTGATTGAGGGAAACCAAGTGATGGAAAGATGTGGAAGCCGAACAAAGGCATGTGTACTGCTGATGGGATTAGATTATTAGATAGCATTTATTGTCATTGAACAGAATTCAACGAAATTTCCATTGCAGCTCCCGTGCAAAAGGTCAAATATATACAGTATAAATAAGTAAACACACAATAATAATAATAACAATATATACAACTAAATTAACTAAAGGCACTCAACCACACCAAAGAAGTAGCAGCAGGTCCAATTATGGCAAAGTACAGATAATGTGACAGTGCAAAGTGCAGAACAATATGGCTGTGTGGGGGTGGGGGATATGTATGTGTGACTGCGAGGTTATGATATGTGTGGGAGGGGGGGCGGCAGGGAGTAATGGCTCTGACGGCTGTGGGGAAGAAACTGTTTCTCAGTCTATTTGTTGTAGTCCGTATATTCCTGTACCGCTTGCCTGATGGCAGCGGCACAAACAGTCTGTGGCCCGGGTGGCTGGAATCCATCGCTATGGATCCAGCTCTCTTCTTGACCCGGTCTGTGTAAATGGAGTCCAGGTCTGGGAGGGGGCATCCCACAATGCCTTGTGCTGTTCTCACCACCCGTGTCAGTTGTTTCCTCTCCAGTGCTGTGCAGCTACCATACCACACAGTCATGTTGAGGCAGAGGATGCTCTCGATCATCGCCCTGTAAAAGTTCACGAGCAGCCGTGAGGAAAGTCCAGCCCGTCTCAGTTTCCTGAGGAAGAAGAGCCTTTGTTGTGCTTTCTTCACCAGGTGGGAGGTGTTTGTGTTCCAGGAGAGGTCAGAAGTGATGTGGAGGCCCAGGAACTTGATGTTGTCCACACGTTCCACCACTTCTCCATCTATGAGAAGGGGAGTGTGATCCGTCTTCCTGGACCTTCTGTAATCCACAATTACCTCCTTGGTCTTCCCTGTGTTCAGCACCAAGTTGTTGGCTGAACACCACTGAGTGAGCTGCAGAATCTCCTCTCTGTAGTGGGTCTCGTTGTTGTCTGAAATGAGACCCACTACTGTTGTGTCGTCCGCGTACTTCACGACTGTGTTGGTGGGGTGGATGGCCACGCAGTCGTGTGTAAACAGGGTGAAGAGAGCTGGGCTGAGCACACAGCCCTGCGGCGTGCCTGTGTTGAGGACCAGTGGGGACGATGTTGAGCCACTTATTCTCACCACCTGAGGCCTGTTGGTGAGGAAGTCTCTGATCCAGTGGCACAGTGAAGCGGGCAGCCCCACCTCGAGTAGCTTCAGCACCAGCTTGTCTGGGATGACGGTATTAAATGCTGAGCTGAAGTCTACAAATAGCATCCTGACGTAGGTGTTGGGATGCTGCAGATGGGTCAGGGCTGTGTGCAGAGTGATGGAGACAGCATCCTCTGTTGACCGGTTCGCTCTGTAGGCGAACTGAAGGCTGTCCAGGTTTGCGGGGATGAAGTCTCTGATGTACCTCAGAAGAATCCTCTCAAAGCACTTCATGATCACCGGGGTCAGAGCGACGGGCCGGTAATCGTTCAGGCTGGTGATGGACCTCTTCTTCGGTACAGGGATGATGGTGGAAGACTTGAGGCACTCAGGAACCATGGCGAGCTGCAGGGACAGATTGAAAATGTCCAGAAACACTCCTGCCAGCTGGTCGGCGCAGGTTTTCAGCGTCTGGCCTGACACCTTGTCTGGTCCTGGAGCTTTGTGGGTGTTGATCCTCCTCAGGGTGGACGTCACCTGATGCTTCTGTAAGACGAGGGGCTGGTGCTGCTCTTCCAGTTGGGGTAGATGTACGGCTTCTCTGCTGCCCGCCGTGTCAAAGCGGGCAAAGAAACTGTTTAAGGTGTCAGGCAGGGTGGAGGAGCGGCTGGTCAGCTGAGTGCTGTGTTTGTAGTCCGTCATGGTTCTAATGCCTCTCCACATGCTTCGGGGGTTGTTGTTGATGAAATGTTCCTCAATCTGCTGTTTGTACTGGAGCTTGGCCTGCTTAATACCTTTTTTCAGTTCCGACCGGGCCCTGCTATAAGCCAACCTGTCTCCAGACCTGTAGGCAGCATCCCGGGCTTTCAGCAGGGCCCGTACTGTGCTGTCCAGCCATGGTTTCTGGTTTGGAAACACTTTTATGGTCTTAACAGGGAGGACAGCGTCGGTGCAGAACTGAACATAGGACAGAACGGACGATGAGTATTCCTCCAAGTCTGCGCCGTCCCTGAACACACTCCAGTCTGTATGCTCAAAGCAGTCCTGAAGTGCAGAGGAGGCCTCCTCAGTCCAGACCTGAACTATTCTGGTGGTCGGCTTAGTTCTGCAGGCCAGAGGCTTGTAGACAGGAATCAGCTCCACTGAGATGTGGTCAGACATGCCCAGATGTGGAGCTGCTACAGCCTTGTAGGCTCCGGGGATATTGCAGTAGACCTGGTCCAAAATGTTATTGTCTCTGGTGGGAAAGTTTATGGATTTGTGGAATTTGGGAAACACAGCCTTCAGTTCCACGTGATTGAAGTCCCCCGCCACAATCACGGCCGCCTCCGGGTTGGAGTTCATCTGCACGCTGATCAGGCAGTACAGCTCCTCTAATGCTAGCTTAGCATTAGCCCTCGGTGGTATGTAGACGGCCACGATCACAATGGACGAGAGTTCTCTCACCAACTTGAAGGGTCTGCATTTCACCGCCAGATATTCCAAGTCAGGAGAGCAGAATGTTCCGACAGAGTGTGTGGCTGTACACCAGGCATTGTGTACATACAATGCCAAACCTCCGCCTCTGCCCTTACCCGAAGCTGCAGTCCGATCCGCCCGGAACAGAGCGCGCCCCGTTATCTCCACCGCTGCGTCCGGGATGTTGTCATCCAGCCAGGTCTCTGTGACAACAGTCACACAGCTGTCCATCCGGCGAGAAGTAATCCGGAGTCGCATCTCGTCGATTTTGTTGACGAGGGACCTGGCATTGGCGAGGAAGAGGCTGGGGAGGGCCGGTTTATGAGGGCTAGCTTGTAGCCTAGCACGCACGCCGGCTCTCTTACCCCTCTTTTGTTTGCGCTGCCTCCTCCGTCGCCTTGGCAGCAGGGGGGGAATGATCATAGTCCCAGGTGTTCGTAGCAGCTCTGGAGGAATAAAGTCCAGCTTGGTGGGTGTGTGAAGTCCAAACTGTGTTCCTATGTCCCACAGTTCTAATCTGCTGTAAGTTGTAACGGCTTCCAGTAGTGTGTTGAGCGAAGACATCAATAAAAACAGGCTAAAAAAAACGAAAACACGGGAGCTCCGAGCCGCAGCGTCTACACGCGCCGCCATCTTGTTCACTTGATATGTGCCCTCAACCTTGACTATGCAAAGCAGCTCAAGAACACATTTGAAGCTTTTCAAAAACTTGTTTTGGAACTTGATGGTGCAAAACTACTGAAGAAGATCCACAGCCTCAAAAACAAGCTCATGCAATAGACATACATTTCCCCTCTTGTTCCAAGAGGATCTTTTGTCTGGACAGAGAGTTTTAATGAAGTATAGTTTTATATTTTTGTTCTCTTTCCTCCTCTGCTCCACACACAGACACAGAAATATATGTACAGATGGATACATAAGTATGTTGCAGCCTCTCTCAGCCCACTCCATTGTTCTCTGATTTCTCCACATTGACAGAAATGGAAAAGCAATAGAAACTGGCCAGTCTGGTCAATACCACTGAGTGAATCCTGAAGAATTTTGAACTCATCCTCGTTCCCTCCCCATTTGTTTGTTTCTTTTATTCTCATCCTATCTCTGAGAGTGAGAGCAAGCACAGAAACTAAAGAATGTTGATTTTCTGATCTGTCTTTATCCAGATGTTTGATATTGTACACACACAGAAGCAATCTTGTAGAGTTTGTGTGTGGGTTTTGTGGCTTTTAAAATAGAATAAGGGGCCTCTGAAACTGTTGTTTGCATTGACTAATTATAAAGAGAACATTTGAAGCTGTTAGCTTAGTGAGTTATAAAACGGGTTTATTCATTGAAATGTTGTGTGAAGCTGTGTACTGCACTTTATTCATTTTTTGGATAATTTAGTGTATTATTGCTGCATATAAACAAGGCATTTCAGTTATTTGTTGTGTATAAATACACCTGCAGATTTGCTCAGTCACTGTTGTGTGAGGCCGAAGAAACACAAGTAAGAGTTTAGATACAAGAAAATCTTTATATGATTGGACATCCCTTGCACCCCTGCTCTGATCACCTCACTTCTCCTTTTCTCTGATCTACTCCTTTCTTATTGAGCAGTCTGGATGTCCTAAAACAGGGATATGTTTTATTGTCCAACGTTACTGAAACAACATTTGAAGTTGTTAGGTTATAACGCAGGTTCATTATTTGAAATGTTGTGTGACACTGTTGTGCTGCAGTTTATTCTGTGTTTTTGTTTTTGATGACTTTATGGATTAAAAACATTGAGAAGGTGTACAATCTGAATGTCTTTTTTGGGGGTACATCTTACCTTCTCTGAATAAGTAATGGTTATTAACTGATTTTAATTAACTTTGATTTGTAATTATCAGGTATTACCTACTAGCAAACAAGACATAGTTTTACCTAATTTAACTGAGTAAGTAGCTGTTGAATATGTACATAAGTATGAGGTAAATTTTACCCAATTTCTTTAAGTATTTTTATATATTTTTGTTCAGTTATTTTATACTCAATATATGGAATTGAATCGACCCCAAAAGAGTCGATGCAAATTGTTACCTCAGATTTATTAGGTAAATTCTATAGGTTAGTTTTTTCAGTGTAATAGAGACAGTCTTTTGTGGAGCATTTGCTCCGTTTCCATTAACCATAAAACCGCACAAATAGAAATGACAATAATCAATTTGAAAGCAGTTAAAAAAGCCAATTTAAAAAAAAACAATGTTTTTCAATGAAAAGTTTTCACACTATGATGTTTTTTCAGCCATATCAAAATAGATGTATTTTGCAAAACTGCAAACACTTTTTAAGCATCACACGTCTCAACATGATGTTACTACTGGCAAAAACAACAAGGAAGATGACAGGAAGCAGTAGGAGGATGATGCTTTGTTTTTGTTTTTTTCTGGCCCCAGCAGAGCTCTCACAGCGTCACACAGCTAATAAAAAGTTCTGTGTCATTCCAACGTCATGAATCCATAGTTCTGTAAAATCATTAACTGCAATTTCCCCAAAGCTCTACATATACATAGCCACTCGCATATAGACGGGGCTTGTCACTCCAACGCCTGAATAAGATGCCGATGTATTCTCTGATTTGCTAATAGATGATGAGCTCTAGCCACATGGCTGAAATATGAATATATTGCATGTGAATGTTTTCATGTCTCCACCATGATTTTAATGACTTAGCAAGTTGATTCATGTGTGATTTTTGGTTCATTTCTGATTTTATGGAAACAGTGCAATTGCAAAATTATGTGGGTTTTTTTTGTTTTTTTTACATTAACAGAATTTACAGAAATATTTGAGAAAATGCATCATGAAAACGTAGTTAGTTATGTTTTTGGACTGTGAGAGGAAGCTGGAGTACCTGGAGAGAACATACAAACTCTGGCCTGAATTCAATCACATTATGTATATAATGTGTATAAACATTATGTTTATACACATTATGTATAAACATAATGTGATTATGTTTATACATAACATTTTTTTATAGGGAGAAAAATGCTCTACATAAGCGTGATGACTGAAGTGTGAAGCTGTCAGTGTAGCTGTTCTTTCTTGTTCTAACAGTGAAGCATTCAGTGAATCGCCAGACACGCTGCCTTCGTTTCAATAGAAGCCAACTCTTCCTCCCCTCTGAGCCAAATGCACATGTGAGGAAACTACTTAGCTATAAACATAAACAGAAACATTTTGGCTCTCCCACTTCTTACATGAAATAGCATACAGAACTACTGATCTCATTGCACTGTCATTGCATGGCCTAGTTTAATTCTGCAGCATTATGATGAAATCATCTAGACTTGGAAAGCAATATTTGAAAGAAATGGAGAAAGTCCACATACTTTTCAGTGGTTGATTATAGATGACATTTTAATCACAACTAAATATGTTTTTAAATGTTTTTTTTTTTTTTATGTTGAACAGTATAATAAATTCCCCACAGGAAATACAAAAAAACAACTCTTGTTTTTTTTTTGCTTTCACAGAGATCTGAGTGAGCTGCCTAACTGCACTGCTGGCTGCAGGGATCTGACCATGCATGTTGTGCCCGCTGGTTGAGTGTGTCCCACACTTTGTCATACATAGGAAGAAACTGGTGCAGCTCCTGGTTCCAGTGTGACTGTTACATATATACTGTTAAACATTTGAGCTGCAATTATTTGCATGTAGCTTCTACTCTTTAAGTCAAATAAATTTAGCGAGTTTTAGATTTTGAACATAAATCTGTGAGTTTGAGAAAGATAAACTTACAGGAGTAAGTTGTGTTAACTTTTTATTAATTTTGTCAAACCTACAAGAGTTGAATAAAGCAGAGTTTTTAGGTTAGCACTTAAAAAAACTGAAAGACAAAAAAGACAGGAGTGGGAACTATTTCCCAGAGTGCTTAGCGACATGTTTTTGTATCCTGTGCTGCACCGTGAGTGAGATGGACGTGTGTTACATTAATTTGACTCTTGTATGCTGTGAATTAATGAACTTAAGAAATGATGTTTAGACCACTTGTCTCTTCTTGTTAAATCAGCTTCTACACTTAAATTTTTGAGTTAAAACTAATACTGTTTTCTTGATGACTTAAACTGCATTTTCAAAGCAACATATAGACCAGGGATCTCAAACTCCAGTCCTGCAACTTTTAGATGTGCCTCTGCTGCACCACACCTGAATAGAATAATTAGGTCATTAGCAAATCTCTGAGAACTGATCTACAAATATTCACATTTTCTGTGCTGGGGATGACTGTCAAACAACAAAGATGGATTCTTCATAAAAAGAAATGTACAACCCTGCACATCCTCTTCATGGCACTGTCATAGAACATGGTGCCTTCAGTAAGAGGTTTCTTTAGATTATCTGTAAGACAGACTGCTACAGGACGTCCTTCCTGCCCAAAGCCATCAGCATTTACAACAACTCTGAAGATACATAGATAATGAGTTTCAACATTTTTTTTCCCTTTGGGATTAATAAAGTATTTTTTAATTTTAACTAAGTTACATCTTTTAAATTAACAATGATGGTTTGTATAGAAACATAAATCAGTGTTGGTTGTTTCAGCCAAACAATTTTGTGTTTGTCAGCCTGGTCCTTAATTGATAAATGTTTCCTTTTTTTTGGTCTTTACAAATGACTCGCAAAATCTCCAATTCTGCACTGACCTTAATGCCTGTCTACTATTGCTGACTAATGTTGATAAGTAGCCCAGTTGACTTTGCTTGTTTGATTCCTGCTTCTAATAAAAAACATCCAGGTTTCTCATTTCCTCCAGTTCTTCCCAAAGCAGCTGATCCATACAGAACCGCCTTCAAAGTTAAAAATGTTAAGTGGTTGGCTTGAGGCTGACGCAGAGTCCTCATCACTTCTACTAGTGTGGTTTCATAAAAGTAATTCAGTTATTGATTCCCTAGTCAAAACTGATATGTATGGAAGGCTTGAGGGCTCCACAAGGTTGATCTATAGAGGAGTGCAGCAAAAAGAGACACAAGAGACTGAGGCGGGGAAGGGAAGAGAGGGGGAGATTAAATGATTAGGCCACAAAAGTCATGTTAACAACAGGGACTGACAGAGATGTGACAGCAGCCCCATTTTCAGGGGAAAAAAAAGATAAATTTGTCTTTCTTCATCATGAGCAATCGTTTTTATAGATTCAAAAAGAACAGGCACCACAGAAAATTTCATTACTGGGATTAGAAACTGGACAGGTTTTCTGCATGTATCTTAAATAATGTATTGTTAAAACAGAGACTGATTATCTGGAAACAGAGATCAAAAAGGCTTCAAAACCAGAAAGCTCCATCACATCAACATGTGATGGAGCTAAATGAGTGGAACGAAACCAAAGAGTTTGTGATATTGCTGACTGAAGATGGCCAGAGGGTGCCATTATCCACAGTCAAATGAACTTGTATCCCTGTTGGTGAAATTAGCAGCATGCTGCATAGTCATGGACAAGGTGGTTGACTCAGCTAATTAACCAGCCAAAACCAGCATGTTGAGAACACAGCAGCAACAAGGACACAATAAACACATCACCACTGAAACCTTGTTCACGTTAACCAGACATTTTAGAAAGCTGTTGTTTTTTGAATGTAATAACTCTTTACACTTCCAACTGCTATTTATAATTAGAATTTATTTGAAGTAGTGGGAAAGAGAAAGTTTAAAGCAGAATAAAGAAACACTGTCTTGTGATATTCAAAGAAGAGTTGATGAACACAGTGAAAAATTGAGTTTATATATTCATCTGAAAATGGAAGCACTGACCTACGTTTTCTACATAGAAAGCAATATTAGAACAAACAGCAGAGAGACAGTGAATTCTAGCATTAAAAATTCATTTATTGTTTTTGTCCTAAATTGGACAGATTAGAAGTGGGTATAAACTGGGAGTTTTAAACATTAGCCTCAACTTTTTTTCAATAGGTAATAAATTATGCTCATACATTTTCACACAGTTGAAGAAGATGAATACCATTTAAAGAGCATGGCAACAACCTGCAGGAGGATAAGAGATGGTGAGCTCATGTTAAGTGACACTAATCTGGAAATTTCAAATGTTGAAATTCTGACTGTTTTTGTTTTAAACTATTCAAATTAAAAACAATTGGTAGGCACACTTTTTATGATGTGCTAATAGCAGAGCTAATGTTTTCTTTAGTGTTTTTGAACTTTGAAAATGTTTAGTGCACTTAGTTTCCTTAATTTTCATAGATTAAATTCAAAAGCACTAAAGTGCTAATTTGAAACTGTTTATGATTAGCGCTTTAGGGTTAGCTCAACAAACTTTTTAGTTAGCAGTGCCCACCACTGTCAAAACCACAGTTCCCAGTGGTGCAAACAGGCCAGCTCTAGAATCAGTTTGTAGAAAAGAACCTCCAGAGTGACCAGTTAATGCAAATGATTGAACTGTGGAAAGAAACTACAATAAAGAAGCAACTTGTCCACAGTTGGAACTAATAAACCCAGAAAACTGAGATTTACAGTAAACCCTGGACCATAAAGCATTACAGCTTCAATCATTCACTCATGCAGCCCTGTGTCATTTCAGAATTTTTACACACAAAAAAAAAACACAATACACACAATTATGTGAATCAAATGTCTACCCTGAGAGAGGCTGATGGAGGAAATGTAGAAAATAGTCACTTGAAAATAATGTGTGTTTGACATAGAAATTTTGGAGTATTTTATTTCTAAGAAAAGGATTCTAAAACTAGAAAGTTGGCAATCACCTGAAGGATGATGCAGTTCAGGTCCTGTGGCAGGTCTTTGCCAGAATTTTCTCATTATTTCCTAAGCACATGCGTTTCTAACCCTACAGTTCATCAACTGTAGATATTTATGTTTTTCTCCTGACATTTGATCCTCTGTCCTACATGTGTCCAGCTCCCTTGAGTTATTTTAAGGCTACGTGGCACACTTTGCCGAGATATGCCAAGTCTTGCCTCACAGCTCTCAGAGAATTCCCGTGCTGTTGCAAAATTATTTGCACAGTCTATGAGCTGAAATGTGTCCAACGCAGAGCCATCCAGAGGGAAATACAAAAGAAAACTTTGAAGGGAATATGTTATTATTATGTCTTTTTAAAGAAAGTATCAGCTTAAAAGGCTCCAGATTTACCTGATTGAGGACAACAAATCCACATGTATGAGTGGAAATCAGAGAAAAGTTAGGAGAAAACACAAAGAGTAGATTCATTCCCTGGTGGTTAAAGCAGAGTCCAAACTGTGAGATCAGATGAATCTATTGACCTGCTCTGCCGTTGTGCAAGGCTTTTTCTTGTGCCTCCACTTCCTGATAAGATTGATCCGGGCCGTGTATGACTGACATCCAAATGTGATTCAGGTTTCCTGTCAGGATTATTGATTGTGAGCATCTGATAACAAACCGGCAGGGATTGGCCCGCAGACCATGCTGCTTCAGCATGCAGTCGGAATCCTGCAACGTATGATTCCAAAGATGTTCTGAAAGATTCTATCCAGCAGGGAATGTCTTGAATGAAAACTGAGTAAGAACATTTTTTCTGCTCAAGATACCAGCCCCAGAAGGCCATTTTTATTCATTTAAGAGACTAGGAAATGAATAGACAATAAAATATAAGAACAGAAATAAATTAAAGGAGGTCATTTAAGGCAGTAAAGTCAGGGCCAATAGAGCAGGATCAACGGGACAATTGTTCAAGGCCCAGGGCAGAGAGGTCGCCCACAAATTATGATCCAGATTTTATGTATTTATTTATTAATATTTTTTTTCAAAATAGGCCTGTATGTGAATAAAAGTCTAAGAATAAGGATGAATTTACAGCAACATTTTTAAAATGGTCTGTCAGCTGATACAACTTCTGACTTGGAATCTATTAAGCTGCTCCAGTACAGTATAAAATCCTTGGTGTGCAACACAGAAGAAAACATGCCTCCTTTAATTTATTTCTGATCCTATATTTTATTGTGCCTCCGCTCTGGGTCAGCCAGCTGCTTCATCACTGTGAACAAACAGAACCATGTCAAGTTCAGTCAATTTTAGAATCAGTCCACTGTGGACATCTCAGCTCGGTGTCCTCTGCTCTGACAGATTCAACAGTTTCTGTCAGACAGCACATGTCCATAAGATGGAAGTTGTAATTAGAACAGTTCTGGTTTTAAACATTTGGAGAGTGGTGAATGGTAATGGCCGTCCTGCTTCATAAATTTCTCTAGTTTGACATTTTTTACCAGGCATGTCCTCATAGCAAGAATCGGGATCTGAGTGGCTGTGTTCAGAATGAAGACCCTGCTGTGGAGCCACTCTGCTTAAGGAAAGGTCAGCTATGATATCTGGAGCTAAAATCTAAACATCTAAATAGAGAAGACAAACAGTAGAATAAATAAGAAAGATTTTAAACCACTAGAATTGTGGCCAAATGTGCCACAATTCAGTATATTAAAAAGGCCCAAGAAGTCTATTTATAAATGTAAAACATTTAGAAATATACATTTATAAATGTGCATTTAGAAATGTATGATTACACATACATGTATAAATTGAGCTGTGCGCATCAAGTCAGTGAATCTATCTTTATCATATATAACTGGCAGGTTAACCAACCAGATGTTAGACTTTATTAAGTAAAATAATGCAGCAGCAAAAATGTTTTGTGATCCAATTCAGCATAAAAGGCAAAATATAATTTTAGGACATAATTTTAGATTTCCTAATTTAATTGCTTATTAAGTTAAAAATTAAAAATATGTTGAAAAATATGTTGAAATTAAATGTTCATTTGTTACAAATGATCTGAATTAAATTACTTAATAACTTGGAGAGAGAGGCAGGTAGCCCCTCCCTTCATCATCATGTAGAATCTTTACTAAGGAAGGAAACTAAAGATTCCAAAGTGTGGAGTTGGTAGAAGAGGAAGGGAGAAGATGATGGAAGGAGAATGCTGCCAGTCATGTCTTAAAATGATAAATACGAGTTAATTTCCTTGTTACAGAACCTCCCGGATCTGCTGCTGAAAGTGGAAGAGTCTCTTTAGAGACTATGCTATACTATGATGTTATTCTTCCTCCATAGTGCTAACATTTGAGGAAAAAAACTAAAAAAAAAAGAAAAAGAAAAAAAAACTAACAAAGCACATGAAATATTAACAAGTACAATTTTAAGATCTTTATAGCATTAGTTTATGAGGTTATGAGAAAGGAAACGAAACCAATCTGCTTTTGATTGAACTCTTTTTATCTGCCTGCTGTGGGACTCTAACCATTTCACAGATTGTCCCAGTACAACCATTATTATGAGTGTGTGTTGCTGGGATCTTATGCTGAAGACCAGCACAAAGTAGTGCTCAAAACTGCAAGTCTTTTATTATAATTTTGTGAAGCTGTCGATTGCAAGTCAAGTAAAGATTAGTCAGGCAAAGATTGCTAATGCTGTTGATGCGGATAAACAATCTTGGTTTTGTTTTGAGAAAGATATTAACTGGTAGAGTAAAACCTTCTTCAATGATATATGGTCAGGTACTCAAAGCATGTCTTTTATTAGCCATCTTTTCATTCTATATGAAAAAGCCATAACATTTTTATAGCCTGTGAACTCTTTCAGCTTAATAATCTTGGCCCATTTCAGGAAAATTTATATTGAAATTAAGCTACACACCTATTTCCCCGGGGTCCATTTCCTGATTTCTGAATGCAAATAACTGCTCTAGATATTTTTCAGAGTTTTAAGAAGAAAAGGTTTTGAATTCATAAGATACCACCTTGTTCATATTTTAAAATCATTTCTCCTTTTTGTTCCACTTCACCTGTCTGCTCTATTCTGTAAATTGTCTAAAGTTTAAGATCGCACAAAAAAAATTTCTGCTTGTGATCGTAAGATGACTTTATTAGGGTTGCAGAACAAGATTGATTTTGATTTTGATGGTGACACTCATTAAAATGGAATGTTTGTTACTGGTTTCTCATTTGTATGATGTTTTTATGACTTGTTGTTTTTTATTATCCAGAGCACTTTGAACTGCCTTTTTGCTGAAATGGACTACATAAATAAACTTGACTGATTAATTGATTGATTGTTACTCATCTTTCACTGTGAATGTCAGTGTAAAGGTACTTTGATCTTTATAGACTTATGTGAAATGCACAAATTACTAACTTTTATGATATTCCATGTTTATATGTTGAAAACAGGTTGTTTGATACAGATCTAGACCTGGGTTATGATTGAGGCTGCTTTGTGCCATGAGTCAGGACTGATGTCTTTGTCTGTCCTAAGTGGGACCCCTGTCCAAGTCTGAGTCACCACAGAGTGATTGCAGGAACTGCTCCATCTGCATATAAAGATAATACATTATTATCCCTACAATAACTTGTAGATGTTAGTAATTTTACCTTATATCATAGTCCTGTACCTCTTGGAATGACCCTAGATGTCCAACAACTATCACACAGGTCAAAACCCAATATTTCCATCAAGCTAAACATTAAAAGCAGCTAAAAATGCTGGTATCACTTGAGAGGAAAGACCTGAAAATATCCTCTTCTCTATTTGATCATTAATCAGTGAGTATTAATCAGAGCTACAGAAGGACCATCATGCTGATGAAATCCTGATGTTAAAGTGGAACTGGACTCAACAAGACAGAGTGAAAACTGCTTCTGTGTAGTAGTCTTGAAACATCTTTGGACAAATCAAGCTCAGTAATTCCCATTGCACAGAACAGATGGTAATGAAGAACGGTGAATGAGAAGAGTCAAATCATTAGTGAGCAGAGTGTGGCTTGGGGACGGGCTGGATGATGGAACCACCATAACCATGAGCCCATCAGAACTGCAGTACTCTGTCTGTCCCTTTGTGTGAACTCATATAGAGGGAATTACTCATCAGAACTCATATGTGCACTTCTGATGAAGTTTTGCATCAGTTCTGTGCTGACTCTAGATCATTTCTTTTTAGGTCCAAAGATAATAGTGTCAGTTTTGTTTTGGTTCTGCTGGAGAACGTTTTGGCACATCCACAAATTTATCTGTTCTAAGCTTTTGTTCAGTGATTGGATGAGTTATGAGTCACCTGGTGACATCGTCATGTAGAGCTGTGTATCATCTGCATAGTTATGATAGCTAATCTTACTTAATTGTTATAACTTGAGCTAGTGGGAGCACATAAATATTAAATTAGAGTAGAGAATACTCCAAATGTGACTTCAGTCCACTTCCATGAGAAGTTTCCTATTGAAACAAAGAAATCCCTGTTCTTTACGTAAGATTCAAACCTACTGAGTACTGGACCAGACAGTCCAGTTGTTTCAGTAATAAGTTATGATCAACACTGATGTCCAACAGAACCAGCACTGTGGTTCCGCAGTCTGTATTTATGTGGCTGTCATTGAACACTTTGACAAGGGCAGACTCGGTACGGTGGTAACCATGGAAACCATTGAAAGACGTCAAAGCAGTTGGTTATTGTTAGAAAGAAATTTAACTGTTGAAGCAGCTTCCTGAATAATTTTGCTGATGAATAGAAGGTTGGAGATCAGCCTGTAATTCTGCAGCAGTGATTTATCCAGATTGTTCCTTCTGATCAGGGTGAGCAGCAAAATGCTTACGTATGCTCCATTTTTCTCTATTCCATCTGGACCTCATGCCTGTGCAGCACCTGGTGCCTGGTTTTGTCAGCCTTGTCATGACAACACAGGGAACCATATTCTTCTTCACTGACTCAGACATGTGTTCTGGATCCAGATTGAGGCATTCATGTTGAGTCTGCAGGAGATGGTCTACCACTTACACTTTAGAAAATATCCAGCAGCACAAATTTACACCTAAAGCCTCAGAGAACTTTTTGGAGTTTTTGGCAAACTCTCATAACTTTACAATCTTTCAAGTTTTTTCTTGTTTATATGTGAAATTAATCTCAAATTCTTTGGGGGTTTTTGGTGGAAATTTACTCCTCCATGGCCATTTTTTTTCTTTCTGTTATCTACAATGTCGCTAATACTCTATCACTTTTAGATTGAAAAACCCTTTTTAATACCTCACATGCAAAACATTCAAATTTTAAATGAAGCTGTTCTCCATGTGTCCTCTAAAATCTCTGCGATCTGGATGATGCAGAAATTGCAGTTTTAAAGATGGACAGGAATGAAGTTCTAGTGTGTGTGCTGTAAAAAAAGCAAGGAGGCACATTAGTGTGTGTGACCATATGTGTGTACAACACAATTTGACTAGGGCAACCAGTAAGGCAGTGTCAGCCCTCTGCAGCTGTTTGGCAAACAGGCAAAATACCACAGTAAAGCAAATAAATAATCTATGCCTTTAATTAGCAGTCTTGCCACCAGTGGCACTTCTTCCTCCTCTTCCTGCTCTTGTGTTTTTTATGTCAAGAGCCAGAGATATGATTTAGTTTTCAAAGACAATCCGAGAGCTCCCTCCCCACCCCGTTTAGGTCAAGGGTAAGCACAACCTGGAGCCTTCACTGCTTTCTGCCTGAGAGCTGGGACTTGTTCTGATCCAACATGGATGGAAGAAAGGTTCTGCTGTTGTTGCTGAGGCAGAAACAGCCTCAGGAGACGACTTCAATAATTTCATCTGACAGCCTTTTGACAGACAAACAGGGTGGTTAAGATTTTTCTGTCACTGTCACTACAGATGTGATACAGAGGTGATTTCCCTCAAGCTTACGAGGGAAAATCCAAGCCAAATTCTGGGTTCATCTTGAAAAGATCGAAGGAGAGGTGCTATGTAAACTCGACTTTTTTTAAAACTTTGCATCACGTTATGATGTAATCCCTCCGCTACAACTTCCCCCCTCTGCCTCTCCAGACTAGCGACGACAGCAATTACCGAACATCTGGTGTAACTGTTAGTGTACTACATTTCAGTCTAAAGCTCCTAAGAAAGTTGTAAGCAGCATAGTGAAGGAGTGTTGTGATGTTGTGTTGAAGGTGGAGTGTCAGGAAGAGCAAGAGCTTCTTAAAGAGACAAGCTTCAAATTAGAAAGCGATTTTTTTATTTTTATATTTGACATGTACAGTATTTCTTTTCACAAGTGAAGGAGGCATAGTTACTTGATTGTGCTTTAAAATGGCACTATGTGCCTGCCCCTTTTAATTTTGTTCTCCAGAGGTGACTGAATTGTAGCCACTGGAAGGTCATTTTATATATCAGGTTATACATACACAGTCTGCCACCTTGTGGGACACGATCACACTTCATCGTCCAAAGAAATATGCCATGATATGAGGAAGAAAATTGCTGTTCTCCATGGTATGTTTCATTCATAGTGTGTTTCATTAGCTTCCAGATACCTGAAAATGTGTAAACAATGTAAACAGCATGAGAATTTCCAGCAGTCATAGGGTTCTGATATCCCAGGTGATTTATTGTGAGATGTGCATATGGACCCCACAACAAAAACAGTCGATAATGTGAACATGTTTGACTGAAACACCATAATTCTTAAGTATTAATGTCAAGTAGTCTGTAGAAAGAAGTGTTTGACTGTTATGACCATTGTCACAATTGGAGAAAAGGGAGGAAAGTTGGCTCTGTCCCTAACTCATAGTATATATCAGGTCGGCCTGAGAAGTCCGGCCTGAGAAGTGGGAGGTTGGCAGGTTTACGTTGTATGGGTGCTTTGCTGCAGGAGGGCCTGGTTTACTTCATTAAATACTAAAGCAATATTAAAGATATTCAACAGGAAGTTAAAACTTATTTTCTCTTTGAAAATCTACAATTTTTACATCATGAATTTGGTAAGAAAGTGACTTAACGAGATTAAAGTCAAGGTGTTTTAGAGTGGAGGTCAGAAAGTCATGATTTCAGTCAGGGTTCCTGTGTGTGTGCGTGCATGTGTGGGGGTGTGTATGGGGATATGCGTGTGTGAGTGCAAGTGATGCATCTTTTCCAGTGAAGATCTTGGTGGAGAACCTGGGCAGCCAACACAGGTGGAGCTCATCAGCCTAATCAGAGTGCTAGGAATAAAAGAGCGGCAGAGCCTTCACTCAGTCCTGGATAATTAATGGTTACCTGTAGTTTCTCTGGCCCCCTCTTGTAGTTACCTGTTACAAGCTTTTGACTATCTCCTGTGCATTTGCCATATTTTAATAGTAGTGATGGGCAAGTGAAGCCTCATGAAGCAATGAAGCTTTCCAACACTTTGCTTTGGAAAAAAGTTCATTACTCGATGCTTCATTCATCGCTCACTAGTGACATCGGCTGGTGAAACTGTAACAGCCTTATTACTCAGTTGGATCATACTTCCAAAAATTAGTAAATGCAATATTGTCACAAGGTTTTCATCAAACTCACGTTTAGTAAGAGGAGAATCATATTTAATTGTCATGTTTTAATTATTAAAATTATTTGTAGCCAATCTAATCCTTGACCATCAGTGGTGGTTGATAGGTATTTTTGTGTACATAAAATACAAAGAAAGAACCACAGACAACGTTTGAGTTTTCAACCAAGCTTTTGCAAAAGGAGAAGACACAGCGAACTGCTCCTCTGAACAGCTCACCGTGTGTTCTGAAGCTCTGCAGTAGAACTTGTCTTTTATTAACACAAAACAAAAGAAAGGGGGCTGGTGCTGATAAGATCAGCAGTCACTCAGGAACTAACGCATAACAAAAGGTAGATTTACGACTAAGGAATTGCTACTTAGGAGGCACAGAGTATAAACAAACACAGGTTTATGTCTAGGGAAAACTCATCAGAAGACCATCTTCAAAGAACTAGTTTTAAGGGTTAAAGAAAGGTTAGCTCTGTCTCACACATATGTTCACTTTAACCAATAGATGACCCTAGTAACACTACTAATGTAACAATGATAATAAAATTATTCTAACAGTGGTGTTGGGTTTTTATTTATGTCATGGACTTATTTGACAATGAAGATATGTGTTACTTTAATGTATTGAGAATTGAGTGACTGTTGCTGCAGACTCTGTATACTTTGAGCTTGAAACTTGCTTCCTTAAAGACAGAATTTGTTTAAAATTATCTCTTCCTTGGAGTTCTAGTTCTGGTTCTTAATATTAAGTTACACATATAGTTTGCCTCTTCCAATGGCTTTTAGTCTGCTTTTGATGTGTGATTCCGATGCATCTCCTGATCAAACAAAAGAAAATTTAAAAATATCTGGATTTTAGGTTTAATTGTTTTTATTTAGGAATAGGACTTTTTCACTGTTTCAGGCTTTAGATGGTTTCTTCGTCGGCAGATGACCTCCCCCGCCTTGGAAAAAACTCGTTCACATGGCACTGATGATGCAGGTGAACAGAGGAACTTCAGTGCCATACAGTACAAATGGGGATGCACATGTTTCTGTGTATGCCAATACTTCAAGGGATCTTCATGTCTCCTTAGATTCTTTTCAGCAAGGTATCGCTCCACTTCAACAATGGCATCTGCTGTGGCATTGGAGCTACGCCTCTTCTGGTCCACTGTATCTAACAGAGACCACAGTTCACCTATAAATAAAAACAAAAGATCATTACAGATAATACACAACACCAAGAGCTGAAATACAGTAGTACAAATGTCACAAGAAAATTTCAAAATATATAAAAACTCACAAGATCTGCTGGTGCCTTCTCCTGCATCTCCTGAATCCTGCAGCTGGACTCCTTCATTGCTTCCAATCAGTGCAGAACATTCTGCTTTCAGCCGCTGTACTGCCTCTTGTGCTTTGCTTTGACTAAGAAAACCAAGAGTTTTGAACCGAGGGTCCAGCAATGTGGCAATTGTCATGACACTTAATGATTCAATATTTGAGACTTGTTCTTTGACACGCCTCAATAGGTTTTTAGACAGAAGTCTTGCAACATCATTTTTGATATTTGCCATCTTTGTAAGCACTGCATGGTGCAGCATGTTCATTAAAGGTATAACCTTGGATATTGACACTCTTTTCTCTTCAGAGAGCTCTAAAGTTGCTTGGAAAAATGGGAACAACACGGGTAAGAATTCCTCAGTTATCTCATAATCCTGAGAAGTCAAAGGGATTGTATCAGTTTTGAGTGTTGTGAGGGCTGCGGCCACAGATTCTTTTTGTTGAAACAGACATTCCAACATAAGGTAAGTGCTGTTCCAGCGTGTGTCCACATTGATTATAAGCTTTTGTGATTGTCTTCCCATCTGTATTTGAGTCCTTTCTAGCTTTTCTTTACCTGTGGTGCTTGAGTGGAAATATGCCACAATTCTTTTAACCTTTGTGTGGATGTCACAGAGGGCAGGGATCTGGTCAAATGATTTTCGGACTAATAAATTCAGTCCATGAGCAATGCAGATGGAGTGCCTGATCTTTAATGCCTTAGCACATGCAATCATGTTAGCAGCTGCATCAGTCACCAAACAGTTCACCTTATCAGTAATTCCCCACTCCGACATGTGATTATGCATGACCCTGGCCAGATTGTCAGATGTGTGAGCGGAAGGGAAATGCTCCACTCCAATTACTACAATGCTCAGTTTGTCATTGGGATCAATGAAGTGGCATGTTATGGCCAGGTACGCCTCCATATTTATGGACGTCCACATATCTGCTGTCAGGCTGACGGCAGACACCTTTTGGATGTCTTCTTTGGCCTTTTCTTTTGTTTTGTAGAATTTCTCTTCCACCATCTTTTTAATGCCTAAAATGAAAAGCAAAATTATTCATTTTAGTAACTGAAATGATTTCAAATTACCACATTAGCTGTTATTGTTTACACATATAAACCTTTCTAGTAGGAAGAACATAGGTTGGATCCAGCAAATGAATGAGCTCTCTGAAGCCCTCATCCTCCACTACTGAAAAAGGTTGGGAATCCGTTACAATCAGATTTACCACAGCCTCATCTAGCACCTGCTTCCTGGAACCTGTAAGATGCATAAATATAAAACAATTGAAATGACACAATAATATACTGATAGATATATAGAATAGAATAGAATTCAACTTTATTGTCATTGCACTGTCACAAGTACAAGCAACGAGATGTAGTTTGCATCTATCCAGAAGTGCTCTACGAGATATAAATATTTATTTATAGATGTACAAGACTATGTATGTATGGACTATAAGGGGTTATAGCAAAGAGATATAGATATTGTGTATAAATATAAATATGGGAGCTATATGCACAGATTATAGAGAATATACAAAATATACAAGAATGTTAGGGAATGGATTATATATGTATATAATATAATACAAGATAAATAATGGCAGATAAAATTTACAGGTTGTATGTGTGTGTGAAGAAAACAGTCCGTGATGTGTGTGTGTGTGAGGATAGTCCATGTGTTATTGTTGTATGAGAGGATAGGGGAGTACAGTCCTTATAGTTTATGTTTTATGTCAGGAGGCGTTCAAAAGCGTGACAGCTGTGGGAAAGAAGCTGTTCCGGTGCCTGGTGGTTCTGGTCCGTAGGCTTCTGTAACGCCTTCCAGAGGGCAGGAGGGAAAAGAGTGTGTGTGCTGGGTGAGTGGAGTCCTTTGTGATTTTCCCGGCCCTTTTCAAACACCGCTTCCTGTAGATGTCCTTGATGGCAGGGAGCGGTGCCCCGGCGATATACTGGGCAGTTTTCACCACCCTCTGCAGCGCCTGCCGGTCGGAGACAGAGCAGTTCCTGTACCAAGCTGTAATACAGTTGGTGAGGATGCTCTCAATGGTGCAGCGGTAGAAGTTCGTGAGGATCTCTGAGGACAGGTGGTTCTTCCTCAGGGTCCTCATGAAGAAGAGGCACTGATGTGCCTTCTTAATGAGTTTGGAGCTGCTGGTCGTCCAAGTCAGGTCCTTGGAGATGTGGACTCCCAGGAACTTAAAGGTGTCCACACGCTCCACCACTGTCCCCTTAATGTGGATGGGTGGATGTAGGTCAGCGTTCCTCCTGAAGTCCACGATAAACTCCTTGGTCTTGGAACAGCAGTCTGGCGTAAGTGTTCTTACTGTCCAGGTGAGAAAGGACAGAGTGCAGCGCTATAGAGACTGCATCCTCTGTGCTCCTGTTCTGCCTGTATGCAAATTGGTGGGGGTCTAGTGTGGGGGGGAGACAGGATCTGAGGTGTGCTAGGACCAGCCGCTCCAAGCGCTTGGTAATGATGGGGTAAGGGCTACCGGGCGGTAGTCATTGAGTCTGGTTGGGTTGGGATTCTTAGGGATTGGGACGATGGAGGAAGACTTGAAGCAGGTCGGTACCACAGCGCGGGCCAGGGACAGGTTGAAGATGTCCATCAGCACTCCTGCCAGCTCCCCAGAGCACGTTCTGAGGACACGTCCAGCAGATCTTTGTTTATTTATGAAATAAATGAAAAAAATTTTGACCTATAACAGGAAAAAAATCATCATGATTTCATCACATACATTGAGAAAATACAGGCCGGGTGTCTTTTTCTGCCTGAAACAGGTGATTCCTAGAAAGTCATGAACACAATGGATCATATAAAAGAACTGTCCTGTTTTTAGTCCTGTTAACTTCCTGAACCACAGAGAAAGAAACCTCAGGAGACACGAGATCTCCTGAGGTGATTAAGTGGTAAGTGGTTTATTTACAATTGATATAGTTATGTGAGAACAAAGTCCAAAATCTGCAGAAAATGCCTGAAAGTGAACATGGGGATGGTTAGAAGAGGCTTGGTGTGGAGTGGAGGTTTGGTTTCTGGTGCTAACAGATTTCCTGAGATGTGAGGCCCTGGAGAGGGCAGATGCTGTGGGTGAGGCACCAGAGGGAAGCCTGGCTTCCACAAGGAGGTTCTGCAGGGGACCAGAGAGCAGGCAGGTGATGGTGATCGCTGGGGGTATATAAACAAGAAGAGACGGAAGCCCGTATATACCAGGGTGAAATCTGAGACGAAAGAGAAAGTGGAATTTCAAACAAGGGGACCAGAGAGAAATCCTACATGGGAGGTAAATTTTACTGAGTACCAGAGGTGGCAGGAGTTCACATTTGACAGGGCTTCATTTAAAAACACATATGTTCAAAAATAAATCAAAATACAGTGATTTAAACATTAAGTTCTTTCGTATGAGACAACAGACTCTCACTCTATCCCTGAGGATGAAGATGAGGTGAAGACTCGTCGCCACATTCACAGCCATTTGACAGGATCTGCAGCCAGTAGTGACAGCTGCAAACTGTTTACCACATAGGTGGAAATCTGCTGCTCAAAACAAACTCATAACCCACACACATGCACACATGCACCAATTCCAAAATGAGGACAGCATGATGCATGTTTTGGATCGCTTCTGGATTCTTTGTATTCTGCTGTAGATTCTATTTTTTCCTCCTACGGTCAGTGTCTTCCTCCAGTTGTCGTCCACTTATTCATTTTCCTCAGACCCTCACACCACATCCAAATGATGCAGTTGCATTCATCAGGAAGAACTGCTGCTGAGGACCACTCCATGAAATAACATTCAGTTCTTTGAGAGTCTGTGAGAAGTGTTTGGTTGTTACTCTGAATGACGAAGCCCTTTTATATACAAATACCATTGAACTGACTACATATTAATATATGTAGTCAGATCTATGGTGCTCAGTGTTGATTGGGAATCACTGCCATGCTCATGAAGATATCCAGGCATGAGTTTATGTTTTATATGTGGCAGCTGCTCTGGTGCTCTTTGACAACATAATCGATGAAACAATATTTCTTCTGACACAGCAGACACTGATGAGTCCAATTAGAAAAAGAGGAAACAGTTCAGCAGATACAGGCAAACATGACTGATCATTTAGATCACTGTAAAAAGAGAAACAGGCAGCTACACATCTTATTGATGTACAGAATTGTTTTGAAAACGAAAGAACATGGGTATAGAAAATGATTACCAAACAGCGTTTCCTCATATTTAGTGTGTATCTTACAGTAAAGGCAAAAGTGAGTTTACATGATTTTATGTCACTGTAAAAACTCAACTAAAGGTGAGGCAAAAAAACCCACCGACATACACCAAAGAGGAAGCATTAATATGCTTTCCATTCTTGGTGACAGCAAGGAAGATGACACTAAAGGTGAAAGGACAGTGGACAGAGAAAAGCAGATCTGTGAAAAGGAGAACAGAATGTATAACAGTGAAAAGCACATAAGCAGAGGAAATGAGACACCTTGGAACCAGCAAAAGAGAAAAAAAGGAGAAAATATATATATTAGTAAAAATATGGTCTGTTATTTTTAAAGTGTTGTAGTAATGTGCAATGACATGATATAAAGGTACATGTAAAAAATATTATTTTAATTAAAATGTCCAATATTTTTGTCATTCATTTCAGAGAATGAAACTCATCCAGTAAAAAGTTTCATTACACATTGAATACACTGACTGAAATGTAAATATAGATGAAGTGGAGGATAGCTGTGCCTCAACAGATGGAACAGTGTTCTCTGAAACTAGTCAGCAACCACTTCTGAGCCGTGAGTATGTTAATGGCTGACAATCCATCATGACCAGCAAGCAGAACGTTTGATTCAGCAGAAACAGACACATTTCAGACTCTGCACCTAAAACTTTAGTTTACAGAGGATTTGCAACCATAGAAGAAATGTTGATCGGATTTTGTCAACCATGCAATATTGATTTATTTTAGAATAAATATTTGTGAATAGACAGAAACAACAAAGAACTCAGTGTCATGAAACGTGGTGTGTTGAGGTGGTGAGGCAGACGCTGTAGACCCAGGATGCGATAACAAATGATTTTAATAATTAATGTCCATAATAACACAGTCCAGCGGAAGCCAGGGCTCGATGCCGGTAGCAACCGTTAACACAAAGGACGAGACGACGGATTGGTGACACTAAAAAAACAGGAGGTAATTGGGGAACGAGAAACACCTGGGAGTAATCGAAGGGAGAACAGGACAACATGGAGACACAGAGACACAGAAAACTCAAAATAAACACACCAAAAAACACGGAACATGACACTCAGCATATTTACCAAATTTATTCCAAGTACACTTTAGATGAGACATTCATTCAACATTCTTGGACCATCAAAACCCCTTTTGATAACATTCTATGTAATTACATAAACCATTTACAGACAGATTTCAAATATATGTGTAAATGTATTTTTTAGTTGCCCTGCAGATAGTAAAGCACTGTGCTGCTAAACCTCACCCCTGCATTTAGCAGGCTAAACTTATCCCATTTTGAGTGAGTTAGAATTACTGAACATGTTTCGATTTGCTAAAAGCTAAAGTGAAAAAATTATGTGGAAATGATTGTATTACTTTCCTCAGATTCAGAAGTAAACACTAGGAGTACAATCCCTTCAAACGGTTTGGGTAAGCCAGATGGTGATGTCATAACTTTGTTAACATTTGATTGACTAATTCCTTTTTGATAAATTATGGCTTTTATTTAAAGTGTTTAAATAAAAGAAGCTGCAGGTGGTTTTTGCAGAAAAAAATTGAAGACGGATTACATGATGTTGACTGTGATGATGTGTGTGATTTCCCACATTTTGTTGTGTGAAATCATGAAAAAATTGAATCAATCAAGATGTCAGGAAGGGAAGTGTGAATATTCACAAACTTGGTTCATCCGTTGGTAAAATTTCCAGATACCTCAATGGGTTATGTTCATCTGTTCAAATTAAGACTACCATTTCAGTAACCAGTCACATACAGGTCAGGAAATGATATGCAGATCAACCAGAGAGCAAAAGCAAAAGGCTTTTGACAATTTCATTTTTACCTTCACATTTACATGAATAAGGAATTAAAGCTGAAAGTTTTAGCTGCAGCTGTACTTAGATATCAGAGATTTCTTCTGTCAGATCAGATCAGAGTTCTGTAACATACTACTCCAGAGCTGAAATATCCTTTAATGGTCCATGGCTCACTTTATATATCAAACAATGAAATATAGTCATATATGACGTTATGTTTTTTGTTTCATTATCTTCTTCTGTGCCCCCATGAAAACATCACGGGCTCCACCCTGTTTGACCTGGTAAACGTGGACTAGAACCGCCTCTACTCTGCATGAACACTTAAACAACTGTATTCATGAGTGGAGAGTACAGATAAGAAAACTTTGAACTCAACAATGCTATTTCTATGTGTGACTCCACACTTAACAGATTATGCACAAACATTTGCTCAGTTTTACCCATTCCTTGTAGTGATGGCCAAATGAAACTTTGTGAACCAATGAAGCATCCCAGCCCATTGCTTTGCCCAAAGGCTCATTACGCTGTGGTAATGCTGTTGAAACTGTGGCAGCCTTGTCACTCAGATGGACATACTTAAAAAATTAGTAAAAGCAATATTGTCACGAAGTTTTTGTCAAACTCATGTTTAGTAAAAGGAGAGTCGATTAAATCCTATTTAACTAATTTTTTTTAATCATTAAAATTATTTGTAGCCAATCCTGTTATATGTTGACTGTCAGTGGCTGTTTTCTTTTGTCATTGACTGATTTGACAATAGACATGTATTTTAGTGTATTCAAAGTGCAGTGCTTTTTGGGGCAGACAGTAATCTGAATTTTGATTTGCCTCCTGAAAAGCTAAAATTTTATTTTTCTTGGATTTGTAGTTGTCTCTCTTATCCCTTATATTTTTACTCATCAGGCCATAATTTTACTCTTCTAATAGCTTTAAGTCTGTTTCTGCTGTGCAAGACTGATATCTTTGCAGAACAAAGAAATAGTGGAAATTTCAAGAAGGTGAGAATTTTGGAGGTGAAGGGATTAATTACTTTTTTTATTTAAGAATCTTGTGAGTGATCATCTCGAAGTATTCCCAGATGTCAGATTTTTTCTTCTTGCTGGCTCCATTTCAATCAAGTTTATTTGTGTAGCACATTTCAGCAGCAATGCAGTTTCAGAGTGCTTTACATAATAAAAACACACAAATATAAAGTCATAAAATATACCATATACCAGTGGTTCTCAAACTTTTTTCAGTGATGTACCCCCTTAAAAATATATTTTTAGTCAAGTACCCCCTGACACGGGCAAAACATTTTTGGAATAAAAAAGAGGTACAGTGCTGTAAAATCACTGTCTGATTTATTAAAGCCAAACAACTTATATCAGTGAACCTGACAAATACATCCATATTGCAAACATTGCATGGTTAAACAAAAAAGAAAAACAGAAGACGGTGACCACCAGGAAGGTATAAAACCAGTCAAAACTGAAATATGCAAAACGCTGCTAATTTATATTGGTCTCTGTAATGGTACAAAATTAAATATATACATAAATAATAATTCAGTGCATGAACACACATTTATATTTTATCGAACTTTTTACAAATTAATTTTTCCCAATACTTATTATGAGGAGCCTACTGATTTTTTAAAGATATTTTGAAAAGCTTCACGTACCCCCTGCAGTACCTCCACGTACCCCCAGGGGTACGCGTACCGCCGTTTGAGAACCACTGCCATATACCATACTATGTTGGTTAAGGTTCCTTTTATTTCGGCCACTGCTGAAGACAAATACTCCTCTGATGACAGATCAAATACAATAACCAATGAAGCAGCACTGCTCATCAAGCTTTTATTTTGAAAACTGACAGGCAAACTGAAGCAGTCAAGTGACCCATGCAATGCGAGGCATCGTTTGTTGCCAGTCATGTAGTTTTCAGCAAGACAACACAAGCATCGAAGCGAGGCTTCATCTGACAAGCCCAGTGTTTACTCGGTTCGCCTGGAAGCCTGGCTTCAGATGGCCCATCACTAGCTCCTTCACAGGCAACCACCTCACTTCTCAATGTTGAGCAGCTGTGCAGAGCCCAGAACAAAAGACTACATGCTAACCACTAAAAATACTCAATAAATACAGTTAAAACTTCTTAAGTGCAAATTGTTATTTATGTGCAAATCTATGCTGAAAGTGCAGTGCTAAATAAAGTGCTTGTTAATAAAATGCTAAAAGTGCTTTTAAAGTGCTTTACAGTGACTTCATAAATAGTCCCAGTAATGAAGATCTCTTCATTACTTTTTTATTATGTAAAGCACTTTGAAACTGCATTGTTGGTGAAGATCTCTTCATTACCATCTGTTTGGGCACAGAAGGAAATTTTTGCCCCCTTTACATAAGTCCCAAATTGGGAATGTTGATCTATGCATCTCACTTTGCCTTAAACATGAATACACCTCTTTCAGCTTCACTTCCAATGGTCATTTATAGACATAGACTTCCATATTTTGTAGAATTAACATGCAGTTTCTATTTTATTTTTATGTATTATTTCCAACGTGTGTGTGTGTTTTCCATTTACCTGTCACATTGTTTCTGATACAATGAATCTCAGTGTTCTTCAACACAGAAGAAAACGTGTATGATCATTTTGTCAAGGATATGTAACAAAGTTGTATTGTGACTCTGAAAGGGTTAACCTTAAATCTTCCAACTGTAAAATAACTCCACTGATTCAGAGCTGCTGCTGACAGTTTCCATGTTTCTGTCTGATGACAATGTCAAACTTCCGTTAACATCCTTTGTATGGCTTTGGATGAAAGAACACAACTTCTCCCCACTGCATGCTTTGTTCTCCTAATGCGCACAAGTGTTTATTTTAGCATCTTTAAAACAGCTTTGCCACTTGGTAGCCATAACTCAACAAGCTCTTCTGGCAAGGCAGTATGTGAGTAACACACCAACCAGATAAAACCAGGATAGATTTGACTGGATGGAAACGGAAGCCCACAGAAAGGAGGACACAGAGGGAAGCAAGAGCAGAATGAAAAGAGAAGAGAGCCTGGGTTGAATATTGATGCATAATGTATTTTTCCTTTTCATCCTATGCATGCCTACAGCCCTGTTGGATGGTTTTTATGAAGTATAATCATTCGACATGTTAGATGATTTTACTAAAAAACTTGTTATATTATTTAGTTAAAAATCTGTTGTCTTTTTTGTTTTGTTTTCATTGTGCCACACGATCAAACAAATTTTAATGTGAAACAGGTAGTCTTAATAAATATAACTGCAGTGAGTATTTTACTAAGGGAAAAAACTATTTTAAAATGATATGATGCAACATGAAATATAATTAAAGCAAAGATTAAATCATAAATTAACTGTGAATGATCACATTTTTTGGTTCAATTTAACTAACAAGCTGCATGGTGATTTACTGATACATGAACTCAAGGCAGAGTCACTGCTTCTCCACACTGAAAGGACTCAGTTGAGGCAGTTCAGGTGTATGATCATGATGCTCCTTGGACTCCCTGCAGAGAACTCACTAGAGGGATTCACTCACACAGAGGAAATTTCAAATCAGTTTGTTTTAGTTTAACTCAGTTCACTTCAGATATTCAGATACAATTTCATTTCTTTGTCAATACAGAGGGTCACGAAGAGTAACTGGATGAGAAGCAAGGTACACCCTGTAGCTTGATAGTCCATGACAGGGTCAGTTCAGCTTAGCCTATTTCAATTCAATGTCTCCTAATTTCAGTTAGTTTATTTCAGTATAGTTTAGTGTGGTTTAATTTAACTTGTTTTTTTTCAATATAGTTCATTTAATACAATTCAGTGCATCTTAAGTTACCCATCCATTGGTTAGAGGCTGGTGCCTCCAGCATTCTTTGGGCGAGACCCTGGATAGCTTAGCACTCCATCACAGGAAAAGACAACAGCCATCCAAACACGCCAACTTGAGGGAACTTTGGACGAACCAGTTGATCTAACATGTTTGTTTGGACTTCACAGGAAGTCAAAGCACCCAGACAGAACTCATGCATGCTTGATGAGAACATGCAACAAAATGAACAAGAAAATGCCAGTCCGGAATTTTAACCCATAACCTTCTTGCTTTAAGGCAGCAGCGCTAACAACGCCCCACCATGTAGCCTACATTACAAATGAATGCAATGCCATTCTAGTCTATTCAATGCAGATGTTTTCTTTGAGTTAAATTGAAAAAATGGGCAAAAATAAACTAACTGTTAGCTAAAATAGCTGCCTTAGTGCACTGCAAAAACACAAAATCTTACCAAGTAGTTTTGGTCTATGTAGTTTCTAGTGCAAGTATCTTAGGACACCTGAAATAATACAAAACTAACTAATAAGTACATTTTCAGGAAGACATATGAGCTTGTTTCAAGTCAACAATTCCTTATTATAGATGAAAAAGTATTTGTTACATTAGCAGATTAATTTCACTTGTATCATGGAAAAATATCTTGTAGTAAAATCATTTCTCCAATGGAAATACTTTTTCATCAATATTAAGAAATTGTTGACTTGAAACAAGCTCATATATCATCCTGAACATGTACTTGTTAGTTAGTTTTGTCTTGTTTCAAGTGAACTAAGATATTTGCACTGGAAACAAGACAAAAATACTTGGTAAGATTTTTTTATTTTTGCAGTGATAGTATGGCCTAGTCACATTAACTGTCAATATGAATTAAAACCTTAAGCTGCTTGTAATTTAGGTGAACCTGCCATTTCAAAATTTTAATTAAAAAGAGAGAAAACTTAAGATGTGCTAACTTCTGTATTTTAGAATAAAAGTTTGTGCTAGTACAATAAGATAAACTAAGGCAGAACCCAAAATTTTCAGTTTCAGAGACTTGGTTGAATGAGGAAAACAAAAACAATTTTCAAATAAATGGATATGAATTACATTATGTGAATAGAAGTAGTAAAAGAGGTGGGGGTGTTGCTTTGTTTGCTGATAGTGAAATAAGATGTAAAATAAAGGATACTATGTCAACAACTGTTGAAGGTGTAATGGAGATGATTACCATAGAAGTGTTAAGTGAGAAATCGAGAAATATAGTGGTGAGTTGTGTGTATCGAACACCAGGATCTAACTTAGAATTATTTACTGAAAAATTAATAGAGCTTATTGAAATGAGTAAAAATAAAACATTATTTCTGTGTGGAGATTTTAATATAGATTTAGGAACCCAAATTGATTTAAATAGGATGTTTGTTGATACAATGTGTAGTTTGGGTTTCTTTCCATTGATATCAAAACCAACAAGAATTACGACACACTCTGCCACAATAATTGATAATATTTTTACTAATATTACGGATGGAGAGGTGCTGAGTGGACTCTTCAAAATCGATATAAGTGATCATTTACCAGTTTTTGCTATTTACAAAAATCACCAGAAAATTATTACTGTACCTGTGCCAACGAAAAAAGTGTTCAATATGTCAAAAAAAAATTTGGATAAATTGAAAAATGATTTGTGTCAACAAAATTGGACTAATGTATATGTGGATGATGTACACAGAGCATATGATGAGTTTATGAATATTTTGGGAGTTCTGTATAAAAGACATTGTATGACAACTAATTTTGTTAAGAAAGATGCTGTTGACAAGCCATGGATGACAAAAGGGTTGAGAAATGCTTGTAAAAAAAAGAATAATTTGTATTCATCCTTTTTGATGTTAAAAACGAAAGAAGCACAGGATAGATATAAGAAATATAAAAATAAACTGACATGGATTATAAGAAAACATAAAAAAGAATATTATACCGACCTATTAACAAAAAGTAACGGTGACACAAAAGCAATATGGACAGTTATACATAGTGTTTCTACAAAGCATACAATAAAATCTGGTATTGCAACACACTTTTTAAAAGAAAATACTGAAATTTATGATCGGAATGAAATAGCAAACGAATTCAATCATTATTACGTAAATGTTGGTCCAAGACTTGCTGCTCAGATACCAAAAGATGATAGCGATGTTACCCAAAAAATTGGGAGTTGTCCAAACAGCATCTTTCTTGGAGAAACGGATGAGAAAGAAATACTGAGTATTGTAAACAAAATGGCGGATAAAAAATCAAAGGATTGGGTAAATATGGATATGAAATTTGTAAAGGAAATTATGTCTTATGTAATTAAACCATTCACCTATATCTGTAATTTGTCATTCTCATCAGGAAAATTTCCAGACGCCATGAAAATAGCAAAGGTAATTCCCATTTACAAAAATGGTGAGAAATGTATGTTTAGTAATTACAGACCGATATCGTTGTTGCCACAGTTCTCAAAAATTTTGGAGAAACTATTTGTAAATAGATTAGATACATTTATAGAAAAAAATAATATATTAAGTAGTAGTCAATATGGATTTAGAGCCAAAAATTCGACATCAATGGCCCTTATGGAACTGATAGAACATATAACAAATGCTATTGATCAAAAACAATATAGTGCTAGCATTTATGTCGATCTAAAGAAAGCATTCGACACGATTGACCATAGCATTTTACTCAAAAAACTTATTAAATACGGGATTAGAGGGCCGGCATTACAGTGGATTTCGAGCTACCTGGAGAATAGAAAACAGTTTGTACAAGTACATGATA
This sequence comes from Xiphophorus maculatus, assembly GCF_002775205.1. Lineage (NCBI taxonomy): Eukaryota > Metazoa > Chordata > Actinopteri > Cyprinodontiformes > Poeciliidae > Xiphophorus > Xiphophorus maculatus. Next base: position 22,841,077 of record NC_036463.1, read on the forward strand.
CTAGATCCGAATTTTGTGAAATTACATGTGGAGTTCCACAGGGCTCAGTACTTGGACCAAAGTTGTTCATTTTATATGTAAATGATTTGGTAAATGTATCAGGGTTTTTCAAATGTATTCTATTTGCGGATGATACCACTTTTTTTGTCAGGGCAATGATATAAAAGGGATGTTAAAAGAAATGAAAATAGAATTTATGCAAATACATAAATGGTTCAAACTAAATAAATTATCTTTAAATTTGGACAAAACAAATTATATGTTATTTACAAGGAGACAAAGAATTGTAAATACTCCATTTAAAGTTGATGGTGTAGAGATTTGTAGAGTTAGTGAGGTGAAATTTTTGGGTGTGATAATTGACGAGAAATTATCATGGAAATCCCATTTGAATTATTTAAGAACAAAATTAGCAAAATCAATTGCAGTGCTTTATAAAGTACGGGATTTTCTGAATGATCATGCACTATTTATGTTGTATAATGCACTAATTGTTCCACACTTGGTTTATTGTGTTGAGGTATGGGGAAAGGCATGTTATACTAGTGTAAAATCTGTTTTTGTTTTGCAAAAAAGGGCAATAAGAGTTATTGCTCGAAAACATGGTAAATATCCAACAAATACATTATTTTGTAATTTGAGGTTTTTGAAATTCAATGATTTAGTTGATTATAATATTTTGTTGGTTATGTATAAGGCACACCTAAAAACATTACCCTCAAATATCCAAAAAAATTTTGAAAAGAGAGACAGTGGTTATAACCTTAAGGGGACACAGATTTTTAAGAAACCTAAATTCAGAACTTGTTTGAAAGAACGATGTACTTCGATACAAGGAGTCAAACTGTGGAACGACCTGCAAAACGATGTTAAAAATGCTAAATCATTACACATGTTTAAAAGAATGTTAAAGATTGTTTTTTTGAAGAAGTATGAAATAGTATAAAGTCAAAGTATAGTATTGTTCAGTTGAGATTGATGATTGACCTTGTTTCTTTGTTCTTCCTTTCGTTTTCTTTTTTTGTCACATAAGACAAATCAAAAAAATTTTAGTTTTTTTTTTGTTTGTTTGTTTGTTTTTTGTTGTTTTGATTCATAGTTGAGAAAAAGGGGCAGATATTATAAGATTATTTTCTTCTTTCTGCTACCTTTCATTTCATTTTTTTTTAATTATTTTATTTTTTTCTTTGTATTAAAAATTTTTTTTATTTGTATTGAATGAAATGAATAAAGAAGATAACCAAAAAAAAAAAAAAAATCAAAACAGAGTTCCACAGTATATTATAGACAATAAATATTCAGTCAAGATGTGCTTTGCTCTTCCAGTGTTTACGCAATGTGAAATGTAGAAAGCCCAGACAGCAAAGCAGGGAAGCTACATCTATACTGACTCCAACAGTATGAGGACATCAAACAGAAGGTGTCGCCTTCCAGCGCGGCTGCAGGTCTTTTGGTGAGAGCCGTTTCTACCTGTGACAGCCCTTGCTTAGAGCACTTGGCTGAATTTTAAATGGAGTTTAGCATTTGCTGGTACATGTCCATGCAGCACATTACTATGAGGGTATATATGATACAAAGTTCAGGAATTCAGAGAGTTTACTTGAAGAACTTGGACAAACAGAAATCTTAATAATCATAATCGTGTTTTTAGCCATCTCAACTGACACAAAGAGAAGACTAACTGCTTGGCAAGGATATCTCCAGCACAACAAATGCTTAAGAATTAAATCTGATCAGTTTGTGGATAAAAATGGATTCCAACACTGCTGATCATCTCACACATTCTGTTAACCCTCCTACGTTTTAAAGTTGTTGTTGTTTTTTTTTTTAAATATTTGGAAGTATTTTTGCATGAAACTTTTTCTATTTGTCTTAATAGGTGCACTCTACATATAAATTGAGAATTTATTCATTTTACACATTTGTAACCCCCCACGCATCTACTTTTTACATAGATACTGTTCTGGTCAATTTGGCCTGGCAGTCAAGTTGAAGTGCAAAAAAAGATTAAAAAAATGTCCATTTATATATGTTTCTTTGCAGCTATGAACCATATTTCACCACACACACACACAAACACCCCTACATGCGCACAAAGACACAAACAAGCCCATTTTTTCACTACTCTCTTTACTTCACTAGGAAACTGCGAGAAAGCAGGTGTTCACACAACTTTTGACGGGAATATTTTCTGTTCCCGTGGATAAACTCCACTCACACTGAGTGACACTCAGCAGAAGTGGAGGAAAATATAAATAATATAATATAAATACTCTCTGCATGACTCATTTATCTTAATTTTAATCAGCGGGTCAATTTGACCCAGAACAGTATGTGTGTCTCAAGTTCAATTATAAAGATCACCCATTAAAAAAAAAAAGTGTAATATAAAAAAATGACTAAAGATCAATTTCAAGGAAATTATTGTTTTTTTTGTGCCTAGGTTTTTTTTCAGTGGACATAAAAAATGTAAATTCCATTTTTTATGTCCAAATGAGTAAATGAGTAGGTTGTCATCACTGATCCTTCATTTCTGAGAAATAAAAAAACATCATTGTACAAATATTTATTGAAATGGTTAGTATTGGAGTTAATAATCAGATACAAAAATGTTTTAGAGGAATTTTTTGGTTTCTGACACTATTGCATGATTAAACAGTCCCCGGGTCAAATTGACCCATGAACATTATTGCTATACCCCAGAAATGAACATAACAGGAGGGTTAATTGTTAATAAAAACCTTGAAGTGTATTCTGACTCATATTTGATTCTGATTTATATTTGAATAATTACAGAAACATATCCTTTGTAAACTACAGAGACTAGTAGAACACAGGTGAAGTCCATGCTAAAGACAAATATATGAAACATGTTATATTAGCTTTACATTATCTCTGTTTTCAGCAAAACATTGCTGAATGCCGATTAACCTCATTGTGTTTACCTTTTAGTGTGAAAAACCTGTGTGGGCTTTAAGACATTTTATTTAAGTGGGCATAAATGCAGGAGGTTAGTCTAATGTATTAATTAAGAAAATTATATTTTCATATTAGAATTGTTAGAATTTTTATTTAATACCCACTTGATTAATATGGTAACACACAGAATTTGCTTGTCATAAGTACCTGCATTTTTACACATGTTTACCTTTAGTGTTGTCAAGATGCATGGAGCTGAATGACATCCTATCAGGTGTGGGATTCTGAAACTTTTGTGTCTAAACTAAAAATTCTCCAGAGGAGAAAAGGCAGTTCCAGGGGGATCTCATTTAGTCTTACCGAAAAGGTATTGATCTGCCTTATAAACTGAAAAACATGTAAAGTTTGCTCTACATACAAGATGTTTATAAAGGAATTGATTAAACTGAGAGAAAGGGAGAGTTCTATCATAAAAGTAGATCAATAGTTCTTATCCTTAAGAGAAAAGTACTGCAAATTGAAGCTGTGTAGAGCAGATTCAAGCCCAAAAGACACTGGATTATCAGGGCACAATGAAAAGTCAGGAATTGTTAATGACATATACTGTATATATATGATATATGTATATATGTGTAATTGAACATAATTATGTTCAGGATACATAATTATCTGTTTTCATTCTATCTCTGCTAGCTAGTTGCTAAGCTAAAGGAAATTATATGTTAGGAAACACCCTTAAAGGCTAAGTTACAGGATATGACAAACTAGACAACGCTCTCTTAGGGGCATACCTTAGAGAGAGACTACCAAAGGGATTAGGGATGCCATCTTGTCTTGCTAGCTCATAAAGGTGGTATGTGAAATGTACCAGCTGTATTTTGGTATTAATAAATGGAATTTATGAATTCAACTCACTGACTCTTCTTTGACCTCATACATCAAGAACTCAGCATGGAGAATGGACGATTTCTCCATTCTCTTTCACTCTCTCTCTCCATGATCCATGATCTCTGCTGTGCAAAAAGACATTGCAGTTTTAGAGGCTTTGCAGCTCACAGAGAGGTTTCTTCCCTTCATGATCTGCCTTTTCTATGGTAACAGTGACAGCCGACACTGTATTTGATGCATGGAAGACCGGACTCACTTGTCACAAAGATCCCAAATATAACCTGAAGAAATCAGCATCTCCATTTCCCTGTTTGCCTCTGTCTCTGCAGCCCGTCTTCACCACTTTCATTCAGTCAGCTTGTAGCTCCTTCCAGGTTTGAAATTTACTTGTAACTTCAATGACAACCATCCATTTTTTAAGAGATTTGACAGATTCTCTTCTCTCATTGACAGTGAGCTGATATTACAAAGCGTACCTCACTGTAAACTGTTCCCTGATACTTAACTCTTGACTTTCTTCCATGCTTCAACTTTAAGCTGTAGATCTTCAGAAAGATGCAAGCAGATTATTATTGTTATTACTATGTCTATTCAACAATCAGAATTCACTTTATAATTTGTGTTGTTTACAAATTTGATAAAACTTATAAAATTTTATTATGATTATGCTCTTTGGCTATGAATCAAATCCCTACAAAGCAAATTCTGGTGGCCTGTAGGTTTAAAATGCATGTCTTGGCAAACAGGTTTTTTAATTAGCTCCCATGCTGAGCAGTAATGAAGGTCTTATTTCTATCTTTAAATAAAAACACACAAATGGAATCAGTTCCTTTACTAATAACTACTAATTTACTTAGTTACTACTAAGTTAGTTTACTTACTTTATTTAATACCAATTTTTCTTTCTCACCCGCATACATAAAAGACTGAGATTGCACATATAAACTAATAAAATATCACACACACACCTCCACACAAAGCATACAGTCATACTATTCTGAATGATAGGTTGAAAACGTATTTATTTGTGTGTACTAACACTAGGCTGAATGAATGAATGAATGAATGAATGAATGAATGGGCTTACTCCGGCGTTAGAGTAAGCGGGTTAGAACCGGAGTAAGCCCTAAGTGCACCTCCGAGTGCTTGAGGAGGGTGTGGTACAGATCGGCTGGCTGAAATTAGCGTTCATAAATCGGATCAACCTTGAGCTAAACGACACTTACACCGTGGAGCACCAATATCCAACTTGAAGCTAACTTCACTGTGGTATCAACGCATGCGCGATCCGATTTCCAAATTATGCCCCGCCTCTTCCGTGACAACTCTCACACAGAAAATACAAGTCTCATCCCCATTCATTCATTCATTCATTCATTCATTCATTCATTCATTCATTCATTCATTCATTCATTCATTCATTCCACCTAGTGTTAGTTCACACACACACACATACATTTTTGACCTATCATTCAGAATAGTATGTCTGTATGCTTTGTGTGTATGTGTGTGTGATATTTTAGTAGTGTATATGTACAATTTTAGTCTTGATTGTGTGCGAGAGAGAGAAAAAATGCATGCACATGCAATATTTCATTAGTTTATATGTGCAACCTTACTCTTATGTATGTGTGTGAGAAAGAAAAATTGTATGCGTGTGTGATATTTTATTAGTATATATGTGCAATTTTAATATGCTGTGTGTGTATGAGCCTTAAGTAGTGTGTGAGAGACAAAACATAGTTTTTGTCCTAAACGGCCCCTCATAAGTTTCCCTTTGCTCAAATCTTCCATTAGATTTTTTGGTTTACAGGCAGAACATTTGTTTTAGTTGTCCTAAGTATTCTCTTTTTACAATTTAGTTGAATGTAATATTAATGTCCATTAAAAGATATTTTGTTTCTGTTGTAATTATATTTTCATATAATTACATATGTTCTGTTTGTTTAGCTTTGTTTCATTTTATGGTTTTAAAAGGCACTTCCTGTGAAAATATCCAGTGTATGAATTACACACAATGACTTTAGGAAACTGGATAGGAGCAGCATCAGTTGAATGTAAATGAACTGAAAAATGTTATGTTACCAAAAGTGGTTGCAAGTTTGATCTCCAACAAATATTTTCTTTGTTCCACTCAGTGCACTGTAAAAGCTCAGGCGTTGTGAGTAATTACATGGACTACAACCGTAGGAACTCACCTTTGTTCTCAGTGGTCTGTGTTTTTCTGCAGAGGTGCTGAAACCCTGTTTTTGGCTAAACCTCATTTAACCCTGATTTTCATAAAAGGATTGTATTTGGCAAGATTGTAAGCTTGTAAGTAGACAAGGATGACCTCCTCCGTATGCAGTCCAGTTCTTCAGAGTCCTGCTAATCTCCTGGTTCAGGTGTATTGAAGCAGAGACGGATGGATAAAATGCCTTACCCTGGCCCTCAATCCCTGGAGTTGAAGGCCCCTGGACTAAGTCTATTACTGTATGACAGTGTGACTGACAGATGTTCATGATTTTTAATAATATAAATGAAGGCCTCTACTATAGATGTTATCTTTATGATATATGTTAACGTGATAACATAACACTACAACTGACTGAAGTTCAATATAATTATGCATAAACACTCAAGCACTCAAATTTACATTGGTTTAGAATATACATAATTTACATATACAATTTAATATACAATTTGTACTTTACAGAGCAAATGTTGCACTAAAATAATGCTGTCACAGGATATATTCAAATAAAGAAACAATGTTCACCTTTTATGATCTTCTTTATTTGGAAAAAGCACTTTTAGCTTGTGAACAATCATAAAACACATTTTTTCATATCCATCCATCTATCCATCCATTTTCTAACACCCTTGTCCCTAGTGGGGTCGAGAGTGGTAATTTTTTTCATATATTTTTCCAAATTTAAAAAAATTATTTCTCCTTGATTAGTTCAAAGGGCTATCAATGACATCTGATTTTAATATTTTCATGTCTGGGAAAAATTTCGATTTATATGGAATGCCTTGTGAACCCCTATTGAGTGCACATGAATCAAGACAAAAGAAAACATGTGCAGAGGACATCCAAAACTGCACTTATGATCCTCATTAAAACCGCCACTGGTTCTGTTAGTAATCAGATCTGGGTGTGGTTCCTAGGATTTGACCCAAAAAGTGTGTTTAATCACATATCAGATCTTTTTTGATCAGAAACACTTAAATCAGACAAAATCTGTGTTTGGAGAAATACAGTACATGTCCATACTGTGCACAAAAAATGTGCATATGTGGTTTAAATAGCAAAAGAAGAGGAGACCAATTTTAAAACACTTTTTTCCTTAAATAATAATACATGACGAGAAAAATGTATGAAGTGTTGTATTGAATTCGTATTCAATCCTATTGAGAAAATGGATGATATTGAAAACTATCAACCTTTGGCAACTTATCTGGCTTATTTTTGTTTTGTTTTTTCCAAATAAGAAAACAAGATGCTGCTCCTGGTTGAAGAAATACTTTGGATTATCAGCAGAAATATTGTAATGACACTTTGTTGATTAATTTTCCTCTGTTTTAGCTTGTGACATAAGACCCTGGTTGCATCATCTCACAACAGGCTCTTACCCATAACTTCACATTTTCCTTTTAAGAAGTGAATGTTTTTTTGTCCTTGATGGCAGTCAAGCACACCAGCAAGAAATTAATATTTCAGTTTTTTAAAACCTTGTGACAGTGTGCAAAATCAAATTTGCAGCTTCTCTGAAAATCAAATATTTTTGAATGTAGACATAGGGACAGCCTATAAAATCTGTAAAGAATTACAAAGATAGAAAGATCTGAAAACATTGAATTTGTTTTCACATTACATGTGAAGGCTGTCTCAAAGTTTCAAATCACTCAGCCATCCCTGTTAAAACAAACAACAGAAAATTGTATTCATTGCCTAAGTATAATCATTTTTCTCATAATGGATTCATTTCATGTACTTACCAATGGAAAGTTCAAATACTTTGGCATAAAATCCAAGCCTTGCAGGAGCTGTTCAGTTCAGAGAGTATTTGGCCACGCAGCGTAAATGCATTATGTTGGAAAAGACTGGCTGACGAAATGAAAGGATGGAAAGCATAATGAGTGTGGTTGGTCCTATAAAAGTTCTGAGCATTGATTTATTGCTTTCACATCACCTAGTGGTGAGAACCATCCATTTAGGACAGTGGATTGTTATACTTATCATCGTAAAAGTCTCAAAATATTTTTCAAATGTGTAGTGAAAGTGAAACAAGTAAATAAATTTTTACAAACTGACAAAACTAACAGAATAAACCTGGTGTGTGTGTGTCTTTGTGTTTGTAACTCATCTGCTGTAAAATATTGTGTCTTTTCAACAAAAGTAAAAAAAATTGGCATGAGACATTTCTAGTTTGCAATATCTATTTGGAATATTTTGCAGAGCTTATTTATACAGAATAAACATTATGGTGGACAGTATTGTCATTATTGGCCTATGAGAAGTGGTTAACATAATGTGGGCATTAAGAGGAATTTCCTCTCCCCTGATCACCTAGTCATTTGAGCATGTTATACCTTTACCTTAAGAGTTCTTTAAATTAAAAAAATGGGTACTTTCAGCCTTTGAGGTAGGCATGGTCCTTGGTGTATGGAGTGGTTGCCTGTTGCACTGTTGCCTTACCCTTAGAAAGTTTCTGATTGTGTACTTTTCTTTTATTTCTGCATTTTGTCTACCTCGGCATATTCCAGCTTCCTTCCATAATCAAAAAATTTCACTGTATCAAAGCAATACATTCAGTGCAAGAGAGGAGACAATGCAAAAGATTGGGTTCATGAGAATGACATAAGATCTTGGATATATTTAAACATTTATTCAGTTTTAATGTTTTCTCAAATGGAGTAAAAATTTAAATCACAGCATTCTCTGAACAATATGTAAACTACAATAATTATTCTACAATAATACAGTCAATGTTAACTTGTACATATACTGAAGTTCATAAAGTAGTCCAAATAACCATTGGGCATTTTCAATAGGAAATAACCAAAGAAAATGCCCTTTTTTTGTGTTTTCATATAAGAAACCTTGAAACTTGTATTTTAATTAATATATGTATGTAAATACAGTCCAGACTTAGCAGTTAAATTGCCCTAGCTGCTAGATTTTGGAACTATGAGATTACTGGCTAAGTATCACTTAGCCACCATCATACAAATTGTTCTCATCAATTTTGACTTTAAAATTTGCATCAAACATAAATAAATAAATGAACAGCTGATGTTGAACCATCTAAAGGAATCTAAAGTTTTCCAATCAGGCAAGCAGGTTGGTGGATGATGGAGTCAGCATGGGACTGACTCCATCATCATCCACAACCCTGGAATGTATGCCAGGAACTTGTTTGAGGATTTTGGCTAGACCTTTATCGCCATCAACTCAGACAACATCCACAGCAGCTTCCTGACTAACAGGCAGCAGGTCAGGCACAAGGACCATGACCACCTCTGGTTTGGCTCATCTACAAAGCACAGCACACAAAAGCTCTGCAGAGACTCATTTGCCTTCAGACTGCTCAAACCTTTACTTGACCTTCATCATAGGGTAACACATCTCTATCAAAACTGGAAAGTATAACCAAAAGTTATATTGTATCAGTCACAATCACATTTCTTGTCTCAGTTTGTTTAGTGCATGCATGGCTCTAGGAACCCAGCGATGTTCTAAATGTTTCATCTGCATTGCAGGAAACTGAGGCTGTCAGACACAAAGCCTCAGCAATCTGATGAGAACAGCTGCGTCAGCTAGCAGAACCACCTGAGAGGGAAATGTGCTAAATTTGCCACTGCTGGTTAGGTAACAAGCCAAAAGCTTTACAAAGTGTGAGCTGAGCTTATTTTTTTCTTTGAGCTAAACTTGACATAAATGATCTAGTGTGCTTAAATGTTTCATTACCTGACAGACTTCTGAGCTATATGGATCTTGAAAACAAAACTTTTTAGCATCACTAAATAAGAAGCATTTTACTAACTTCTATAAATCTCTGTCTCTGCTCAACATTCTGCCTGAGCGCAGACATCCTGTGCAGGACTGGCAGGCGGCTCAATTCAGCACAAATTTTTAGTATTCTATTTTCAGGTCTCATGATAGAAAAAGGGACATTAGTCTCAGTTAGAGTCAAACTATACAAAAATGTTTGCAGAGTGGACATTTTAAAGCATGTCTAACAAAATGAAGAACTTTAATTTGACAAGCCACATGTCCAAAATCCAAAGTTTCCTTTTTGATAAAGTTTATAGTTAGACTGCTTATCCTGAACTATTTATGTTGCTATAGGGTTAGCCTATAGCAGCATGTCTCTTGCCATATTCTCATACGACTCTTTAATTCCCTTTGTGATTTTTCTCTTCATTTAAGCTACATTTGTTCTGTTCAGCTGTGACATCTTCCTGGAGGCAGGCAACTGCTGAGCTACTGCTACCCTCTCCTTATAGACATTGATCCACTTTGCCCCGTGTTTCACTGTTCAATCCTGTCTCTCCAAGACAAAGCTATTGATGAGCTTTTTGTACGTTTATGTACTCTCTTTTCTCTCTTTCATCCTGTAGACTTGAAAACTGAATCTGACCTAATGTCTAGTGATGTTTCTCTAGATGAAGCCACTAAAGGAGCTTCTACTCCCAATAACCTTTTACTGATCTTTAAAGTTGCATTATGTCATTTTTATAAAAAAGAATATTTCTTACATATATTTTAAAACTGCCATTATGTTATGACAGTCTAAGATAATCTGTGAAAAGTGCAATCTGCTACACCTCTGCATTGAGCTACTACTTTTATTTATTAAACCATTATTTTTACCAGGATAAAAACCCACTGAGATAAAAAAAAAGCAACACTTTTTTGTTGTGATCTGTGTTTTTCTGTGTTTATTTCTGAGTTTTCGGTGTCCTTGAGTCTCTTCGTTGTCCTGTCTCCCTTTGATTAGTCCCCAGGTGTTTCTCGTTCCCTGATTACCTCCTGTGTATTTAGTGTCACCTGTGTGTCTGTGTCTTTGTCGGGTCCTTGTCTCATTGTGGCATCTGTCTAGGTGTGCTCCAGTCAGTCGTTCCAGTTGCTACCTGAGTTGAGCCCTGGCTTCCACTCATCAGTGCTGCCTGGTGTTATTTGGACTGTTTATTTCCTGGATTACTTATCATTAAATCCATCATTTGCACGTCAACCTGGGTCTCAGCATCTGCCTCACCTCCTCACCACACCACTTTATGACATTTTTAAAGGGAGTCATGGACAAGAGGCAACAATATACACAACACAAAAAATATACAGATAAAAGATAATGTCAAGCTTAAACAGGTTCTTGTCTTTGAATCAGCCTGAAGAACTTTTAGTTTGGATATAAAAACACTAAATGAGATAAATTCAGTCAATCTAAAAGAGGAGGGAGCAACGTGAACAAAAGGCTTGTTATCCAGATTATTACTGCTACCTGAAGAAATGCACTGATCGGGAGTCATTGTGTGCAAAAGCTGGCAATCAGATAAAGGTCTTAGCGCTGTTTTTTTTATTTTTTTGAAGGTTTTTGTTGGCTCTAGTGGCCTTTATTTGAAAGTAGTTTGACAGGAAAGAGGGGGAAGACGTGTGGCAAATGTCGCCAGGCAGGGAATCGAACCTACGACTACCACCACGAGGACTAAGGCCTCCATATGTGGCTTATGCTTTGCCCCGGTGTCACCACAGCACCGTAGTCTTGGTGCTGTTAATCAACCTTGTGTACCAATGTGCTAATGGTTTCTGCACATCTCAAGTTTTTCAGGGAGTTATTTCCAGAGCGGAGGAAAATAGAAAGTAAGTATGCGGCCTGACCTTGTTTAGTTCTGGTCCTGCAATCATTGAGGATGTCAGGTAATCACTGAATCAGTAATTACAAAGTAATCCCTGTTGGCCAGTTTGGATATGGACATCTACATTTGGTTAATTTTAAAGAGCTTTGATCACTGCAGTTTTATGGGCCTGCGAAAAATTTACAATCTTAAAACAATTGGAATTGTGACAAACAGGTTTATATTGCTACACACTATGAGGAGAACTGTTAAGAAGGAAGTTTCAACTCTAATTGGACTTGATCATGGGGGGACCAACACCTTAAAACACTTAAGAGACTACCATATTTGATAGTCTCTTTGCCGTGACATGATTGAATACATGATATCATAAGGTTGAAAAGTTGAATGATATTAGAACATTAATTGTCACTTAAGGAGAGGAATAGTGGAGCACACAGGCTTGGGTTTGTTGAAGATACTTTATGTTGAAAGAAGTGGCCTTGAGGCAGGGAGGATGATGAACTGATTGAGATAACATAAGCAAAATTAACATTTAAACTACATAAAGAAGAGAGCAAAGCAAAACAAATGGATAATGAAAGACAAGAACCAGAAAGCTCAGTTATTAAGAGATAACTAATTAGGTATGAATGGCTCATAACAGTTTTCCCCCACCACTAAAGTTAAAAGATTAAATAACTTAGTGAGATAAAGTTAAATATATCCCAGGCTATACTGTTTTAAATAATCTTGCATATAAGTTGCATCCTGACAAAAACACTGTCATAAGGGAAATTATAAATAAATTTGTTGTGGCAAAGCATTAAGCAACCATCTGTTGAAGACATCTGTGCAAAAGTCCACTCTTGGAGATGGTGTTACATCAGTAAACAGGGGACAACATGAGTGTTTACTCACTTAACCACTGAAACAGTGTTTAAGTGAGTAAAGTTTGTTGATTATAAATAATATTGCACCAATATTTGAAAGCTAAAGCCAGAAAACACCAGAAGTGTTATCCTTATACAGCGACAGAACCCGGTTGCCATACTAGTCTCCTTTCTGACGTGGTCAATTTTGATTGCATTCCAGCATTCATAATGGATGGTGCTGCATGTTGTGAGGAAAGGTTTTCAGTGTGTCCTCCATTAGCAGCAGAACTACAGAGATATTTCAAGTTAACCTCAGATCATAATGAGGAATGAAAGAGGCAGGTTACCAATTGACTTGGTTACTTTGGATTGTTCACTTACAGTCACCGGACACTTTATTAGGTACACCTGTCCAACTGCTCATTAATGCAAATGTCAGCCAATCACATGGCAGCAATTCAGTTTATGTACACATATAGACATGGCCAAGATGATCTGCTGCAGTTCAGAGCGAGCATCAGAATGGGGAAGAAAGGTGGTTTATGTGACTTTGAATGTGGCTTGACTGTTGGTGCCAGACAGGATGATCTGAGTATTTCAGAAACTGGAATTTTCACAGACAATCGCATAATTCACAGAGAATGGTCCAAAAAAGAGAAAATATCCAGTGAGTGGCAGTTCTGTGGGAGCAAATGTGTTGTTGATGCCAGAGGTCAGAGGAGAATTGCCAGACTACAACAGCAACAGTAACTCAAATAACCACTTGTTACAACCGAGGTATGCAGAAGAGCATCTCTGAACACACAACACGTCGAAACTTGAAGAGGATGGGCTACAGCAGCAGAAGACCACACCGGGCGCCAATCCTGTCAGTTAAAAACAGGAAAAAAAATCCTACAATTCACACAGGCTCAACAAAATTGGACAATAGAAGATTGGAAAAATGTTGCCTGGTCTCATGAGTCTCGATTTCTGCTGCGACATTCGGATGATAGGGTCAGAATTTGGCGTAAACAACGTGACAGCATTCATCCTTCCTTGTATCAATGGTTCAGGTTGGTGGTGGTGGTGCAGTGATGTGGGGATATTTTCCTGGCACACTTTGGGTCCATTAGTACCAGTTGAGCATCGTGTCAACGCCACAGCCTGCCTGAGTATTGTTGCTGACCATGTCCATCCCTTTATGACCACAGTGTACCCATCTTCTGATAGCTACTTCCATCAGGATAACGCTCCACGTCATAAAACCTGAATCATCCCAGACTGGTTTCTTGAACACAACAATGAGTTCACTGAACTCGAATGGCCCCTCAGTCACCAGATATCAATCCAATAGAGCACCTTTGGGATGTGGTGGAACCGGAGATTTGCATCATGGATGTGCAGCTGACAAATCTGCAGCAACTGCAGCAAAATGCTATTTTGTCAATATGGACCAGATTCTCTGAAGAATGTTTCCAATATCTTGTTGAATCTATGCCATGGAGGATTAAGGCAGTTCTGAAGGCAAAAGTGGGTCCATCCTGGACCAAGGTGGAGCAAGGTGAACCTAATAAAGTGGGCGGTGAGTGTATTTTTCTTAACAGCAGCAGAAAGCTTTTGGCTGAGATGCTACCAGATATTTGTATCTCTTTCTATTTATGTAGTTGGTTTTGTTTCTGAGTTGTTTCATCTGAGCTAAACTTCCTACCTTCTTGCCACCCATCCATCCATCCATCCATCTTCTTCCGCTTATCCGAGGTTGGGTCGCGGGGGTAGCAGCTTCAGAAGGAAGGCCCAGACTTCCCTGTCCCCAGCCACTTCTTCTAGCTCTTCCGGGGGAATCCCGAGGCGTTCCCAGGCCAGCCGAGAGACATAGTCCCTCCAGCGTGTCCTGGGTCGTGCCCGGAACACCTCACCAGGGAGGCGTCCAGGAAGCATCCTGGCCAGATGCCCGAGCCACCTCAACTGGCTCCTCTCAATGTGAAGGAGCAGAGGCTCTACTCTGAGTCCCTCCCGGATGACTGAGCTTCTCACCCTATCTCTAAGGGAGAGCCCAGCCACCCTACGGAGAAAACCCATTTCGGCCGCTTGTATCCGCGATCTCGTTCTTTCGGTCATGACCCAAAGCTCATGACCATAGATGAGGGTGGGAACGTAGATCGACCGGTAAATCGAGAGCTTCGCTTTTTGGCTCAGCTCTCTCTTCACCACGACGGACCGGTACAGCGCCCGCTTGACAGCAGACGCTGCGCCAATCCGCCTGTCGATCTCCCGCTCCCTTCTTCCCTCATTCGTGAACAAGATCCCGAGATACTTGAACTCCTCCACCTGGGGCAGGACACCCCCCTTGACCCGGAGAAGGCACTCTACCCTTTTCCAGCTCAAGACCATGGCCTCGGATTTGGAGGCACTGATCCCCATCCCGGCCGCTTCACACTCGGCTGCGAACCGCTCCAGCGAGAGCTGCAGATCATGACCTGATGAGGCCAGTAGGACCACATCGTCTGCAAAAAGCAGAGACGAGATCCTAAGGCCACCAAATCGGATCCCCTCAACACCTTGGCTGCGCCTAGAAATTCTGTCCATGAAAGTAATGAACAGAATCGGTGACAAAGGGCAGCCCTGGCGGAGTCCAACTCTCACCGGAAACGAGCCCGACTTACTGCCGGCAATGCGGACCAGACTCTGACACTGGTCATACAGGGACCTGACAGCCCGTATCAAAGGGCCCGGTACCCCATACTCCCACAGGAACCCCCCACGGGGCCCCCCGAGGGACATGATCGAACGCCTTCTCCAAGTCCACAAAACACATGTAGACTGCTTGGGCGAACTCCCATGCACCCTCCAGGACCCTGCCGAGGGTGTAGAGCTGGTCCAGTGTTCCATGACCAGGACGAGAACCACACTGCTCTTCCTGGATCCGAGGTTCGACTATCCGACGGACCCTCCTCTCCAGGACCCCTGAATAGACCTTGCCAGGGAGGCTTAAGAGTGTGACCCCTCTATAATTGGAGCACACCCTCTGGTCCCCCTTTTTGAACAGGGGGACCACCACCCCGGTCTGCCAGTCCAGGGGAACTGCCCCCGATGTCAATGCGATATTGCAGAGTCGCGTCAGCCAACACAACCCTACAACATCCAGAGCCTTAAGGAACTCCGGGCGGATCTCATCCACCCCCGGAGCTTTGCCACTGAGGAGCTTCTCAACCACCTCGGCGACCTCGTCCCCAGAGATTGGAGAGCCCAACCCAGAGTCCCCAGGCTCAGCTTCTTCAATAGAAGGCATGTTGGTGGGATTGAGGAGGTCTTCGAAGTACTCTGCCCACCGGCCCACAACGTCCCGAGTAGAGGTCAGCAGCACACCATCCCCACTATAAACAGTGTTGGTGCCGTACTGCTTCCCCCCCCCCCCCCCCCCCCCCCCCCCCCCCCGAGACGCCGGATGGTGGACCAGAATCGCTTCGAAGCCGTACGGAAGTCTTTCTCCATGGCCTCTCCAAACTCCTCCCACGCCCGAGTTTTTGCCTCAGCAACCACCCGAGCCGCATGCCGCTTCGTCTGCCGGTACCCATCAGCTGCTTCCGGAGTCCCACAGGCCGAAAAGGCCCGGTAGGACTCTTTCTTCAGCCTGACGGCATCCCTCACCGAAGGTGTCCACCAACGGGTACGAGGTTTGCCGCCGCGACAGGCACCGACAACCTTGCGGCCACAGCTCCGACCGGCCGCCTTGACAATGGAGGCACGGAACACAGTCCACTCAGACTCCATGTCCCCCGCCTCCCCCGGGACGTGTTCAAAGTTTTGCCGGAGATGGGAGTTAAAGCTCCGTCTCACAGGGGATTCTGCCAGACGTTCCCAGCAGACCCTCACAACACATTTGGGCCTGCCAGGTCTGACCGGCTTCCTCCCCCACCACCGGAGCCAACTCACCACCAGGTAGTGGTCAGTGGACAGCTCCGCACCTCTCTTCACCCGAGTGTCCAAGACATACGGCCGCAGATCCGATGAAACGACGACAAAGTCGATCATCAAACTGCGGCCTAGGGTGTCCTGGTGCCAAGTGCATATATGAACACCCTTATGCCTGAACATGGTGTTCGATATGGACAATCCATGACGAGCACAGAAGTCCAACAACAGAACAAGAATGAGGAATTCTTGCCACCATTTGGCATAATTCCTCATATTTACCAACATATATATGACACTGTGCCATCTTTTTCTTTCACTCCTCCCCCACCATCAGTCTCCTCCGGCCTTTCACCACCTCCGTGTTTGTTTAGGTGTGAGTTTTGCACCCCAGCTGACAGATGTGGAGGTGCTAACCGTCTCCATTTTCACACCCATCCGCTCTCATCTGCCAGGCCCTCGGGTGACACTGTGAGGATCCGCAGCCCCAGAGGCCTGCCTGCCACAATCAGTCAACCATCAGCTATAGTGGGACAGAGACAAAGCTTTGGTCTGCTATAGGCAGGAGGGCCAGTGGTGGTTCCAGTGGAGGGCTGGTGACCTTTGATTCAGTTAAGCTGGTTTCCTCAGCTTAAGCATGAGGGGTGATTGAAGTTGAAATACAAATTGTTAATCATTTTAAAGGAGAAGATTACGGTTTTGAATATATGTAGTAAACTGCTTCACTTTCTCCCCTTAATTTACCTGCATGAGAGGGTTTAGAATGAAAAAGTTAAGCAAATACATTCAAAATTGATTTTCATGATATGATTTTTATTTATTTATTTTTTGTTAAATTGCAGAAAAAATTTTGGGGGATTAGAATGGGAGAGTGAGCTTACAGTCTTTATGTAAAATTGAAACTTCAACAATTGCAAAGGATCAAAAACTGGATAAAAATGGAGGGAAAACCCTGCACGGAAGAAAACCATCCAGTTAAAACTGTCATAGCACAACAGGCATGGAAATTTGAAGGGAAATCCGACTCTGGGCTGAAGGAGTGAGAGAATGCAAGGTGATTACTGAAACAGGGAGCTCAGGTCTCCACAGAGTCCTTACTGCAAGCAAAGCAATGCATCTTCCCATGCAAACTCACTGAAAGTACAATACATACAGTCAGTAGTCATGACATATTGAAAATTTTGACCGCCTTTTTTTAGCTTACATTTACCCTCAACTCATAGTGATGAGATGTATTTTTTCAGTTTTTTTAAGGTGGTAAACCTCCTACATGTCTATCATTTGGTGACCAGGACTGCGACTTCCCTGTTATTTCTTGTGTTATGGTAACATTTAAATTATACTTAAGGAAAATGCAGAACTTAACAGCTGTGGAGCATGTTGGTTGAACAGAAACATGAGCTAGATGCTTAATCATAGAAGCAACTGACAGAAAATCTTTGGGCTTTTGGTGACTTTCTATGACGGGGTGTGTGCGAGTGTGTGTGTTAAATATATTTAGATTGATGATGTGACCATTCTCCCCCTTCCTTGAAGCTCCGTGTAATTCTGGTGATTCTGGTTTTTATGCCATGTGTGACAGATGAAATTGTGCCGGCTGTGGAGCTAAAGAGAATTCTGATGAATGAAGTCTTTCTTGCCCAGGTGTTTCATTTAGAATGTGAGTCAAAGCCGGTGATAGAACACTAAATGAGCTATTTTCCTGCTTTTTGTCTATAGCAACATGACTTCAAATGAGAATCTGAATTGCTCCCAATGGATCCAACTGAGGCAATAGCAAGGCTCTGAAAAGCAGCAGTGCACCCTGTCTTTGCTTGATGTTTGAAAATGAAATAGAAAATGTGATAGCAACACACACCATCACTCAGATATGAGTGAACTATAACCACCGTTGCATCCAGTGGATATAATTAAAGGTTAATTCCTTCAATATTGTTTCCATATGCCTCAGCATTTCCATAAATGAACTTTCATTTTCTATCATTTTCTAATGTTAATAGGTTTTCTGTGTTTACAGCACCCTTTTTAAGCTGGTATTGCTTTGGTACAAGAGAAAATATTATGAGTGTGATTGTGTAGTGGATCTAGAAATTAATGTGTTACTAAAACAGACACCCCCATTTTTGAAAAGATTATTTTAAGATGATTAGAACAACTGTCTAACATTAACTGACTCATGTCAATGACTACCTAGTCAGTAGAGGGCGCTACTGTGAGTGAATGAACAAACGAGGAAACTTCTATAGTCTCTGCCCGTGCATGCACAGTCAATAATAAATCGCTGCCAGCAGAGCAAGGCACAACATATTAACGTGTCTGTTCCTCATCATTCACAGGTACTATTTATAACTATCCCTAAACATTCTTAAAGATGTTGAAAGTAATGTGAACTGTCTGTGACATTATAGTAACATTTTGAGAGAACTTGATCCGGGTTCTGATAAGTATTTGTTTTGTTTTGTCGAGTCGAATAATGGCTACCGTTAGTAGTTCTTTAACGGCTTGATTACAGAGAGCACATGGGATGTACAGATGTGCGTGGGAAAGAGAACATCGTATTCGTTTTACGTTTACTTTTTGTATCTGAGCCAATGGCTGAAGGTATGAATGGGCATTAGAGTTATTACTGTCTTTGGTGATGGGAAGTTATTATTTTGATGAACATTAAGTTTATTTTGCAATGAATGACATATACACTCAGAGACAGGCACACGTAATGGGTTATTATGTTGCACTTTATTTTATTTTACAAAAGAGTATTTGTTTGTATTACTCAGGTTATTAACAATATTGCAAACCAAGAGGTCAATTGTATTTTGAGCTGTTTTGAAGTGAAAGACGATGACAGTGTATTTTGACATGAATACTATCCCAATGTTATGATGTTTTGTGATATTGTCAAAGCAAGGATAGTTTGATATTTGTGTTTAAATGGAATGACTGAATGTTTAAGACTGTTGGAGTCAATAATAAATCGCTGCCAGCAGAGCAAGGCACAACGTATTAACGTGTCTGTTCCTCATCATTCACAGATCCACAGCGCATCCTGCCTGTGCATCGCTTGTGCCGGCCCAGATTCCCCCTAGGTCTGGGGCCGGTAACAATTGCAAGCCATAACTGGAAAACCTGGCTACATATGGGTGGTGGTAATACCAGGATTTCTTCCTTTTTTGTTTTTCATGACTTAAAGTCAGAAAATCAAAAACTGATATGAAAAAAAAACCTGTTATTTACAAAAATGCAATTTTCAGATGATTTCATTTGACGGACAGCTATGGAGCTATATCTTTTTATACATATATGTGTTTATCTTTTGACAGAGCAACTTTTATAGTTATTAATCTATGATATAAATTACCTTTCCTAAGATGAATCTCATCTCCCAGCTTGTTGTCCAGAAGACCGATGTGATTCTTCAATTGATCAATTACAAATATTGGAAATGTCTCATTAGTTTCTCTCACCATTCACTTTGTGAGGAAATACATATCAATTTCCAAAAACATAACAAGTTTCATTACGTCTCCTTTCAGGTCAAATTACTGTCAGACCTGAAAGAAAACCTGCTAATACATGAAATCATCAATTCAAATCTGCATTTTGTATTTGCTTGCCTTGTCCTGGATGTTAAGTCATTAATGACAAAGAAAAAAATCTGTAGAATCTGTAAGGGGGTCAAATACTTTTTTTTTTTCTTTTTTGTCACAGCTCTCCTCCATGAGTATTGGATGGAGTAATGGGGTGTTCACCATCCATTCAGTGCAGTAAGTCCTGTAGCAAGCATCAGTGAGGCCACCATCCCAGTGATCCTCACTCAAATTTGCCTGGAGACTCCTCCAGATATGTCAATACATCAGACAGCAACAAGTTTTCACCCTGCGGCATCACAGTCAACATGTCAACATGCACAACACCTGGAAGAGCAACCCTGGTGCATGCTTTTGGTAGGATAATTTTTCTACCATATTATTGCTGTTTGTCACAAACCAGGAGTTTTTTCAGAGCTTTCAGGTCAGCAGGAAAAAACATGTCAGTTTTCAAATAACAAGTTCAAGGAGTATTGGCAACGGTTTGTTTGTACAATGCACAATGATAGTTTTTTTGTTGTTAGTGGTGACTCTCAGTCAACATGGTGACTGTCAACCTAAGCACTGAGGCAAAAGGCTTCTGTTCTATCCTCTTGAATCTCTTTCATCATTCCTTTGAAAAAAATTTTTTCAGTTCCAGATTCTTGATGTGTTTGTCATAAACAGATGTAAAGTTCCATCCTTCTGACCTAATGCCTGCTTTTGTTTTTTTTCTAGCTATTTTTAATTATTGTAGTAAACTTCAGACCTGTCTGGATTCTCTAAGTAGAGGTCGGTTTAAATGACGGCAAAGTTTGAGTTTTCACAAAAATGGTAAAGCTTTCCTCATCACAAACTGACTTTTAAATTTCTCTTCTCCAAGAAATTATCCATTTTAGTTGATTAAGAGAATAGGTCTCAAACTAAAGATGAGCATCCAGATCCTGTAAAGAAAATAGGGGAATTACCCTTTATTTGCACCTAATATGGAAGCTTCACATTACATGCCAACTTCTGCTTCTCCAGACTAAAGTAAATATTATCACACTCATTTGTTTTCTCATACAGAAACAGTGTAAAAAGCTTTAGGTGCAGGAACGTCCAGAAGTGATGCAGACAATAATCTCTAGACGTGAAACATGAGAATCTACGATTACAAGAGTGAGACTCTTGATTTTGACATTTGACTATAGAACCACAGTATTATTCTGCAAAGATCCAGAAATATCATCAGTTTGACAAGAGTTTCATAGCTAAGTTCAAAGTTATTCATTCCTTACTTGCTGACTGTTTACTTGACTCCACTCAAGCGCAATTCTCTTCTTAGGCATAAATAGTAGAAGTACCCACCCGCCATGAATGTTTGGCCCTTTAACTTACATGCTTGGCTTCCCTTTTTCCTACTTACGACCTAGAAGGATATAATGGTTACTAATGGTTACCAATTAACCCAATCACTTCCAAATACCACTAAACATGACTTGTGTTTTACCAAACATCTGAACTTAGGTAAATTAGAACCTTAAAACATACAGGGAACATTTTATTCCCAACTCTGTTATTAGTTCAAAATGAGGCTTTACTCTCACATAATTTCATAATTCTATAATTAACTTTTTCTTTTTCCAATTTTTCATCTGAACACCACTTAAGCGGAGGACCAACAGCTTTTCAAAGAGGATGGTAGCTGAAATTTACTATGCCGCTGACTCCCCCCAGCTTTTATTTATCACTTTGACATGAAATTAGATCAGAGGACACAGCCTACCATTTATTCTGCTGCTGAAACCAACATTTCTTTAGCTGTGTGAGGTAGGTGGAGATGGGCTGAAAGCAGTGAAGTGTAATAACTCTTTAAAAAGGCAGGTTCCTGCACCCAAACCCATCTGACAAGAACTCACACCTGTTCAAACTTTTAAAATCCATGTTCAATCAACTTTACTTTTGAAAAACAATGTCATGATATTCACCTTTTTATTAGTATTTCACACAACATAACAGCAGTTCCAACATTTAGAAGAAAGCATCAACAAGGTTTAAACACCAACATTCTGTGTGACAAAGTTTAACATTCCAGCATTAGAAAACATTCCCTTTAGAGATGATGGAAATCTGAATACTGTTCTCCTATGCCACACAGTTGTCTGAGTGTTTCTATTCAAAATACAATGTCTTCTGAGGTGGCTAGAGTGGGCTTACAAAGGATATTAGTTGTCATTATTATTGACTACTATTGACCGATACTACTTTGTAATACAAATCAAAGGTTATTTTGACAATTATTTTTGGACATGTATGTCAATTCTGAATTTGAAGAAACCTAGCAGGGAGGTTTGGTTTGGTTAAGCTACAGACAATGATGAACAAAGGTTGCTGTTTTATTCACAACATGTAAATGTCTAGTTTGAGTCATTAGAGTGGATTCATACACGGTTGGAGTAATTAAGGTGGAAATGGGTCAGCTCGTTTGAACCAGTGCTATCCTATAAATGCATCGTGGCCAATAGGCTACTGTCAGTCTGAATGGGCATAGAGTCATGAATGGGTGCACACACACACATCTCCTTGATTCTGAGGAATTAGCTGTTCATTCCACTGATTAGACTGATACAAATTTAGCACAGGTTCTCCTAACAACATTGTAAAGATTTTATTTTGTGCTTTCAAGGTGAATTTATCGCCATGTATTTTAATAGTTACAGCCGCCCCTGCAGTTTTTCAATTACAACTCTCCTTTAACGACACTGCAGTAAAGCGCTCCTATGAAGAGCTTGTTAAGCATGAATTAGAATCTTACGGTTGTTGTAAAGCCAGTCCTTCAGTGATGAACAGAGAAAACAGCAGAGAGACGAAGTAAAGGACTGAAAGAATTTATCCAGCCTGGAGGTCGGCAGGGAAGACTGTTCCACTGATAAAGTTTGTCTAGAGATTGCCAATATTTTAGTCAGAGTAAAGCAACCCAATCAGTAACATAAGAGAAATGTAACAAGCACGTTTTTGTGAAGTGAGCTTGGATAGAAATCCTGCAAATCAAAACTTGGTGGAAAGAATTTAAAAGTGACAAGTTTGGCTCAAATTTAAAAGGTAAATGTAGTAAAATTGTTATGGCTGTCAGGAGTAATAAATGTCATGTATTTTCTAAAAAGCTATTGAAATGAAATCCTGAGCTAAAACACTGTTCTATGACATAGTTTACACTAGTTTTGATTGATTTAGATGTGACTTAAGGCTCTCTTGTACTTCATTTGTAAAGTACGGGAGAACCTTAAGTCTCTGGCCCATATCAGGCTATTTTGTGCAGAGCTCTGTGTGATGTATTGTGGGATTGGTTCGATGTGTTTTATGCAGAAATGCACTCAGACAGGATCAATCAATCAATCAATCAATCACTGACCAGGATTGGTCAAAGTATGAATGATGTTGTTTACAGAGTCAATTAACCTACACATACATCTGTGCATAATGTTTCGAAGCACAGCAGCACAAGTTGGTACATTGGCATTTACAAACATCTGACTGGCATTACTCCATCATGGCACCCCAAGCAGCATCCTCATGCCATCATTGTAAGCAACCTGAAATTTATTCATACTGCTTTTTCTGTAACACCTCCACAGGTGGGCACCTATACATCGGAGGACAAGAGTGCAGTTTTGACAGATGCTGAGCACATAAAGAACTTCAGAAGGAGCATATTAGTTTGTACATATTGCATACAACGCAGTCTGTAAATGTCTTTATCATCAAGTCAGCGTTGATGTAATGTCCCAAATATTTGACCTCATCAATAACAAAGAGGATGCTACCCAGACAGGGTGAAATCAGGTAAAGATAATTTAGTGTATTCTTTGCCCTCGACAATCTTGATGTTGCTCTTTTTTGTGTTATATCATACAGTAACCTATACTGAGAGCAAACCCTTAACAGCTGTTGCATACCAGCACTGTATGGACAAAGGATCACAAGATCATCAGCGTATATCAGGTGGTTGATGGTTCTATTGAAAACCCGAAAGCCTACATTGATTCAACAGCTTAGATAAATCATTCATATATAGGTTAAAAAGGCAAGGAGACAAGATGCTGCCTTGCCGCACACCATTACCCACATAAAAAGAAAACAATACAGAGTTTCCCCATGTTACAGACATACTCTGGTGAGCAGGGGCGCCTAGGGGGGAAAAGTTATGACAATTCTAAGAGACCCTGACCGACAGGGGGCCCTCCACAATTTATTTATTTATGTTTTTTTCATAGAAATTAAAAAAAAATTTGGGGCCCAGTCAATTACAAAATTAATCATATTGAATTTTATGAGATTATTTTTAGCAGTAAACATTTAATATTCCTAGTCCAAGACCAAAAAACACACATCCATATTTGCCCTGAACTCCCCGGGATCTGCATGAAATGGTTCATTCCTTTCTCTGTGACTGTTTACATATGTGCTTGTGGCGTGACATATACTTAAACAGGAAGGGTGTCGCTGTGTGGACTGTGTAATGTGTGAATACAAATGTGAGTACAAATGCCTCCATTACCACATATTGACAGTTCAGAGTCTTTAATCTATCAATAGGATTTACCAGGGTAAATACCAACATTTAACTGCTTGTTGACCATTACTGAATTCACCTATAACCACCACACTGCCAGCATGTTGTAAGTATATCACTAATGCCTGTTTGTGCCTTTTGCCACAATCTAGTGGTTGGAACCAAATGTATGCCAAATTAAAAATGGTTTGAATACAGAATAAATGAATACATATTTATTTTGTCTGCTATCTTGATTATACTAATCTCTGCTTGAGTTAAAATCTGTTATTTATTTACTACATCTTTATAACACATTTAGTCAGTGTGCAAATAAAATAAAATGAACTTTGGCGTCTTTGATGTTCCAGTAAGCTTACTTGTTCAAGTGAGGGAACCCAAATTTTCCAGCACGTTTTTTTTTACTAAATAGGCCTCACTGTTGCTTTTCTTTCTCTGCCCATCAGAAAAAGAAACATCATGATTTATGCTAAAGGGAAGTTCAATTTTCTTATAACTCATATAATCCAAGTATTTCCATAGAGTCGTTGTGGATGAGGATGCTGTGGGCAGAAATCCTCTCCAGTAACAGTCAGTCTTGGAGCAAATTTGTAGAGGCCTCTGACAGAAGCCTGCTGCTGTGTTGAATGCTAATGTAACCAAATAATAGAATTTAGTCGGGTTCAGATAGCAGTTTCTTATCAACCAGTTTTGTTTATTACAAATTTCTGGACTGAAATACATCCAACTTCATCTCAACTCAAATCATAGAGTGAACAACATTCACTGTAACAGGGTCCTTGGTAGAGAAAAAAAAACAAAAGAAGCTGGCCAGCAAAAAAAAAAAGTTCATATAGAGCTCTATATTTGTATGTGTGTGTCTGGTGCATACAAATGAAAAAGGTTGTCTTGACTGGGATAGGGACCCAGAATGATGATGGCAGCTGGTGTCCACAAACACGAAAAAAATTCAGCAGCCTCTCCCTCCTCTGCAGGCACACGAAGGCCCAACATTCCTCTCACAACAATGCACTAGCAGGGAAACATCATATGGGCATAAAAGTTAGGCGATATGCAGAAGCCAGGCTGAGACTAGCGTGTCTCTGCTCTGCAGCAGCTCTGAACTCTAAAGCCCGGGAATTCCCCTAGCAACTGCAGTCGGAATGCTGCCGTAAAGTAATGTCGTTCAGTTCTCCTAAAGGGACACTACCCATAAAGTAAAAGAATACAGAAAAGCAAATAACACAGAATATACAAATACAGCAGGGTTACACTAACAGTTTAGCTTCCAGACTGCAGAGACTATACTTCCCAGCAACATGTGCTGGATGACATCATCAAGCTCTACTAATCCACTTTAAACTCTGTCTGACTGCATTGTTAGAAAGTCGAACAGAGAGATGTTGGAGTTGGGGATATGATCGACGGAAGAGCTGGTTTTAAGCTCCTCCTTCCCTCTCTGCTATTTGTTCCTACTCTGTATCCAGGAAGCCTCCTTTTCAACTCTGTCCTAGTTCAAGTATTATTAGCGCTTTTGAGATGCTAATCAGCTGCTTCCAGCTTCCTAAGAATTGTTACTTTTGAACAAAATTAAGAGTAAAAAAGCCAACATCAAAACCAGAGACAGATTGTTCAAACATGCTGCTCCAACATGCTGCCACAATTCTAGAAAAAGGGTATTTAAAATTTTAAAGAATGTAATTAAATGAAGTGGATTTTTTGTTTGTTTTGGCAAAGCATTCCATTTGTTCTGTTCTGCGTTGCTCCATTAATCTTTGGGCTTCCACTGAACAAAGTGAATCAAGGATGTTGTGAATATGGGAAAGACTCAGCAAATACATTTCTCTTATTCAAGCCTCAGGCAAGGCCTCAGGATGAGGAGCAGTGGCAAAACTGCAGTGGTTGAACAGCTGTTGTCACTTCCTGTCTGCTTCCCTTGCACTCTCACTAACACGGACCATCTCATAGATTCCCAAATATTATCTAGCCTTTGAAATATACACACTGGTATTAAAAGTTATGCTGTTTTGGAGATCTGGAGTTGTGAATAACAAAGGACAATAGGAAAAAATATGAAAGTTTTTTTGGGGGGGAGAAAGCAGTCTTAAACGAGTGAAGAAATACTTCAGCCTCTCTAACAGGGCACACAGGGAGAGCAGTTAGCCAGCTGAATCAATATTAAAGCTTTACGCCTCAGGAGCAGAGGAAGGAGAAGAGAGCAGAGAGGCTTGCAGAAAGAGGAATGAGAAGATGGACGCAGAACTTTTGGCGATTCATCATGAGCAGGTCCCTTTCCTGGCTTGGAGGACTTTTAAGGGCTCCCCTCCTCTCAGCTGCTTGGGAAAGCACAGTAGCTGTCGGAGCGGAGTTCCAATCAACACTTCTCTTGTAAAGCGTGTTGGCGGGTGTGTGGGGGTGTGTGTGTGAGAGAAGGAGAGAGCAAGAGAGTCCCCTACATCATGATAGGCTCTCATGAAATCTGCTCACTTCAGCATTTGTTATTGAAGCAGAAAAGTTTTATATAGCACCTGAAATTGGTTGTTTAAAATGAGGCTAACTTTAAGTTTCCCTGCAATGTTTTATAATTACCTTGTGCCGGTGAAACGTATCTATTTAACCTCTATCAGTAGAAATCCATTAGCTGTGGCTTAACAATTCACTTCCCATCATTTACTTCCTGGCTGTAATTTATTGGATGTTGTTTCCCATCAGCAGCTTCTCAGATAATGAGCTGCTGCTCATATTGGTTGCAGTCCTGAAGTGACTCTGTACGCAATCTGAAAGCTTCTATATGTTCTGTTGTTTCACACCATCAAACTGATGTTCATATCAACCAAAATCACATCAGGAAATACAAAATGTATTAATGATTAAAAGAAAAGTGATTTTATCATTTTTCTTTTAATCTATTCTCTTAGATAGTCATCTATCTCAGTGATATGACCATATGAGTGGTTTTGATTTGCAAAAGTGTGCTAAAGCAGCACATCTGACCTACTTGGTAGCCATCCACCACTCCAAGGATTTGTATAATTGCATATTCATGTTTACAAATTTTTCTCATATGCACACTGACCTTAGAGGCAGAAAGTGGGAGATGACTGGCATGTTGGCACTAAAAACGTCTGAAGAAAATACAGAATATTATATGTAATGTTCTACAAACATTGAAAGATTTTTTCTGAAGATTAGCTGATCAGATATTTGACATTATATTTTACTAATCAACTGCAAGGCTTTATGCCACTAACTGTACATTCTCTAATGCTGCTCCAGCATGAGGCTGGTACAAACTCCTACTGGAAGATAAGAAAAGTCCTGCAGGAAGTTGCAATGTTCTGATCGCATCATCGTTTGTAAATTTTGTGTGAACTTGCAATTTTCTCTACTCCATAGGCGTAACTTCCTGAAGCACTGGTGTGGACATGTCCCCACCAACTCTGGCATGAAGGGGACAGTCCCCAATAATGTTTCCTCCATCTTTTCTTCTTTATGTGCCTGTATTTATGTAACTCGGCAGCAGCTGCATGTTGCATTCAAAGCATTAACAGCCAGGTAATGCTTTTTAAATTTCCTTTGTAAAACATAAATGGCATGTCCGCTCAGTGATCTAATGGATTTTTACAACACGTGACTAACTGTGGGCTACATGCGTTGTTGCTTTACAATGAGTCAGGAATATCAGTAGTGGGGAAATGGCACAATCAAGCAAAGAATCTGAAAAAGGGACGCAAAGTTTTGATATTACTTGTCAGCAGTACGACAGAAAAATAATAAGGTCTGAAGGAATCACATTTCATAGGTCAGTAAAAAGCTTTAATTAAAAAATATAGAGAGAGAAAGTGGAGAGTAGGTTAGTTATGCTAGCTTAACTTTTATCACTTTAATATGAACACTCAAAAAAATGAACTTAGGGGGTTATTACATTAACAAAAGAATATCATGTACTTTTAACTAAATGATTTCATGTTTCAAACAAAAACGTGATACAATCATGTTGGATAAACAAGAAATTCAACAACTTAACGGTTATGAAATTTAATCATGTTGAGATAACATGATTCATTATAGTCAGACTGATCTTGTGGAAAAGACGACGAGTGAGATCATGGGATATCATGCGGGTTCACGCGAGATCATATAAAATCACAAGATATCACACGAGATCACGCGAGACAATCGTTTTTTGTCTCAATTTGAATAAAATGTATTCAAGTTGAGATAACATGATTCAATTTAGTCAGATTGATCTCCCTCCGAAGAGGGTCTAGCAAGATCAGGGGGTCACACGAGATAATGGAAGATCATGCAACATAACTGTTTTGCGCCTGGGAAAACTTCAAAGCGGTCTTAGTTACACATTAAACTATAGATATTTGTTTTTCTCTGCAGGGCACTATTGGCATTTGAGAACTGCACTGCAACAAATGGCTGTAAAAACTACAGCATGAAAATACAGTAAGGTGGATGGGTTTTGAAAATACCTTTTCTAATTGTTGAGTGTTCTTCCTACCCTTTCACCCAGTCCTGTCTTAAAACACTTAAATGCAGTGTAACTTAAAAAAATGTCTTTGAATTAACGTAATTAAATCATGGAAAGGATTTCCACACGATTAAATAGCTTTCTTTCAGCATGAAGCATGTTTGTTCAGCTAACTTAATTTTCATGAGTTGGATCAACTTAATTAAGTAATGTGAAGGTACCACTGTAACATAAGTTGGTTTCTCGGGCGTGCTGTGGTGGAGCCGGGGGTTAGCACTTCGTTCCAGGGGCTGTTGTGTATTGGTTGCTATGACAACTAGTTTCTAGTCAACTAGAAAAATAATAATACAATCACCTATTTTTCTACATTTTTCCCAGGACAAACTGCATAATTTGTTCGTAGAACGTGGCGATATTCAGAGCACTCATTAAATAAGAGGAAATATTTCATAAAGTATATAGGAGCCAAAGTTTGTTAAATTTTAAATCATGGCTCCTATTAAGTAAAATTAAATTATGGACCATTATAAAGAGAAATTCGCTTTGTTCTCTCTTGTTTCTAGAACTGACAGAAACCTATCTATAGATTTATTAGCAGAGATAATATATATTTCACATATCAAAACATCAGCATCTCAGCTTTAAGCCACATTTTATAGAATCCAGTAATATTGATGGTCACTCTACTCACCAACTGCCCCAACTGCAAAAAAGATTTTGCGTCTTTAATATTTGCTATATTAAAGACACATTATATCTGATGTGCTATGTGTAATTCAGCAGGACAAAAGGTTTTGCCAACCAACTGAGGAACAGCTGTAAAATCAGAATCTCATAATTGAAAAATACAAAGTTTGTACTGACAAGGATTCATTTGGTTTACACAGAAGTTACTTACTCTGTTTTTGAAATGTTTAATAACATTTTGATTGTTATTTAATCTAATGTTTTTTTTTTCCTCCCTCTGATGGCCAAATCCATGGCCACACTCTGATGTCTGTAACTCATTTTTTTATGCACAGTTCATTTTTTTCATATAACACAACAACACTTTAGTTTCAATAAAAACATTTATTAGTTGATTTGAATGCATTTGTTCTATTTGTTAGCACGCACATTTAGTTAGCATATGTACAGTATTTATATCAACTTAAAGTTAATTTTGTTTGCTTAAGATTAATTCTGTTTGTTTTCCCACCGGTACTTACCTGCCTTGGAGTTTGCCAGACAAAGGATGGGGGGGAGGGCTCAGCAGGCATGCTGATTGGACTGCACCACTAGTTCCTGCTGGCAGGGGCAAATTGTAGTTTCTTTGTTTAGATAAGTATTTAAAGTTTAATATTTTTGATTTTCATTTTTGGGTCTTTAGTTTAGCCAAACTTAGCTGTACTGTTATTTGTTTTTGTGTTATTTGTAATTGTATTCTGTTTAGTTACCCTATTGGGTCTTAATTGGTCTGATCAGCCAGTATATAAACCCCTGTGTGTCATTTCTTTGTTAGGTTAGTTATGTTTGTTTGTGCAGCCAGTTTGTTTACATTTTTTTGCCTGAGTTCAGTCTTGTTTCTTTGACCTCTTTTATGAGCTCAGTTTATCTTTTGTTATTTATAATCTTTGGGTTAAAATAAAAACCGTATTTTTCTAATATGTCCTGTGACTCCTCCTGTTTTCAACTCGGTCCATCACACTCCCCTCCAGGGGTTCTTTTGTGGGCTCTAGTGTCCCTTATATGAAAGTAGGCTGACAGGAAAGGGGGAAGGAGAGGGGAGAAGACATGCGGCAAATATCGCTGGGTCCGGGAATCAAACCCAAGACAGCCGCGTCGAGGACTCAAGGCCTCCAAACGTGGGTTGCGCTATCCCCTACGCCACCACAGCACGCCTGAATCTCATGTTGTTGATGTTTTTAGCACTTGATAAAATCAGACAATAAAAGGCAACTATGTGATAATTCTTCACAAAAATATTACTGAATTGTGAAACTGTTTTGTAGGCAAGCATTCAGTAAATACAGGCTGATTCTATAAATTACAATATAACTGAAAAGTTCCTTTGTCAGCAGTTCCATCACCAAGTGAAAGACATTATATAGATTAATTAGATTATGTATGTTTAAACATATTTATATTTTGTAATATCTTTAATACCTCCTAAAAGATTAGTTTAGAAATGTGCTATTAATCTGACAAGCCAGATCAGGACGTATATCCTAATTTATTGAGTAAGACTGTCTGGCATTCACATGTAAGTTTTGGCATTATTCTTAGCACTAGAAAAGAAAAGGCCTTCCAGTAATTGTAGGTGCATCAGCACCCCTCCCGCTCCTCTTCGTCCCCACGAACTTGCAACACAAAGTTACACCCTTGCTCTACTCATTTTAACAAGTAGTAATCTGACCAACGTCTTCTTACAAGTCAACTTTTAACCTGAATTTAATTGATTGATAAAAATGTCCGGGGTTTTAATTTGACTGGCATGATGCATGGAAACAAACAGCCTTTCTTTTATTGGACATCCTCCCTGAAATGTTGACCAAATGGTGGTGAAGTGCATTGAGCAGAGTCGAGATTGATGGAACTCAGTGGGCTGCGCTGCAGCATTGCAGCTGATTCTTATGTTACCCTGCAACCTCGGATGGCTGAGGGTAATGTAGTAGGTGATCTTCCCTCAACGTGTGATGCTGTAGTATGAGAAAGACGAGACACACACGTTGAGCTCTTTTTAACTTCAACAGGAAGATTTATTCTTCTTCTGTGTTATAAACACACTTCATAGACAACATATTTCAGGTATCACATACTTCAGCAGAGAATCATTAGCTTCATTACATCAGAAATGGATGTAATATTCCTTTAAACCAAACAATCATTATTTTAACATGTTCCATTTAGCATTATGAATTCCATAAAATGACCAAATTAATTCACAAATGGCTTTTACTTCTCTAACCATATTAACTTTGTAGTTAGTGCTTTAAATCCAATACCCTAAATATATGGCTTATCTGTCTTTTTGCAACAAACCCATAGAGAAGCATCAAATAAAATAAAATAAAATAAAGAAACAAAAATAATGTCCTTTGAGTGAGAACTGTCTCAAAAAGTGCAAAACACAAGTTCAAAAGAACTCCACAGTTCTTCAGCTAGCTCCTCCGGTAGCTCACATACATGTAGAAGTCCGCTAGCATTAGTTCCAATTAGCATTCAGAACAAGTCCCGTTTTTGTACACAATAACAATCACAAAACGAACTACGTGACACATTAGTTGACATTCGATGTAAGAACCTTTTCGACTCTTCAAGAGTACTGATATATGTACATAAAACCATATTTCTACTGACCTGTAGTATGAGAAAGACGAGGCACACACGTTGAGCTCTTTTTAACTTCAAGAAGAAGGACCTCGCCAGAAGGACCTTGCTGCAGCAAACAGAAAGGGGCGGGGACGGACCTTTCCGTCAGTCCCATACCTTATTTGGAAATGGGACTATTGCATTCCCGAAATGAAGGGGGCGCTATTTTCATAATCACTAGTATAAATACCTTAAGACGCGGGGTTAAGAGGAAAGGAAGAAGAAAGAAAGAAGTTTGAGAGGTTCTTCCACTGGAATTATTATAACACGGTCAGTACAGGAAATAGTGTTACTAGCGCCCCCTTCATTTCCGGAATGAAATAGTCCCATTTCCATATAAGGTATGAGACTGACAGTTGTCCGTCCCTGCCCCATTCTGTTTGCTGCAGCGAGGTGTACTTGACTTCAACAGGAAGATTTATTCTTCTGGTGTGCTCAATTTTTCCTTGGTCACTAACGCGTCAGCGCCCCTAGCGGCCATGTGTAGAATTGCATGGACTAACTGAAATAACACTACAGAACTTATTACGATCAGAAATTAAAGATTCAAAATGAAAAATTATGTTGGGGTGCCTATTTTCTTGCTTCTTGGTTTTGTTTACTAACTTGTTTTTTACCCCTCTACACTTACAAAGCACAAGTGTAAATTTACAAATGAACCGCATAATAAATTTCCTTCATACCATTACAGTCGAAACAAATGGGTGTTGAAGTGCATTGTGCATAGGAGAGCCTGGGGCGAATTGAGCTGTTTTTTGTTACATCACCACACCAAAGCAATCACAGTTTGGTTGATAATATTTATGAGCATATCTTTCAGGATATTGTGCATCCCTTCAAAGTATCAGTGTCACTCTGACTAGTAGTGTAAACATAACTGTGTTGATAATGTAGTATGGGCAAAAAAAATTGACTCATGGCACCACACCATGTGTGGTGTAAGTAGAGCAGAGGTGGAGGTTCCCCCTGCTCCCCCAACTCGACTCCACCCTTCACTCACTTTCTCTTTCCCTAAATCTTTTTTCAGGCACAAAAACATTTACAATAACTTTTTTAGGGTGCTATTTCAACAATGTACAGCGATTTCAACTTTCTTGTTAGACCATGTTATGGAAAAAATAAAGCCTAAAAGAAATTGCAGCTTTGACC
Source organism: Xiphophorus maculatus (assembly GCF_002775205.1). Classification (NCBI taxonomy): domain Eukaryota; kingdom Metazoa; phylum Chordata; class Actinopteri; order Cyprinodontiformes; family Poeciliidae; genus Xiphophorus; species Xiphophorus maculatus. The sequence continues at coordinate 22,874,557 of NC_036463.1, forward strand.
ACAACTTTTTGAAAGAGGAATTGCAAAATCAGTGCATATCACAGATAAACAGCCACATCCTGGAGGGTCATGTAGCTACATGAAACACTGATTTTAAACACACTCTTACAAATTTGTTTTGCGAAGTAAACATGTTTCCACCACAACTTACTACTGTTGATGCGAGCAGCAGCCATATTGAAACACAAAGTTGCCCTGCAAGTTGTAACTAGGGGTAATTGGAGTTGCTCTGTTGCACTCTTTCCCAGTGAAATCAGACTTCAGAAGAGAGTTCCAGCTGTGTTTTCCGAATGGGAAGTGAGAATTTTCCAATTCCGACTGCAGATGGAACAAGAACTCACTTTAAACAGGACCTGTCTAACAACGTGAAGTAGGCTAAATGCCCTGATCTAAAGATATTCAAGATCAGAAAAGAAGAAGACTTCTTGACATCTGTCTACCTAGGAAGGGTTACAAAGCAATTTGAAAGGTTTTCTGACTAGAGTGAATTAGAGTGGCAACTTATATCTACAGATGGTTTTTACAGTGGTGAGGCTTTCCAGGAGTGGCTGGTTTATCAAAAAACTTCAAGAACATATTGATGAGTCACCAAGGAGGTCACAAAAGAACCCAGAACAATATCTAACGTACCATAATGACTAAAATAACATGAGCAAATGCATAAAATGAAATAATGGTTTCATCATATGAGAAATGTCATACTAACCAGCCCGACTTTCTATTATAAACTCTCGGTTGGGACACCATTAGCAGCAACAGACCCCATCAAGCATTAGCAATGACAGGCAAAGAATCATTTACTGATTCTCTTTCTTCCTTCAGAGAAAGTTAATTTGCCATTGTAGCACAGACATCAAAAATATTTCTACGGCTTGGTTCAATGCCGGAATGTTATTATGAACATTCATAACCAAATTACTTCCTCAAATTATAAGCAGTGTTTAACCATTTTTATCTTTAACCTTCACATCTCGTCTTGCTACCATCCTCCATCAGCAAGCAGACAAAAGTACGATGCAGCCCAATTACTGTTTAATATGCCCGCACTGGCTTTTCACGGACAAGTGCTGTTCCATCTCTCTGCTGAGATTTTGTCAAAAGTGTTTGAGGACAAAGTGAGAAGGCTTTCATCTATAAAATCCACCGTGGGAAATTAAGTGATTACTGGACCACAAGTAAACAATGTTTCAGAATGAAGTTAAGCTTCTGCAATAATTTATTGGTAATTCTTTATTCCAGTTCGTGCTAAGGGAGATGTTTTAATCCTGAATGAAATTTTATTTGGCATCAAAACACAAATGAAAAATGGAAATACAAGTCTGTTTTAGTAGAGAAATTAATGGCTAAGTGAATAACATTAGGACATACTGTAGCTTTTGGGTAACAGAAACAAACTGTTTATGTGTGTGTAGAACCTGGATCCCTTAAGAAGAAATATTGTTTGTGGGTTTGTGGGTAAGTGGCTAGGTTTAGGACTGTGAACTGAGTTAATTTAGGATTACGCATGTACTGTTAATGGTTAGGTCTACAGTTAGGGTTAGGCTACAGAAATGAATGAAAAATGAATGAAAGTCAATGCAGGCTGCACAGTGGCGCAGTTGGTAGCACTGTTGCACCAAGAAGGTCCTGGATTCGATTCCAGGCCCAGGGTCTTTCTGCATGGAGTTTGCATGTTCTCCGTGTGAATGGTGGGTTCTCTCTGGGTACTCTGGGTCTGTCTGTCTAAATTCTCCCTAGGTGTGAGAGTTTGCATTATTGTTTGTCCTGTCTGTCTCTGTGTTACCCTGAGATGGACTGGAGACCTGTCCCGGGTGACTCCGCCTCTCATCCGTTGACCGCTGAAGATAGGCAACAGAAGCCCTCAACACCCCAAAGGGTGTAAGAAAAAAAAGTCCATTCTGTGACAAGCAGTGGGGATATTAAACCCCAATTCACAAATGAAATTGTGCAATGCACCACACCTTTGCACTGCTGTCTGGCAAAGTACATACCAAGCAGCCAACAACACAAACACGAACAACCTCTGGAAGTAGGAGATAAATGGATGGTTACTAGATGGACATACCATCACTATTTTGAGTTAGTATGAATGCACCCTAAGTTACCTTCTAAAGGATTGTTCATTAATCAGTAGTCAGATTACTTTTTCAAAGGAACTGTGCAATACTGCAATCTGCCTCCAGGGACAGAATTCAAGTTACATTTGTGAAATAAAATTGGGACAAGTCATCATAAATACAGTTGGAACAAGGCAAATACATAAACTGATCAAAAAGGCATTTACACCTTTTTGCCTCAGTCTGAAGTCGAATCAGACCAAACTTGTCTTGTTTTAGGCCAGTTATAATTACCAAAATTATTTGTATGTAATACATCTAAGATTATTAACCATCTGGGTTACTCCTTTCTGACAACTGATCTTCTGTCCCACATGTGATTTTCAAGTGACTGTACAGATCCCCCCCATCTGTACAGTTAGCTGTTCAAACAACACAGAAAATGCATTACAACTTCACTGGCTAAAAAAAGGAACAAACACCTTATTAATAAACACCTTCATTTAAAAACACTCATGCGTGACCACCACTGTAAATCCCGCTAAACTGAAAAGATCAAAATATTAAAGTAACTTAATAAATATTACAATATCCAAAATGTATGCTTTGTATGTAATGCTCCCCAGTGGAAATGTCTCACAGAACCCTACAGATATTGAGCCCAGCTCCACATATTCTATGAACTTTCTGGGCTTTCAGTGGTAATGCATCAGGCTGCATTGTGGGTACATGCCCTCGACCCATGTCATTCCCACACCAAGCCAATTATTCTAATACAAAGGCATAAAATTATCCCTTCAGGGAGCAACTCTGTGTACTCAATCAGCCATAGTAAGACAGCACAGAGGATGCCCGGCCCTCTGCAAATGTGTAAGTGTGTATGTTTTCCCACACTCCTGTGGTTTTCTTCATTAGTCTCTTTATCCATCCATACCGCTTTTTTTGAAAGCCTCTGCTGCTGAATGACTTAAATGTTGTCATGTTGCTCTTCCCAAGAGTTGCATGAAAACCAGGACATACACAAGAAAGAAGGCGAGTCATTTGAGCAGAGCCTTTCTCCTTTAACATAATGGATCAGTGAGGGACCCCCTGACTTATGTTGGAGTAAATATGAAGGACCTTGAGGCTTATTTCTTAAATAAATTTTTGCTTGTTATTTTTGTTTAATATAAACATAAAGATGTCTTTAGATAGTAGTACTTAGTAGTAGTACTTAACTCCATAATCCAGAAAAGTGATTTTTTATTGTCATATCCAATGTCAATGGTCCTTAAAGGGGGAAAGTATTTTTGTCATTAAATGCAGAAATGGGGTGATTTTGGGGACAGATTTACGGTCAACTACTGTCCTCAGGTCATGACGTTCGCTATCCCTCAGCCAGCCATATGGAATGGATGAAGCTCCAATGGAAATAGAAGAAGCCTTTCATGTACAGTATACAAAGAAATACTGGAAGACTTTATGACACTGCTGTTGAACATTTACATATTTCAGACACTTCCAATATTCATTGGAAGTGTCTTGGTGGTTTCTTGTTTTTTTTTCTCAATATCCAGTCTTACTGCCAGTCATCTCACAATGACAGTGTTGGTACACTTCTAGATGTTGGCAAAAAGAAGATGAATTTAGTCTTCAATAAAATTGATTAAAAAAATTAATCTCAGATCTTCACGTACCTTCATGGATTTTTCTGTTTTTCTGAGTTAAAGCACCTTTAATGGACTTGAATTGAACTTGTATATATAGCAAAGACCATATGTTGACTTAAGAAAAATAAAAATTTAGTTTTTAAGCACATTCTTGTTGTCTGAAAAACTAACAGTATGCTTGGTGTCACCTTGTGATGAACTGAAATCAACAACTTCCCAAAGCCAAATTTACCTTTACATTTTTTTTACAATGCATTGTAAATGTAAAGCAATGGCAAAATATATTCTTGACTTTGGTGCAATAGAATGGTAATTTAATGCATTTAATGATGCTGATCTTAGCAAATATGATCAGCCTGGAGAGTTTCAATTGTAGAGTTTAAAACTCCTTCAAATTTTTAATAGCTGAAGCATGCACATTTCAACTAGAAGGAACTTTTATTAGATGAAATGTCACAAAATGTCATTGTCAACTTTAATGTCATATTTTAGCGTCAGGGTGAGTTAAAATACAAGAAAAATATAGAAGGAAAGTGACTATGCAGGATGTATTCCTTTACACTGCAAATATCCTAATGTTCCTTACCTTTATGGAGTCTGCAGGCAGCAGCTGCCTGCTGTCAGAAAACATTCAAGTAGTCATTTTAAAAATAACATGTTAATTTATTTCAAATTTATTATTTATTATGGTTAGGGTTAGGGTTAAACCCCAAAGTACAAAGTACCATATTCAAGTACCACAGTCAAACCGTTTTATTTTAAAGGATATTGAATATTATTATGGTGTTTTACTTGTGTGGTGTAATGCATGTTTGACCAGTAGTCATGTGTTTCATCTCCTTTTGCTCTTTCACAAAACTAAAGGAAATCAGTTCCACAAACCAAGTATCTCTTTGATGCAGAGCCTAAGATCACAAATATTTGGATATCTAGGAATTTGAAATTCTTAGAGTACCACAAGAAAAAAGTAATACTCTCACATTTTACCTCAAAGTGGTGGAAGACCATAAAAATAGAGACATTGTCGACACATAATCTTATTATACTGAGTCAAAAGGCTCATACAAAGAGCATCCTTGTCCAAAAGCCGCTGTAGCTTCATCTTTTCAAATTTCTGAACTCAGACCTGATTGTAAAACCCAACAAGTTAACTCAAATCATTTAGGATAAATTGACGGTACCAATTGATTTAAATTTTGTAACTCGAACTATGTGATTAGAGTCACATAATAAAACTCAAACCAATTATGATAAGGCAAATCAAATGCATACGTTTGGTATGGATGGAGAGGGTGTAAATACAGTGTAGTGAGAAAGCAGCTCCAGAAAGAGCTTCATCCACATCAGCAACCAGAGCAACTGTGCCTTCATCCTGAAATGTCCAGTCTAAATTATTGATTAATAATATTTATGTCAAAGACAAGGTGAGAACAAATACACTTATTAGCTACCTTTGACATTTTCAGTTGTTTTTTTTGTTTAATTCATAACCTGTCTTTTCATCCCAATGGGGAAATTATTATAATGTTCAAGTATAACATACTTTGCCTAAGAAATTTAGCTTAATAGGAGAAATCACTGATGGAGCACTGAGTAGAAAGGCAATCCCAGGCTGGATAAACATTCCACCAGGGAACTACCCTGATACAATGCATTTGTGGGTTGCTTATCATCATATTCAGCCCAAAAACATTCATGAATTAAGAGCGGGATTCAATCAGAAGTGGGATTCAGTCATGCCCTAAGAGAACTTCATCCAAGTATCCGGACTCATTCTATTGATAATCTGTGTCATTTCCAGCATGATGGAGCTCCATGTCGCAGAAGTAACAAAGTGATTCAAAGGTCATAACATTGAAGTCTTGGATCTGTATACAGGAAGATAACCTTTGAAGCCAACAAGGTATGATCAGCTTCAAACACTGAAGGGAAAAGAGACATGACTCAATATTTGACTCAGAAGTTGCATTTGTGAAAAGTTAAGAGGCTTAGGGTTATTAATAGTGATTACTCATATAAATGTCACATTTAAACTTTACAAAAGTTTTTAGTTTTTATTTAATATACCATAGAGCTAACCCTAACCCTATGCCACACTGAGTGCCACATTCAAAGGAAAGATAAAAACAAAAACTCTGAGGACAGAGAAACTACAACCTTAACAAAACAATAAGTTTCCATTAACAAGATTTTAAATAGTAAAATGTGTCAAGAACTGCATTTTTGTACACTTAAATGTCAACCTTCTTTATGAACTTAAAGTAGTGAGTTGTGCTGGATAATGTTCTGTATTTTTTTTACTTTTACATGTCATTTGGAAATCTGTTGTGTGTAGCCTGACTTCAATTTGGCTCGTTCTTTCAAGGCAGGAACTGAGTTGTTACACTTTGAGAGCAGCAGTTTTTCCTGCAGTGAGAAGGAGCAAAATCTAGATTAATTTCCACGTCCATTAATACACAATTGTTCAGAGAAAATGGGAAGTGTGGGTGTTGAGGGTAGAATTAAACAGCAGCATGATGAACTGGGAAGAGAAGTCGGCAGCATGTCTTAATGGATTACGATGTCAGGAGCACTGTGGAAAAGATATTTGCTACTTTTTTTGCACATGGCAGCCTGATTGCAGAGAGCAGATTAACCCAGTCTGAATGAGTCATTCACATGTTTGTAAGTACTCCAGCTTCCTGAAAATAGACCTATGTTTAAGATATTTTCCATCTATAATATTACATATTCTGTATAATTTAACCAAAAAATACAAATCTGTTGAAGAGAAAATTATGATGAAGTGTTCATCAGTTTTGACATCTTTATGACAGTCAAAACTTCAACAAGGCAGGACCTGAAATTTCAGCTGAAACACAAATTTAAAGCATTGAATGGTTTATTGAGAATTTGAATGAGATCATCAACAGTGGGACTAGGAACCACTAAGGACAAATAAACTGGTTAGTGTCTTGAATACTCTTGATGTAGTCATGAGCTCTAAAGGAAAACCACTAACCTCAAAATCTTTAGGGAGCAGGCAGCACAGAGTCTTTGTTCCTCTGTGAGACTATGGTGAGCAAAGGGTAGTGAGGGGCTGTGCCTGGGTCCTAGTTGCTGTGACCTGGACTCTGCAGAGTGGCAGAAACTGGTCCACAGCAATAACACTGGTAACACACAGCGGGCTAATCACAGGGAACAAACAGAACTCGGAGGTCAGGGAGTCAAAGCAGTCAGAACCAGGGAAACAGAATTAGGCAAACTTATCCGAGGGTCAGGTGAGAATCTGGAGACATACAAAGGTCAGGCACATGGGGTTAGTCTCAGGCGGACAGGCCCAGGGATGAGGCAGGAAGCAGAAGTCGAGGGGCAGAAACAGAGTTGTTGTCCAGATAACAAAAACCAGTGGGATATCCAACGTGGGCAAGCTAAGACAGGGAAATCTGAAAGACAAAAACGTGGTTGTGATTGTGATCAGGCAAAGAAGGAATGATCCTTGCAGATTCCTTCCTACCTGCAAGGAATCAACCAAGAACACAAGTTGCTTTTCTGCAGAAGAGGGGAGAGAAGCCAGACACGGAGAGCCGCTGTCTTAGATAACTGTCTGGGATCAACTCCCCCGGTTCTCAGTCCTCAACTACCTTTTATTGAAACAGAGTATGACCTAATCACATGAACATTGTAGCTCTAAACAGCTGCAATGTGTCCTAATTGATTACACAGCATTGAAATACAAGCTCTTTTCTTTACGTCTGAGTGTGACATTGACATGGCCTTGTTTCCTGTGTCTCTCTGCGGATATCATCTCAGCAAGTCACAAGCTTCTGGTCGCCTCTGTCCCCATTTCCTGGAACAGTTAATCATCAGCCACAGAAAGAAAAGGAGCCTAGCAAAAAACACAAAAGAATAATAATATGAAAATACATAACCTTTCAGATAAACTCATTATTTAAATGAACTTAGATAATAATTTTCCCAACACTCACTCTTGGGCTTTCAAAACTCTGACTTCGTCTTAGTCTTCTACTAGTATTTTTATAGTGGTTTGTAAACAACTAGAGGTACATTACTGCCACCTTCTAGATTGGAGTATAGATCAGATGTTGTAATCCAACCAAAACCATGTTTTTGGATCGGAAGACAGAGCGAGTATCATCACTACCTAGAGACATTTCTGGAGTGGAATGTACATTTGAGGTCCAATATGTAAAACACTGAAATATTCAACGTTTTTCCCCAATATAGTTGGATGTAATGAGGGTTGGCAGGAGGAATGTGACTGTTGAACAAAAGACAATAATGCATTCCATCTGACACCTTGTGTAATAATTTTGCAACATGCATTGTCACTTGTGCTAATTAGCTTCTGATATTACAAAAACTCACATATTAAAACTACATGGTTGAGAAATTAGACATGCCATTGGCTGATATTTAGAAAGTCATGGTGACAGTTTACTGATGTTGACGAAAAAACTGCCCCTTAGAAAAACCACATTTGATTGGACTATACTATATTTATTAAGTATGTTTCAGTCAGTTTAATGTAACTCATCTGAAAGCCAAATTCAAATCACTTTAGGTAAAACACCAAGATGTGAACTCTGAATATATATACTGAAGAGCTTTTGTTATTCATGATTACCTACAGTGGGAAATTGCAAAGAGACAAAAGCAGGTATCTCACTAACCCTGAAGTCATGCAGTTGGGGGAACTATTTAATTCTCCCTGTAATCTAAGATATTGGTTCAGGATTTGAACAGAAGATCAACGCAAACCTTCAAACAGCAGATTGATGTCTGAGAGCAGCAGGGATCAATGATGTAACAGTGCCAAACAGCAGTACAGTCTCTGCTCAGGGCATTCGGATGAAGTTCTCATTTTCTAGCTGATGACCAAGTATGTAATCCATAAATCCATCTGGTCATTAATTTATCTTCAAATTGAACGGTTATTCCAGCAAGCTAGCTGGCGCCTCACATGTGTGACGCAGGTCCACTCAATAGGTTTGACCTTTCATACGAGACATCTGGTCTCACTGGGAACATAGTCCTCACTAATAAAGCCCAGAGCTCTGTTATAATAATTGATGGCACACAGGATGGATGACTTTATTTCAACTGTTTTGCTATTCTGCCAGCCTGAATGGGCAAATAAAACTACTTTGGTGTCCATGAACTGTACCTGCACATACTTTGTTGAAATGCCATACTTTTTCAGGCTCAAATTTACAAAGATCTGAGTGTTTAGCCCTGGTGTGTCTGAAGTTTGGCCCAGAATGTATGATTGTGTTTGTGTGACTTCAACAATGGCCTGCCATCTCAGATGGTTGTTGCAGAAAAACTGAATAAAATGTTAAGGTGCAGTTTTCACCTTAACATTTTATTTAGTGATGTGAGAGTGTTCAAAAAACATACTACACTAAAAACTACTTAGAATAGAAAATGTGCTAATCTTTTTTTTTCCTCCTAATTGACTTTGAAAGTAATAATGACTACAGGCAATACGTGGTATAGAGGTAGAGCGTGTCCCGTCTGGTAATTGTCAATAAAAGGCCACAAGTCCCAAAAATAACCACAAACACTATGTGCCTTTTAGTGAAATGATTATACCGGTTTATTAAAACTGGCTAAGCAAATCAGTAAGGAGCCATTTCTAACATACACACAAAATGTAGACAGTGAATAAACCCATAAATATCAGACTTTCCTGATGTTCACGGTGAATTTAGAGAAAGACTGATCGACAGATGAATGGATGGATGGATGACCTGATTCACAACCAGATGGACTGGTGGCCTGATGGAAAATTGGACAGGTGAACAAACACATGAAAGAAACAAACTGAAAGTCTAGACAATTTTTGTCATATTTCTCCAGACGTGTAATATACAGTACATGTAAAGATCACAGATTTTTCTAGACAATTATAAGAATCCTGCGATTTACTCTCCACATCTGAAGTGAATGATAGTAGTATTGTATTCACAGTCTCTTGGACAAAATGTCTCAATTCAGCCTGTGACCTGACACGCTCTCATTACAGACAGCAATCATCTTCATTTCAGTGAGGTAACAAGTTCCGTGGTGTTTGTGGTTTCAACTTGGACCAAAGCTCAGAGCAGACACTCACAATTTGTTAAAGCACATAAAAGATCAACAGACAGAGAGGGAGAGAGACCAGATGAAAATGAAAGACAAATCGGAGGCATACTGATCATTAAATAAGCCTCTGAGCTGCAGATAGAAGAGCCAAATCAAACAGAATGTATTTCTGATCAGAGATAAAACTCTCCATATTAAGAGCTGAGTGACAGGCTCATCTCAGACTGAAGATCAAGGCCATGTTCAAAGGCAGAGCTGGTTCAGGGGCTGTTAATATTCACATTAAGTATTCCACACACAGAGGGGCTCGTGTTTGACAACAAGATATGGAGCAGCGCAAGAAAGTTATCAGCCATAGTGTCAGTGGGGAGGGTGACAAAACAAATCCTCAGCAAAAACAGAGCATCTCATAGCAAGCACTGTTAAATGCAGTCAATATAATCTGACAGCTTACCCAGTTAATCCAGGTCAACAATTAGAGCATTGAACTTTTAATGAGGAGAATCAGCTGGAAGTGTTAAACTTGCATTATCAGCTGTTTACTGAAGACAGAAGTTGCTGAAACTGCCTGAAATGTTGAGCTGTTGAGATTTCTTCTGGAAGAAAAAATGATGGCAGAGTATTGTGTATGGCATGAGTGTTTCACAGCTGGAATAACATACTGTATGTCTGATATTGCATTATTACATACTATTAGAAAAGGGTGTGTTAGGTTTATTTTAGGTCCTAACCTGCAAAGAATCAACCAGAGACACAAAATACTTTTCTGCAGAAGAGGAGAGCTGAAAACAGACGTGGAGAACCGCCGTCAAACACTGTCTGTGATCAACTCTGCCAGCTCTTTCTCTGCATTGCTCTTTATTATGTATAGAAAAAGGAGGTTGGGCTTTTTCACATAGTCACACAAAGAATTTGACCAATGACCTTACAAGGGCATGAGGCTGACCGCAACCAATCAGCCCCACAGAAAGCTGACAACACAGGAATGTGCAAATGTCTCTAGCCTCCAGGCAAACATCCTAAAAATGGTTAATAGTGTATCACAGAAGAAAGGGAGTCAAGTAAACAACACACAAAATAATAATATGAAAACATAACGTTTCAAATAAACTCACAAGTAAATGAACTTAGATCATTTTTCTAACATTTCCTCCTGTTTTTCATATTATTATTTATGAAGTCTAACACAGACATCAGAAATACATTTCTTGCTGGCACATTTTCAATGTATCCGTCACAACGTTAGACATCGGGAGTTTCCCTCAGAGATGGAGGCAACAAGTTGATACTGATACATAACATTTCCAACAGTTTTGGCTATCATTGATTTTAAACATGGAATTATGCAGGCAGTAAAAATACAAAACAAGAAAAGAATAAGAGGCATCATTAATTACAATAGCAGATGCCACCATGGTCCAGATATGAGCCGAGAAAAAATCTCCTCGTGAGGGAACTGCATCCTGTGACATGGCCTGTTGCAGGTTTTTCAAGGCAGACATTGCTTCATCAAAATGAGTTTCATTAGCATCAGAAACATAAGTACAGCATTCTCTAGTGTCATCTTCATCAGTGTCAGCATAATCAAACAATGGCTTAACTTAAAAGGGTAAATTTGGCTTTGTTATTTTCCATCATCATCATACATAATTTGTATTTTTGTATTCTTTTGCACTCTTGCTTACTGTGTGTTATCTTTGTTTTTTGCCTGGGAGCTGCTGGTAACTTTAATTTCCTGAGGAAGTCTTCACAAGGGATCAATAAAGTACAAGTCTAAGTCTATCAGGGAAATTACTTTAATCTTTTATCAAAGAACGCAGACTTTGAATGAGACCACATCCACAGGACACCAGAAAAACAGCTGCAAAACTGCAATGACAAAACAGAGATCAGATTTTTCAAAGGCACCATTCATTTGTGTTTCCAACACAAATATCTTCAATTCACTCTGTGTCCGAGTGAATTCTCCACCGCTCGTCTCCAACTGTGGCGGCTATCGTATCGTAATAAATGTGAACCCGCTTCTCCAAGCAGTCACACTCTACTTTATAGACAACAGCTTTTTGGCCAGTCTGTGTGTAGAAAGCCATGAGCAACTCATCATGCGAAGCCTTATCTCCTGCTTGTCCAGTTTTACTAAGTTCTGCTCATTAAATGGTGGATGTAATCCATTCAATTTACGTTTCTATTATTATATACTACACCTCCAGCAAATGGAAAAACACAGAAACCCTGTAATCACCTGCTTCAAAAGACAAGGTTCTAAATTAATGTTTTCCCTGAATGTTAAGCATATGCAGATCTTCATTTTAAACTAATCTTGTAATATAACACTGAACAAAAACAAAACAATAACAAAAGCTTAAAGATGTAGTCGTATATCTTACATTTACCGTCAAAACAATGAATATCAGTGTGAATTAGATAAGATAAGATAAGATTTATTGTCATTGTCATCAACAGATTACAACGAGATTGAGATTTGCTCGACTCGAGTTAAGATGCAGGTTATGTGTATATACATAATATACAAAGATAAAGAAATAAATAGTACAAAATGAGAAATAAATAGACATCAGAAGATGGTTGCAGCGCCTGGAGGTGTCGCAACAGAATTTACATTTTTGACAAAGTGGTGTCAAGAGCAGAAGTTCTTATGCCTTTGAATTTAGTGCTATGATTGCCATCGGGTAAAAACTGTTTTTTAGGCGATTTGTCCTGGTTTTTATTGCTCTGTATCTCTTGCCTGATGGCAGCAGCTGGAAGAGATCATGGCCAGGGTGTGAAGAGTCATTTAAAATGTCCAAAACTTTCTTGTGGAGCCTGGAAGTGTAAATCAGTTCCATAGTGGGGAGGGGGCAGCCTATGGTTCTCTCTGCTGCCCTGACAACCCTCTGGAGCGCCTTCTTGTCCGCGGATGTGCTACTGCCGTACCAGACACACAGACCGTACGTGAGCACACTCTCTATGGAGCAGTGATAGAAGGCCTGCAGCAGGTCTGAGGGGAGATGGTTCCTCTTGAGTATTCTCAGAAAGTACAGTCTCTGCTGTGCCTTCTTCAACAGCTCCTTGGTGTTGGTGCTCCAGGTTAGCTTGCCCTCCAACTCCATGCCCAGAAACCTGAACACTGGGACCCTCTCCACACAGGGCCCACTGATGGTGAGAGGCTGGATGTCCATTTTGTTCCTCCTGAAGTCGATTACCAGCTCCTTTGTTTTGGAGGTGTTGAGGAGCAGGTTATTGACTTTGCACCACTCTGACAGCCGCTTCACCTCATCCCTGTACTCCAGCTCCCCCTTCCCACCTGAGATGAGACCAACAACAGTCGTGTCATCTGCAAACTTTATGATCTTGTTGCTGAGGTAGTTGGAGACACAGTCATGAGTGTAGAGGGTGTAGAGAAGTGGGCTGAGCACGCAACCCTGTGGCGATCCGGTGTTCAGGCTCAGAGCAGTGGAGGTGTGGGGGCCCAGACTGACCCTCTGGGAGCGACCTGTTAGGAAGTCCAGGATCCAACTGCAGGTGGCTGAGGGGAGCCCAAGGTTTGCTAGCTTGGACACCAGACGTTGGGGAAGTATAGTATTAAATGCTGAGCTGAAGTCCACAAAGACCATTCTGACGTAGCTCCCCTGCTTCTCTAAGTGGGTCAGGGCAGCATGAAGTGCTGTGGATACAGCGTCCTCTGTGGACCTCTTTGCTTTGTAGGCAAATTGGAGAGGGTCCAGCTCAGCAGGCAGGCCAGCGAGGATGTGACTCCACACCAGTCTCTCGAAGCACTTTATGATGATCTGTGTGAGTGCCACTGGACGGTAGTCGTTCAGGGTGTTGATGTTGGTTCTTTTCGGCAGGGGGAGAATGGTAGAGGACTTTAGGCAGGGAGGGACAGTGGCTTGAGACAGGGACTGGTTAAAAATCTTTGTGAAGATTCCAGCCAGTTGGTCTGCACAGTCGTTAAGCACCCATCCCGACACACCATCAGGTCCCGCAGCCTTCCTTGGGTTCACCTTCCTCATCACCTGCCTCACCTCACACTCCTCTACTGTGAGAGCAGAACTGCAGTGGACAGGCAGCTGTGATGGAGCTGTGGTAGGTGTCGCCTCAAAGCGGGCAAAGAAGATATTCATCTCCTCTGCCAGGAAAGTGGTTCCCTCCGTGCATGGCTGGTTGCTGGATCTGTAGTTTGTAATGTGCTGAACACCCTGCCACACGTGCCTGGTGTTGTTGCTCCTGAGCTGTTTCTCTATTCTCCCTCTGTATGATGCCTTAGCTTGGCAGATGCCTCTTCTCAGGTTGGCTCTGGCAGAACTGTAGAATGCTTTGTCCCCAGACCTGAAAGCAGCCTTCCTGGCTTTCAAGAGGCCCCAGACCTCCTTAGTCATCCAGGGTTTCCTATTCGGATAGATCCTCATGAGTCTGTTCCTGGTGACATTGTCCGTGCAGAGCCTGATGTAGTCCAAGACTGCTGAGGTGTAGTTTTCCAGGTCCTGATGTGCAAAAACCTCCCAGTCAGTTCTCTGGAAGCAGTCCTGTAGTTGGTGAGAGGCATCCTCAGGCCAGATGGTAACAGTCCGGGTTGTACTGGGGACACGTTTCCGCAGGGGGGTGTAAGCAGGGATCAGTAGCAGGGACACGTGATCAGACTGGCCAAGGTGTGCTAAGGGTTTAGCCCTGTATTCTTGTCTGATGTTTGTGTACAGTTTGTCCAGAGTTTTATCACCCCTGGTTGTGCACTTTACGTGTTGATGGAATTTGGGGAAGACTGATTTCAGATCAGCATGATTAAAGTCCCCAGAGACGATGTGAACAGCCTCCATGTACTTGTTCTGGTTGTTGCTGATAGTATCATGCAGGAGTCCCACGGCTGAGCTAGCGTTAGCATCCGGTGCTATGTAAACCGCAGTGAGTAGAATGGTGTTAAACTCACGTGGGAGCTATCAGGGTCTGCATTTAATTGTGATGAACTCCACGCCTGGAGAACAGTGGCTAATAACTACTGTGGAGTTCATACACCAGCTGTTATTTACATAAACGCATAGTCCACCTCCTCTTTTCTTACCGGAGCTCGCTGATCGGTCCTGTCGATGTGCTGTCTAGCCTGCTAGCTCAATCTCCGGGTCCGGTATGGTTGGATTTAACCACATCTCTGTGATCAACAGAATGCAGCATTCCTGGATGAGGTTGTCAGTTGCAATCCACAGCTTCCATTCGTCCAGTTTGTTAGTGAGAGACCTCACGTTGGAGAGAAAAATGCTTGGTAGCGGTGGTTTGTGTGGCTGTTTCCTGAGCCTCGCTAGCACGCCGCTGCGACACCCCCTCTTTTGTTTACGATCTCTGTGCTGTCGCCTGGTCGTAGACACTGGGATTGTAATCCAGGGAGAGCCCGGTGTCCGTGCAATATCGACCGGAATGTTGTTGTGGACACGGAAAAGCTCCTGTGACAGACTTCCCCAGATTGCTTGACCAATGGCCAGTAAATTTTGTCGGTTGTAGGTGTTTTTAACCGCGCAAAGTGAAAAAGACAAACTTCCAGTCGGTGAGCACAAAGCCGCTGCGTCTACGCGCCGCCATCTTGAAAAAATAACGGTCCAGTCTAAATTACTTTTATAGAACAAACTAGATCTTACTGGTTGTTTGTCTAAAACATTCTACATGCTTTCCTTAACACAATGCAGTGTGAAAGCATATCTTATCAACTTAAAATGTAACAGATGTTACAATTTTGAATGTAATGATTATCATGACATGTAAACAAAAACAGAGTCACGTCAGATTTTAGCAGTTGTATGACTTCATTTTTATCTTTGGCAAAAGACTACCAGCAATTCCTCCCGCTAGCGCAAGACATGCACATTTGCTTTGGTTTATTTATCCAGAATGCTTTGACCTACAATTCACGTTTTGCTTTTGGAATGGTATTCACTTTGCTTGGCACATACTTATGCATTCAAACCACACCTAATAACCCTGGTTATTAGGTAGACCAGAGTTTGCTTTTCGATTTCTTTATGGTTCCATGTCATAAATTTATTTCTGTGTTTTTTATAGAGATAAGAATAACATTGATGCTGTGTAAAAGATCGACAGCTTGTTGAGTATTTAAACCTACAAAACCAACAGCAGAAGAGGCAGTCAACAGACGGGGGTGAGGATGCATGCAGTGTGATAGGCTTAGACATTGACAATTGTTGAAAGGATGTAGATGACCTGCATGGAACAAGTACTCTTAGTTTTCCTGCTAATTACTCTCTGATTCCAACTGAACACACCTGGAAGATGGCAGCTAACATCCTTTCATCGACATCATTAAGTTGACTTTTCACCATAGTGTACTGTGAAACCCCAGTCCTCTATTGCAATTTCAGAGAAGAAATTATAGAAAAGACCATAACCATCCACCAGTCACTACAACAGCTTATTACTAAATAATTAATATAGGCTAGTGGACAGACATTTCTGCCTATAGTACACATTTAAAATCAATTAAATGGTGCAGTTGTTGTTGCTTGTTAGGTTAACAACTGACCTAACAAAACGTATGCAGTAGATCATGAACAGTTTATTAGCTGATAATTTAACCACTAAGAAAAGACATTTAATTTTGTTGTAAAGTTTGCAAAAAAAAAAAGCCGTAAACAAAGGATGCAAAATATACAAAGTTTTAGAGCGCATCTGCTATTAAACTGGTTAACATGTTGTTTAAAAAAGAAAATTGAGAGTCAAGACAAGATAGTAAAGGGACAAAACTTAGAAAACAACATCAGGATTTGTTGTAAGAATTACCATGCAAAGAGAAACTATGCATGGGACTTGAAATATACTGCATTTGGTGAGCAGGGGGGAGGAGAGCCAAACTCACTACATCAACTTTCACGCTGATTGTCCTTGGAACAGGATAGTAATGGCCTTATTTACATAACAAAGGCGCCTCTTCACACCCTCTCTTGGAGGGCCAAACTGGCCCCTCTTTGGTAGCTCTAGGGACAGGGCCAAACTGGCCCCTCTCTGGTACCTGGACGAAGATTCCCATTTTGGGAATCTTTGGTAGTCCTAGTGTTAAAGTGATATTTATATTGTATCATGGAACACCAAAAAGTAGTAATATGATCAGGTAAGATGTCAACAAATTATTTTGTTCAAACATATTTTATATGAAAAGTGAGCAACACTACATGGCATGTGCTTAAGCTATTCATTTGTCAAACATTATTGCTCCCCTTTCTGCACAACTTTCACCTACTTTTGAAAGGTGCACACTCATACATTTTTTTTCTGTGCAATGAGGTGTTGTAAGCATTCAGTTACCCTCACTTCCAGCTTGACCTCCAACTAAATTGGTTTAGATAATATGAATAAACCAACCCTTTGTGTCCTATCTGTCTTTGTTGTAGTGATTTAATCTTGTTTCCAGATCTCAGCAATTATTTTGATGGGAGCACTGTTATCATAGCTGAAAGGATGCAAGGTCAGAACCACCAGGTTAAGCCTCCAATCGTAATAAATTGTCATTAGCCCTCTCTTTCTGAGAAAAAGTTACAGTGTTGCAGACAAAACTTAACTTTCAAAGCCTGTGTGCTGTGGAGAAATGGTGCACATAAAGCTTTTAGTGTCTCCAGGGGCAGCTGTGTGAAGTCTGATAAATCTCCTTAGGAGATATTACTAGAGTCAGCATTGGTTAAAGCTGAAGACTGAAAGCATAGGAGAAAGAAGACAATGTGTTGGTGTGGGGTAAGAAGAGGTAAGCTTACCAGAGCTGTGTTGCTGCAAGCATCAGGGATAGGTGGATGCAAAGCTGGAACTTGGAAATAGTTTAACTGATGCAGAAGCCCCTACAAACCAAATCCTCACTAGTAGTTGTGGTAGACTGCCAACAGCTCATTGTTACTTGTTTCCATCCTGGCCATGCCTAAAAGCTC
The DNA here is from genome assembly GCF_002775205.1 of Xiphophorus maculatus. NCBI lineage: Eukaryota > Metazoa > Chordata > Actinopteri > Cyprinodontiformes > Poeciliidae > Xiphophorus > Xiphophorus maculatus. The sequence continues at coordinate 22,892,263 of NC_036463.1, forward strand.
GGATACATTTATCCTGTGATGATTAACTGCAACAGAGTGCAGATCCTGAGATACAAACAAAGATAAAATCAGACAGTGAACCCCACCTGAATGCTTGGGGTGTAGTTGATTATTATGTAAGTCCCATGAAAGTAAAATTGTATTTAATCAACTTGCGAACAATTATTCACAGGAAACAGTTAGGTGGAGAAAAAAAGGAGAATAAAGAAGAGCAACAGTGCAAAGTCTGTGAGACTTTGCTAGCAGACAGTGAGCAAAGTACTCGCTGTCCCCATGGACAAAAATGAACTTAAAGAAATCCCCGTCTAGTTGTAAGCAGTGATGAAAATCAGAGACCAAATGCTGGTAAAAGTATGAAGTGGGGTGTGACTTTGAGCAATACAGATGCCACCATGACAGGTTGGCAGTTTGATCAGAAAAACAACACTGCGTTCAGTTTGTACTTTTGTCCAAAAGAGGAGTGGCTGACTGTCATAGCCTGATGCACATACAGTATATGGGGCAGTTTGAGGCTGTCATAATGCAACAAAAAAGTACATCAAAAATAATTTTTATAGACTGCAAAAGCCTGTTGGTTGATTTTATTGATGGATATTGAGTTTATCCGATGAAATCCCAAAGTCCTCCTTGGCTTCCCCTTCCCTAAAGCATACGTCCTGTTATTATTGCAACAGCAATAACTGCGTACAAATTACACTCAGGTTTTGTAATTAGTATTTGCAGTGCAGATTTATAAACCTTTCAGAAGATTTTATATTGGAATTACCGATGTCTGTGTAGTTTTATGAATAAAATACTGTATTTGAAAACAAATCAGACTGTCCTAAATTAGGAGTCACATTTGGGTGCATTTGTGTACATTGTTGTAGTTAGATATTTCATTTGTTAATAGAGGAAATTACATATTTTATCCTGCAGGTTTGAGGCTTTTACCATTAGAGTAAATTAAGGTTGCTAAGATAAAAAAAGAAAAGGAAGATATCATCTATAAGCTTCAAGCAAAGAAGTCTGGAGAGGTTAAACAAAATTAAATGTCTGGCTTACTGAGCAGAGGCCACAAAATGTAAAGGCTACAAGTACAGAATGAGGGAGAGAGGAAGATGAGTGACAACCTGCTTTATCTGCAGCATATGAACACATGGCCTGTAGTCTGGGTCACACAGTCCTGCTGGGAGATGATCAGAAGTGAGACATGTACAGATGGAGTATAGTGTCTGTTTTCTTAAGCAACATTTGGGAACCCATGTGGTGCATGAGCAAACTGTCAGCATGGGGTGCCAGAAATACACAAGACTTTCTAATTACTCCAGAGGCACCAATGGACCTCGACCAATTCTAAAACTCATTTTTACAGTCTATCATCAATCCCACAAAATGAAATTGAGGATTTGAGTTTTAAATGCCAGTTCCTGTTTTTGTTTGAAGCTGTAAATTAAAAAAATAAGAAAAAAATCCCGGTAAAAATTAAATATGGACTTCCGGCCGGCACACCGTAAAGATGGCTCTTCAGTAGAGAAACTCCCCAGGCGACCGGAGAAATTACTGAAATACTCCCGTTCAGCTGAGTAATATTGCCTTGCGAAAGCCATTTAGAGGGGGTAAGACGACAACGAAGCCCCAACGACAATAAAATTAGAAGAGGGAGGACGAAAAACTTCACGAACAGGCACAGCTAGCGTATCGTAGCTTTAAGCTAATAGGACGGAATGGCTAGCCTAGAAATTTTATTAGAAGAACTGAGAGGGTTCCGCCAGGAAACAAAGGAACAACTCTCGACTATTAAAGAGGAAATACGAAAAGCAAACGCAAGGATAAGTGAAGTAGAGGAGCGGTTGGAGAAGACGGAGGACCGAACTCAAAACACGGAGGAAGTGGTAGCAGAGTTGCTAAAGCTACACATGAGTCTGGAAGATAAGCTGGCAGACCTGGAGAGCCGTTCCAGGAGAGAGAATATCAGGATCTATGGTGTTCCAGAGTGCCTCGGTGTTCACCGAGGAGGCACCGAGTGCCTCCTCAGTGGCAAGGCTCCGGGGGTGGATGAGATCCGCCCGGAGTTCCTTAAGGCTCTGGATGTTGTAGGGTTGTGTTGGTTGACGCGACTCTGCAATATCGCATGGACATCGGGGGCAGTTCCCCTGGATTGGCAGACTGGGGTGGTGGTCCCCCTGTTCAAAAAGGGGGACCGGAGGGTGTGCTCCAATTATAGAGGGGTCACACTCTTAAGCCTCCCTGGCAAGGTCTATTCAGGGGTCCTGGAGAGGAGGGTCCGTCGGATAGTCGAACCTCGGATTCAGGAAGAGCAGTGTGGCTTTTGTCCTGGTCGTGGAACACTGGACCAGCTCTACACCCTCGGCAGGGTCCTGGAGGGTGCATGGGAGTTCGCCCAACCAGTCTACATGTGTTTTGTGGACTTGGAGAAGGCGTTCGACCGTGTCCCTCGGGGAGCCCTGTGGGGGGTTCTCCGGGAGTATGGGGTACCGGGCCCTTTGATACGGGCTGTCAGGTCCCTGTATGACCGGTGTCAGAGTCTGGTCCGCATTGCCGGCAGTAAGTCGGGCTCGTTTCCGGTGAGAGTTGGACTCCGCCAGGGCTGCCCTTTGTCACCGATTCTGTTCATCACTTTCATGGACAGAATTTCTAGGCACAGCCAATGTGTTGAGGGGATCCGATTTGGTGGCCTTAGGATCTCATCTCTAATTTTCGCAGACGATGTGGTCCTTTTGGCTTCATCAGATCGTGATCTGCAGCTCTCGCTGGAGCGGTTCGCAGCCGAGTGTGAAACGGCCGGGATGGGGATCAGTGCCTCCAAATCCGAGGCCATGGTCTTGAGCCGGAAAAGGGTAGAGTGCCTTCTCCGGGTCAGGGGGGGTGTCCTGCCCCAAGTGGAGGAGTTTAAGTATCTCGGGATCTTGTTCACGAATGGGGGAAGAAGGGAGCGGGAGATCGACAGGCGGATTGGCGCAGCGTCTGCTGTCAAGCGGGCGCTGTACCGGTCCGTCGTGGTGAAGAGAGAGCTGAGCCAAAAAGCGAAGCTCTCGATTTACCGGTCGATCTACGTTCCCACCCTCATCTATGGTCATGAGCTTTGGGTCATGACCGAAAGAACGAGATCGCGGATACAAGCGGCCGAAATGGGCTTTCTCCGTAGGGTGGCTGGGCTCTCCCTTAGAGATAGGGTGAGAAGCTCAGTCATCCGGGAGGGACTCAGAGTAGAGCCGCTGCTCCTTCACATCGAGAGGAGCCAGTTGAGGTGGCTTGGGCATCTGGTCAGGATGCCTCCTGGACGCCTCCCTGGTGAGGTGTTCCGGGCACGTCCCACCGGGAGGAGGCCCCGGGGAAGACCTAGGACACGCTGGAGAGACTATGTCTCTCGGCTGGCCTGGGAACTCCTCGGGATTCCCCCGGAAGAGCTGGAAGAAGTGGCCGGGGAGAGGGAAGTCTGGGCCTCCCTTCTGAAGCTGCTACCCCCGCGACCCGACCTCGCATAAGCGGAAGAAGATGGATGGATGGATGGATGGATGGTGTTCCAGAGGGGGCTGAAAAGGACTGTGAATCCGTGGTTGAATTGGTGGAAACTTTACTTAAACAGGGGCTCGGTCTGGAGGACAGCGGGCCAGACATGCAGATTGAGCGAGCACATCGGGCACTGGGACCGCAGCCACCGGAGGGAGCGCCGCCACGGTCCATCGTTGTGAAATTTCTGAGTTTCAAATATAAAGAGCTGTTGGCTTGGCAGCGCAAGGGATTTGTTTGGTGTGAAAAACAAATAAATCTGGATCATGATTATCCACCAGCCATCCTCAGAAAGCGCAGAGAGTACACCAAGGTTCGGAGGGTCCTGAAAGAGAACGGGGTTCCGTTTCAGACACTCTTCCCTGCGAGGCTGCGAGTGAAACATAAAGAAGGGTCCAGAACCTACGACACCATTGAGGAAACCACCGAGGACATGGCTAAAAGGGGCTACAAAGTTAAAGTCATCAGATCTCCAGCTTCTCTGAAGGAGCAGATTGAGCGGCTGTCCTGGGGCAGAAAGGAGGGGAGGAAACAGAAAGGCTCCTCCAGTTCTACAAGAGGAGAAAATTACAAAGAGAGGCTCCGGGCTTTCAGAAGAACATCTCCACCTGCGACCTGAGAACTGAAGGATACATAATTTTCCCTCCCTGGTTTTTCCTTTCAGAGATAAGTGTATAAAGGGCTGTTTTAAGAATGATGGGACTTTAAAAAAGGTTTGTTTGGGGTTCTCTCTTATTTGGGCTGCTGCCACATGTAAGGGCCCCCCTTAAAGATATGGGAGGTTTTTCCCTTCTGGGCTGCTTCCAAGAGGCCCAACAGGGTCTAGTCAACAGACCCCTGCTTTGGATGTTGAACATGTTCTGTTTTTTCATGGTTCCTGTTTACATGTTTGTTTCTGGTTCACTTGTTTACGTTCTGTTTATACTAGTTCTAGTGAGTGGTGGGAGATCTTCAGGGTCATCTGTGACATGGCGGAGAAAATTACACAAATGAGGAGGACACAGTTAAAGGTGGTTTCTTTCAATATAAATGGCATAAATAATCCAATTAAGAGATGGAGAGTTTTATCTAAACTCAGAAAAGAGAAAGTTCACATAGCAATGCTACAGGAATCCCATCTAGCTGACTCTGAATATGCCAAACTGAACAAGATGGGGTTTAAATCTGTATATTTTTCTTCCCACAGCTCCGGGAAGCGAAGAGGGGTTGCGATTTTAATATCTAGCTCCTTGTGTTATGAACATGTTGCAGAACATAAAGACAGGGAGGGTCGTTATATTTTAATTACAGGGATAATAGATGGCATTATGATAAGTCTTGTTAGTGTCTATGCCCCACCTGGTACGACTGGACATTTTATAAGAAAATACTTGAATTAGCAGCAACAAAAAGTCAGGGTGTAATGATATGTGCTGGGGACTTTAATATTAGGTTAAACCCAAATCTGGACTCATCAAATGGGAAAACAAACTCGAAAACTATTAGTAAAAGAATGAAAAATATGATGGACGAGCTGGGATTAGTGGATGTATGGAGGGATAAGTATCCAACCAGTCGTGACTACACACATTATTCCTCTTCCCACAATATATATTCACAAATAGATTATTTCTTCATGTTTAAAAAAGATGTGCATAGATTAGAAAATTGGGAGATCGGATATAGTCCAATTTCAGACCACAGCCCAATCTATATCTCCCTTCAACTAGCTGAAAAAAAGCAGATCCACGCTCTGGAGGCTAAATACAAACTTATTAAATAGTACAATCTTTAAGGAGAATATGAAAATTGAAATCAAAAGATATTTGGAAGAGAACGATAATAAAGAGGTGGGCCCGGCAATACTTTGGGATGCTCTAAAGGCGGTAGTCAGGGGAAAAATAATAGCCATTTCCTCCAACGAAAAGAGAATTAGACAACAAAAACAAACTCAATTGGAAGTGGAACTAAGAAAACTTCAGAAAGAACACTCCAAAACGTTCAAGAGGGCAACAAGAGCTAATATTGAGATGGTGAAAAAAGAACTGAATAATTTAAACATACAAGAAATACAAAAGAAACTTCTCTTCATTAAACAGAAATATTATGAAGCAGGGGGAAAATCCCTGAAGTTCCTAGCATTTAAATTACGAAAACAACAAGCTGATAGAACTATTCACAAAATACAGAATATATACACAAATAGGGTTGAAACAAACCTAGAAAAGATTCAAAAATGCTTTAGAGATTTTTTCCAAACCCTATATTCCCAACCCAAATTGAATAATGAACAGCAAGTAGATACATTTCTTTCCCAACTCTCTCTGCCCAACATTACAGGCGAGCAAAACGAACAATTAACATCAGAGATAACTGAAGCAGAACTAAGATCAGTGATCAGAAAGTTGAAAGGGGGGAAATCTCCAGGAACGGATGGGTTTACCTCCGAGTGGTACAAAGAAATGCAAGATCAGCTAGTCCCTGTTTTACTAAGAGCTTTTAACAATGTAATGGAAAAGAAAATAATCCCTCCCTCATGGAGAGACGCAGAATTTCGCTAATTCCTAAGGAGGGAAAGGATAAGTTGGAATGCGGAAACTATAGGCCAATAAGTGTGCTAAATATTTATTCTAAATTATTTACTGCCATAATCGCACAGAGAATGGAAAACAGATTGCCAGTGATAATCCATAAGGACCAAACAGGCTTCATCAGACAGAGACAGATACAGGATAACATCAGAAAAACCTTGCATATTCTAAATCATGTAGTTCAACAAAAAATAGAGACTCTTGTACTGAGTCTGGATGTGGAGAAGGCTTTTGACTCAGTCAGATGGTCTTTTCTTTACAAAGTTATGTCCAGGTTCGGGTTCCACCAGACCATAATAGATGTCATAGCAGCTTTATACAATAAACCATGGGCTAGGATTAAAATTAACAGAGACCTATCTGATCCCTTTACTTTGGAAAGGTGTACAAGACAGGGATACTTTGTTTCGCCGCTCCTCTTCGTCCTTTTCATAGAGCCGTTAAGTCAGTGGATAAGACAGAGGACAGACATAGCTGGAGTTCACATGACATCTGGGGAACAAAAGTTGTCATTGTTCGCGGATGATTTATTCTTAACCATAACAAACCCAGCTCAAATTCTACCTGTACTTATGGAGGCGATCAAGGAATATGGTTCGCTCTCTGGTTACAAGATAAACATTACCAGGACTCAGGTTTTAACGATAAACTATAACCCACAGAACAATATTAGGAGCCTGTACAATTGGAACTGGGAAGCAGAATCCATAAAATATTTAGGGGTCACTTTGCCCAAGGATTTTTCCAGGATTTTTTATGCCAACTATGGGCCCCTAATTTCAAATCTGAAATCTGACATACAGAGGTGGAATCTGATCCCTTTCTCAAATTTACACTCCAGAGTGGAGTCGGTCAGAATGAACATTCTCCCGCGCTTCCTATACCTATTTCAATGTTTACCTATCTTGATATCAGAAAGGTGTTTCATAGAGTGGGAAAGATTAATATCTCAATATATTTGGCAGGGGAAAAAGGCAAGGGTTAGGTATAAAATGCTGCAGTTAAAGAAAGAGAAAGGTGGACTGGGTCTTCCCAATCTACAGATTTATTACCTTGCAGCTCAGTTAAGACCAGTGTTCTGTCTATGCTCTCCATCCTACGATGCAAGGTGGAAAGATTTGGAAGGAACAACAGTGGAAGGAATACCTTTAATATCAGTGCTAATGGACAAGGATTTACAGGAGTGGCTGAATATACCTCATGAGTCAATGCTGGATTCTTGGAGAAAGGTAATTAAAATTTGTGGATTGGGTAACCAGATAAAAATACTCAGATGGTGTGCCTTTGATTCAGCTTTTAAACCGAACAAGATTGACAGAAGATTTAGAGGATGGATCCAAAAAGGATTAACCACTTACTATACATTTACCCAGAAGGGGGTGTTTCAGAGTTTTGAGGAGCTTCAGAGATCTAATGGGCTTTAGATATCTACAGGTTAGGGCTTATTTTAATCAAAATATACGTGACAATTGGGAAACAGCCAAACCTGGACTTTTTAAGGTGTTTTTGTCTTTGTTGAAGTCAGGTTCATGCAAGAAACTTGTTTCCTTGCTGTACGATGGTATTCTATCCTCTAAACAAGGTGACACAAACTGCATAAGAAACAAGTGGGTAAAAGAAGGAAACTTATCTATCCCAACTGAAGTCTGGGAACAGATTAACAAATTACACTGGATGACCTCGAGCTCCAATACATGGAGACAGTTCTGCTGGAAAAACACTGTTCGATATTTTGTAACTCCAGTTCAGAAAAAGCATCGGGGCAGCGGAGACACATGCTGGAGACTCTGTGGAACAAACAGGGCAAATCATCATCACATCTTCTGGGGTTGTCCTGATTAAAGTTTTTTGGGAGCAATTGTGTTCACACCTAAATAACATCTTTACTGAAAGAATCCCATGTAAATGTGAATCCCTATATTTAGGAAACGTTTCATTTGATAACTGGAATCTGGATGATAAAAAACTGCTGTTAATGCTTTTGGCAGTGAGCAAAAAGTCAAACACTAGAAAATGGTTAAAGCCTGAAGCACCTACAGTTGAGGACTGGGTCAATATTGTACATGACATTTACATTCTGGAGAAGTTATCTTTTTCTGTTCAAGGTCGAAGGGAATCGTTCTTCAGGATCTGGTCTAAATGGACAAACTATGTAAAATCAGTCATTCCTGTGGACTAAATATGTCAATCACATGCAAATACTCTTGTGCAGTGTATTGTACCCTGGCTTAGGATTATGGCAAAATGATGCTCTTGATTGTGTTTTCTTTTTTTTCTCCTAACATAAGAAGAATCAGATCTGACCCTCCTTTACCCCCCACTCACTCTTGTGTTATGGTTGTTTGGTTACTGTAAAAAAAAAACAAAAAAAAACTTGGATTGGCTTATGCTATTCCTTCTTATACTTCCACTGTGTTGGAAGTTGAATTGTACAATGTAATTGTAACTTGCCTTTCCAAATAAAAGATTAAATATTACAAAAATAAATAAATAAATAAATACATAAAACTTTTTTTTTTAAATTGTCAAAACATAAAAGAAACCTCATTTGGTCCTTTAGGTGTGTTTTCAGTGTTGCCTAACAACAGCATTTCCACCTGCTCCTGCCCACATCCCATCGTGACAACCAAGTGTCCAACCTGGCTTTCAGATTGGCAGCAGTGTGGGATCCTGATATTTCCTGACAGCATAGAAGGACGGTGTGTTTCATCCACCCACTGAGCAGTCACACATGCAGCAGGCATCACATGTCCAACTAACTGCTGCACTGGAGTTGGAATTCAGCCGCATGTACATCTGGTATAAAATGAGATTTCAAAAGGTTAAAGAAGTCAATCTTCAGCTCAGTGCTGGTTATCTGGGTCTCACACAGTGGTGGAGAAAGTACTCAAAAAATGTACCTAAGTAAAAGTACAAATACACAGGCAAAAATGTACTCAAGTAAAAGTCAAAGTACCACATTAACATTTTACTTAAGTAAAAGTACTGGCTTTTAAAAATACTTAAGTATTAAAAGTAAAAGTACTTGCTGAATACATAACCTAATCGCTAATATCATTAAGTGTGCCGATAGTATTTAATTTGAATACATCATAAATGTGCCATTTTAATAAACAATGTCACAGATTAAACATGTTCTTATTGTGTTTATTCTCTGTAAGAGTTTAGACTTAGATATATGATTCTATGCATCATAATTTCAGGGATGGAAACATCTTATTTCCTGTCCTAACGTAGCATGAACTTCATTAGTGACATTTATTTAGAAAGAAATCCAACTGAAAGGGGATGGAACGAAGGTGTGGGGGGGAAGACATGCAATCGAGGAGCCACGTAGCAGAGTTGTAGTCAAGACCACTGAACACGAGACCAAGACCAGCGCCCTACGCTACATGACGCAATAAAATGAAGTGCACCTATCAAAATTGGTTCTCAGATTGATCTGAAAGATCCACATTTCCAAAAAAACACCTAGATATAAATACTTAGAGCTGAAATATATTTAACCAGTATCAATTACAACTCATTTCATTCTGTTTTGCTTTCATCGCTGTGCTACAATCCGCAGAGGTCGCCTGCCATCCCTATAAAAATAACGCCCTGGGCGGTTGCCCATATTGCCCATGTCAGAAACCACAACTGTCTGCACCATTAAACCATGAAACATAGCAATTAACTGTAATTGCTATGTTAACAACACTATGAACACTGTCCAACGGCGCAACAAGCAGAAGGAGCACCATGACTGTTCTCATCCTCCCTCCCACTGCATGTTTGCCACCATGACAGGAGACAAAATCAATCAATGAGCATGCTCTGTGTTCATACGTTCAACTTTTACTTATTAGGCAATTAAATAAATGTGTGTGTGTATATATATATATATATATATATATATATATATATATATATATATATATAGCTATATATAGCTATATATAGCTATTGCAGTGTATACAAGAACAAAGAACGGCTCTCAGTGAGGCTTCAGTCCCATCAACCTTAGTAAAGATCCGTCCAGAAGAATCGGATCGTTCCTGAATCCACACAATAATTCAGCGCATGAGTGACAACTTTTTTTCATCGCAGATGCAACATGTGTCTCAGTACAGCTAGCTTTGCTAGCATCACGTCCACAGATCTTACCTTTCTTTAAGATTTCCTTCCAAGTGACGCTAAAAGTTGGACAAAGTCCCACCGTCTGTGAAAGCGAAGCGCCGCTGGTTTTACATGTCGTCATATCTTATGATTTATGCAGCTATAGACCCTTTTCACAGTGACGTCAGACAATGGCCGCCATAACTCAAAACTGGGTATCTTTACTTCCGTACTTCTGATTTTGCCTTGGGAACCAAGCTGAAAACTTCCCGCATTCTCATAATCTTAAGGATATAATAAAAGGTAAGTTTAATAATAACAGCATTTAAGTGTTAGATAGCTGTTACTAATCATTGTAAAGTCACCATTCTCTATCTGTGTATAAAATAAACAGCCTCCGATCGGAGAGTAAACCACCTAGCAGCAGCTTTAGCCACAGTTAGGAAAGATATACACGGCCGCCTGTCAGCGCTGTAACGTTAGAGGTTCACTCTCTGTATTTTATAAAACGGTGTTTACGTGTTAGATAACCGTTATCAGTCATTGTCAATTTACCATTCTCCAACTGTATTCAAAGGAACCAGCTTCCGATCATGAGTAAACCAGCTAGCAGCAGCTTTAGCCACAGTTAGGAAACATATACACTGTCACTGCTAACTGTCACAGAGTCTCTCCCAAAGACGCAAAGAAGGAATAAAAATAAATACACAAGAAAATATTAATGTGCAATGATTTGGATAAATAACTTTAATCTGATTACTGGATTTGAAATACGAACTCGTTAGATTATTCGTTACCGAAAAAGTGGTCCGATTAAAGGCATTACAAAGCAGCGGCGGCACCGGACATCTCTGCTTATAACAAACAAATCCCTATTTTATGGAATGAGTGGCAACTCCAGTCTATAATTTAATAATCTGATCAAGATTAGAGCCTAAAACGTTATAGTTCAAAAACAGTAAAAAGGTCTGGTTAAGGAACAGTTATGTCACGTAGTTAGCTAGCTAACAAAATTCACTAATGCTAAGCTAACGGTTACGCAAAACAAAAATACCTACCTTCATAGTCAAACAGGTATTGTTCGGTGAAGAATTTGTAGCCTTTGTCTAATTTAGATTTTTTTGTCAGAGAGAACTGGTTTGCAAATCGTGATATATCTTCAAATCTTATTTTAGGCAAATGTTTTAGAGACTGTGTAAACTCCATGCTCCGGTGATCTGTCTGATCAACATATGCTGTCAGATTTATACATCTCTCTCTCTCTCTCTCTCTCTCTCTCTATATATATATATATATATATATATATATATATATATATATATATATATATATATATGACATATATATATATATATGAAATAGACAACTTTATCATTACTTACTATGTACACCGGAACTAAGGATACACAGCTTCGAGCCAAAACGGAAGTTGTGTGACGTCATGTGAAAAGGGTCTATTATCGATTAGTTAGACATCTTCTCCCGCTCAGAGGAAACCACTGCGCATGTCTGGAGCTCCGCGTGCTAGTAAAGGGGGAGGCGATGGGTGACAACAGACACTAAGTCACGTTATTGCTTGGATTTTACGGCGCCACCTTAAAGTCCCTGAACTTCATATTTTAACGGACAAAAAGAGAGCAGTGCGACTTGGATGTAACGAGTAACGCGACACTTTTGTAGAAATGTAGTGAAGTAGAAAGTACAGATACTTACTGTAAAATGTAGTGGAGTAAAAGTAGAAAGTACCCATTATTAAATCTACTTAAGTAAAGTACAGATACATGAAAATTGTACTTAAGTACAGTAACGAAGTACTTGTACTTCGTTACTTCCCACCATGGTCTCACATTCTGAAAAGTATACACACAACAAATAGCTGTGCATCCAATGCCATTGATTTAAACATTTTACCTCAGTATGATTGCATTATCATTCAACAGTGAAACTCACCAGAGGTTACTGACTTTTGGGGAGCTGTGCACTTCCTAGCAGGAAATTTTTTCCAAATTTCTTGCGATAACTGTATGTGCTAACCCACTGCAGAATTGAGATGAAACCATGTACTTGCCAGACTCAAAGTAACTAGGATTTAAGTAAAAAAAAAACACAAGAAAAAGTCTCATTAATGATGGCCTTACCAGGTATATTACAGTTTGTAGACTGTGGTGCTGTGCTCTCTGAGAAAAGAGAGGAGGTGGAATCTACTTTTATCTATACAGAGGCTGGTCTTCTGTATCACAGTACAGAAGACATGTAGTCCTCACCAGGAGTCATTTTTGAATGAACTGTAAACCTACAGACAGCTGGACAGCAGCTCACTGTGTTGATCACAGATGTGAAGCAAAAATATCCAGACTCTCTCTCTCCTTGGGGATATTTTAATCCTTTTGTCCTACCAGGGAAAGACTCTGAACCACTCTTCAAAGAAGCATTTCTCGCAGTTTCCAGTGCAGCTTTAGGACTCTGACCACTATCTGCTTTGTCCCATTCCAATTTACTGGGAAAAATTGAAACTGGTTAGGAAGTGGACAGTGGAGTATAAGAAGCTGTTACAGGAGCTGTTTTTGAATCTGCAGCACTAACCTGATCAGACTTGTTGACACTGACATTGTCAAGAAAACCCAAACTCATCCCACTTCCCCACTTCCCCAGGTTTTAGTTTAAACCAGTAGCAATAAATAAAGTTACCTTTAAAATTAATCACACAAGTGACATATAGGCCCAACAGTAGACTTAAACATCAATAAAATCAATCTGGTTGTGTGTGTTGTTTTTGTCTCCTGCAAACTTTGCTTTAATTCTACTTATTTTTTCTATCTAATCATAAAAGATCATAGTCAGACAGACAGAGTCATGAAACAGGAAGCAGGTTTCCTGGAAAAAGAGGAAGTAAGTTTCCAGCCTGCAGGTTTATAAAAATAGTTGAGACTATTCCTTATTTCAAAGCATGAAAGTTTTAAAGAATGAAATCTAAACATTTTGAGTAATTGGATAAGATTCACAGTAAAATACTTATAATAATATTGGTTTACTTGTAAGAATACTTGCATTTACACTGACAGTTGTGGGTATACTTACAGGTGAAACAAGTAACTGTAACTTTGGTATCAAGTAATTACAATAATAGATTACTCCTGGTTTCTTTTCAGAAAACATCTGTAATAACTCACATTACGATTATAATAAGAGTAATTAATAAGTTATGGTTATCATAAAATTATAAATGAATGCTAAATCAGAGAAGCTAAAGAAGTTATAAATGTGATTTTGACATTGAACTTGAAATGGTGTAAAAGGTGTAACTGCAATTAAAGATCACTGATGTGTTGGAGGTGGATGGTAGGTGAAAGGTTAGGGGGAAAAGGGGAACTAACAGGAGAGCAGCGATGGTCAATGCCTTATTTGGAAGTAGATTGTTGGACAACTTAAACTTTTCAGAGAAAAGGTTGTACAGGCAATGGACGTAGGAGGGCCGTTGAGCAACCCTGAGACATTAGCACAGACAACAAGACATAATGTCTCTAAGACAAAGATGGATAAGAGATCATCTGTCCAAGCAGTCAGCCAATGAAACAAGCACAGCAACAGTGCTAGTCAATGCAAAAGCACCAAAAGGGTGGATAAACCCTGGGTGCTAAAGAGGAACCTTTGGTTGGATCCTCCAGGCAGCTTTGAGCCAATATCGAGATGGACAAAGAACTCTGCAGCTGAAGAAGAGCCATAGATCCGAAGAGTGTCCGGCGCATGGGGACCAACCCGTCAACTCCACAACATGTGGCTTCTAATCTCACTTCTCTCATCAGCTGGGTTCAGACCCAAAAGACAAAGATGAACACCAAGGCAAAGATGAAGGGCAAGACAAAGGCAAAGACAAAGAACAAAGGCAAAGAAGAAGAACTGGTGCCTTCCTTTCATGAGGTCAGCGTATCTACATCTCAACGGACCAGGAAGATCGTGAGACAAGATGAAGGGAGCTTCAGACCCGAGACCTACCGCTCTAAGTCAGTACTCTTCCTGCCAGCAGCGAAGTCCTGTGTGACCTCACCATCCATGCAGAGACAAAAGTTCATCAGACCTACAGAGATCCCTGCCTTCGTCGGTCAACCTCCTCCTCCTGCTGCAACACCTTCATCATCAGGCCAGTTCTGGGGTTCGAAATGCCATACTCCGTCCGTCTCCCTCAAAGGTTCCCTTTTTAGTTCTCAGTGTCAGCATTAGGGAAAAAGGACTAGATGATTGATTTTACTTATTTGATTATTTCTGCTACTAATTTAGCTGTACTGACCCTTACAAAAATGCCTTACTAATAAAATATTTAGCATAAAGAAAATCTAAAAGATGTTGTGGACATTCAATTAATGAGTCACCTTAAAGTTCTTTGATGGTTGTAAAATAGCTATGATGTTTGATTCTGGAGAGGAAAAGGTGGGAAATGTTTTATAGGTTGCTGGTAAACAACATCCTTGGGACTCACCCTAGTCACTAAAACCAACCTGGTTCAGTAACAAGAGCACGTTGTAATAAAGAGAAAGAGCGACCGTTAACAGGTGTGCTCTGTGAAACTAGTTGACTGCAAGCTGCTCAGTCTGGCTAATTCACAGGGGGAAAAAGGTTGGAACACCTGGATGGAGGCCGTCAGGAACCAGGTGAATCTTTCTCGTGACCAGCTTTAAACAGAGTTTACTTCAGTTCTGGACAGGGTAAATCCCAGCAGATTTAGAAAACTCAAATCACCCGTTAGACGGAGAGCTGGTGGCACATTATCTCCCTTCTCAGAAGAGGAAGGAGAGAGTGAGAGTGGAGAGAAAAGGTGGGAGGGGGGCTGTTGCACAACGACAACATCTTTCATTTTTCGACTGAGGACAAAGTTCCATATAACACAAAAATAAAGCATGGTTCCTCAACTTCCTCCTATTGTACCGGCTTCTGAGCATGTTGGTCAGCTGTTAGCAATTCACTGTGATTGGCTGCTTTTATAAACTTGTTTGATGTGGTGAAAAAAACAACTCTAAATCGGAGTAAAGGACACAAAAACCAAACACGACAGAGGAGCCATGCCTGCTGTTGGCACAGTTCTGGCTTTTTTATGGAGTGAGGCAGGTCTTATTGACACAAGACCAAGATCAATAAAAGTTGTCCTCTCTCCTAGCACCGTGTTACTGTGTTACTTGTGGAATGATCTTAAAACCGAAGGTGGTTTGTGAATAATTGAGCTAAAATTCTCAGACAAACCTTAGAATTTGAGAAGTTCACAGAGTGTTACCACAAGATGACAGAAATAGAATCATTTCAGTACAAAGAAGAATGCTCAAATTTGTAGATAATCTAAGGCTGAGATTCATTATCCATTTTTTCACCTGGCTTTATACAGATGTTAACAAGAATACCTAACCCTAAACCAGGCACACCAAACTAATGTACATCATACTCATTGGGGTTCAGTTCCGTTGTGAAGCCTCACTGCTTCAGAAAACTTGATGGGCAAGTTTTCAAACTAATCGAAGAAAAATTTGGGAAAAATTAAACTACTTAGAATATGTTTTTACTGAAAATATGAAAGACAGTATTCCCCAAGAACCATCACTGAGAAACGGTTTTAGTGATTTTTTTTTTTTTAGTTTTAATTAATGGTTTTGCTAGTTTGTCAAACATTGTCAGCCTCTTTTGTATAGTTGTGTCTCCCCAAGTTATAAAACAAGTTAGTAAATCCTGCATCATGGAAGTGTGGGGATCAGCAGGAACAATTATTTTTGAACACTGATTGCTGCATAATTCATGAAAAAGAAATGTCTGTATTTTTAGCTTTCAACCAAAAAGATTCACAAATTATGTTTTCAGGCAAGCTGCTGTCTTGTTAAAGGAAGCCAAGCTCATCTCAGTGTTCATCATGCCTTCGGGGAGAAAGTACAGATAAGTGCTGTCTGTACTTAATGTGTTCGCACAAATGAACCAAAGTGTGCAAATAAATTAACTTGGATGGAAAAACAAAATTTTGAACATTGCAATATACACCAAAGCAAATAAGCAGTACTGGAAAACTAACAGGAAGATTGATCTGTGGAGAAAGTTCATGTATTCGGTAATTGTGGCATCACAGTGCATTTTATGAACAGTAATGAATATTTTGAATCACAACTACAAAGCCACTAAAACAATTATTAACTACTTATTTGCTCTTTTTCTGCTGAAATTGTATGGGCTGCAAAGAAACAAAGTTTATTATACTTAACAGTATTATCTCATATTTTGAATACCAGTATGTGTGGTAATGTGGCCTCGTTTTTTCTTTTTTGAGTTCATTTCATGTCTCTTATTTTGCTGTTTTGGATTTGCTTGTTATATTTTGAAGTTATTTACTTAGCTTATTAGATTTAGTTTGGGTTAGATTCTTGGTTTGTTGTGTTGCATGTTTTTCTGATTTTGTTTTGCTTTTGAGGTGATGTTACCAGAGGTGGGGACTCGAGTCACATGACTTGGACTCGAGTCAGACTCGAGTTGTTAAAATCACGACTTGAGACTTGACTTGAAAAATGCTCAAAGACTCGGACTTGACTTTGACTTTCATGCCATTGACTTGGGACTTGACTCGACTTGAAGCTGTTTACTTGAAATGACTTGATATTTTTTACTCAAAGTCTTAAAATTTAAAACACATTATTTATAAAGTCGCGTCATTAATTAATTTCACTCATTCCGTATCAATATGCGCAGACCGTCACTATGGTTTTCCTCTCTCCTTATGTATGTATGTATGTGTACGTAGCTGCAGCACAACCAATCAAATTAACAGGATTTGGACGTTTAAAAAAACGCGGCAAAGCTGCAGAGTTCAGGGAACGAAATACGAAATAACCGCTCGAATATGCTTCCGCGAGTAATTTCTTTTGGCTACGTAGGTTATGAACTTTCGACTAAAAAACGAACTGCAACTTGTAAAACATGCAAGAAGAGAATATCGGATGGAGATGCCACGACGTCCAACTTTGTCCGGCATTTGAAGCTTCACAAAGATCGGTAGGTGGCACTTTTCTTTTGCTGTAAGATAGTTGACTTTAGCTAACTTCGTGTTAGCATGTGTACTCCGGGTTAAATTGGTGATTATTTACCATAAATCCGGTCCTTCAAATGCCTCCACAAATAATGTGCACCGTGTTAGCTCAGGAAGCCGGTGGATAGTGAGCGGGGCTCCGGAACAGAAAGCAGATTCTGGACCTGAACACAGGGAACAGAGTCTCTCTGTCCCATCATGATGATGAGCCGGGTCTAGTATCATCTAAGGATGGTTGGTGTATTTGAAGACATCTACGTTGGGAAATTATATTGACAATATATTGTTTTGACAGGTCAGAGAAAAGAGGAAAAAACTGCTGTTATGGTTCTTTGTATTGTGCTGTGGAAATGTCAGCATTTTCGTCTTTTTTTATTGAATGTCAAGTTTAACAGAACTGGGCAATAAAGTGGTCCAATTTAAAAATGTTTGTTATACTTTGTGTTCAGCTACGCATGTCCTATCATTTGAGCTAAATACATATTTTAAAATGAACAAATGGTCTATTATTTGAATTTTATGTATAATTGCAAATTATAAAAAAAAAATGACATAAAAACGACTCGAAATGACTTGAAATTAAAGGTTCCTGACTTGAGACTTGACTCGACTTTTGCCTGTCTTTACTTGAGACTTGACTCGGACAGGAGGACAGAGACTTGAGACTTGCAACACAGTGACTTGGTCACACCTCTGGATGTTACCACTCCTACCCGGAGACGCCCACTGCAGCAGCACAGGTGTTCTCAATTAGCTAAGCAGCGTGCAGACCGGGAAACCGGTAATAAAGAGGCAGCTGTGCAGTTGAAGCAAAAAGCAGACTGAGCCGGACAGATCACAGGAGTAGGAGCAGCAGGGCAGCGGAACTGGCGGAATGGAGGACTGGTGGACTGGAGGACTGGTTGCCGCGGAGGTTCATCCAACTGATCTCCGTCGAGGAACGGACGACCGGATATTGGAGAACGAGTGGCCGGATTGTCGCCATGATTCGAAGTGGCCGTGGAGGATCGGTCGGCTGGTGACGGGAAGGACCGCGCCCCCCTTTGGGCTAGCTAAGAGTCCATTCTTCCTTATACAGACTTATCCATTGACTCTGCCGCTCATTCTGCCCTGCATCTTTCTTTTTTTTAAGTGACTAATCTTTTTTAAAATAAATTATTAAAAATTTTGTTGGTCTGTCTTAAAACTCTGTCCACAATCCCTGCAGTTATAAGGCACAGCACTCGGGTGCCACATATGTTCTCTTATATTGCTGGAGGACACAGTCAGTGTCGTCATAATCTGAAAGCAAAAATTATCTTAAATTATCACCAATTACATTCAACAGTGTTTTAATGCCAGTGTCATGATTTTTGCGATAAAGTTTAGACAGGGAACTTAGAAATTTTATTATAAAGCATTACTGACCTTAACATTGTAGCAAAAAAACTGCAGCTTTTGCCTAAAGCCAAGAGATGTGGGGGAAAAAAAACATGAAACCTACTTCATTAATGCTGTGGTTTGTAGTGCAGAAAGCTTTTAGCATGTATGCACAAAGTAGGCTGTCATCAGTGATGTCAGTAACGCTTTACTATAATTCGATGGCTTTTTTCAGTAATGAGTAATCTAATGTGTTACCATTTCAAATCCAAATGTCAGATTAAAGTTACTTATCCAAATCACTGTGCGTTATTTTCTTTAGCAATGTAATGTATTTCTTCTCTGCAGAGTGACTGCCGTTTCTATGCGACAGTTGGCAGGCATGCCGTGACAGAAACTTAAACAATGGAGGGAGCTGGAAAAACAGGAACTATTTTGAGTTTCTATCGTCAAGTACAATTTTTATAAGCGACTTTGGCCTTGTTTCTTTTCTAAAATAGAGTATGACAAGATGCGGATGACAACAGACTGATTAAACTAACCCAACAACTTTCACAGATATTAAGCCTCCTCCGGTAGTACTTATTGGTCTTTTTATAGAGCAGCTTGGTGTTGATTGTCCACGTGAGCCACAGGTAAAATATTTATAGGTCTGCACAGTCTCCACCTCCTCCCCTCTAATCAGAAGCAGTCTGGACTGCCTTTGTCCCTCCTGAAGTCAATGACATGACTAGTGTTTTCTATTTGATGTGTTTAGCTGCAGTCCGCTTCTATGGCAAAAGACAACGAAGTTCCTCACCAGGCTCTTTAACTCTTCTTCTTTGTCTTTGATGCACCCCATGATAACAGTGTCATCAGCGTACTTCTGGATAGGACAGGTTTCAGAGTTATTACAGACGTCCGAGGTGTATAGACTTTAAGAGGATGGGTGACAACACCGACCCCTGCAGGGTTCCGGCATTGCTGACCACAGTGTCAGACATGATGTTATTCATCCCAATGAACTGCAGTCTGTTGATGCTGGAAATACACATGCCCAGTCAGGGGCCCATTCACAATCTGGTAAGTTTTTCCAGAACTGAAACGGGGCTGGATAGTATCAAGGCATTCAAAAAATTCAGGAAGAGAATCCTGATTATACCACTTCCCTTGTCCTGGTGTGAGTGGGCTCAGATGATGGCATCCTCATAATAATAAAGTTACTATCTACTTGATAAAAGGCCAATTTCTTCTGATGAAGTGAATGTCACTTTTTGACCAATATTTGCCAATTCTACCCTTGATGTCTGAACCACTTTTGTCTTCGCCTTTCATTATACAGAATTTGTGTAAAAAGGTCACAAAACCTACACAAGCCCTTCAAAGAACTACAACATTGCAAGTTTATTAATTCAGTCAATCATAATGAACTCAGCTTAAATAAATCAATATGTATTATTTAAAGTTAGCTTCAGTGTGTGGTGATCCTCTTCATTTTAATACAAATGAAAAATATCAGACCTTTATAATAGAATGATTACATATAATTTTTATAAAATGTTTATTTGCAAAAAAAGGGAAAAAAAACTGCAGCCAAAAAATAAACCAAAAGCCAAACTGAAGTGATTAATAAAATATTTTTGAACTTGAATTTCAGCTGGTTTCAAAATATGCTCAAGGCAGAAGATAAGCAAAACTCAAAATGAGAATGAGTGACATACAAGTATTAAAATGAAATTTTAATATAGTGGAATCAAATTTGAGTCCACTGAACATTTGCTGAGATGAGTTTGGTCTGACATTCAAGGAACAGGTACCATCCATTGGTTGGAATATGAAAACTTACCAAATTCAGCTGAATCAAACTTTACTGTCAGAATGTTACTGCACAAAAACAAGTTCTGACTTTAAAAGCTCTAAAGTGCTATGCAGTCATGTTGTGGCCATTTATGCTAAAGTTTTGTAGTTTATAATTTCTACCAATTTCGTTTTGTTCTTTTGGGTAGTTAGAATATATTTAAGTTAATTTTGAACCAAAATTTGTAATTAATTTTTATATTTGGAATTGTTTAGATTACGTTGTTAATTGTTAGACCCTCCCATTAATTTGAGTAATTAAGAACACACCAGGTGCTTGGCGGAGGTGGATTGTTTGGTAAATGTCTAGTGTGGATGGGAGGTTTTGTAAAATGATTTTTTGACCACTTGTTTACACTTGTTTAGACTTGTTTACACCTTTTTATACCTTCAAACATTAAATTGAGATTATTTTTTGCTTCGACTAAGTTACAAGACCTTTTTTGGTAATTATTTTATCTCTACTTTTACAATAAATAAATCAATTCGGAAATGCATACAAATCCAAAACCACCTGTTACCACCCACAGCCTTTATTGGAATTTTTAGCTTTTTTGGAACGGAAGGCTGCGACAAAGTCCACTTGGTGGAAACTGATTTATGACAAGTTAAACTTCCAACTGCTTTCAAAGTCTGAAAACCCCCTGCTCAGTTTTGCTTGGAGTGTGTTTTTTTTGTTGTTGTTTTGGAAAAGTAGTGGTAAACGCTGCTGGCACAGTAAACATAAAATAAATAATTTTTCCTACTTGCCATAGACATGATTACTGTATAGGCAATCACGTCTGAAGAGCTTTCACAGCCTGATGAGCTGTTTACATCTCTTTAATTTTATATTCAGTGCAGTGAATTAGTCAGGAATGTTGGGCCAAGATATATGACCTCATCATGGGTTTTCAGTTCAAGGAAAAAAATTGTTTTCTTCATCTTTTGAACTTACTCATCACAACTTTTCTCTGTATAGTTGGTGTACATTTATGGTTCAATTTAAGCTTCTTTTTATTGATTGCACAACATGGTATTAATATAATGCTATTTTGTGTTAAGACCAATGTGCAGACTGAAATTAAGTGAATATAATGAAAGTTAATTTTAAACTAAACAGTAAACTTACAAAACAGGAGCAGGGAGGTTTTGCAAGGAGCAACAGAAAATCAAGGAGGCAAGTGGAGAACAAAAGAAGCCAGGGAGTTTATAAATACAGAGGAGGGAGTGAAAATGACAAAAGAGCCAGAAGAATTAATTACAGGTGACCAGATCCAGGTGGGGAAGGAACAGGTAGGGCAAAAGAGGCAATAAGAAGTAGCTGGGATCTGGAGAAGAATGGTGGAGTGAGGGGCGAAAATAAACCAGGCCAGGAAATCAAGAAGGGGAAAATAACTCTTAACCTAATGAAAGTGTAACAGATGCAGGGGCAACGCCAGGACCCTTGGGCCCCCTGAAAAAAAATTTAATTCAGCCCCCCCACGCAGCTGCTGTTACAATTTTTTGAGTCAATCTGACCCATCAAAAGTGTCACAATTTTAAAGGCTTGCAACTACCTTGCTTTCTTTGGTCCAATACTGATTATTAGCACAATATTTACTGCTCATAAATTTTACATCCAACAGTCTGCATACAGTATGCAAGTAGGTTGCTTAAATTTTTTCTATTAGTTTAAGATCACTGAAATGTCTCTCCCCACGAGCAACAGTCATAGGAAACGTGCAAAATACACATAAAGCAATCCAGACTTCTCAAAAAATGCTAGGTAGTTGCATTTTATTCAAGCTGCAATATAGAACTTTAATAAAAAATACGGTTTGTCCATATTTGTTAAAGCTGTCACCATGTCATGACAGTTTGTTATGAGACAGATAATCTGTGAAAACAATCAATCTCCTCCACCTGGTCCCTGAATTATTATTGCTAGCTAAAGTATTGCAACATTCTGGCCAAAACAACCAATCAGAACCAGGAGGCGGGTCTTAGTGCCATCAATCAACTTCATTCACTCACTACTAAATCTGCTAATGGTGGAGAAACAACATATCATTACAGGAAAATCGTTTATCTTCTGTTATTGGTTGCTATGCTAACTAGACTAAGCATTTACAACAGGCTAATGCTAGATGCAGCATAGCACAGAGCGAGGGGGAGGAAGGATGAGCAGCCACATGAGATTGTGATTGACAGCAATAAAAGTCTCCTGCCTCTGATTAGTTGTTTCTAGAGTTATGGTCTGGCTCTAGAACATAACAAATCAAAGGGAAGCAACGCATGGGATAACTTAAAATGGGAATTATTTAACGAAAAAAAAATTGTAACTGGTTGGAGAGGAGAGGGAGAAAGGGGAGCGGGTAGCAGAGAGACAGAAAAGAATGGGCTAGTGAGTGAGAAAACAGGTGCATCTTAAGCTGGATGTGATGTCATTCTGGAGACACTGGCCAGCTGCCTCCACTTCCAATCAGCACCAATTAGTTTTTTGACTTTGAGAAAGCAGAGGAAATAGATTTTTCACAGATTATCTCTCATACCATACTCTCACAACATAATGACAGTTTTAACAAATATGTGAAAAAATATATATATTTTTTTATAAAAGTTACATGCTGCAGCTTTAAATTCACTTAGAAGAGAATGGGTCAGGAGGGATGTGGGTTAGAGCTGCTGCTGACTGACTCATCTGTTGTTAAGTGGTAAAAGGTACAGGGACATGTTAAATATATGAATATCTTGGTAATTCTTTTCCTTAATTCATTAAATGCTAGTGAAATGGAGGCAAACAGTAGTCTGTAGCTAAGCTAACTATGCTAAATGGTTGATAATCTCAGTCTACCCACCTCTCTTGGAGAAAAACTGGGTTATAAATTGACACTCTTTTTTCTCTCTATATTTTATAATTTTTTTTGAAAACTTGATTTTTCTTAATTTTTCTTAGCAGCATAGTAACTGCCACAGTCGTTCGTGTCTTCTACTGACTGCTGCTGAACACCGTTACCGTCAAGTGCTCCAAGCAGGAACAAACCATTTCATGCAGATCCACGAGGGGTTCAGAGCAAATATGTATATGTTTTTTGGTTTGGGACTAGGAATATTAAATTTTTACTGCTAAAAATAATTTTCTAAAATACAATATGATTAATTTTGTAATTGACTGCGCCCCAACTTTCTTTTTTATTTCTATGAAGAAGAAAAAAATAAATTGTGGAGCGCCCCCTGTCGGTCAGGGTCCCTTAGAATTGTCATAACTTTCCCCCCCTATACGGCGCCCCTGAACAGAAGGAAACATAAATCTAAATAAGCAACTCCAAATTACATAAAAAATCTGAACAGAGAAAATGACTAAACTAAAATAACAAGAGATAAGATGAAGATTATAAAGAAATAATCAAAAAGATATAAAAACTGAAGACTACATTCCCACCAGTCCTGCATAGTCGCTTTAATCAAACTCAATTTCATTTGTCCAGAAGTTCTGGTTTGTTTGGGGACATGTGAATGCACAATTGAACTCCAATGCAGATCAAAAATGCAAATTCTGGTCCACCTAAAATCCTTAGTCTCGGCTGGGTTGAAGTGAACTCTGGTGTGGTTCAAATGCAGTGTGAATGCAAGCGGAGCAGAGATTGCTCCAAAAGCAGGAAGCTAAGTACAGTCTGGGTCAATATGTGACCCAATGTCACCTCCACCATTTGGTTGGTGGAGGTGTTGCATCGGTTGCCAGACACTGGTCTGCGCGTCGACTAAAGCCGAAAAGCAGAAAACAAGTGGTTAAAAGTTGTTTTACATCAGTTTCTCAGTTTACTTTCCTGTTGCTGTGGTGCACTGCAGCCGCTGAAATTTGTAAACCTTCAATGAACAACAAAAACTCCACTAATTGCCTTGTTATTTGTAGAACGTGACAATATTTATGACAATTATCAAATTTGATAAAATATTTCACAAAGTATAGGAGTCATGGTTTGTTAAATTTTAACAAACTAATTTTAACAGCAGCAAATATATAAAACCAAAATATTTCTGATGGTAAAAGGGTCAAACAGTGCTCCTTAACATCCTCTTGAACTCTTTTGAAGATTGGTACCCTGCATACCATTAGATGTGTTTTATATCTGTGCTACATGTAACACACAGGTATAAATTTTGTAGTAAATTCACTGTGCAGAAGATGGTGACCGCATCAAAGAGACTTGTTTGCTAACTCTTTTTCTTATTTGTCTGCTAGTTAATATAAATATTAGAGTTAATGTTCATCCAACAGCTATTGTGGTATATGCTAGTTTATGTTGCTCTATTACATAAAATACAATGAAGTTTGTGGTTTCATTACAACAAAAAGTATCCAGTTTATCATTAAAAGGCCACTATTCTCTGCAATCATTTTCTGGTTAGAAATAGCAGTTAGTTTGTGAGCTTTCATATTTATTCATAAAATAAAGTCAAACTTCCCATGTTTCATCAGTGCATCTGCATCAGCAGCTTATCAGTCTGCTCTCTCAAACTGCTGATAAATCAGTCTCATGATGTAATACCTCTGTAACAAACTTCAAACTGGGTCGTCCCACAGAATGCCCTTAGTGTTGTATAAAGTACTGAAATCTCAGAGTCAAGTAAAAGTACAAGTACCTCTCCAAAATATGACTTTGGTAAAAGTCGAAGTCACTGACTGAAATGTTACTTGAGTTAAAGTCTTAAAGTATCTGAAACTTCTTGTACTTAAGTATGGAAATTACTGTAAAAATGGATGTACTCAAGTAATGTAATGAAAAGTACAAGTAAAAAGTAAAACAAAGCAAATGCAGTTTGAATGACATTTTTTATATTTTGGTAAACTTGTCAAATGCACTTAAAATAATGTACCCAACCAAGTGCAGGCAAAATTAAACCTGCTAATAGATATACCTGCAGGCACCATTTAGTTAAGAAAATTAGGTGCTTTACCTATAGCACAAGGTTAACTTAACCTGCTTTACAACTGAACCAGCTTCTTAGTAAACCCTCCAGGACAGAAAATACAAAGTTTTTGTAAGCCTTAAGTTTTCCCTTCAAGTAAGGTCAGTGCTGAAAATGAGAAAAATAAATAGTACAGAAAATGCGGCCAACATGAAGAGAAAGAGCTGTTACGATTACTCTACTTCACAAATCAGTGAATCAGTCAATGCTACAGTCAGAAGGTGGTGCACACAACTGGTCATTATGCAAAAGAAAAAAAGAATTGGGAGGGAAATGCAGCTTATTGGCATCTGTAAACCTGGTTTTGAACTTGCATGCCTTTCCTATATTCGTTAAATTTAGTCTAAATTGCTATCGCTATGGCTTCTGCCCCCCCTTGAACAGAGGAGTCTAGGTAGCCTGCTACAGTCAACATTAAGCCTAAGCTAAATACACCACGTGTGGAACTGAAACAATGCCAAACAAAGTTCATTTATGGTCAAGATTTCACAACACAGTAGTGCCTAGTGACCAAGCTATAGTTACTGAAACAGGAGGATTATAACCATTTCATAAGACGTTACCTCGATGTGTTTCTTCAAGTTGGACGGGGAGTTTTTGTAAGATAGAATTTCCACATCTTCGGGCAGGAATAACATAAACTGCATGCAGTACGACGAATCTTTAACACCCACGAAAGAGTATATTGTGTTTAAATAAGGCTATGGGCTCTCATCACCAGCTGGTGGTTCCCCTGGAGCCGTGTCCGACGTAGTTGCAGTCGTTGTGGTCTCCGTCTCCAGCTCCATGTGACTGCTGCTGATTGCGAGACTTGCTTTGTGTTTAATGGGAGAAGCGAAACAGGTGTATCCTATTGGAGGTGATGAACAAGCCCAGGCAAGAAG